>NC_134483.1:11242143-11937152 GCF_040206685.1 Ascaphus truei
CGAGGGCAGGCAGTGCAGAGAGAAGTACTGAGACTGGGGGTGGGGGCGAGGGCAGGCAGTGCAGAGAGAAGTACTGAGACTGGGGGCGGGGTGAGGGCAGGCAGTGCAGAGAGTAGTACTGAGACTGGGGGCGGGGCGAGGGCAGGCAGTGCAGAGAGTAGTACTGAGACTGGGGGGCGGGGCGAGGGCAGGCAGTGCAGAGAGTAGTACTGAGACTGGGGGTGGGGCGAGGGCAGGCAGTGCAGAGAGTAGTACTGAGACTGGGGGGCGGGGCGAGGGCAGGCAGTGCAGAGAGTAGTACTGAGACTGTGGGCGGGGCGAGGGCAGGCAGTGCAGAGAGTAGTACTGAGACTGGGGGCGGGGCGAGGGCAGGCAGTGCAGAAATAGTACTGAGACTGGGGGCGAGGGCAGGCAGTGCAGAGAGTAGCACTGAGACTGGGGGCGGGGCGAGGGCAGGCAGTGCAGAGAGTAGTACTGAGACTGGGGGCGGGGCGAGGGCAGGCAGTGCAGAGAGTAGCACTGAGACTGGGGGCGGGGCGAGGGCAGGCAGTGCAGACAGTAATACTGAGACTGGGGGGCGGGGGGCAGGCAGCGCAGATAGTAGTACTGAGACTGGGGGTGGGGGCAGGCAGCGCAGAGAGTAGTACTGAGACTGGGGGCGGGGGCAGGCAGCGCAGAGAGTAGTACTGAGACTGGGGGCGGGGCGAGGGCAGGCAGTGCAGAGAGTAGTACTGAGACTGGGGGCAGGGGCAGGCAGTACAGACAGTAATACTGAGACTGGGGGCGGGGGCAGGCAGCGCAGAGAGTAGTACTGAGACTGGGGGCGGGGCGAGGGCAGGCAGTACAGCAGTACAGACAGTAGTACTGAGACTGGGGGCGGGGGCAGGCAGTACAGAGAGTAGTACTGAGACTGGGGGCGAGGGCAGGCAGTGCAGAGAGTAGTACTGAGACTGGGGGCGAGGGCAGGCAGTGCAGAGAGTAGTACTGAGACTGGGGGCGAGGGCAGGCAGCGCAGAGAGTAGTACTGACACTGGGGGCGGGGGCAGGCAGTGCAGAGAGTAGTACTGAGACTGGGGGCGAGGGCAGGCAGTGCAGAGAGTAGTAATGAGACTGGGGGCGGGCGATTGCAGGCAGTGCAGAGAGTAGTACTGAGACTGGGGGCGGGGCGAGGGCAGGCAGTGCAGAGAGTAGTACTGAGACTGTGGGCGGGGGCAGGCAGTGCAGAGAGTAGTACTGAGACTGGGGGCAGGGCGAGGGCAGGCAGTGCAGAGAGTAGTACTGAGACTGGGGGCGGGGCGAGGGCAGGCAGTGCAGAGAGTAGTACTGAGACTGGGGGCGGGGCGAGGGCAGGCAGTGCAGATAGTAGTACTGAGACTGGGGGCAGGGCGAGGGCTGGCAGTGCAGAGAGTAGTACTGATACTGAGACTGGGGGCGGGGCGAGGGCAGGCAGTGCAGAGAGTAGTACTGAGACTGGGGGCGGGGCGAGGGCAGGCAGTGCAGAGAGTAGTACTGAGACTGGGGCGGGGCGAGGGCAATGCAGAGAGTAGTACTGAGACTGGGGGCGGGGCGAGGGCAGGCAGTGCAGACAGTAATACTGAGACTGGGGGCGGGGCAGGCAGTGCAGAGAGTAGTAATGAGACTGGGGGCGGGCGATTGCAGGCAGTGCAGAGAGTAGTACTGAGACTGGGGGCGGGGCGAGGGCAGGCAGTGCAGAGAGTAGTACTGAGACTGTGGGCGGGGCGAGGGCAGGCAGTGCAGAGAGTAATACTGAGACTGGGGGCGGGGCGAGGGCAGGCAGTGTAGAGAGTAGTACTGAGACTGGGGGCGGGGCGAGGGCAGGCAGTGCAGAGAGTAGCACTGAGACTGGGGGCGGGGCGAGGGCAGGCAGTGCAGAGAGTAGTACTGAGACTGGGGGCGGGGCGAGGGCAGGCAGTGCAGAGAGTAGCACTGAGACTGGGGGCGGGGCGAGGGCAGGCAGTGCAGACAGTAATACTGAGACTGGGGGCGGGGGCAGGCAGCGCAGAGAGTAGTACTGAGACTGGGGGCGGGGGCAGGCAGCGCAGAGAGTAGTACTGAGACTGGGGGCGGGGGCAGGCAGCGCAGAGAGTAGTACTGAGACTGGGGGCAGGGCGAGGGCAGGCAGTGCAGAGAGTAGTACTGAGACTGGGGGCGGGGCGAGGGCAGGCAGTGCAGAGAGTAGTACTGAGACTGGGGCGGGGCGAGGGCAGGCAGTGCAGAGAGTAGTACTGAGACTGGGGGCGGGGGCAGGCAGTACAGACAGTAATACTGAGACTGGGGGCGGGGGCAGGCAGCGCAGAGAGTAGTACTAAGACTGGGGGCGGGGCGAGGGCAGGCAGTACAGACAGTAGTACTGAGACTGGGGGCGGGGGCAGGCAGTTCAGAGAGTAGTACTGAGACTGGGGGCGAGGGCAGGCAGTGCAGAGAGTAGTACTGAGACTGGGGGCGAGGGCAGGCAGTGCAGAGAGTAGTACTGAGACTGGGGGCGGGGGCAGGCAGTGCAGAGAGTAGTACTGAGACTGGGGGCGAGGGCAGGCAGTGCAGAGAGTAGTACTGAGACTGGGGGCGAGGGCAGGCAGCGCAGAGAGTAGTACTGACACTGGGGGCGGGGGCAGGCAGTGCAGAGAGTAGTACTGAGACTGGGGGCGAGGGCAGGCAGTGCAGAGAGTAGTACTGAGACTGGGGGCAGGGCAAGGGCAGGCAGTGCAGAGAGTAGTACTGAGACTGGGGGCGGGGGCAGGCAGTGCAGAGAGTAGTACTGAGACTGGGGGCAGGGCGAGGGCAGGCAGTGCAGAGAGTAGTACTGAGACTGGGGGCGGGGCGAGGGCAGGCAGTGCAGAGAGTAGTACTGAGACTGGGGACGGGGCGAGGGCAGGCAGTGCAGAGAGTAGTACTGAGACTGGGGGCAGGGCGAGGGCAGGCAGTGCAGAGAGTAGTACTGAGACTGGGGGCAGGGCGAGGGCTGGCAGTGCAGAGAGTAGTACTGAGACTGGGGGCAGGGCGAGGGCAGGCAGTGCAGAGAGTAGTACTGAGATTGGGGGCGGGGCGAGGGCAGGCAGTGCAGAGAGTAGTACTGAGACTGGGGGCGGGGCGAGGGCAATGCAGAGAGTAGTACTGAGACTGGGGGCGGGGCGAGGGCAGGCAGTGCAGACAGTAATACTGAGACTGGGGGCGGGGCAGGCAGTGCAGAGAGTAGTAATGAGACTGGGGGCGGGGCGAGGGCAGGCAGTGCAGAGAGTAGTACTGAGACTGGGGGCGGGGCGAGGGCAGGCAGTGCAGAGAGTAGTACTGAGACTGGGGGCGGGGCAAGGGCAAGCAGTGCAGAGAGTAGTACTGAGACTGGGGGCGGGGCGAGGGCAGGCAGTGCAGAGAGTAGTACTGAGACTGGGGGCGGGGCGAGGGCAGGCAGTGCAGAGAGTAGCACTGAGACTGGGGGTGGGGGCGAGGGCAGGCAGTGCAGAGAGTAGTACTGAGACTGGGGGCGGGGCGAGGGCAGGCAGTGCAGAGAGTAGTACTGAGACTGGGGGCGGGGCGAGGGCAGGCAGTGCAGAGAATAGCACTGAGACTGGGGGCAGGGCGAGGGCAGGCAGTGCAGAGAGTAGCACTGAGACTGGGGGCGGGGCGAGGGCTGGCAGTGCAGAGAGTAGTACTGAGACTGGGGGCGGGGCGAGTGCAGGCAGTGCAGAGAGTAGTACTGAGACTGGGGGCGGGGCGAGGGCGGGCAGTGCAGAGAGTAGTACTGAGACTGGGGGCGGGGCGAGGGCGGGCAGTGCAGACAGTAATACTGAGACTGGGGGCGGGGCAGGGGCAGGCAGTGCAGAGAGAGGTACTGAGACTGGGGGCGGGGCGAGGGCAGGCAGTGCAGAGAGTAGTACTGAGACTGGGGGCAGGGCGAGGGCAGGCAGTGCAGAGAGAGGTACTGAGACTGGGGGTGGGGCGAGGGCGGGCAATGCAGAGAGTAGTACTGAGACTGGGGGCGGGGTGAGGGCAGGCAGTGCAGAGAGTTGTACTGAGACTGGGGGCGGGGCGAGGGCTGGCAGTGCAGAGAGTAGTACTGAGACTGGGGGCAGGGCGAGGGCAGGCAGTGCAGAGAGTAGTACTGAGACTGGGGGCGGGGCGAGGGCAGGCAGTGCAGAGAGTAGTACTGAGACTGGGGGCAGGGCGAGGGCAGGCAGTGCAGAGAGTAGTACTGAGACAGGGGGCGGGGCGAGGGCAGGCAGTGCAGAGAGTAATACTGAGACTGGGGGCGGGGCGAGGGCAGGCAGTGCAGAGAGTAGTACTGAGACTGGGGGTGGGGCGAGGGCAGGTAGTGCAGAGAGTAATACTGAGACTGGGGGCGGGGCGAGGGCGGGCAGTGCAGAGAGTAGTACTGAGACTGGGGGTGGGGCGAGTGCAGGCAGTGCAGAGAGTAGTACTGAGACTGGGGTCGGGGCGAGGGCAGGCAGTGCAGAGAGTAGTACTGAGACTGGGGGCGGGGCGAGGGCAGGCAGTGCAGAGAGTAGTACTGAGACTGGGAGCGGGGCGAGGGCGGGCAGTGCAGAGAGTAGCACTGAGACTGGGGGCGGGGCGAGGGCAGGCAGTGCAGAGAGTAGTACTGAGACTGGGGGCGGGGCGAGTGCAGGCAGTGCAGAGAGTAGTACTGAGACAGGGGGCGGGGCGAGGGCAGGCAGTGCAGAGAGTAGTACTGCGACTGGGGGCGGGGCGAGGGCAGGCAGTGCAGAGAGTAGTACTGAGATTGGGGGCGGGGCGAGGGCAGGCAGTGCAGAGAGTAGTACTGAGACTGGGGGCGAGGGCAGGCAGTGCAGAGAGTAGCACTGAGACTGGGGGCGGGGCGAGGGCAGGCAGTGCAGAGAGTAATACTGAGACTGGGGGCAGGGCGAGGGCAGGCAGTGCAGAGAGTAGTACTGAGACGGGGGGCGGGGCGAGGGCAGGCAGTGCAGAGAGTAGTACTGAGACTGGGGGCGGGGCGAGGGCAGGCAGTGCAGAGAGTAGTACTGAGACTGGGGGCGGGGTGAGGGCAGGCAGTGCAGAGAGTAGTACTGAGACTGGGGGCGGGGCGAGGGCAGGCAGTGCAGAGAGTAGTACTGAGACTGGGGGTGGGGCGAGGGCAGGCAGTGCAGAGAGTAGCACTGAGACTGGGGGCGGGACGATGGCAGGCAGTGCAGAGAGTAGTACTGAGACTGGAGGCAGGGCGAGGGCAGGCAGTGCAGAGGGTAGTACGGAGACTGGGAGCGGGGCGAGGGCGGGCAGTGCAGAGAGTAGTACTGAGACTGGGGGTGGGGCGAGTGCAGGCAGTGCAGAGAGTAGTACTGAGACTGGGAGCGGGGCGAGGGCAGGCAGTGCAGAGAGTAGTACTGAGACTGGGGGCGGGGCGAGGGCGGGCAGTGCAGAGAGTAGTACTGAGACTGGGGGCGGGGCGAGGGCAGGCAGTGCAGAGATTAGCACTGAGACTGGGGGCGTGGCGAGGGCAGGCAGTGCAGAGAGTAATACTGAGACTGGGGGCGGGGTGAGGGCAGGCAGTGCAGAGTGTAGTACTGAGACTGGGGGCGGGGTGAGGGCTGGCAGTGCAGAGAGTAGTACTGAGACTGGGGGCAGGGCGAGGGCAGGCAGTGCAGAGAGTAGTACTGAGACTGGAAGCGGGGCGAGGGCAGGCAGTGCAGAGAGTAGTACTGAGACTGGGGGCAGGGCGAGGGCAGGCAGTGCAGAGAGTAGCACTGAGACTGGGGGTGGGGGGAGGGCAGGCAGTGCAGAGAGTAGCACTGAGACTGGGGGTGGGGCGAGGGCAGGCAGTGCAGAGAGTAGTACTGAGACTGGGGGCGGGGCGAGGGCAGGCAGTGCAGAGAGTAGTACTGAGACTGGGGGCGAGGGCAGGCAGTGCAGAGAGTAATACTGAGACTGGGGGCAGGGCGAGGGCAGGCAGTGCAGAGAGTAGTACTGAGACTGGGGGCGGGGCGAGGGCAGGCAGTGCAGAGAGTAGCACTGAGACTGGGGGCGGGCAGGAGCACTCGTGTGTGTGTCTCTGTGTGCAGCCTGTCCTTGATTGGAGGAGCTGAGAGCCAATCAGAGGACAGCTGGGACGGAGCCCACACCCCGGCGGCCCAGAGACATCTGTGCCCTTCCTGGCAATGAGGTAAGGACACAGATTAGGGGATGGGGGGGCCAGGTTGTGATGGTAACAGGATGGGGGGGCCAGTGTGAGATGGTGAGAGGATGGTGGGGCCATGGTGAAAGGATGAGGGGGCCAGGGTGAGATGGTGAAAGGATGGGGGGCCCGGGTGAGTTGATGGGGGGGGGGGCCGGTGAGATGATGGGGGGGCAGGGTGAGATGATGATGGTGGGGGGAAGAAGATGGTGGTGGGGGTCAGCCTGGGGAGATGAGATCATGATGATGGGGGATATTTTAAATGTATTGGGGAGGTGGGTGTATATTTTAAATGTATTGGTGAGGTGGGGGTATATTTTAAATGTATTGGGGAGGTGGGGGTATATTTTAAATGTATTGGGGAAGTGGGGGTATATTTTAAATGTATTGGGGAGGTGGGGGTATTTTTTATATGCATTTGGGGTGCGTGGGTTTTTTTTTTATATGTGTTCGGGGGGTGCGTGGGTGTCCAGTATTTTTGGACAAGCCACCTGGCAACCCTATCCATGCGTGCCCACCAATGCTAAAAACCTCCTTTTTAAGTCTAGCTAGGAGGGCTCGCTCTCCCCCTGCCACGGTGCCTGGCACCCCGGCACGCTCTCCGCCCGCCCGGCACCCCGGCTCCGCTCGCTCTCCCCCCGCCCAGCACCCCGACTCGCTCTCCCCCCGCCCAGCACCCCGACTCGCTCTCCCCCCGCCCCGCACCCCGGCTCCGCTCACTCTCCCCCCGCTCGGCACCCCGGCTCCGCTCGCTCTCCCCCCGCCCGGCACCCCGGCTCCGCTCGCTCTCCGCCCGGCACCCCGGCTCGCGTCACAACCGCTCGCAGCCTAGCAGTGCAGCACTTCCGGTGCCTGCTGCTGCTAGTGAGCGCGTGGGAGGCTGGGAGCGACAGTGCCCTGTGTATACCTATATTACCTCTCTGGGCGTGTATGTGTATACCTATATTACCTCTCTGGACATGTATGTGTATACCGGTATTACCTCTCTGGGCGTGTATGTGTATATCTGTATTACCTCTCTGGACATGTATGTGTATACCGGTATTACCTCTCTGTACATGTATGTGTATACCGGTATTACCTCTCTGTACATGTATGTGTATACCTGTTTTACTTCTCTGTAGATGTATGTGTATACCTGTATTACCTCTCTGGACATGTATGTGTATACCGGTATTACCTCTCTGTAGATGTATGTGTATATCTGTATTACCTCTCTGGGCGTGTATGTGTATACCGGTATTACCTCTCTGGGCGTGTATGTGTATATCTGTATTACCTCTCTGGACATGTATGTGTATACCGGTATTACCTCTCTGTACATGTATGTGTATACCTGTTTTACTTCTCTGTAGATGTATGTGTATACCTGTATTACCTCTCTGGACATGTATGTGTATACCTGTATTACCTCTCTGTACATGTATGTGTATACCTGTATTACCTCTCTGGACATGTAAGTATACCGGTATTACCTCTCTGGGCGTGTATGTGTATATCTGTATTACCTCTCTGGGCGTGTATGTGTATACCGGTATTACCTCTCTGGGCGTGTATGTGTATATCTGTATTACCTCTCTGGACATGTATGTGTATACCGGTATTACCTCTCTGGACATGTATGTGTATACCGGTATTACCTCTCTGTACATGTATGTGTATACCTGTTTTACTTCTCTGTAGATGTATGTGTATACCTGTATTACCTCTCTGTACATGTATGTGTATACCTGTATTACCTCTCTGGACATGTATGTGTATACCTGTATTACCTCTCTGTACATGTATGTGTATACCTGTATTACCTCTCTGTACATGTATGTGTATACCGGTATTACCTCTCTGTACATGTATGTGTATACCTGTATTACCTCTCTGTACATGTATGTGTATACCTGTATTACCTCTCTGGACATGTATGTGTATACCTGTATTACCTCTCTGTACATGTATGTGTATACCGGTATTACCTCTCTGTACATGTATGTGTATACCTGTATTACCTCTCTGTACATGTATGTGTATACCTGTATTACCGCTCTGGACATGTATGTGTATACCTGTATTACCTCTCTGTATTTGTAGGTTTATACCTGTATTACCTCTCTGTACATGTATGTGTATAACGGTATTACCTCTCTGTACATGTATGTGTATACCGGTATTACCTCTCTGTACATGTATGTGTATACCGGTATTACCTCTCTGTACATGTATGTGTATACCTGTTTTACCTCTCTGTAGATGTATGTGTATACCTGTATTACCTCTCTGTACATGTATGTGTATACCGGTATTACCTCTCTGTACATGTATGTGTATACCGGTATTACCTCTCTGTACATGTATGTGTATACCGGTATTACCTCTCTGTACATGTATGTGTATACCGGTATTACCTCTCTGGACATAGTGACCTGACTGGCTTGGGGGGGATTTCCCCGAGCAGGGAGAGAGCAGGGCAGTTTCTAGGGGGCTGGGCGGCTTCCTTCATCCTGATTGGCTGCTGCTCGGTAATGCAGCCAATCAGGAGGAGGTGTCAGGTGTCTGGGGGTGGGGCTAAGGAGATAAGGAATCAGCATGGAGCGGAGAGAGGTGAGAGGGGTGGGTATGTCTCTCGAGTGCATCGCACCTTTCACCATTGTGTTCAGTATTTTTGGAGAAGCCACCTGGCACCCCTACAAGAAGGCAGGTGGCGTGCTTAGTATATTGGAAAGGGGGATTCATTTCTTTCTCTAAGGGGTGATAGCAACTCTGAGAGCAGCATGTGGAAACCCATCTCTCTCTCTCCTTCTCCTATTGTACACACCGGTAGCAACAAGCTACTAACCCCGAGGTGGGCAACTCCAGTGCTCAAGGCCCACCAACAGGTCAAGTTTTCAGGAAATCCCTGCTTCAGCACAGGTGGCTCAATCAGTGGCTCAGCCACAAGACTGGGACACTGATTGAGCCCCCTGTGCTGAGGAGCTACCTGTGTTGTCTTTGACTGAGTCACCGGTGCTGAAGCAGGGATATCCTGAACACCTGTCCTGTTGATGGCCCTTGAGGGCTGGAGTTGCCCACCACTTTGCTAAACTCCCAGGGGTACCCATGTACAAATCAATACTTAGGACTAGTGTAGCATAGCCTCCAGCCGCTACTCTCCTGTTAGGCTCCCCACAGTGTAAGTCCTGTTAAGTACAGGATTATGAGGGGTTAATTATCTCATGAGGGCCTAGCTTGCTATTACAGCCTGGATACAGTTACTGTATCAAGGGGCTGGCCTAGCAACAACCCGTGAGTGTCAGCCTGGGGGAGTATACTGGCTGGGCCACATACAGCTGATGTGATACCTGTCAGTATCGGACCTGCCCTGTTATGGGGCAGGGTTACAAGCCCAACCCCCAGGGTATATACTGGCACTCTCCCAGAAGTCAGTGTGTCTCTTCCCTCCCCCTGTGGAGTGGACAACAGCTACATTGTATCCCATAAGGGGATACAGGAGGAACACCAGAAGGGAGCCTAGAAGGGCCTCAAGCCTTAAGCTAACCTTCCAGGGAATGTGGACTGCTGTAAGTTCTGAGACCATGTAATAAACATCCGTTGGACCATCTATGTGTGTGATTCACTGCCTTGGGATAAGAGAAGTGTCAGCATGGACCATCCTGCAGACCCAGGATCCTCGCTGACTGGAGGCGCTGCCAGCAGAGAATGAAGCACCCTGAAAGCCTGTCCTGATTCTCTCCACACCATCGCGGGGCAACTCAGAGCCTCCAGTAATACCAACAGCTATGCACAGCACCAGGAAGCATACAGGTAGCGATCATCTCACATAGGGTGGGGGTAAAGGTGCTACACTAGGAATAGGCTTACATTATATAAAGTCCTTCAGTGGCCTGCTCTGCATGAGACGGCAAGACACTCCTGGACTGTACTGCTACTGTACTGCTGGATACTTCCATCTCACACATTACAGTGCCGGAAATAATTGGACACTGATACAAGTTTTGTTATTTCGGCTGTCCACGAAAATAAATCCAAGTTACAGTTAAATAATGAATATGGGCTTAAAGTGCAGTCTATCAGCGTTAATTTGAGGGTATTCACATCCAAATAGGAGGAAGGGTTTAGGAATTACATCTCTTTAATATGTAGCCCCCTCTTTTTCAAGGGACCAAAAGTAATTGGACCATTGACTCAAAAGCTGTTTCATGGACAGGTGTGGGCTATTCCTTCGTTATTTCATCATCAATTAAGCAGCTAAAAGGTCTGAAGTTAATTCCAGGTGTGGCATTTGCATTTGGAGCTGTTGCTGTGAACCCACAACATGCGGTCAAAGGAGCTCTCAATGCAAGTGAAAAAGGGCATCCTTAGGCTGCAAAAAAGAAAGAAAATCCATCAGAGAGCTAGCAGAAATATTAGGAGTGGCAAAAGCAACAGTTTGGTACATTCTGAGAAAAAACAACGTACTGGTGAGCTCTGCAACACAAAAAAGCCTGGACGTCCACAGAAGACAACATTGGTGGATGATCGTCGGATCCTTTCCATGGTAAAGAAAAAACCCTTCACAACATCCAGCCAAGTGAAGAACACTCTCCAGGAGGTATCATTATCCAAGTCCACTATAAAGAGAAGACTTCACGAGAGCAAATACAGAAGGTTTACCACAAGGTGCAAACCATTCAAAAGCCACAAGAATAGAAAGGCCAGATTAGACTTTGCCAAACAATATCGAAAAAAGCCAGCCCAGTTCTGGAACAGCATTCTTTGGACAGATGAAACTAAGATCAACATGTACCAGAATGATGGGAAGAAAAAGTATGGAGAAGGCTTGGAACGGCTCAAGATCCGAAGCATACCACATCATCTGTAAAACATGGTGGAGGCAGTGTGATGGCATGGGCATGCATGGCTTCCAATGGCACTGGGTCACTAGTGTTTATTGATGATGTGACAAAAGACAGAAGCAGCCGTAATTAATTATGAAGTGTATAGGGATATATTGTCTGCTCAGAATCAGCCAAATTCAGCAAAGTTGATTGGACAATGACCCAAAACATACTGCAAAAGCAACCCAGGAGTTTTTTAAGGCAAAGAATTGGAATATTCTACAATGGCCGAGCCAATCACCTGATCTCAACCCGATCGAGCATGCATTTCACTTGCTGAAGACAAACCTTAAAGCAGAAAGACCCACGAACAACCAACAACTGAAGACAGCTGCAGTAAAGGCCTGGCAAAGCATCACAAAGGAGGAAACCCAGCGTTTGGTGATGTTCAAGCGTTCCAGACTTCAAGCAGTCATTGCCTGCAAAGGATTCTCGACAAAGTATTAAAAATGAACATTTTATTTATGATTGTGTTAATTTGTACAATTACATTTGAGCCCCTGAAATAAGGGGACTGTGTATGAAAATGGTTGCAATTCCAAAACGTTTCATACAATATTTTCGTTCAACCCCTTGAATTAAAGCTGAATGTCTGCACTTCTATTGCATCTCGTTTGTTTCTTTTCAAATCCATTGGGGTTGGGTACAGAGCCAAAATTATGAAAATTGTGTCAGTGTCCAATTATTTCCGGACCTAACTGTATACACACATACACTTCAATGCATTGAGGTCTTGTTTTTGCATATTGCCCTGGAACAAAATTGCATGTTTCCCTGTTCTGAGACTGCCAGAACTCCTCAGTGTTATGCCTCGCGTATAGTGCCCACGACAGCGACGCAACGTCGCCCAAAAACAAATGCATTGCCGCCGCCGCGTGCGCTTATAGTAATGCGACGGAGACAGGTACAGAGTGTCTGATCCACTTTGATTGCTCTCCTTCAGGATGGTCCCTTCCCCGCCACCACCCTGGATCAAGGGCACCCAGGGTGGGGCTAACTCTTCCCTCACCCCCTAAGCAGGGTGAGAGGTATTGGTCCACCTCACTAACTATGGTTCTAGCAGCTCTACTCAGAAGGTCCAAGTGTTCTCACCACTATCCTAGGGAGGTTCTGGACTTGGTACCCTTAGCATTGGGTTTCCATAGTATTCACGTTTGGATTTGCTTCCTTCCCACCAGGACCCATGGTAGAGATAATTCCATCGCCAGGGATACATATCCCATCACTCCGAGCAGTACCCTACTAATCCAGAGGCATCAGAAGGGGCTCACATTTAGAACTGGTCAGTATGGGCCAGTCCCGCGGTGCTCAGGAACCCTTTATTTAATAGGATTCCCCCCAGAGTACCACGCATCCTCCCTCTTCCAGGGCAGGGGACTAACCTCGAACCACTGCTATGGGCTATGACTAGAAGGGGCACGTTCCCTAACTTTAAAGTAATAAAGGGGACCAGACATCCTTAATACATATAGTACTACACAAAAACATGACTTACACTATATTTATACAGTGAGACTCTTCCTTTGTGACTACTCCGGGGTCATAAATCTTCTAGCTTCACTATATATATCTACTAGTGACATCACCGGTCACCATGCCTACAGGGGGAGTGGTTTGTGTTCTGCAAAGTCATCATATACCAGGTGACAGGCTGGACACCTTCTAGAAGGTGGGCATGGTTAAGGTTTGTGCCTAGTAACCCTGTACCATGTGATGGGAGAGAGAAGTTACACTTTCCAAGCACATAGTGTTAACCATTTAAGGCCCTTAACCTTTTAAGTGAAATTAATAATCCCATAGGGGGTTACATATAAAGTATATAACTCTCCCATAGATCTATAAGCAAGGTACTCACAAGTTTCAGAAAGGTGCTGGATATTCCCTGCTCACCTTCCCACATGGGCCAAATACAAGTAGTAAAAATACAACAATGGGAATATAGCAGAATTTGTTTTTGTAAATCAGGTGAGAAAACGTTTACAAAGGCAAAGATAAACAACCACAAAAGATATGAAGAATTCTGATGTAACAAGCAATACATGTCCCTCTGGGATCTGTGCCCCTTCTATGGTCTGCAGTGGTATCCTAGTTTTGCACTAAATTCTGGCGGGGCGTTCCATAATCCATCAAACATACTCCTATTAAATCCTAACTAGACTGATCCACAAGCTCTATAAGCCTTTCAACTTGCAGTAATGGTGTAATTTGTATATATTCATCAAAGTCCAAATAGATTGGAACAATTCCATGTGGTATGCCATCTAGATCCTCTTATAGTATATGTCCTGGGACACTAGTATAGTCCCCCTGTGTGATACATCACTGTTGCTGAACTCCTCCATGGATCAGAAAAAATAGCACAGACCGTGAGTCTCCAGGAACGCTCCTGGTCCTTCTTTCTTACCATGCAAGGAGACTTGATCATCACATCCTTTTTAAGGCAAAAAGGGCCCCAAACGCCCAGGGTTTTAAGCTTCCGGACCAACACGAGAGGGTACACCGTCCTGCTATGATGTTGTCACTTCTTGTGGTGTCGCGTCGGGACCCGAGTCAGCCGTTGTCAAGGTGATACATCACTCTGCAAAAGCGGCAGAATTAAAGCAATAGCAATAAACGTCTACAGATGCAGCCACCAGTATTAGATCACTTGCCTGGGTAAAAACTAAGGCATCTCACAGTAAATGCCTCAACATGTCTCAACATTTCTGTGAGATTCCTAATGGCCCATCGGATGAACACAGCGGGAGGTCCCTGCAGTCCCATTCAAAGCTGTGTTAATCCAATGGGCCATTAGGAGTCTCACAGAAATGTTGAGGCATTTACTGTGAGATTCCTTAGTTTTTACCCAGGCAAGTGATCGGATACTGATGGCTGCATCTTACACCTATATAATGTTTCACTCCTCAGTATTGATTAGATAATTCCAAATAGGTTGTAAATGACTAACAAGAGAGTCTGTTCATGATATGGATGAAATATGTTTTTCATGGGATATTAGGTACAAGATACGGGAAGAAAAAATACTGTGAATAGAAAAGTCCTATTGTTGGAATCTAGGATTAGTGTAGCCCGAGGGTTAATACTAAATGAAAGCTGACTTTCTTTAATTATATGAGTGCAGACCCGAAAGGAAGCTGACCATAAGCCAACAAGTCACAAATAGGGAAAATGCAGGAATTTTGATTAAAAAAAATAAAAATGAATAATGATAAAAATAACAGAACATCAATCAGACGCGGTACAGTAGAGGCAATGTTTATTCTAACATTTGCCGTAAACTAGCCGGGTTACATTCTGGGTATGTGCTGGGTATGTGCTGGGTATGTGCTGGGTGTGTGCTGGGTATGTGCTGGGTATGTGCTGGGTATGTGCTGGGTGTGTGCTGGGTATGTGCTGGGTGTGTGCTGGGTGTGTGCTGGGTGTGTGCTGGGTATGTGCTGGGTATGTTCTGGGCTAGTTTGAGGCACGTTTAAGGCATTTCTGCATTGACTAACGACCCATAGGATTAACACAGCAGGGATCCCTGGCAGTCCAATTCAGTTTGAATGGGACTGCCAGGGACCCCCGCTGTTAATCTGATAGGCCATTAATCAATGCAGAAATGCTGGGGCTAGTTTAAGGAAAGTTTAAGGCATGTATTCAGAATGTACCTGGGTGTTTCCTGGGTTTTTTGGGGAATTGCCACTGGTTTTTGTTCGAATAAGAGTTGCCTCTACTGTACATCAGAGGTGAATTACGTATATTGGTGAGGGAAAAAAGGGGAATAATGAAAAACAAAAACTCATAATCCTACAGGATAAACAAAGAGGGGAGGGGAAAAACAGGATAAAGCCAAGAAAAGATACAAAATGAAAATTCACCTCAAAAATTAAACTACTTAATAAGGACTAATCCAATGTTTGTGTGAAAGCTGAACTATATATATGTTTTTTCTACTGTGTGTAGCCACTCGGATCCAAACCACCAAACCCGGACACAGCAGCGTTGTGACCACCCTAATCTTCGCTTATACAATAGGTATTGCAGAACGCCACTCCAAGGAGCTCCGGCTAATAGGATAGAAGGAAGTATATTCACTTTAGTGATGCTGCTATTCTCCTGATGGTGTAGATTGGGGTCTACATGTGAGACACATAATGGCATTAGTACAGTGTTGTACACTAACTGACACCCCTGTCATGCTAGTAATAGGAAGTGGATCCGCTCATAGTCCTCATTGAGTTCTTTTGGAGCTCTTCAGTCTAGCCTGTTAATCCATTTTGTCTCAGGTTGTGTCAGGAATGAGACTCCGTCCCCACCCCCTTGAGAGGTGGTACAGAGTCAATAACCTGGAACTGTAGTTAGCTCGTGTTATGTCCTTAAAATGTGCGCCCACTGGAAACATTGGGCACCTCTTTGGTGGCCCAAGTCTTACTGTTCAAGGTTTTATGTTCCGCTACTCTCTTTTTAATGGCTCTTGTAGTCTCACAGAGATTAATAACAAAATCAAATTGCAGGTATAATAATCCCTGATTTTATACTCGAGGCCATGCGGATACGAAAAGAGTTTCACTCTAATGATACTACAACAATGTGAGGACATTCTCAGAAACCTGCAACTTGGAGTGCCCCTCAATGGGGTCTAAATAGGTAACAAGCAACAAAGCAGGGAGCTAAGACAATCAAAATCTGGTCAAGATACTGTACACTGGACTGTTGCATCTCACAATTACAATGTCTCCATGACAAACAGGGCAAAGTCCTAAGTTTGAAGTCATCAAAACATCTGGTTGGATACATTCTGTGTGCCCAAGTCCATCTTAATCAATCTCTTCTGTATACTTAAGTTATTCTAAAAACGAAAATAGTGGTGGTTCTTTGAAAATCCCTGGTAAAGACTGGTCATACTCAAGGATCTACAAGTGTTGGCGTATTACATGCTGGATCTTAGTACTTAAGGGTTATAGGTAGGCACAAACGGAACCCCTTCTCTAGCTCCCTTATCTTTAGATTCCTTATCATAACTCAGTAAATAATGTGACCTTATGACCTTCTCTAAGTGTCTTCTCAATAGATCACATGAATACCCTCTTTCCTCCAATTTCCTCACCATCTGTTCGGGTATATCTTCTCCTAGTGTAGTGTCGCTTACCACCCTCTGCACCCTCACTAGTTGACTTTTTTTCATAGGCGAGGGGTGAAACCTGTCAAAGTGTAGGAGATTGGGAAGAAAACATTTGTCAGTCAAAGGCCTTAAGACATGCCTTGAGAAAGGTTCCTTTGAGAACCGAAACGTTGATATAGAATTAAAAGTCACTAATGAACTTTTTGAGCCCTGTGAGTGCCCATTTTCATCACATCTTTCTATTTTGTCCGTCTTGGTCTTTTGACATCCCTTGGAATCCAGTTAATTAGCATCCCTGTCCAACGATGGTCATTTATTTTTGCGATTAGTCTGGACCACAGCCATTGTAATTACTTCACCCGTGTGATAATGTCTCATACATTTGTTTGTTTTAAGTGTAAGTCTCTCTCTCTCTCTCTCTCTCTCTCTCTCTCTCTCTCTCTCTCTCTCTCTCTCTCTCTCTCTCTCTCTCTCTCTCTCATAGCATACATTCTCAATATATAATACAACTATACAGCAATGTATAAATGTTCCTGATTAAAAAAATACAAAAATTCAAAAACTCTAATTTATACATATAGCGAGTGTGTCATCAAAGTTTATACATATGGTAAATATGTCATCAGCCATCCAGCTGCTCTCATCAGCTAAAGGTTTTGAGATTCATACATGCATTAGATCTCTGAACTCTGGGCATTTTAATTGACAAGCAGCCGAGAAATCGAGCAACTGAAACTTACAAAGACGAGCAGTCCTTTTGCATGAATTTTTACACATGTTAAATATGTTAGCAGCTGTCCTCCCCTTCACACGGTTAGCTTAGCTGTATGCCGGATGACCATATCATTTGGGACCCGTTGCAGAAAAAAAGTCATTTTCATATTTCCTCGTGGCTCTCTCATGGACCGCTTATAATTCATCATTTTCATAAAATGATGGTAGATAAAAGAAAACAATTATTCAGCAGAGAATTTGAGGGTCTGAAACTGAAACAACCACCTAATGCGTCAGCTGAGACTGGGTCAGGCTTGAGGAATCAGATGTTTTACTGCAGGGGTTTTCACGCTTCCTCAGCAGCAAGGGACTCTTGGTAATTGCATGCAAATGAACACTCACGGTGTGTGACTGTGTATACATGTGCACTGTATACTGTATGTGTTTAAGCTTCTGCACTCTACAGTATTTTGCACAGCGTTTACAGCAAAGCCTGTTTAAAAAACGTACATGGCCAGCAAACCAACACACAGACAGCTGCTTCCATCCTTTCATCAGTGTGAGGGCGGTTACTGTCCTTGTTATGTGAACCTGGTCATGGATACAAGTCAGGTACACAAAAAAGTTACGCTGAGCAAAAAAAGTGAAACAAACATGCTACATTAAACTCTTCAAGTAACAATTTTACTTATTTGTATCCTGTGAAAAATTATTATGAATTGTATTTCCCCAGGAGCACAGAATTTAAACGTATCAGCTATTCTGTTTATCTGTTTGACTAATGATAATAACAACATCATTACTTTGCAATCAAAGAACAGAGCGAAAAACAAAACAAAACAAAAAACAATTTATCTGTGGCTTTGAGGATCGACAAACAGTCTTATCACCAAAATACATCCGATAAAGATTCTAAATCGTGTGCAAATGATAAACGATTAAAAAAAGTTGTAAAAATACTTATACTTGTCTGTTTTCTTTAATCAGCGACGTTAAACCTATTAGACACGGTCCTAAGTTCACATTCATCCTATGTTAGACTACACATTAAAAGAGGGTTTTGCAGAAGGGCCATCCACTTTTCTAATAACTAGATAGCCACAAACTATCCTGTGCTCAAGGAAAAGCGGCGTGTCACTGTAGTGAACCAAAGTATGTTACTGTACATGTAGTGGGGGTTGAAGAATGTAGATCAAATGACCTCAAAGGTGTAGCATCCCTATGCTCACCTACCCGGGTCCTGTGTAGAGCTCACCTGTCTCCATATGAGACCCAGGACTGGGATCACAGGTGGTCTGTGAGATCTTTGTCCTGCTGCTGGCCTCACAGTTGCTATCACAGATGTGCCGTGATCTTCAAGGCACTGAAATGCCGATGATCACAGCGAAACAATTCAAGTAACTGCGTCGTCCCCTTCGGCGTGCCCCCAAACTGCGTAGAAGCAAAAGAACGATCCTGCACAGAGATCTCGCGGGAACTCGATGGATAAACAAAATACAAAAACTTTATTCAGAACATAATTAATTCTGAACTTTATTTGTGCAAAAAAAGGTTTGACATATTTTTTAGAAATTAAAGGTATACAGGAATATACCAAATAAGTATACATGGGAAGGATGTTGATCCAGGGAGTAATCCGATTGTCAATTCTTGGAGTCAGGAAGGAATGAATTTTTCCACTTATGAGATATCATTGGATGATATGTCACTGGGGTTTTTTGTTTGTCTTCCTCTGGATCAATAAGTAAGTATAGATATAGGATACGTATCTGTTGTCTAAATTTAGCATAGGTTGAACTTGACGGACGCATGTCTTTTTTCAACCTCATCTACTATGTAACTATATGTAACTATGTAACATACTGAAGAATACAAAGGAAAGGTCCTCCCACGCATTTGATACTAAATGCTGCTTTCTCCTCTAGCCAATTAAGTTATCATATATCAATATATTTTAAAAAAATAAGCCAATAGTCTTACAATAGAAAAAAAAATCATAAACCGTGCATCAATACATATAAAAAGTCAACAAAAAGCGCATAGAAAAGATTTACAAAAAATAGAGCTACAATATTAAAAGACTTGATAAAGGGCTCTTTTTTTGCCCAAAACGTTGAGTCTCTTTTTTGCCTTGGTATCAGCCTAGTACTGTACTGTATATCCTTTTATGTTGTTGCTCTATTATTTTTGCATATCTTTTCTATGCACTATTTGTTGACCTTTTATATGTATTGATGCATGGTTCAGGATTTTTTTCTATTGTAAGACTATTGGCTTATTTTTGTCCGATTGAAATATATTGATATATGATAACTTAATCGGTTGTTTATATTTTCTCTTGATAGGTGCCCCTTCACATTTCTACACAATTACAGTATAACATTGTGGAAGCAATGATTAGGAAGAGTAAAGTATCCACATTACCCGACTTTTTTCGGGGGGAACCCATGGTAACCTCGTATTGAATTGCACACTTCCTCCAAAGAACACAGGTTGAAATCCACTGATTTAGAGGCTGGACAGAGGAGCTTCTGTGTGAAGTTAGTTTGCAGGGTGAGATGCAGAGATTGCCACCTAGGGGGAGACCTTGGTGAATTCTCTCTTGGATAAACAATGTCAGGCTTGAGGAAGGGAATTGAGTTGTTGATGTCTTTTGTAAAGTCTGTCTTCATATTAAAGGCAGTTTGTTCTGGAACTCAGCCTCAGATTCTATTTTTAGAGTACTAAGAACAGCATTGCTCGGTATAATGTACGAATAACAGTTCTGAGGTTCTAGAACACCCACATCTCCAGCACGTTGAGACCATTACTAATATTACATTGGTGAGTTCATAGGGTTGCCTCATATACGTTTTTATAATAGAGCACACTGAAATCCAGTAGTAAATTTAAAGGCATACATTTCCTATACGTTTTCGTGACCAAAACACACACCAATTTTCTCCCCCCATTCTCTCTCCGCCCCCCATCTCTTTCTCTCCATCTACTAATTTCTTCCCTCCTCCCTCCCATCATTCTGTCTCCCTTCATCTTTTCCCCCTTCTCCCTCATTCATTCCCTCCCCCCATACACCGAACATTAATTTCTTTCCCCCTGCACCCTACATTAATTTCTTCTCCCTCCACCTCTCAGCCCCGTGCATCTCTCAGGCTCCGTGCATCAGTATCAGTCTTTTCATCCCCTCATGTCTCTCTTTTCTCCCCCTTTGTGTCTCTCTTTTCTCCCCCTCATGTCTCTCTCTTTTCTCCCCCTCGTGTCTCTCTTTTCTTCCCCTTGTGTCTCTCTTTTATTCCACTTGTGTCTCTCTTTTCTTCCCCTTGTGTCTCTCTTTTCTTCCACTTGTGTGTCTATTTTCTCCTTCTCATGTGTCTCTTTTCTTCCACTCGCGTGTCTCTTTTCTTCCCCTTTTGTCTCTCTTTTCTCCCCCTCTGTCTCTCTCTTGTCTCCCCCTTGTGTCTTTCTCTTTTCTCCCCCTCATGTGTCTCTCTTTCACCCCCCCCTCATGTCTCTCTTTTCTTCCCCTTATGTCTCTCTTTTCTCCTCCTCATGTCTCTCTTTTCTCCCCCTCATGTCCCTCTTTTCTCCCCTTCTGTCTCTTTCTTTTCTCCCCTTCATGCCTCTCTCCTTTCTTCCCCCCATGTCTCTCTCTTTTCTCCCCCTCTGTCTCTCTCTTTTCTTCCCCCCATGTCTCTCTCTTATCTCCCCCTCATGTCTCTCTCTTTTCTCCCCCTCATGTCTCTCTCTTTTCTCCCCCTCATGTCTCTCTCTCTCTTTTCTCCCCCTCATGTCTCTCTCTTTTCTCCCCCTCATGTCTCTCTCTCTCTTTTCTCCCCTTCATGTCTCTCTCTTTTCTCCCCCTCATGTCTCTCTCTTTTCTCCCCCTCATGTCTCTCTCTTTTCTCCCCCTCTGTCTCACTCTTTTCTTCCCCCCATATCTCTCTCTTTTCTCCTCCTCATGTCTCTCTCTTTTCTCCCCCTCATGTCTCTCTCTTTTCTCCCCCTCATGTCTCTCTATTTTCTCCCCCTCATGTCTCTCTCTTTTCTCCCTCTCTTATGTATTTCTCCCTTGTACTTTATTCTCTCTTTGTGTTTTTCTCCCTTCCTTTCTGTTTTCTTCCTTTTTATGCCTGTATTTCCCCCTTCTGATTTAACCCTTCCCTCCCTCTCACCTTTCCCAGCCTGTCTCTCAGGTGGCAGCACCAGTCTCGCGATGCCCTACTTGAGCCCCCGTCCACTGACCTAGGTCCTGCCCACCTACCTTCCTGCATCTCAGGGACCCGCAGGGAATTAATGTGCGGGCAGAGGTCCGGGACCCCTAACCCTACCAGGCCCAGGACAGCAGTCCTGCCTGTCCCCCCCTGTCAGCGGCCATGCACACACATAATCACACACAGACATAGTATTCAGTGTTCGACAAACCTATACATTTGCACGCCCCGGGCGAGTGGATTTAACATCGTGGTGAGCTTCTATTGGCCCAAGCAGCACACGTGTGGTACTAGGTGGTGAGTAGATTTTTTTGTTCGCCGAGTAGCTTTTTTGGTGATTTGTCGACCACTTCATATATTGATGGTCTCCTTTGGGGTTACCAGATTTACATGGAACATATAAAACCGATATGGGTTTTTGAAAAATCACTAATCCCAAACTGATTTAATCCCCAAAAAGGGGTTTGGCTGGGCTGGGACACAAAATAAATGATCAATAGTCTCATGATAATTTCGTGATCTATTAAGTATGTTAATCAATCTGGTGCTTCAGGGGTTAATGTAGCTAAAGTTTGATTTAAAAAACTACAATACATTGGGTTTATGACAGGTCAAGACTCTTCTTTGGTCTGTGTTGATCTGCAAAGAGGGCTTAATTGAGGGGCCTATCACTGATGACCCACTAAAAGTGACATATATGTCATTTAGAAGATAATAAACGATAGCCAGATATCAGCCTGTCAGCCTCAAAGGAAACGAAGCATTCCTGAGATATCCTTGTACATCCCAGTGAGAGGTGACACACAGGTCACCGCTTAGTTGGAGAACTTTATTTTAAAAATAAGAATATCTGGTAAGAAACCTATATTCTAAAGTATACCGTCCTTTTATCTGTAATGACTGCAAAGCGACGCATGCAACAAGACCACACACTACATGGGTAAGGGGGGCCAAAGACAGATATTCATTTAGCACTCAACTTTAAGAGCAAGATGGTCAAAAGTATTCTGGTTACCTATGTCATAATCACCTGAATCTATTGATATGACTCACATGTGTCTAAGTATTAGAAAAAGGAAGTTATGAGAGCGTTTATATATTGAGGCAAAAACGTAAACGTTTTCCCTTTCGTAAAACCGTCAACCTAGCAGCTGATTTATGATACTGTAGGGTTGTGCTTATGTGGTTTCAACGAGGAAAACATAGTACATAAGTCTGAGCAAGGTATTGTATTATGAAATTCAGAATTCAACCGAAGTGTGTTTTGGATCAAATACGTGAATATTCATATTCCTATGCCAGTGACCTCTCTGGGGGAAAATCTATGACATATGAGGACGTACTGTAAAGGGATTTCTGTTTTATGTTTTATTCTGTTATTTTAAGAGACTGTTCTGCATTTATTATAACTGTATGTTCTTCTAATCCCCTTTCTGTAATCAAAGCACTGTATTTTTTATATATATTAAAATATTTCACAAGTAATGCTCTGTGGCTCTTTATGAACTGTTGCATGCTTTGCAGAGTATTTCCATTTACAGACACATATTGCTACATTTTGCTACAACAAATCTTTATGTGTTAAGTGCATAGTTTTTTTTCCATATTAAACAGGGACCTGAGACCCTGGCAGATATATATTAATTAATTAAGTAATTACATATTTTGCATATTTCTTGGGTGGCGGGAGTGGATAGACATGATTGCAATTGAGTAAGGGGTTAATATGAACTCACTGAAAGTACCTTGCGCAGGAGAAAGGTGAGTTGGTTACAGTAGCCGTGTGTATTAACCCTGGTTGTATATAAAAGTCACGTGCTCACTTGTGTGCTGTTTGTGACAGGTGGTATACTGGGACGGAGTGAGGGGAGATATTGTTCATTTGAGGGACCTTTGCAAAGGTGAAAAGTGGGGCAGCTTGAGAGCTGTGTATTAACCCTGGTCCCGTATGCAGGTCACGGGCTCACAGCTGTGTCGTATGTGACAAATACCATAACATGTCAAGGCTTTAAAAAATAGTAACAACCAGACCTGGATTTTAGAAGATAAACAGCAGCGTTGATTCACAAAAAAAAACATTTAAATTAACATTGCAACAATCCTGGCTGCTCCTTTTAAATCCCTGGGAGACAGCAGGATGTAATGGCAGAAATAAACCGGTACATATCTCAGCAACGTGGTTATCCACCGGGCTGAAAATACCACGTATCAGCTTCAGGGAACCCCCTGATTTTCCACTCTGTAAATAAAAAAGCGAGGGTGTGGGCCGAGCACGCGCGTTGTAAGTGAAACTTCTTTGCGTTCTGCCACAGAAATTGTAACTATATTCTCAGAAGTCTTTCATTCAATCAAAAACATCAAAACATCACAAAATAAAAAATACAATTTCAGTGACAAAACACCAAGAAGTGTCACGTAGAACGCGGCGTTCGGCACACAGCCCGGTTTATTTTATTTTTAAATACCTTTCAAGCTCAAGTGCTGAGAGAATAAAGGGAGAGTCCTTAAAAAACAGCAAAAAAAAGATGAATTGTTTTTTTGGAGGACAGTGCATTGAATGTAGTGCTTCTTATGTGTGCTTGAGATGTATATATTTTTGTCTAATTTATTATCTTTATTTTCTAACATATTTTCATACTTCTTTCCTTGCTCATACATTGTAATTGTTTCTGTTTAATATATAAATGGAGCTGCAGTATTAAATTCCTATCTGTTTTTACGGCGTTGGCCGCTTCTGCGCATGCTGGGGGATGAGCCGGCAGGGGGCGCCCGTGCTCACTCACGCGCCTTATCTCACTTCCGTTACACATTTTCGTCTCCATGAAGCAGTTTTGTCCCTTCAAAATTTACTCGCTGCCACTACAGAAGGTCCCCTTTAAAAAAAAAAAAAAAGTGTGGATGGGGGCGGGGAGGAGAGGGGGGTTCAAATAAGGGGGTCACCTTATTTAAAGTGAAGCATAACTGCTTCACTCTTCCTGCTGAAGAGAGAGAAAGGGACACATCCCAGTGATGATATTAATATGCTGGATTGACAACTAATCAGACAATTTTGGCTAACGGTTCATTTGCCATGAAGATACTTGGGGTGATTAAAAATATTAAATGCAAAATACTCTGCAATAAATCCAACAAAAAATGTTTTAAAACATAATATTAAAGATAACTAAAAAAGACAGTTTAAAAGTAATAACCCATTAGGGCAAAGGGTTCTCAACTCCAATCCTCAAGGCCCCCGAAACAGGTCGGGTTTTCAGGGTATTCCTGCTTCAGCACAGGTTATGTAGTGTTAGGAATTCTATATACTTCGATAAGGAAGTCATCGAGCTTGTTGAACATTGAGCTTGTTGAACATTTCCCAAATGACTTGGCATGTGTAGCTATTCAGAAAGCTTCGATAACGTTGCCTAAAGCATTCGTCAAGTGCTCCTTCCTGAGCGGTAGCGCTGCAGCTCGGACACACCGGGCGGGAGCTCAGAAAGAGAGAGCTCCAACTCGCATTTTTTTTGGTGAAATCATCCTATTCTAGTAGCGCCGATAATCGCATTGGGGCTGAAACTAGCAGGCAACTCGCAGATCTCACCTTGCCACCTCAATACAAAAATGTATTTTTCCTGCATCGGATTGAAGCCGGGAGTCTCTAGAGCTGACCCTCAGTAATATCAGCTCCGGAGACCCCCTGCTTCAATCATATGTAATAAAAATACATTTACAGGCAGCGTCATTACCTTAGCGGCTAACCGCGAAGGCAATGAAGGGGTTAAATACCAGTGTCTGTTTTTTTGTTTGTAGAGGGGGTGGGTGAAGGGGGTATTTGGCCCGTGGTGGGTGTTTTATGCCTACCGGGAGGGTTGCGGCAAATGTTAACCCCTTGATTACCTTAGTGGTTACAACAGCTAAGGTAATCAAGGGGTTAACCCCCCCCCCCCCCCGCTACCCACCCGGTAGGCATAAACACCCACAGGCCAAAAAAACCCTTCACCCACCCCCTCTACCCACAATAAACATTAAAACACAATACTTGTCTCATTTGATCCCAAGAAGACGACGGGACAACATTCGTCCCCTATTGGATTACAGTACAGAAGAAAAGAAAGAAGAAAAGATGGATGAACTTACGAGAGACGTCTCTTCCATCAACATATGATCTTGGACTTCTTCGCATCGGCTGTTTGAGGAGCTTTGCGTCGAGTATCAAGAGTTTGTGCTTGAGTAGGATTCGAAGGGTGAAGATATCACAGGTAAGAAACACATGGATTGTTTTTTTATTTAATTGTGTTTTTTTTTTATTGCCCATTAACTGCCATTGTGCTTATATCGATGCCCCTTTCTGGGGCACAGTGACGAGCAATGCATTTTTTTGGCAAGTGCTTGTTTTTATTTCATTGTAATGTATTGTATTATGTTTTTTTTTAGGTTGCCCATTCATTGTCAGTGTGGCAACCCATGCCCACATTCTGGGCATGGCTTGCCACAGTCACAATCAATGGCTTTATTGTGGAATGCTTGTTTATATTTAAATGTCACATGCTTTATTTTGTGCCTGATGTTTTTTTTAGCTTTGCCCATTTATTGCCATAGTGGCAAATTATGGCCATGGTGTACCACTGTGCCTACCACTGTGCCAATTAATTGGTTTATTGGCATTTTTTTGAATTGCAATGCAATTTATTTTATTCAGCGATTACATGGGGGATAACAGGACAGGCTTCTGTGGCTGTGCCCGAATTCTACTTACTGGTGCAGTGCCTCCATCTTGTGCAGCCCCCAGTTGTGTGGGGTGAGTATCTGCAAAAGAGTTATGTCCCCCTCCTCCCAATATACTCCAGTTTCAGGCAGGAGGTATAGATAAAATCAGATGGTCTTTATTGATCCTTCCTGAATCAGCACAGTCTCTGTCACAGCACACAGCAATCAAAGGTTGTCACCTTCAGGATGTCCATAGACACACTCCTAGTCAGGGCCCTATGAGCTGTCCTTGCTCTTCCCTTACTCCCTTGTGGAGTAAGAGGAATATCTCTCACCTCTCCCCAGAGGGAGGGATTCAAGCGTACCAGAGCCCTGGCAGCTTGCTGGAACCAACTGTCCTCTCTCTAAAGTGGAGAGAAACTCTCTAAAACAGGAAGTGGCAATTCCTTTAGTACAGATCCAGTAGCCCCACCCCTGTGCCCTTGACTGACACAGGGCATGAGCACTACCTTCTCTGACCAACTGAATTACAGTGGGTGGGGCAAACCTATTTTTACTCCTGGCAAACCTGCCCTTACCAGGGATTATTGTACAGGAGGAGGACAGAATAATAGCCCAAACCTACCAGAGCTATACTTGGAAAGCAGGGTTTTTCTCCGGAGACCCACTGCTACAATACTCTGTTATTAAAATGTAAATAAAAACAGTGTGATCGCTGGTAACAGCTGTGTAGGGAGATGCGTCTCTCTCTGTGCAGGGAGATCGCTTGTAACAGCTGTGCAGGGAGATGCAGCTCTCTCCGTGCAGGCAGCTCGCCTGTAACAGCTGTGCAGGGAGATGCAGCTCTCTCCGTGCATGGAGATCACCTGTAACAGCTGTGCAGGGAGATGCAGCTTCTCTCTGTGCAGGGAGATCACTTGTAACAGTTGTGCAGGGAGATGCGGCTCTCTATGTGCAGGGAGATCGCCTGCAAGAGCTGTGCAGGGAGATGCAGCTTCTCTCTGTGCAGGGAGATCGCCTATAACAGCTGTGCAGGGAGATGCAGCTCTCTCTGTGCAGGGAGATCACCTGTGAGAGCCGTGCAGGGAGATGTGGCTCTCTCTGTGCAGGGAGATCGCCTGTAAGAGCTGTGCAGGGAGATGCGGCTCTCTCTGTGCAGGGAGATCACCTGTGAGAGCTGTGCAGGGAGATGCGGCTCTCTCCGTGCAGGGAGATCGCTTGTAACAGCTCTGCAGGGAGATCGCCTGTGAGAGCTGTGCAGGGAGATGGGGCTCTCTCCGTGCAGGGAGATCACCTGTAACAGCTGTGCAGGGAGATGCGGCTCTCTCTGTGCAGGGAGATCGCCTGTAAGAGCTGTGCAGGGAGATGCAGCTTCTCTCTGTGCAGGGAGATCACCTGTGAGAGCCGTGCAGGGAGATGCGGCTCTCTCTGTGCAGGGAGATCGCCTGTAAGAGCTGTGCAGGGACATGCGGCTCTCTCTGTGCAGGGAGATCACCTGTGAGAGCTGTGCAGGGAGATGCGGCTCTCTCTGTGCAGGGAGATCGCCTGTAAGAGCGGTGCAGGGAGATGCAGCTTCTCTCTGTGCGGGGAGATCGCCTATAACAGCTGTGCAGGGAGATGCAGCTCTCTCTGTGCAGGGAGATCACCTGTGAGAGCCGTGCAGGGAGATGCGGCTCTCTCTGTGCAGGGAGATCGCCTGTAAGAGCTGTGCAGGGACATGCGGCTCTCTCTGTGCAGGGAGATCACCTGTGAGAGCTGTGCAGGGAGATGCGGCTCTCTCTGTGCAGGGAGATCGCTTTTAACAGCTCTGCAGGGAGATCGCCTGTGAGAGCTGTGCAGGGAGATGGCCTGTAAGAGCTGTGCAGGGAGATGCAGCTCTCTCTGTGCAGGGAGATCACCTGTAACAGCTGTGCAGGGAGATGCTGCTCTCTCCGTGCAGGGAGATCACCTGTAACGGCTGTGCAGGGAGATGCAGCTCTCTCTGTGCAGGGAGATCACCTGTGAGAGCTGTGCAGGGAGATGCTGCTCTCTCTGTGCAGGGAGATCGCCTGTAACAGCTGTGCAGGGAGATGCAGCTCTCTCTGTGCAGGGAGATCACCTGTGAGAGCTGTGCAGGAAGATGCGTCTCTCTCTGTGCAGGGAGATCGCCTGTAACAGCTGTGCAGGGAGATGCGGCTCTCTCCGTGCAGGGAGATCGCCTGTAACAGCTGTGCAGGGACATGCGGCTCTCTCCGTGCAGGGAGATCGCCTGTGAGAGCTGTGCAGGGAGACGCGGCTCTCTCCGTGCAGGGAGATCGCCTGTAACAGCTGTGCAGGGAGATGCGGCGTCTCTCTGTGCAGGGAGATCGCCTGTAACAGCTGTGCAGGGAGATGAGGTTAGATGAGGGTAGAACGTAGAAAAAGTATGAGAACAGGTCGCTGCTGTCCCGAGCGGTAATGGCATTTTCCTACCTCACGCTTTGCGACTTACGGTAATGCTTTCTGATCCTTTCCGAATAGTGTGATAACACAAATGTCAAACCAAACGGTGGGCTCATGCCAAATCGTTCCATATGGCAATACAATATATTTACGAACATACATTTATATTATTATTATTATTATTATTAATATTATTATTATTATTATTATTAATATTATTATTATTATTATTATTGCAGTGATTTTCTTCGAAGCTACTAGAATAGACCACTTTGACTGAGCCACTGATTGAGCCACCTGTGCTGAAGCAGGGATATCATTAAAATCTGACCTGTTGGGGGATCTTGAGGACTGAGTCGAGACCCACTGCATTAGGGCTACCGTATGAAAGGGCGGTTGTTATTGGCCCATAAGTACCCAGGAGCATCACTTGTTCAGAGGTCCAAGATGAATGCAAGAGCCACTCAGAGAGGGAACCAGAATGGTCTGCAAAAAGGGTTCACGCGTATAACCCTTCTCCAGGACCATCTCTAATTATAATGTCCCCAATAAAATAGGAGCTAGTAGAAAACATTAAGAAAAATTCAAAAATATCACTGCAGTCTCAGTATCAGGAATAGAAACACATGAACCCATTCAGCAAATCTGGGGAGATATCATAAATACAAAAACGGAAAATGCCTCCCTGCTTAATAGGCCCCAAATCTTAAGGGGCTACATAGGGTCAGAGGAAGCAGCTTCACTTTCTGCCAACATAGAGTATCCAGGACCTCAGAGAAGGCTGGCCTATGTGAGGGCTTGGGATGAGGACCTCAGAGAAGGCTGGCCAATGTGAGGGCTTGGGATGAGGACCTCAGAGAAGGCTGGCCTATGTGAGGGCTTGGGGGACCTCAGAGAAGGCTGGCCTATGTGAGGGCTTGGGGGACCTCAGAGAAGGCTGGCCTATGTGAGGGCTTGGGATGAGGATCTCAAAGAAGGCTGGCCTATGTGAGGGCTTGGGATGAGGACCTCAGAGAAGGCTGGCCTATGTGAGGGCTTGGGATGAGGACCTCAGAGAAGGCTGGCCAATGTGAGGGCTTGGGATGAGGACCTCAGAGAAGGCTGGCCTATGTGAGGGCTTGGAATGAGGATCTCAGAGAAGGCTGGCCTATGTGAGGGCTTGGGATGAGGATCTCAGAGAAGGCTGGCCTATGTGAGGGCTTGGGATGAGGACCTCAGAGAAGGCTGGCCTATGTGAGGGCTTGGGATGAGGACCTCAGAGAAGGCTGGCCTACGTGAGGGCTTGGGATGAGGATCTCAGAGAAGGCTGGCCTATGTGAGGGCTTGGGATGAGGATCTCAGAGAAGGCTGGCCAATGTGAGGGCTTGGGATGAGGACCTCAGAGAAGGCTGGCCAATGTGAGGGCTTGGGATGAGGACCTCAGAGAAGGCTGGCCTATGTGAGGGCTTGGGATGAGGACCTCAGAGAAGGCTGGCCAATGTGAGGGCTTGGGATGAGGACCTCAGAGAAGGCTGGCCTACGTGAGGGCTTGGGATGGGTGGAACTATCACAATCCATTTCCCGGGCTTTCCATTCCAAAGCCGTTCCGCGGTGTGAAATCCATTGATGAATTGTTCCGTGTCTATTAATCCAACTCCCCCTTTTAGATACTATCCGGACGGATTTTGAAGAATCCGATACGCGGATTCCCCAACCCGTCTGTGAATTGTTAAACGTCCACACACGGATAAGTCCGCGGAGAGAGAGAGAGAGAGAGCGAGAGCAAGAGAGAGATCCCTATACTGCAGATTTAATGTGAGAAGAGTTTTAACCATCCGACCACGGATTATTAATCCGCCATGTGGACTGTCACTGACCCACGGAAATCCACAGACCAAAGGAACCGGGAAAAAAATTGTCCATCACTAGTGAGGAACATATATAACGGATGTCACTGCCCCACGTGCATTCATTGCACCGCATAAGAATTTGTCTGGTAGAGAAACACTGCCCCGGAATGGATTCTGCAGAAATATCAACGTCTAATCACATTTGGGGATTCTGGTCAATCACGACGCCATTGAAGGAGACCTATTCATTAGAGTGTGAGGAAACTTGTGCAAAATTGCCCGAAAACAGCAGACAATTTGATAACAATTGGGAGTGTTCATCTCCTTCCATGTGAGAATAAGAGATACTTTAAATATCAACAACAGTAGCAGCCTATTCAACACATGGTGAGTACCAAATGGTCACATTTCTCATGAAAATGGCACGGAAATGATTTTTCAGTTGCATATTTAATTTCTAATTGAATGTGTCTTAACATATTTCGAATAGTTTCACCGGTGCCGGTGGTACAATATCTAAGGGGAAATGGACATTTCTTTAAAGAAGCAAAATTTGAAAAATCCAATATGTTTTTCTTTTTTAAACAAATCAGTTTTGTAGTATTAGATAATACTGTCTGCATTTTTCTTTAAACTCCTAATGCCAGTTTTAATGAGTTTTTTTTTTAAATGTACTGATCATCCTGTGGTTGCTACAGCAACTATTTAGAAAGTAATATCCATTTCCTCTTTTGAAAAAAGCTCTCTCACACCTTTTTGAGCGCTGCCCTTTGGCAACAAAGTATCACAAACACATATGTTGCTATGTACCAAACAACAGATGGTCTATTAATCTGAAAGCTGTTACAATAATTGGTTACACTTAGTAATATAACGTTACATATCAGCTGCAGCATTTCCCAAACTGGAGCATAGAGTTAGAAGGCGGCCATTTCGTTAGGCACATGATCAGGATATTTAAAGATTTATAACAGGAGCAATCAGTATTGCTGCTTTAATATGGATGTTCTCTCTCTGGAAAGCTCATTTTTTTCAATCTCACCAGCCTGGGGTAGAATAAAAAGATTTCCCCTGTCAGTTTCTACCTTGCGCCTTATTGGAGAGTGTGTGAATCCCTAATGTGGCGAGATTTTCTCATTTGCATACAAACTATGCATAACTCACAGATTGTCAAATGCCAGACATCATAAATTACACTGTTTGCACAGTTTGGAAAGGCGAGAGCTGTGTTAATGAGTATGGTAAGATGTGTTTCTGTGCTCTATTGCCGACGGAATCGCCATTCTCATTCTTACAGGGACAGGCCTCTGTGACACTGATGCTGCTAACAATCAGTAAGACTGACTCCAACTCAGGGAGATCCTCCACAAATGTACTAGGTGCCTATTGTTATAGATTAGGGTGGAGCAGGGCCACCTATGGGGGTAGAGGGCTGCTGTCCTGGACCCCCCTACCAGTGAACCAAATCTGTAGGGCCTGATCCATAGGCCTGTAAGACCTACCCCTCCACCAGATGTCAAACCTCACGAGGCACATAACTTCCCCCCTTTCCACCTTCTCACCCCTTCCACAGGCCCATAACTTCTCCCCCTTCCACAGGTCCATAAGTTCTCCCCTTCCCCCCTCCATGGGCCCATCTCTTCTCCATTCTCCCCTGGCCCATACCTTCTCCCCTATAAAACCCATACCTTATCCCCTCCCCCTCACAGGCCCATACCTTATCCCCTTCCCCCTTCATGGGCCCATATCTTCTCCCCAGGCCCATACCTTCTTCTCTATCAAACCCATACCTTCTCCGCTCCACCCACAGGCCCATACCTTCCTGCCTTTACAGGCCCAAATACTGTATTCTCCACCTTCCCTCTTCCACAGGCCCATGCCTTCTCCCCATCCCCCTCCACCGGCCTATACTTTCTCCCCGCCCCCTCCACAGGCCCATACCTTATCCCCTCCCCCACCCCCAGGCTTATACCTTCTCTCTATCAAACCCATACCTTCTCCCCTCCCCCCCCACAGGCCCATACCTTCCCCCCTTCACAGGCCCAAATCTTCTCCCCCTTCCCTCCTCCACAGGCCCATGCCTTCTCCCCATCCACCTCCACAGGCCCACACATTCTCCCTACCCCCCTTACAGGCCCATGACTTCTCCCCTATTCACAGGCCATACCTTCTCCCCTCCCCCTCCACATGCCAAAATCTTCTCCCCGTCCCCCTCACAGGTCCAAACCTTCTCCCCATACCCCTCCAGAGGCCCAAACCTTCTCCACTGTGAGACAGCTTTAGTATTGAAAAAACTTAGACTGGTGGCGGATGTGAGAATCTCCGGTAGACTGTTCCAGTTTTGAGGTGCACAGTAAGAGAAGGTGGAGCGGCCAGATACTTTGTTGAACCTTGAGACCATGAACAGTCTTTTGGAGTCAGATCTCAGATGATAAGATAGGATAATGATTACACAGGTCTAGTAGGAAAAGTATGCACCTTTTTGAAAATGACACAAAGATCTCCAACCAGGTTAACATTGCAGGGGGTGAGGGAGAAAACTAAATGATTCATTATTTACAGTAGGTAGTTTAGAGGAATGGTGACGAGTGTGGCCACTACAATTTAATGCCAAAAATGGTAGAATCCTGGGTCACACAAATCCAAAGGCAGAACACAAGATTAATGGAACTATAATGTCCCTTACTATAGAGGAAAGGGTCCCGGGAGTCATTATTTCTGCTGACTTAAGCCTGAGAGTAGGCAGCCAATGTAACAAAGCAACGTGGGAAGCCAACAGAGTGATAGGCTGTGTAGGAAATTATGGGAGGGTTGAGGGGATATATACACAACTGGAGACATTACTAAATTGAAGGTCTCTAAAAAAACAAAAATACCCTGAAATGGCGGAAGAAAGAAAGTCAAGGACCAAAAAGAATCTGGTGTTCTACAACAGAAGGTAAAAGGGCAGACTAAGCAGACAAACTGGGTGAATGTCATCAAATTCAGTGTGTTCTAAAATCTTGACCACCACCATCATCATCATCATCATCATCATCATCATCATCATCATCATCATCATCATCATCATCATCATCATCATCATCATCATCATCACCATCATCATCATCATCAGCATCAGCATCTCAGCATTAACATCATCTCAATCATTAACATCATCTCAATCATCATTATTATCATCATCCTTTCCATCATCTCCATCATCATCTCAATCATCATCATCATCATTTATTTTTTAAGTAAATACAGCCCCCTACTTAAGGCGACATTGCAATACTTTACAGTAAGGCCGCGTTTATAGTGCCGGCGACGTGACCAATGACGTCACCCATCACCGTCGCCATTGGCGAAAGTTGTACTTCAACTTTGAGCGATGTCGCTGACGACAAGGCCAGTGATGTCACGAAGGGGTAAGGCAGAGTGCAATAGGCGCTCTGTGATTGGTGTAGAGAGAGTCACATGTGGCGACTGTCTCTCCCAAAATCAAATTCTACTTACTAAAAATATTTTGGTCGTTACGTCGCACCGTCGCTCCGTCGCGCTTACTATAAGTGCATGCGACGGATTCAATGTATTTGTTTTGGCGCGACGTCGCGTTGCCGTCGCCGGGCACTATAAGCGCAGCCTAAGTTTGAGAACAGCTACAATTATATACAATTATTTTCTTACACAAGAGACAGGCAGGAAAAGGCAGAGTAATAATAGTACATGGGTGCATTACAAGAATAAAGGTTATGCATTCAATGTACAGATATTTCATGGACAGTTAGAGATATTATTATGGGCATAAGTAACATTTACAGACAGGATTAACATGATGTTAGAAGAGGTAGGATAGGCCTGCAATGTGTTAGAAGAGGTAGGATAGACCTGCAATGTGTTAGGAGAAGTTGGATAGACCTGCAATGTGTTAGGAGAGGTAAGATAGACCTGCAATGTGTTAGGAGAGGTTGGATAGGCCTACAATGTGTTAGGAGAGGTAGGATAGACCTGCAATGCGTTAGAAGAGGTAGGATCGGCCTACAATGTGTTACAAGAGGCCCTGCCTCAAGGAGCTTACAATCTATAGGCACGGTAGGGTGACACATTGGGTGCAGGGGATGAGAGGGCTGGTGAGTTTCAGAATGTAAAAGAGCAGCAGTAACATCACCAAAGATCAGCGAACGACAGCAAAATGGCGACACTTTGACTGCCCTTTGGCTGCCATCAAAGCCAAACGCCTTTGGGGTGACTGGGGTGTTATGTTATGTCCAAAAGATTATTTGCTAGTATAGCCCTGGTAGGTTTGGGCTATTATTCTGTCCTCCTCCTGTGCAATAATCCCTGGTAAGGGCAGGTTGCCAGGAGTAAATATGGGTTTGCCCCACCCAATGTAATTCATATGGTCAGAGAAGGTAGTGCTCAGGCCTTGTGTCAATCAGAGGCACATGGGTGGGTCTACTGGATCTGTACTAAATGAACTACCACTTCCTGTTTGAGTTAGTTCCTCTCTACCTTTGAGAGAGGATAGTTGGTTCCAGCAAGTTGTCAGGGCTCTGGTATTCTTAAGGCCCTCCCTCTGGGAGAGGGGAGAGATATTCCTCTTACTCCACAAGGGAGTAAGGGAAGAGCAAGGACAGCTCCTAGGGCCCTGACTAGGAGTGTGTCTAGGGACATCCTGAAGGTGACAACCTTTGATTGCTGTGTGCTGTGACAGAGACTGTGCTGATTCAGGAAGAATCAGTAAACACCACTTACTTTTTACCTATACCAAGGTAAATAAAAATGAAGGTAGAGCACTGCCAAAAAAGAGAGCAAAGGGCTGGGGCAAAAAATAACAATTATTTATTGGGCATATAAGCCAAAGGACAAACACACGATTTAAAACTCTGACGCGTTTCCCGCCGTGGAGGCGCTTTACCTCCTTCTTGAGAGTGGAGTATATTGGGAGGAGTGGGACATAACTCTTTTGCAGATACTTCACCCCACACAACTGTTGGCTGCACAAGATGGAGGCGCTGCACCAGTAAGAAGAATTCGGGCACAGCCCCAGAAGCCTGTCCTGTTATACCCCATGTCATTGCGGGAGACTCAGGGACCCCTGTTACCAGCAGGTATGCACCAACCAGAACCATGTAACCAGAGATCCAGTTCCCTTAGGAGACCCTATGTGAGATTGGATGAGGGAATTACTTTTGCACTAGAATGAAACAGCAACATAGCACAGTACTGGACTTTCCTGCAGACATACAGGGGTGGGGACTGATAAGCCATGGGTGGTCTTTGAAGCATCTCTTATCCTCATGTTGCTAACACGATCCACCCTGGCTTAGTGGACAGGGGCAGTGAAGGCATATTGGGGAGCAGGGGCGCAAGCAGAACATCTGAATGGGGTGCAGATGCAGCATCGTGCCATAACGACATCACATGACAAGGCGATGCGGATAGAGGAGGGCTGCTCTAATACAGAGGCCCCGCGCTCTCCCACGGCAATCAGTTCCAGTGCTGTGGGGAAGAATGTACGGCTTCTGTAAGCACAAAAGCAATTCTTGGGGGGTCCACCCTTGCACCTCTTCTGGTTGTGCTATTGTTGGGGAGTCTCTTAGGGGAATACCTTTGGTGTGACTCAGGTGTTATGTCCCAGAGATTCCATGGTAGTATATCAACAACTATGGGCCTTGTTGCATTATAATTTCCCTTATTTTATTATATGTTTTGATCTTCTTACCATGGTTGGTCCTACTATATAAACAGTAATATACATACTGTACCGTATTAATGTTGTTTGTTCCAGACTGAAACAAAGTGAGTAGAGGTACCACGTATGCAGGCGTTTGTCACTGCCAGTTACTAGCCTGACAACAAGTCATCTCTTCTCTCTCCTCCGTCTGAGGAATACCTACAGGGAGCAGCAAGATCTGGGGCACCAGCAGCCAGCACCCGTCACCTGGCTGCTGTAGTGTGAATTCTGTGGGGAGATTTTCAGAGACTAAAGGACGGATCCGTTGATGCAAATCTCTCTTTTCCAAGAGTCTCACAGTTTTTCAGCATCAGCACTTCAGTGCAATCTCACTCATAAAAATCAGTTTTTCCATTAAAATGACATTTTTCTTGAACCAGAATTCCACAATGTCGCTGATTTTGTTCCAGCATCTCTGTTGATGTGATACCATTTAAAAACACCAAGTAGGATAATAGTCATTGGGAAGCAAGTATAAAAGGAAACAGTGTTTTCAGTCCAGATAACCGTGTTAGAAATACATCAACGAAAGACCAAACGCACCTGTTCCACATATACTATCAGAAATGATATAGATAAATATGTATCTGTCTCTCCTCATAAGTAACGGTCATGTAGTCAAATTATTTGCCCAAAGTGTATGTAAGCGTGTAACCATGCCCAGGTATGCCTGTGACGGTAACTTTGTAACAGGCTATAATAATACACCAAATAACTGGGTTGAACTGAACGAGGCTTAGATATAATAAAGTATATTTATTCCTTAAATAGGTGAACACAGCAATATAGTACAGTAACAGGCAAGAGGTAACACTTACTTGGGGTTGGGGGATGAGAAGTATCAGATAGCAATTCTCCAGCAATCAGGTAACAATCAAGATGGTATTTGAAGACAATGGATATAGGGGTTACCACAGGTTATATATCTTTGTAACCCTATCCTTAACATGGAGTACAGGCTATTGGATAACAATTACCTGTATCCAATCTTTAACGTGGGAAAACATTTTAACCCATGCCCCCAGCTAGTTAGCCCATGTACACTAGGACCCTGGGGTCTCATTTCTGTAGCCCCACATTTACATCAGGGACGCCGGCCAGTCTACCAAATGGAATATCTGGCAGGATACCCTTTGTTTGAAGGTGTAAAATATGACACTCACAGACCCCTCTAGATTGAGGCGTCTCCGTCCTCAGGTAAACAGTGAGGGTGGCAAAATCCTTTGAACAGTACTTAGTCCCTAGACATTGGGTCGCCTCTCTGACCATCTGCTTCCCTTTGTTCAAAGGAATCTCTGCAGGATTTTATCCCTGCCTTGGGATACAACATTAAAGGTGAAACATAAACATATTAAAATATCCGGTTCTGTTGGGTCCAGCGGGTCCAAACTGCCCAGTTCTCAATGCCGGAACTGGGACACCATATGATCCAAGTTTCAGCCCACTGCAGCCTTCGGAACCGGAAATACACAAATACTACTTAAACCGTTTAATATTTTAATACAAAAATCACTGCTGTAAATTAAATCACGTTTTTTCACTATATCCCCATTGAAAACAACGGGCTCCGCCGCCATAGACTTTCAAAGGTAAACTGCCACCGTTGAAGCCTATGGGGTTTTTCCGCCATAGCCGGTCAATGGGAACCGGCCGCCATTGAAGTCTATGGGAAAAACTCCCAAACCTTTAAGGTGGTCCATACTCCATCGGGTTGGTCAGAGAGGGACAAGGATGGTTCTGCAGCCATGCCGGAGCAGTGACTACAGGTACCCCAAACCCTGGCCCTCTGGACCCTCCAGAACCGGAGATATGGGCTTATGGTTTGTAGTGTTTCTGACAGTCGTTTTCTTAGGCTGCTTCTGCCGCCGCCATTGGAACCGATGGCGCAACCCGCTCTATCAGCACGACCCTTTCTGGGGGTCCTGGATTCGGGGACCCGGTGGTGGTCGAGTGAGGGGGGACCTAGGAACTAGGGCAAAAAGAATTTTATTTCTTGGTGCCCTAGAACCTGAGATTCCCACGCCACTTAACGTTGAACTTGACTAATCAGTGATCAAAGCTCTTTTTCAGAAAAAGTATCCGCTTTGCGGTTTGGACGGCTGCCAACTCGTTCCTGGAAAGCGCCGTCGAGGAATCTCCATTGAAGTCAATGAGCCCATTGACTTACAATGGGAAACCGCCGGTCCTCCTCTCGGACGCCACCTGCTGGTCTTCGAGGGAAACAGGTCCAAAACAGCTAGATCCGCATTGAAATGAATGGAGCCTCAATGGCGGCCTATGAGACCCTGAAAAATGGTGCCCGAAAAGGCGGGAAAATTACACAAAGGGCTATAATCACTAAATAACTATTAACCCTTGCCCTCCCGGATGGATCCCAGTGTGTGTGTGGTGCAGACACTGACATAATAATAAACAGGGGAACGTACATTTTCATGATATAACAAGGTGCAAACCACATTCCTGGACCGCAGTCCAGTTAACCCCTTGTCTCCCGGGTGAGGTCAGGGGATGGCCATACGGGGTGCAACTCCTTTAATACCGGGCCACCCCCTTTCTCCCTCTACACCTCCCCTTCTTAATTGGTGACCTATGACCCACTGGCCCTAACGGAGAGTGGGGTACTGCTGGCACCATTAATGAACTCAGTCTCAGAGGTATAGTCCTGACGTGAAAGTCCATCAGCATTGCTGTTTTCACTACCCTTTTTGTGCTGAATGGTAAATTCAAACTCTTGCAAAGCTAAGCTCCATCTCAGCAACTTGGCATTCTCCCCTGATGCCCTCTGCAGCCAACTCAGGGGGTTGTGGTCTGTGAGGGCCGTAAAAGCCCTTCCATATACATAGGGCTGGAGCTTTTTGAGTGCCCACACAATGGCCAAGCACTCCTTCTCAATGGTGGAATAGGCCACCTCTCTGGCGAGTAGTTTGCGACTGAGATACACCACAGGGTGCTCTCTGCCGTCGTCCCCCACCTGGCTCAACACAGCTCCAATACCAAAGTCTGAGGCATCAGTCTGAATGAGAAAATGCTTGGTATAGTCTGGGGCAGCCAGTATGGGGGCCCCAGCAAGCGCACGTTTCAGTGCCTAGAAAGCAGTTTAACAGGCAGGAGTCCAGGTAATAAGCACAGGCAGTTGCTTCTTAGTCAGGTCAGTCAGAGGTTTGGCCACGGCGCTGTACTGTGGGACAAACTTCCTATAGTACCCTGTGGTGCCCAAAAATGTCATGACCTTTTTCTTTGTTTTTGGGAGAGGCCACTGAATTATGGCTTCTACCTTGGCTGGCTCTGGTTTGAGTTGCCCTCCACCCACCCTGTGCCCTAAGTACAGGACCTCCGCCATCCCTACCATACACTTAGTGGGTTTCAAGGTAAGCCCAGCCTTCTCTGATCCTATCCAGCACCGCAGCTACATGTCCTAAGTGGGATTCCCAGGAACTACTAAAGACAGCAATGTCATTTAAGTAAGCCCTGGCATAGGTCTACATCCCTTCCAGTAACCTTTTGACCAGGCATTGGAAGGTAGCCGGGGCATTATTCATCCCAAATGGCATCACTAAAAACTCATAGAGGCCACTTGGAGTGATGAATGCTGACTTCTCCTTAGCCTCCGGGGTCAGGGTGATTTGCCAATAGCCTTTGCTCAAATCCATGGTGGTCAGATACTTTGCCCCCGTGAGTTCATCCAGTAACTCATCCATGCGGGGCATGGGGTAGGCATCTGACACCGTCCCAGTGTTGAGTAAGCGGTAGTCCACACAAAACTGGGTGGTCTTGTCCTTCTTAGGGACTAGGACTACCGGGCTTGCCCAAGGGCTCTGGGACAGAGTAATTACCCCTAGGGTCAGCATCTCCTCTATCTCTTTCTCCATACTGGTCTTGACCTCTGCTGACACTCTATAAGCGTGCTTATGCAGAGGCTGCAGGTCCCCTGTGTGCACTGGGTGTTTTGTTCTCCCGAGTGGTTTTGAGAACAAGCACCTGCTGTCCTGGGATGAATTCTCTGCTACGGGCATTCCGGTCATACCATTGCTTCTGCTTGGTCTGAGCGGCCCTGAGGTGGTCCTGGGCCACCCCCATGAGCATCTCTAACCGGTCTCGGAGATCTACTACATACTGGATCACTGAAGCATCAGTAGCAGTAGTCTCCCCTTCCCATCCCTCATGGAATAGGTCCAGAGGTCCACGTACCCTGCGGCCATATAGTAGCTTGAAGGGGGAGAAGCCTGTAGATTCCTGCTGTACCTCTCGGTAGGCAAACAGCAAGTGCGGTAAATGAATCTCCCAGTCTTTCCCCTCCGCCTCTATGTAGGTCCGAAGCATCTGCTTTAGGGTACCGTTTAAACTCTCACATAATCCGTTTGTCTGGGATGGTAAGGGGTAGTGCGCCGGTGCTGTACACCGCATGCATCCCAGAGACAATGTAACAGTTCACTCATGAACTGCGACCCCTGATCGGTTAGGATCTCACTAGGGAAACCTACCCTAGAAAAAATGTTCAGCAAAGCTGCTGCCACTGTCTGGGCATCTATGCTGCCAAGCGCTACCGCCTCAGGGTACCGGGTGGCAAAATCCACCACCATGAGGATGTAGCGCTTCCCTGACCTGCGAGGAATCATAAGGGGTCCTACAAGATCCATCGCTACTTTCTAGAAGGGTTCCCCTATTATCGGCAGGGGTTTCAGGGGTGCCTTCACACGGTCGCCCGCCTTACCCTCTCGCTGGCAGGCATCACAAGAGCAGCAGAAATTGCCCACATCTCGTGATGCCCCGGCCAGTAGTAACGCTGTAATAACCGGGCTCGCGTTCTGTTGACACCCTGATGTCCCGCTAACGGAATAGAGTGAGCTACCCGTAACAGTTGCTGTCGGTACCCCTGGGGCACTACTAGCTGTTGCTTACCGGTCACCCCCTCCTCTATCCCTGGGTTCCCTTCTTCTCTATACAGGAGTCCCTTATGCCATAAGCATAAGCATTACCCCGGTAGGCTTCAGTGGTAAAACCGTACTGAAATAACAACAGTTCTTTCAGGTGGTCATAATCATCAGCATACTCATATGGAAGCGCCATCATCGTCTGTTTAGCCAAGCCGGACAGTAAGAGGTCCAAACGTGCAACCTTATGCTGGGGAAGCACTTTGTACCGCCGGCACTGCGTTTCAAAGTTCTTTAAGAAACTGTCGATCTGATCAGTGCCTTCCACTAACTTGGTGAGACTGTGCTGGTCCAGTTGGAGTTCATCTTTGCTGGGTTGGACAGGGGGGCAATAAGTGGGTCTGTTCACTGCCATAGTGATAAACTGCAGCCGCTCCTCCGGTGTCCCTCTGTCATCCCACGCAGTAATCAGTGCCAACATGTCAGGGGTGAATGGACTGGTAGCCGCATCAACCAGTGCCCCTCCTGTTGCACTGGTCCCGGGAGGTGCACTCGTTCCCTCCCCGGGATTCTGCCGCCACGGCACTGGGTTCCTTCTTTGATCTCCGGGCGGCTATACAAGGGCAAGCTGAGCCGTATCCTGAGGCTGTGCAAGCCGGGCTTCATAGTCACTGATTGCCGCCATCATGTCTGCAACCTTCTGGTTCTCATAAGGCAGTCCATATTTACGGCACTTGTCCTTCAGCTGAGTTTGAGTCCTCAGGTTGGATGAGCCTTCAGCCTCACTCATGGTTCATGGTCTCAGCAGTGAGGTGGTGTTACAACTTGTTTTAACTGTTGCACTACTGTGTGTTCAATATCTTTAGTCCCAGGAACTCACAATTACTCTCGAGTTCTCACTATATGACAGAGTCCCACGGAACACTGTAATATATGTTCAGTTCAGTCCTGCCGCTGCCACCAATTTTATTAATGCCTGTGACGGTATTTTGTAAAAGGCTATAATAATACACCAAATAACTGGTTGAACTGAACGAGGCTTAGATATAATAAAGTATATTTATTCCTTAAATAGGTGAACACAGCAATATAGTACAGTAACAGGCAAGAGGTAACACTTAGTTGGGGTTGGGGGATGAGAAATATCAGATAGCAATTCTCCAGCAATCAGGTTACAATCAAGATGGTATTTGAAGACAATGGATATAGGGGTTACCACAGGTTATATACAGTAGAGGCAACTCTTATTCGAACAAAAACCAGTGGCAATTCCCCAAAAAACCCAGGAAACACCCAGGTACATTCTGAATACATGCCTTAAACTTTCCTTAAACTAACCCCAGCATTTCTGCATTGATTAATGGCCTATCAGATTAACAGCGGGGGTCCCTGGCAGTCCCATTCAAACTGAATTCGAATGCCAGGGATCCCTGCTGTGTTAATCCTATGGGTCGTTTGTCAATGCAGAAATGCCTTAAACGTGCCTCAAACTAGCCCAGAACATACCCAGCACATACCCAGCACATACCCAGAATGTAACCCGGCTAGTTTACGGCAAATGTTAGAATAAACGTTTCCTCTACTGTATCTTTGTAACCCTATCCTTAACATGGAGTACAGGCTATTGGATAACAATTTCTGTATCCAATCTTTAACGTGGGAACACATTTTAACCCATGCCCCCAGCTAGTTAGCCCATGCGCACTAGGACCCTGGGGTCTCATTTCTGTAGCCCCACATTTACATCAGGGACGCCGGCCAGTCTACCAAATGGAATATCTGGCAGGATACCCTTTGTTTGAAGGTGTAAAATATGACACTCACAGACCCCTCTAGATTGAGGCGTCTCCGTCCTCAGGTAAACAGTGAGGGTGGCAAAATCCTTTGAACAGTACTTAGTCCCTAGACATTGGGTCGCCTCTCTGACCATCTGCTTCCCTTTGTTCAAAGGAATCTCTGCAGGATTTTATCCCTGCCTTGGGATACAACATTAAAGGTGAAATATAAACATATTAAAATATCCGGTTCTGTTGGGTCTAGCGGGTCCAAACAGCCCAGTTCTCAATGCCGGAACTGGGACACCATATGATCTAAGTTTCAGCCCGCTGAAACCTTCAGAACCGGAGATACATAAATACTACTTAAACCGTTTCCTATTTTAATACAAATAATTCCGCTGTAAATTAAATCACATTTTTTCACTATATCCCCATTGAAAACAACGGGCTCCGCCGCCATAGACTTTCAACGGTAAACCGCCGCCATTGGCGGCTATGCGAAATCCTCCGCCATAGACTTTCAACGGGGCATCGCCGCCGTTGAAGCCTATGGGGTTTTTCCGCCAAAGCCGGTAAATGGGAACCGGCCGCCATTGAAGTCTATGGGAAAAACTCCCTTTAAGGTGGTCCATACTCCGTCGGGTTGGTCAGAGATGGTCAAGGATGGTTCTGCAGCCATGCCGGAGCAGTGACTACAGGTACCCCAAACCCTGGCCCTCTGGACCCTCCAGAACCGGAGATATAGGCTTATGGTTTGTAGTGTTTCTGACTTAGTCGTTTTCTTGGGCTGCTTCTGTCACTGCCATTGGAACCGATGGCACGACCCGCTCTATCAGCACGACCCTTTCTGGTGGTCCTGGATTCGGGGACCCGGTGGTGGTCGAGTGAGGGGGGACCTAGGAACTAGGGGCAAAAAGAATTTTATTTCTGGGTGTCCTAGGACCAGAGATTCCCACGCCACTTAACGTTGAACTTGACTAATCAGTGATCAAAGCTCTTTTTCAGAAAAAGTATCCACTTTGCGGTTTGGACGGCTGCCAACTTGTTCCTGGAAAGCGCTGTCGAGGAATCTCCATTGAAGTCAATGAGCCCATTGACTTACAATGGGAAACCGCCGGTCCTCCTCTCGGACGCCACCTGCTGGTCTTCGAGGGAAACAGGTCCAAAACAGCTAGATCTGCATTGAAATGAATGGAGCCTCAATGGCGGCCTATGGGACCCTGCAAAATGGTGCCTGAAAAGGCGGGAAAATTACACAAAGGGCTATAATCACAAAATAACTATTAACCCTTGCCCTCCCGGATGGATCCCAGTGTGTGTGTGGTGCAGACACTGACATAATAATAAACTTAGGAACAGGGGAACGTACATTTTCATGATATAACAAGGTGCAAACCACATTCCTGGACCGCAGTCCAGTTAACCCCTTGTCTCCCGGGTGAGGTCAGGGGATGGCCATATGGGTTGCAACCCCTTTAATACCGGCCACCCCCTTTCTCCCTCTACAATGCCCTTCTAGAGGTCTTAACACTACCTGACCCTTAGTTATGAGATGAGAAACAGATTTAACTATATAATTTGTCATATGGGATGTAGCATTGGGGCCTTGTGTCTTTTGTTGTATACATTAGGTAACAATCTCTGTAGCGCTCCTTTTGGGACATGTTCTATATATTCAGGGCTGCAGCTCTATCGCTCAGCGAAACTAGGTCCTGGGAAGGTGCAATATCGGTGCAAGCTTTTTAGCTCGACTTCTCACTGCTCACACCTGTAGATACTCATACTCCTGGACACTCCCCGGGCTTCTTTCAAATACTTTGCCTATCCTATTAGCATATCTAATCTTATCTAATCTAATATCTAATAGTAGTTCTTTCAATACTAAAGCTGTCTCACATTTTAATCTGGTCTGTAACTGTTACATACGCCAATAATATATATTATCTCTAACTGTGCATGCAATGTCTTATATACAATTATAACCCTGCTCACTTATGTAACTATGTATTTGTAACCAAGAATTTAGCATCATAACTCTATGCCCAGGACATACTTGGAAACGAGAGGTACCTCTCAATGTATTACTTCCTGGTAAAACATTTTATAAATAAATAACATATACTGGAGATGTAAATAACTGTGAGCATATTATACATTTCAATTCCTAACATGTATTATTTTGAGACTCTGATTGGCTCTAGTAGACCATGTGACAGAGGCTTTGGGAAGAACAGATGTGACGTCATTCAAAGCTGTCACATGGTACTAGAGCCAATCAGAGTTGGGATGTATTTCCCACACTCTAATTGGCTACCGTACATGTGAGGCCCGCCATCTTTCTTTTCATTCAGTTGTCTTAAAGGCAATTGAAGCACAGCCATTCTGATTGGCTGGCGTCATTGCCTTTAAATTACGTCATCAAAATGAATTTTTCCCCCCCACAATCACATGGTTTTCACGGCCCAATCAGGGCCGTGGGAACCATATGACGATAATGTGACGTCATAGGCCTATAAAAGCCTATGTCGTCTCATTTTGAAGGCAGACGCCGAGGAGGACAGACCTCTGGAAGGAAGAAGAGGACCGGGGCGTGGCAGCAGACGAGATGAAGACCCCCAGCAGACCCCAGAAGAACAAGAGAGAAGACAGAAGAACACAGATGAAGATACTGTAGACGTTTTGGATTAAAAAAAAAGTCTTAGTTTATTTTGTTATGGTTTGTTATTTTATGGATGTTGCTGTGCGTGGATTGGTTGGTTGCTGTGCGTGGATTGGTTGGAGTGCTTGGTGTTCAACGGGAGTCAGTGAGTGGGCCAGCTAATGGTAAGTTAACTAAAGAAATGTATTTTTTTTTTGGAACTTTAACTGTTTTTTGTAATTTATTCTATGTGATACAATTTTTTTCCATTCTCATTTCTTGCCACTGTATCTATATATGTATGTATGTATGTATGTCTCTATCGATATATACATACAGGGTAAGAAATGAATTGGTCGGAAATGCTTGTTTTGCACAATTTAAATGTATTTTGATATGCTGCTATTGTTAAATGTGTGTAATGTCATGTTTAATTAGATAGATGTAATTTTTGGTGTTCTATGGTGTACTTTAGGTCATGGTGAGGCTTGCTTTGTTATAGTGGTTTTATTTTGGTACTACTATTTTGTCAGATGTTAACTTTTTTGGAGAATGGGTTTGTTTAACGATTAAAATAGTTAATTGTGTAATTGATTTGGATGGTATTTTTTTGTGTTGGGATGTCATTAATTAATGGTAATTTATTTGGCTTGCCTTGTTTGATTTAAATAGTATACTTGTTTGGATTTCATTGTATTTCCTTTGAATATTTTATTGTTAACATTGATTGGCAGAGTGTACTTGGTGCACAAATTTTATGCATCATGTATACAATGTCAATTCAATCTTTTGATTGGCATTTGATGATTTTGATTGCCACATGGGAATGCTTTTATTAGGAAATAGGATTTTGTTTTACTGTGGCAGATATGGAGAACTGGTATTTTTATTTATGCATGGATTACTAAACCCTTAAACATTTATTTGTATATTGGTTCATCATGTGTGTATATATATATATATATATATATTATATCTAAGCCTCGTTCAGTTCAACCCAGTTATTTGGTGTATTATTAATAGCCTGCTCGCCCCGGGCGAGTGGATTTAACCCCCGGGCGAGTAAATATTGGCCCAAGCAGCACACGTTTGGTACTAGGTGGCGAGTAGATTTTTTTTGTGTGGCGAGTGTTTTTTTTGGTGATTTGTCAACCACTGTGTGTATATATATATATATATATATATATATATATATATATATATATATATATATATATATATATATAGTTCCATGATGAAGCCACTGTACAAATGAATGGGTGAAGGGTGGGTTAACCCCTTAATTACTTTTGCGGTTATTATCCGATAAGGTGATTAAGGGGTTTATTGATATCAGAATGTAATAGCAATGTATTGGCTATGTATTTTATTGGCAACAGAGGACACGGATTTGCTGTCGAGGGGGCTTCATTTTGATCAGGTCAGTAGAACTTGATTTCTTTTATTATGCTACTTAATGTGTTTAATAATGGGCAAATAATCTATTATCACTATCTGGATAATAGTTATTTTGCACATTATTGTACTGTATGTGTTGGGGGGGATTGATGTATTTCATGTATAGGTCCGGTTTATTTTTTTTTACATACAGGGTTGGTTCCTTTTGGTCTGCGGGAGACCTCTGGAGACCACCTGAGGTCTCCTCGGGCTTTCCACAGGTAGCAGGCTGCCAGGGTCCACGGGGGACACCTGCGGGGAAGAACCAGTGGCCCCACATCTGTGGGGGCACCGCAGACCCATAGGGACCACCCGTTGGTCCCCAGACCCCCTTGGGAACCACCCAAGGCCCCTCAAACACCTGTCGTCTGACCTGGGGCCCCCCAGACATCCGCGGGCCTACCGTGGGTCTGGGGTATTAACCCTGTATGTAAATAATAAATCATGTATTTATGGGGGGGCACAGTGGGTGGGTTATATATGTAATAAATATAATGATGTTTATTGTGGGGCTGTGTATTGTTTTTATTGTGGGTACTGGGGGTGGGGGAAGGGGGTATTGGTCCCAAGGGTATGTGGGTAAGCCTCCCGGCTGGGTAGTGTGTGAGAGTGGTTAGGCCTCACAGAGTGGGGGGGGAAGTGGGGGAGGGTATTTAGGTCTCCTGAGTGGTGGGTGAGGGTGGGTTAACCCCTTAATGACTGTTTTTATTCTTGTTTATGTTTTGCAGCATCGGAGGGGGCATGGACGGTTATGAAGGTGAGGATGGCCTTCATCGTGGCATCGTGGCAGCCGGACATGGGTGAGTGCAATATGTATTTAATGTATTTATTGTTCTTTATGTATTTAAAATGGGCACATTCACTATTATCCATATGTGGATAATAGTAATTTTGCACATTACTGTACTGTATGTGTTAGGGGGGGGGGTATTTATTGTAAAGTATTTGTGTTGTTGGATTTTTTTTTGGGGGGGAGCACAGAATTGGTACTACAGGCCTGCGGGTAATACCCGAGGGCCACCGCCGGCCTTTAGTATCATTGATGTGCTCCCCCCCCCATTGATTGTGGATCAGGGACCCCCTGCTCCCGTACACTATTATTAAAAATACTATAATGCTGCTTTATTACCATTGCAGATAGAAAAAGTATCCAGTCCGCGCTCTTGCTCTTTAAGAAATAGGAATAGTAGTTCCTCTCTAATCTTTTGCAGCTCTTGATGTTGAAGGTGTCTTCCCCCACCTCCAATGTGGATCTCTGCAGAGAACTCCAACAGCGATACCCAGTTCCAAGAAAAAGAAAAACACAAAAGCGCACCAAGATTGAGATATACAGTGTATTAAAGACAATTAAAATTAGTAATATACACTTACATGGATAAAAACTTTATTGATCCTGATCACGATCGTGACTTCTATGGTGAGGCAACAGTGGGGATGAAGGGGGATGATTTCCGTCTCTGCAAACAAGCCCCGCGCGCTGGGACTGTGTCTCTGGCTATGCTGCGTTTTCAGCTCCACACGGTTGTCAGCGTGATGGCCTGCGTGACGCGCATGCGCGGCGGATAAGGCCCCCAATAGTAGTCCCGAAGATGCCTGCCCGTTTTCAGTCTTAGATCGTGATTTGTGGAAAAAAGCACTTGTGTGAAAACTGGCTGTATGGGAAACAAGCCAGCAACACCCTTCGCGACGCGTTTCGAATACAAAAGTATTCTTCCTCAGGCGATGATTGCAGATAGCCGCAAAGGTAAGGAACGAGTGTTTATTGATATGTGTGTTTTACTCATAGTGTAGATGTGCAGATGTGTCTCCGGAGCTGAACCGCTTTGGTTTTAGGTCCGGGGACCCCCTGCTTCCCGAGATACAGGCCACTTTATGGGGTGCCGGTATCCCTCTGCTTTGTTTTCATTCCGTGGTCACGTGATCGGGACCTTTAAATGCAGAGGGATACCGGCACCTCATCAAGGGGCCTGTATCTCGGGAAGCAGGGGGTCCCCGGACCTGAAACCAATGCGGTTCAGCTCCGGAGACCCCCTGCACATGTACACTATGAGTAAAAATTGTTTTGATATATTTTTATTCTTGCCGATGTTTGCGCATAGAGAGTGGCGGATTTCTCTCTGCTGACATCTCGGCAGGAGACGGCATATCGCCAGGTTATCGGGAGACAGACTGTCTCGCCACCGGCTACTCGGCGTTTTGCTTTCGCAGTGATTCGCCAGGGATTCGGCCCTTCCTGAATACTGCGAGGGCAAATCGCCAAAATCATGCCGATATTGAACCCCTGCCGAGAGCACTTTTTCGGCGCTTACTGCATGAGGCCCTTAAACTGCTGGTGGATGTGAGAGTCTCAGGTAGGTTGTTCCAGTTTTGGGGTGCACAGGAAGGAGGAACGGCCAGGTACTTTGTTGAGCCTTGGGACCATGAACAGTCTTTTGGAGTCAGATCTCATATGATAAGTTCTGCATGTGGTAGGGGTGAGCAGCTTGTTCAGATAGATGGGTAGCTTGCCCAGAAAGAATTTTAAGGCAAGACAGGAAAGGTGAACTTTGCGCCTAGACTCGAGTGATGCTGGAATTTCCCTGTAAAATGCCAATAACATTTTATAAAATACTATCTGGTCTTCCAACCTCACAACCTCCTCTGTTACAATATATTTGGAATGTCATTAATTATCACAATATCTCTTAGGAGTGCAAAGTAGGTAAAACAAATTCTTCAAATAACTTATTAGTGGTATTGGCTTTCTTAGAAAGATTAAATCACTCCTTAGCTGAAAAACGAAACTCTTACATGTATTTACTATTTTAGTTCCCTCTGGGTCTGCCGAATTTAAACATTTATAAACAAGTTTATATATTTGACAAATGGCATCATGCCATTGACCTGTATATTTGAGGACTGACAAACATTCTTATCAGCAGAAAACATTATATAAAGATGGGAAAACCTTTCAAAGGATTTGTTTACCATGGAAGTTTTAGTTTCCCCCAAAATATTTTAAAATACTTTTACTTGTCCAATTTTATGTTTAAAGAGGTCAGTCAACTACATTTAAAGTATTAAACTTTCACCTAATTTTAGGAGGGACTGGCCCTTTTAACCAGTGTCTCCTCTTTAAATCTCTCTCCTATCTTTATATTCAATTTTGTGCTGACTTCCGTACTTCCATACTTAACAGCTTTAATATCTGCCTCGGCTCATCTCGTGTTCTCCACTGTTCTCTGTCATTGTTCTCTTTCCCTCACTGCCCTCTTCATCCAGATCGTCCTTATTCCTGATGACCGAGTACGTGTTCTTCCAATCTTCAAATGCAATGTGAAAACTTGTGGTTTTAAAGATACATCTCAATAGCTTAGAAAACATGAAAATACACTGCCCTCTCAGTGCACTGACCTGCTTTCTTGGTTACATTCTATTAAACTACTGTAATACATATTCACCTTTACTGTTTTTGCACTCCCTACCTACACTGTGATTCGTTCAGGGCAGGAATTCCTTTATTGTAATACAATTTCTATATATAATTGTCTATTCTGTTTGCAAACTATGCATATAACGTGTTCCAGGAATCCAGGAAATGCACATACATCTGTACATCTGTACATACTTATGCACACCCATTTCATCAAATTCAGTACATTTCTGAGCTATGCTGGCCCAGTTGACAGTAATAAGGTTCAAATATAAAAATTATTCTGTTTCTACTTTTGCAGCACACATCTTACTATATTAAAAAAGAGTTATGTCTGACCCTCCATGAGATATAGCTCATAGGTGATATCATATTGCACATAGCCTGGTGGCAGATAATGGAGTCAAATAGCTACTGTAGAATGTTTAGACCGAAAGAAGACGAAGAAAGAAAGAGAGGAAGTCAGTTGACATGTGAGGAGAAAGCAGGAATGCTGGAGGAGAGAAGAGGCAGAAAGAATTGATGGCATCATAAGGTATTAAATGAAAGAGATGCAGTGGAGAGAGAGAGGAGTGGGGGCAGATATAAAGATGAAAGTGGGGGGGGGGAGAGAAAGTGGGGGAGAGAGAGAAGGTAGGCAAATAAAAAAGTGAGACCCATTATTATTTTCGGCCGGGTTGGCACACGGGGTGAGTCCTAGTGTATTAAAAAAAACCTTGAATCAAATTAGATGTATTCCTCTTTATTCCACTGGTTTAATATACCGTATGCTGAGTAGAGTTACTGCACTAGCACCACTACTTTTTAATGGAACTGTGACCAGTGGTTACATGTGTAATTTTTAAACTTAGTAAGATGTAATGTACCTTTAAGGATGAACAAAAGAAACATTTACTTTACAGAACCTCACTGAATTTGCACAGATTTTGTTTTTATTGAACTGATTTGAACTTTATCTCATATTTTACCTCTGGCACGTTAATCAGATATACAAATGTAGTATTAACTTGTGCATAATTCCAAAATATAACAACAGACTCAGGTTCAACTACAGACCAAATGCTTGGGTATGATTTGCATAAAATGAATACATGAACTCATCTGAACGGCAGAGGAAAGCGATGGATTCAGATTATCTTGATTATCTGCTGTCATTCACAAAGCCTCCAAAAAATGAAGAATGATATCACAGTGAGCCAGATATACAGGCTGGGGAGAAAGTCACACTGTCCTTGCAGTCAGTCTCCATTGGATTGAGGGCTAATCATGTTATCCCACCTCATGCAGAAGCCCTTCTCAGTGGTAATATCTGCCCATCTGGATAGGTTATCACCTATACTACATAGGAGAGCAGGCACATAGCTATAGTAGCATCAGCGATTCAATGGTCACTTGTCACCATGCCTAATAGAAGGGGCTAAATGTGCACATGGATTTACCAGGGAGTTGCACCAGAAGCAATCTGTTCAAGGGCAGATGAGAGATAAGTAATGTGTAGGGAGAGGTGAAAAAGTCAGGACAGGATGCTTCCATACACAAAACAGGGGCAACACTAGTGGATGTATGCAGCATCAGATTAATAAAACATGTCCTATGTATATGTATGTATATATTTACAACACTCACCAGGTAAGCAGCTCGTTATAGTTTTTATCAAACATTACAATACAGGTAATATAATACAGATTGGATAACTGCTCCAATATCTAAATGTAACATTTGACGGAAGTATTCCCGGTCCCACCGAGCATAGAATACAATTGGTATGTGGGGAGGCTAACAAAACATTTTGGATAGAGCATTGATTAGAGTGCATATGGGAGGATAGAGTGCATATGGGAGGATAGAGTGCATATGGGAGGATAGAGTGCATATTGGAGGATAGAGTGCATATCAGAGGCTAGAGTGCATATGGGAGGATAGGGTGCATATGGATAGAGTGCATATGTGAGGATACTGTTGCTAAGTGCATACTGTAGTGAAAAGCATACTGTTGTTAGTGAGTAGTTGTCATCCAGAACTGATGAGTTTTGAAGTTAAGGAGAGCCGGTGCTTGGGAGGCATTGAGAGAGAGGGTGCAGCATGTGAGAAGGATTGGCGGAGGGAGAGAGCTGGAGTGACACGGGAGTGGAAAGAAAACAGGCCTGTGTAGAGCATAAAAGTGAGCAGTGGTACAGCAAGAGAAGAAAGCTGAGATTAAAGGAAGGGCATATTAGTGGAGAACCTTGAAGTAAAGAAGAATTTTGTATTGAATGCATAATAAACTTGACAACAAGCAGAGAGTTTTGAGGAGGAGAGTGAGATTATCTTTTCAGCAGCCTTTTGAATATATTGAAGGGTAGAAAGTTGCAAGGCAGGGAGCCCAGTGAGGAGAAGGTTGCAGTAGTCTGTGAGGAGAAGGTTGCAGTAGTCTAGATGGGAGAGAATGGGGGCATGCATTAAAATTTGAGTAGTAGAAAAACAGAGCAAATGTCATAGTTTAGCAATGTAATGGAAAAATAAGGTTTAGCAATAGCATTAATGTAAAGGGTAAGCAAAAGAGAAGAGTCAAAGATGACACCTAAACAACGGCCTTGGGGAACTGGATGGATTGTAGTGTTATTGACTGATTGTAAAGGACTCAATGGGGCATACAATGGGGGATAATTTAGGATGGTATAGGATTCAATGGGGCTTACAATGGGGGATAATTTAGGATGGTAAAGGATTCAATGGGGCTCACAATCGGGGTCATTTATGTGGGGAAAGGCTCAGTCTGGCATATTGAGTTTGTGGCATCTAGCTGTCATCCAGGATGAGATTGCCATGAGGCAGTTGAAGACCGTGGACCTGTTAAGTGTCACCCCAAAGGTGGATGCCTGATGGGGCTCCCCAAGAGCTGTTCCGCCCTGCACAGGAGCAGCGTGCTAAGGCTTAACATTTGCTTGTACTTTGTGGAACGTCAACCCCACCCACTGGAATGTTAATGAGCAAAGAGGACACAAAAAACTTTGAATTCATAGCTGCATTCAATCTGAACCCCTTCAGTGTACCTCTGCGTCACCCCAAAGGCAGATAGTTTTTGGCGCAGCCGAAGGGCAGCCAAAGGGTGTGAGCCATTTGCTGCCATTCACTGATGTTTGGTGATGTTAAAGCTTCTCTATTTCAACCTAAAACTCACCAGCCCTTTTATCCCCTGTACCCAATTTTCCTACTCTATCTGTCCATGAAATGTCTGTGAATTGACTGTATAACCTCTGTTCTTTTAATGTAACCATGAATTGTGCCCAGGACATTCTTTAAAACAAGAGATAACTCTCAATGTATTACTTCCTGTTAAAACATTTTTATAAATAAATAAATAAATAGTGCAACAGGTGGGAGTAGATACAGTTGTTTTGTCAGCTTCATACAGGTGATACTTGAAGATACTACTTTGTTGAGTGCTGTTTCATTAGAGAGAGAGCAAGACAATAAAACAATTGGAGAGGGTCAAGAGGAGCTAAGGAAAGAAAGCATGTGGGAATATACAAGCCTAGAAGCAAAAGGCCGGCAATAACTAGGTGTGATAGTAGCATGAGTTTGTGGGGTCCAAGGGGTTGTTCTTGAGGCTAGATCACACAATACCATATTTAAAGTGGCAATGAAAGAATAGAGTTTATATGTATGTAGGGATAAGAGTGAGAGTGGGAGTGAGAAGGCAGAGAAGATGGGAAGGAATGGGATAAAGCTGGCAGGTATTAGTGGGAGAGGAGAAAAGTAATTGAAATGCATTTTTCTGTGTTACACGGGAGAAAGCATCTAGAATAAATGAAGGGGGATTTCAGAGAATCGGTATAGAGGAAGGAACTATCTCATCTGATAGTTTACTTTGTCTTTAAAGTTTGCGAAGAGTTAAAGCGTGAAGAAAGTTAGACAAAGGGAAAAGGTGCTGTTGGCTGGACCGGTGAGTGTTCATAAGTGCAGAGAAATAACTTTACCTGATTAGAAATAATGCTGAGTGGTAACAGGACAAGATACATTTATAGTGGAGCAAATCACCAAGAGTGCAAGACTACCTTGACAGACGTTCAGAGGAGCAAGTGTAGGAGAGTAGATAGTGGGCAAGTATTCTAAGTATTGAGGCAAGGTTGAGTGTTAGAAGAAGGGGAGAATGCTGGTACAGGCAGTTGGAAAACATAGAGCTGTAAGTGTTGACAAGATTGTCAGGATAAGGCGAGGATACAGAAGAGAGTTTAGTGGTGAGGGAGGCTTTGAGAGGTTGAACATCTATGGATAGCAAATCTCAGAAATAGTGAGGGCAGACAAGAGGAGTAACAGAAGATGAGTTGGAGACAGCAAAGGAAATTAGGTGACGGTCCGAGAGTGAAAAGAGATGGAGAAGTAAAAAAAGAGTACAGTGTTTAGTAAAACCAAGGTCAAAGTAGTGGCCATAAGTATGGGTGCTGAAAGTAGCTGAGTGGGGAAGGACAAACCATAGGAGAAAATAAGGGAGAGAAAACTGGAAGCCCAGGTGACAGAGGGGTCATTAATATGACAATTAAAGTCTCCAAGGAGAAGGCTTGGAGAGTCAAAGGAGAGAAAGGAGGACAGCCAGGATTCAAAGTCAGAGAGAATAGTGTTGTTAGCGGAAAGACATAGCTACTACGTCATGGTGTCTGGTCTCCAGGGGCACCTGTACTTTGTAGGGGAGATGATGTTCTTCCCTGCTCGTGTGGAGCACAGAATAGGATCTTACATTAACAGAATGTGGGGAAGTGATCCTGTGATCGCTTCGGAAAAGCGATCACTTGATCATCAATGTTAAAGGTTAAAATGATGCCTTTCGCAGCTGGTGTTGGAGCAATGCTCCAGTTTGCGACACACATTGTCTCCTTTAGTTTCCTCTCGTGTGTAAGAACAAATCATGGACAGACAGGGACGAACCTTTAAAAAAAGAAAAAAAGCACATTTATTCCAGTATTTTTAGACAATAGATGACAAAACTGTCCAAAGAAGTGATGAACAGGAAGAGAAAGCTGAAAAGTCCATTTTCCCTGAGAAGTTACTGTGATTGTAAAATTGTGCGATACCAAGCTGAGCATGCCCACACCTTTAGGGATTCTGAAGAGGTAATTTACATTCAAATGGCCTGAAACAAATCAGAGATGACATGTAAATCGAAAATACCAGTAAAAGAATGCTTCATGCAGACTGACATGAAATTAAGAGCCGGACGGTACCATCACCCCACCACAAAGGCAGATGCTTCCAAAGAAAAGGTCAATATCACTCTTAAATGTGCCCCAGGATTGTGAAGTAACTATATGTCTAAGGATTGATCTATTTATATGGGTATAATGAGACAGGAATGTAGCATGGAATACACAGAGCTTTCATCCCCAGGAGGCTGGAAGCAGTGTCTGTTGTGTGGCTGATGGTGGGAAAGATGTCACACTCCTGGTAATACGTGGCACTTTATAATCACCTCTGCCACTTTCGCTCAATCAAAGTTCCTTCAGTAAAGTTGAGCGTGTAGTGCAGATGTAGCCAGACTTCATGTCCTCGCCGGTGCGGACAAGGAAGCCAAAATCTGCAGCGCACAATACAGTGGCGACCGCATTCGTACGAGGGGTCCATGCTTCTGAATGGGACCCCTTGCAGCGTTAACCCCCCCAATGCTGCAACCACCAGTGTGACCGTGACCGTGCGTGACAGTGGCACTGAAGACAGTCAATCTTGCTATATCTGTAGCACCGACAACAGCCCATGTTTGCTAAGCAGTGCTGCGCCACAAGTGATATTCTGGCACCAGAAGGCAAATAACATTAACTTAACGGGCTTTAAAGTAAAGTGTCTTATTGCAGAGCACCACTTAGAACCCACGGGGCAGAATACTTTGAGAGTTAACTAGGAGGAGTGGTCTTTCCCTGGCAGGGATCTCTGGGATCCTTAGCTGGAGGGACTTACTGTAGAGGTAACATTTGGGTTCCGTTTTTACTTTTGAAGTAGGAAGGGGGCAGCGATGTGGTTTTGGTGCACTATGTGCAAATAGCAACAATTATTTCCCTCGCTGTACCTTTTCAATGCAGCATGTTTCTTTTAAAGATTCTATGAACTCATTCAAAACAAAGTATTTTTTAATTAGTTCATATACATAATTATTAGCCTATACCGTAAAATACAAAAGGGGTAGGGTACCTTAAAAAAGGGGTAGTGCTGAAACTGATTAATTAGGGGAGAGGGAGCGGCTCAGTGAGTAAAGACAGTAACTGGCACTGAGAGTTTGAAGCAGGGGGGCCTGGTTCAATTCCCGGTGTCGGCTCCTTGTGACCTTGGGCAAGTCACTTTATCTCCCTGTGCCTCAGCACCAAAAACATAGATTGTAATCTCCATGGGGCAGAGATTGTGTCTGCAAAATGTCTCTGTAAAGCGCTACGTAAAACTAGCAGCGCTATACAAGAACATGCTATTATTATTATTATTAATGACCAGTTATGTTATGTGATAGAACAGAATGTGTAGGACAATGGTGCTCAACAGGTCAGGTCAGGTCAGGTTTTCAGGATATCACCGATTCAGCACCTATGGCACAGTCTGTGAGTGAGCCTCTGAGCCATCGGTGCAGAAGCTGGGATATCCTGAAAACCTGACCTGTTGAGATCAGTAGTTGTGTACCCCAGGGGTAGGACATAGTGACCAGCTCTCCTTGTTTAAGAGGTGGACTCCTGATAATTATGTGAATATTAGCATTTTTCTGTCATCTCCCTGAAAATAAGTCCCAAACGGATGTTTTATAAATCTCCTGCATTCTCACCACAAATCTCTCGGTAGTTTTCACATGTTATCCAGTCTGATACTCTTACTGGTCACTGCCTATACCCGAAAGCACCGTTTACCAATACCATTGTGGCAGTAGCAGGGACTCCCCTATTGCTCTGGTCACTGCTGCAGTCAGGATATTGTGCTATTGTTATAGCCTGTTTGGAGAATCCTGGTTTAGTCCTTTCTGGACAAAAAGCAGAGTTCTGCAGCCACACGTCTTAAGGCCTGCAATATAGTGCGCGCGTGTGCGCTACCATGCGCGCACGCACGTCCGTGAGCGGTGGCAAGGTAGATCAGAGGAAATACAAGAAATGTGTATTTTTGCGCTGTTGCCGCGTCACGTGACGCTGTGAGCCAATCACAGTGCTGCCTAACGCTGTGATGTCAGAGCCACACCTAGCCGCGCGCGTCACCACTTGCTCTATAGAAACTAAACGCGTATGCCATGTGCACTCGCAATGCCGTGCACGCGCCCTCACATGCACCGGCGCATACTATATTACAAGCCTTAAGGCTTCGTACATAGTACAGGCACGCGCGCGACGGAGCGCATAACGTCACATGCGCCTTTACTAGACACGATCCGTGGGCTGCATGTTTTGTGCGACGAGGGGCAGGTGTGGCCTGGCAGGGCATGGGCGTGGCAGTGACGTCACGTGAGCGGTTCACCCTCATTGGCTGAACCGCACACGTGAACCGGCCGTTGCGCCAGAAAATCAAATTAATTTGTCTACCGGCGTGTCTGCAGCGCCGTCTCACATGCACGTGCGCATTGACTATAGGTATTTTGTATTAGACGCAAGCGACTTTGCTCGTGCTGTCGCCCCTAATTTGGCCACAACCTGAAGAACTTCAGAAGATAATTTGCCGGTGCTGCTAGAGGTTGGAAAATCCTGCAGTTCCCAAAAAGTCAGAGGAATGGAGGCACATCTAGGCCCACGGACAATGCAAAAATGGTCATCTATTACAACCAAGGAAACCAACGTTTTGTCTGCCACGCATCTGTTTCTGATCTAGTATACAGTAGCCCTCACCTTGATAAAGACTGCGTGGCAGTCGAAACGTTGGTTTCTTTGGTTGTAATAAATGACCATTTTTGCATAGTCCGTGTGCATTAATCAGTCCTTTCTGTGCCAATCCTGCCTCAATGTGAAGACCAGACCGTTATAACGAATACATCCTCATAAACCTTTTATCATTGGTATCCCATGTTTATTGTTATACCGAGATTTGCTTTTCTTATTGATAGCATGTTAGGAAATCTGGTGACCGTGCTTCTCTCTTTGTGTCCATCCACTTGACTAAAATGTATCCAGTGGGAAACAAATATCTGCTTAGTCACGGTGGCGGCGGTAGAAAAACTTTGCCTATTTGCCCGATCGTAAACTGCCCTGTCCTGTGCTGTATGCCTTTGAAAGATTTTCAACAAGTGCAGCTGAGCTCTGCCTTTTAGGAGACGGCTTTTAATGGATTCTGGGCACCTGACACCTTTATTTTATGAGCATAAACTAGGCTGGCTCAGAAGTGCTTGTCTAAAACTAATCTGCCTATTATTTACACCTGTGACAATAGCAAAGAAAATAAATGCATATATCACTGCTGATTGGGGCTTGTGTTGATAAGAGGATTAGCTCACATTGTTAACCCCTTGTGATCACAGGGAGCTGGAAGCTTCGGCGCGTGTTTGTTGATGCTCATCTAGCTTTTTATTCTCCTGTAAGAGATCTGAGGCAGGAGAAGTAAATGATAAAACCTGAATACATACAGTGGTTGAAGTGGCTTAATAAAGCAGTGGTACAGTACACTGTGGTTGTAATAAAAGTGCTGGTACTGTACTCTTCTAAGGCCGAGTTCATAGAAGGACAGGCCGCGCTGAGCCGTGCGGACGCTCCGCGCTGAGCCCCTGCATCCTCAATGAGGATGCCTTGAGGGGGGGCTCACGCGAGCGTCTGCAGGCGTGCTGAGGAGTTGCATTTTTCAGCCGGCAGCCAAGTTGTTTTTCAGCACGCTGTCGGCTGAAAACATCCAATCAGCGCGGAGCAGCATCAACGTCACAGTGCCGTGACGTCGGCGCCGTGACGTTGACGTCGGTGCGTCGTGGGCGATTGGCCCAGCGACGTCACTGCCCCGCCTCCCTCAGTCTCCCCCCGCCTCCGATCGCACCCGCTGGCTCGCCTGCATGGGCATGAAATCGCGCAGATTTCAGCAGTCGAGCCTCAGCGTCAGCGCTGCTCCGAACTCATCACCCCTCTATGGCCCCAGCCTAACCCTTGCACTATCACACTTGGATACATGAACACATACTTTAGAACAGAGGTGCACCTTCTCGCATTGGAAGACACCTTAAAGCAGGAGTGACCAACTCCAGTCTCAAGGGCCACCAACAGGTCACGTTTTAAGGAAATCCTTGTTTCACCACAGGTGGCCCAATCATTGGTTCAGTCAACGACTGAGCCACTGATTGAGCCACCTGTGCTGAAGAACATGGGGTAGCAGAAGTCTTCACCTTCTAAACAAATTGCTGTTGCTACACCTGATGCTAAGTGCTGGATTCAACCCATGGGGGAGAAATACACAAGCAATGGCAGGTCCTTGAGTTTGTGTATATTAAGTCAACTGGTTGTATGCAGAACTTGCCTGCGCAAAGCTTTTCATAAGAATATTGTTTTCCTTGGTAGCAACCAGTTTTTGAATAGCTCTAGCTAAGCCGTACATGGTATAGAAAATCCCATCCCTCTCCAATGAAATGAATGAGATTAGGTGGATTTAGAACAAATGTCCCTCTTGACGCTATTCAGCAGAGTTACCAAAAGCACCACTAGCAGGGAATAGCAGAGGTCCTATTTCTCCTAAGAAAGGACTTCACCACCTGTTCTTTCAGGAAACCAGGATCTTTCTCTACACGTCTGTATATGACATAGATTAATAAGTACACAAGCTTTCACGGATCAAGAAGTAAAGAGTGACACACTGTGCTCATTTGCATGTCATTACCCAGAATCCCTGGCGGCAGTGGAAGCACTGTTTACTAAGAGATAATTGAGAAATGCGAATGCACCACAAGTGATATTTTTATTTACTATCTCACTTAGGAAACTGGTCTGCCTGGCTGCCCGTCCCATGTATTATCCATCTGCAGACAATGGAAGTACATCTCTGTTGCTGATCTCACTTTCTGAAGGGACTTTGCCGACCACTCACAAGGCAAAAAAATTGACACAAAATTTGAATCAGATCACATTTTCCAGAGATCAAAAAATTCCAATATAGATACGTATGTGCATACACACAGAAATCTGTACATGTATGCAAAACACCTCTATATATAGAACATATCTGAAGCCAAATACTATATAAAAAAAACCCATAAAGAAGAAATTGTAACAATGTGTATTTAAGTGCTAATAACTATTGTGATGGGATAAATGTTAAGTGGTGTGATATAAATAAATAACTAATGTATTAATATAATAAAAACGACCTCTGTGCTCATACAATTCATTTGGTCCAGGTGAAAATAATCACCATTTTTTATAATTTAATCTTAAACATAAACATTTATATCACAGACATGATATCATAACATAAAACCTAATCAGGTCCATAAAAGTTCCAAATAGATTCCAAATGTGTATTTAAAAACCTACGCGTAGGCTTGCAGCTTACTGAAGGATGGGCTTGGCTTCTTCTGGAGATCTGCCGACAGGGGGGGGGGGGGGAGAGCCGGGACAGGGGGGGGGGAGAGCCAGAACAGGGGGGAATAGCCAGGGCAGGGGGGGAGAGCCAGGACAGAGGGGGACAGCCGGGAGAGGTGGGGAGAGCCAGGACAGGGGGAGGGGGAGCCGTGACAGGGGGGGAGAGAGCCGTGACAGAGGGGGAGAGCCGGTTCAGAGCAGGAGAGATGGGATCTGGGGAGAGAGACAGGACAGGGGGGAGCCATGATGGGGAGGGGGGAGAGCCGGGACAGAGGGGGAGAGTCGGGACAGAGGAAGAGAGTCGGGACAGGGGGGGAGAGCTGGGACGGGGGAGAACCGGAACAGTGGGGATAGCCAGGAGGGGAGAGCCAGGACAGAGCAGGAGAGCAGGGAGAGGGGGGAGAGCTGGGACAGAGGGGGAGAGCCGGAACAGATGGGGAGAGCCGGCACAAATGGGGAGAGCCGGGACAGATGGGGAGAGCCAGCACAAATGGGGAGAGCCGGGACAAAGGGGTAGAGCCAGGACAGGGGGAGCAGTTACAGGGGGGGAGAGAGCCGGGACAGAGCAGGAGAGCCGGGAGAGGGGGGAGAGCTGGGGCAGAGAGGGAGAGAGACAGGACAGAGGGAGAGACAGTACAGAGGGGGGGAACCGTGACGGGGGGAGCTGGGACGGGTGGAGAGCCGCGACAGGGGGCAGAGCCGGGAATGGGTGTGGGAGAGCCAGGACAGAGCAGGAGAGCCGGGAGAGGGGGGGAGAGCTGAGGCAGAGGGGGAGAGCCGGGAGAGGGGGGGGAAAGCCGGCACAAAGGGGGAGAGCCGTTCTTAAGACACACTTTCTGAAAGAAGCATATGAATAGCACTGGATAATCCTGGACACGTGATACATAAAGCTTGGCCCCCTGCAGACGCACTTACTAGAACTCCCTCCTACTGTCTCTGTCCGTTCTCCCTACCTACCAATTAGACTGTAAGCTCCTCGGGGCAGGGACTCCTCTTCCTTAATGTTACTTTTATGTCTGAAGCACTTATTCCCATCTGTTATTTATATTATTTATTATTTATATGATTACCACGTGTATTACTACTGTGAAGCGCTATGTACATTTATCGTGCTCTATAAATAAAGACATACAATACAATACAAAGGGGGACAGAGAGAGAGAGCCTACACAAGGGACGGAGAGCCAGGATGGGGGGGGGGACCACCAGAACAGAGTGGGAGAGCTGGGAGTGGGAGAGCTGGGACAGAGTGGGAGAGGGGGGGAAGCTGGGACAGAGGGGGAGAGCCAGGACAGGGGTGGAGAGAGCCATGACAGGGGGAGAGAGCCGGGACAAATGGGAAGAGCCAGGACAGGGGGGAGAAGAGCCAGGACTGGGGGAACAACCAGGACAGAGTGGGAGAGCCGGGACAGAGTGGGAGAGCTGGGACAGAGGGGGAGAGCTGGGATCGAGGGGGAGAGCTGTGACAGAGGGGGAGAGTCAGGAGAGGGGGGAGAGCCGGGACAGATGGAGAGAGCTGTGAGAGAGGGGGAGAGCTGGGACAGAGGGTGAGAGCTCGGATAGAGGGGAAGAGCAGTGACAGAGGGGGAGAGTCGGGAGAGGGGGGAGAGCCGGGACAGATGGAGAGAGGGGGAGAGCTGGGACAGAGGGTGAGAGCCAGGACAGTGGAGGAGAGTCGGGACAGGGGGGGAGAAACAAGACAGAGTGGGAGAGCCGGGACAGAGTGGGAGAGCCGGGACAGAGTGTAAAGTGGTGGGGGGGGGGGATGCTACGGTAGCAATATGTGCAGGATTAGCGGTTGGTTCAGAGAAATCTTTTGACCAGCTGTTAAACTCATCCCATGTCGAGAAAAGAAAAGGGAAGTCTGTTATTGCACGTGCGCATGCGTGTGTGAGAACAGGGGGAGGGAACAACACGGCTCAACAAAGACTCATTATATTTTCATGAATGGCTCTGTCTGGGGGGGGAAAGGTGTGGATACGCAATTCTATTCACGTTGGTTTGTTTGTAAGGCTTTGTGTGTGAGGTGGGGGGTGGGGGTGGGGGAGGTGCTACAGTTACCACTGGCCCTTTAAATTCACGAGAATCATTGAAACACCCCCACCCCCAAGAAAAAGAAAGAATGGAAAAAATTGTTAACTTATCAAAAACAGGATTCGGATTATGTTTTTTTTTAAATCAGTCCTTTTTTAAACTCGAAATTCACTTTGAATGTATGGTGGATTCTCCAAGGAGGGCTTATCACAGATGAATTGCTTTGCTTTTTTGTAAAATTTAAATACACGCATGAGCCTACTGTAAATGTGATGACACGCATATGCGTTTCAACAAGGTTCTAATGAGATATACACGCATGCACCTAATTGTGATGACACATATGCGTTTCAATAAGGTTCCAATGAGACATACACGCATGCGCATTAAATAAAAAAAGTATGAAAAGAAGAGCAAGCCTAGCAAAAGTATTGATTAATAAATAATACATATTGAAATGTGATGACACGCATATGCGTTTCAACAAGGTTCCAATTAGACATACTGTACACGCATGAGCGGAAAAAATATTTTACATTTGGAAGAAGACATGACGTTGTATTTTTGTATTACTGCTTTTCCCTTTATTGAAGTGAAACTTCCTTAGTGGCACCTCATTCAAACTAGGGCAAAAAAGAATTGTGGAGACAGAAATGAAACGGATGTGACGTCAGTGCTGGCAGTTGAGGCCGGCCTGTGTTCTGGCTCAGCCCGACCCCAACACTGACATCACACCCGCTCCACAAATCAGATGCGGCGGCGGCGGCGATAGCCGCCGGCGCCGCTCCTAATAGCCCCCGCTCCCCCCACACGGCCGCAGACATATGCGGCGGCGGCGGCGATAGCCGCCGGCGCCGCTCCTAACGCTACTATACGTCCCAGTGACGTCAGGCGCTGGTGGGGGAACTCCGTCAGCTGTCTGAAGCTGCTCCGGTCCCACCGCTGTTATTCCTCCTCTTATGTCAGAAGCACTAGGGCAGGTGAATGGGAGTGATGCGCTACAGGCGCCTGCCCCCAGAGCAAACACTCATGGCCCCCGCTCCCCCCACACGGCCGCAGACATCCGCCGGCGCCGCTCCTAACGCTACTATACGTCCCAGTGACGTCAGGCGCTGCTGGGGGAACTCCGTCAGCTGTCTGAAGCTGCTCCGGTCCCACCGCTGTTATTCCTCTTATGTCAGAAGCATAAAACTCCTCTGTCACCCTGCAAGTCCCCCTGCCCCCGGAGCAAACACTCATGGCCCCGGCTTTGCACTCCTCTGTCACCCTGCAAGTCCCCCTGCCCCCGGAGCAAACACTCATGGCCCCGGCTTTGCACTCCTCTGTCACCCTGCAAGTCCCCCTGCCCCCGGAGCAAACACTCATGGCCCCGGCTTTGCACTCCTCTGTCACCCTGCAAGTCCCCCTGCCCCCGGAGCAAACACACTCAAACACACTGACACAAACAAACACACATAATTACATACACATACCTCCGCAGGTGGGCTTGCTGCCACAGGATACACGGGCTGGAGACTCCTCTGCCGCGGGGCTGGACACTCCTCTGTCGCGGGGCGGGAGACTCCTCTGCCGCGGGGCTGGACACTCCTCTGCCGCGGGGCTGGACACTCCTCTGCCGCCGGACGGGAGACTCCCCTGCCGCCGGGCGGGAGACTCAGACAGAGCTCCCCCCGCTGGGCTCACTCGCGTACAGGCAGCAAGCTGTTCAGCTGCCGTCAACCTCTGCGCAGCCCGCGCCGCGCATGCGCAGTAGTCATGGCGACCCTGTCGGACGCCACGCATGCGCAGAAGCGTCTGGCAGCGGCGTCGTTACCCCCACGCGCACATTAAATTTTAAATAAAAGGATACGGAGCGCAGACCACCCACCCACACCCCCTGTGTCACAAACGCTGTGTCACAAACCCTGTGTAACACACTAACACACGCACACTGTAACACACGCACACTGTAACACACTGTTTCTGTATCTAAAAAAAAAATGGCTAAGACAAGCACAGAAAGAGTGCGTGAGTATCGTGCTCGTGCTAGAGCCTCCAAAACACCAAAACAAACACCAAAAAGTCAACTACAACGTAACAGAGAGTGGAGACAACGAAAAAAGCAACTAGAAAACGTGAAAACACCACCCACAACTGTGGCTTTACCTTCATGTGGCCCTACTCCGTCGGCAAGTACTAACAGTAATCCAGCACATAATACTGAAATTCCAGACCAAACTTCATTACCATATGACAATTATAATTTACATCTAAATGCTCATCGGCAGTTTGAAAGAACATTCTTAAATAACATGTTTGGATACGAATGTTACATTTGTCAAAGATTATGGTTCAAAAATGATATCAAAACACCTGCTGAGAAACATGCTCCACTACTACAAACTGTATTTCCACACATCAATGTTAAGGACATTAAAGTTTGTAACAGTTGCAGAGCTTCTCTCGCTAGAGACACCATTCCACCTTTATCTACTTCAAATGGTTTTATTTACCCTAAAGTACCAGCACATTTACCTAAGCTTGACTTAGTTACAGAGCGCCTAATTTCGCCACGACTACCCTTTATGCAAATCAGACGCTTGTGACACGCATATGGACAATATGCCATTTTAGGACAAATAATAAATATTCCTGTCTCTGTTAATACTATGGTCAATTGTTTGCCAAGAATGCTCAACGATGATCACTGTATTAACGTTCACATAAAACGCAAAAAATTGCACAAGTCCAGCTACTTGATAGGGTTGGTTAACAAGCGAGTGGTTAAATGTTGGTTACAGTATCTCGTACAAACACCACTCTATCGTCTGCATCAAATCACAATTGATCAATCATTTTTTAATGACAATGAAATGCAAATAGAAACATCTCAAGAAACAATAAGTGAGCTCATAACTATTGACGATAGTCTCGTTGCACAACAGCAGACTTTATTATGGAGCGAGGACAAGTATCTGCGCATTGCACCTGGAGAAATGAGCAGACCACACAGTTTATTATTTGACGAGTACGCAGAGGAATTATCATTTCCAAGCATATATCTTGGACAGTTCAGAACTTTTCCAGATAATTTACGTGTAACACCATTTATGATGGCAACCAGCGAACTACGCCGTTCTGATCGACGTGCCATCACGCCATATCATCTACTATATGTAGCAATGAAAATTATGCGTTTAAGAACATGCGACTCTCTTACGGTTGCATTCAAGTTCATAGGAAAGGACACCAAACTTACACGTCACCAAGTTGAATCTAAACAGTACATCAACAACTGCATAGAGAACAACTTAGCTTTTCTACGTACCATTCCAAATTCTACATATTACTGGGCACAACGCAAACGTGATTTGTTTGCTATGATAAGACAGCTTGGAAAACCAACCATGTTCTTAACTCTGAGTGCTAATGAACTTGGTTGGCCTCGATTACTTAAAATACTTTACAAGTTCCAAAACAATGGTACAGATATTAGTGAGAATGATGCAGCAAATTTAAATTTCATGGACAAGACTACATTAATTAATGAGGATGCAGTTACATGTGCCATATACTTCAATAAAATTGTTGATGTTCTTATGAATATACTACAGTCAAAAAGATCAAGCCCCTTTGGAACATTCTATGTCATCAATTATTTTAAGCGAATAGAGTTCCAACATCGTGGTAGTCCACATGCTCACATTCTCCTTTGGTTAAATAACGCCCCAGCCGACCCACTTGGTGCAAACAAAACCGACGCTATTGCCATGATAGATCAACTGATATCTGTATCGGCTAGCAATGCTTCTGGACATATCAAACTTCAAACACACAAACATACGTTTACGTGTTACAAGAAAATTGCCACAAATAAGCAACAAATATGTCGTTTTGAAGCGCCATTCATGCCGTGTCGCAAAACAACTATATTAGTGCCAATGCCCAAAACAGACCAACGTCAAAAAAAATATGCTGCTCATTACAAAACAATGTGGAACAATCTAGAGAACAACAATTACGCCAATATAGACACATTCTTTATAGCAAATAATATACGTTCATACGACTACTACTTAGATGTTCTCAGAGCTGGCATTAAAAGACCGAAAGTTTTCCTAAAGAGAGAACCAAGTGAAAAGTGGCACAATCCATTCAATAATTTCATATTTAACGTTCTACAGTCCAATACTGACATACAATTTATAACTGAAGAATATTCTTGTGCTGCGTATGTCGTAGAATATGTTAACAAAATAAATAGAGGTATCAGTAACCTACAACGACAGATCGTTAACATCATGAATGAACATCCTGAATTTGATATAATTGAAATTACCAGAAAGCTAAGCATCGACATGCTCAACACCGTAGAAATCACAAGCCAAGAAGCCGCCTGGTATTTACTACGCCAACCCATGTCTCAAAGCTCAGTAGTCATAGTTTACATACCCACTGTCTGGCCCATTGAACGACGGCGACTTAAGAAATCCAACGATGAAATGAATGAACAGGACCTCACAGATGATTCCAGTGATATTTGGAAAGACAACTGGTTTGACAAATATGAGAAAAGACCATTAGATTTAGAAAATTTAACATTGGCATCTTTTGTTGCTAATTACACATGTAATGCCAAAAGAGTTTACAAAAAACGACAGTTTCCACGTGTCATACGTTACCGTAATTATGACATGGCTGAAGATATTAACGAATATAAACGTGAAATGGTTACTTTACACATAGCATTTCGCAACGAGGAGGAGGACATTCTATCAGAGATAAAATTTGTTACCATATACAATAATAATGAAGAGCTCATCTTACAACAACGCAAAATATACGAATCCGACTTGGACATTCGTAAAACAATACAAATATGCAAAGAAATGTGCAGAGAGGAAGGGACAGCAGATCCCGATGAGACATGCCAAAACGACTTAAATACTTTAGTGACTCGATTACAAGAAGACCCCAATGCATTCAAACAGTTTTATGATAATCCTGAAAGTGCAATGAATGCAGATCTTAAACTCGCCACCCTCAATAAACTTGGTGCTATAGCTAAGAAACGTGAGAACTTACTCTGTAAGGAGCAATTCTGCAAACTAATGCAAAATGCAAATGAAAAACAAAAAGGACTCTTGATGCATGTCATTTGGAGTCTACTTTCTCCAAATAGCGAACCACTTCAAATATTTCTTACTGGCCCCGCAGGCTGTGGCAAAACTTTTGTCATACGCCTTCTAATGGACATTTTCAATCGCTTCACTAACACTGATGGATACTGCAATTCATATATTACTTGTGCATCAACTGGAAAAGCTGCCGTTGCAATAGATGGCACTACTGTACACACTGCACTAAAAATATCCATTTCTAAAAATGTACCTCTTTCGACTGAAGTTGTACAACAATATAGAAGTCTTTTTAAATACATCAAAGTGATTATCATTGATGAAGTGAGCATGATAGGTGCTGAGTTACTGTCTCAAATTGATGCCAGGCTGAAGCAGATAACTGGAAATGTTGAAACCAACTTTGGTGGCCAAAGCCTCTTTCTCATTGGCGACTTACGTCAGTTACCTCCCGTTCGAGCAACACCCATCTATAAACAAATTAAACACAAATTAAACACTTTGTGGCGTGGACTGAAATACTATGAACTAGATGAAGTTATGCGCCAGTCAAACATAACCTTCTCAACTGTGCTAACTAAAATTGGTAATGGCATAAAATTAGATGAATGTGAGCAAAAACTCATTGAATCACGTTTCTACACCAAGGAAGACGCGGACCATCTATGCGCCAACGGAATACGTCTCTTTTTGCGTAATGATTCAGTGAACACCTACAACCAATCCATCCTGAGTGCCGCACCAGAAAAAACAATTTCAACAGCAATAGATATCTTTATTGGCTGTAGAAACGCAGAGCAGGAAGCCCACGTTCGACAAAAACTTTATAAAATGTCTGTTCTGGATACCGGCGGCTTACCCTACGAACTACCGCTTGTCATTGCAAAGCCATATCTTGTAACAACTAATGTAGATGTCTCTGACGGCTTAGCAAATGGTGCCTTAGGATCATTAGCTCACATCCAATACAGCGATGATGGACAAATACAACGGGTATGGCTAACTTTTCTTACATCGCCAAAAGTGGGAAAAATAGCTCGCAAAAAATACGCTCATTACATGCAAGCCAACAACATCAACCCATCTGCTGTGCCAATAACAAGACGCACATCAAGTATAGCACTAAATAAAAATAGAACTATCACGGCTAAACGAAATCATTTTCCATTGATCCCGGCTTGTGCAATAACAATACATAAATCACAAGGTGGCACATTTAATTCCGTAGTCTACGAGTATGAAAAGGGACATGAGCAACAATTAGTATACGTTGCTTTATCGCGAGTCACTGACATCAATGGTCTGTACATTGTCGCAGCAAATGGTCAAAAGAAATTTTATCATGGACTTAGAAACGCTACGTCCACAATTGACCTACAAAATGAGTTTTCAAGACTAAAAAACAACAAACTACAGACCCTGCAAGAAACTTTACTTAATGTACTCAAAGACCCAAATAATTGTTGTGTATTCTCACTAAATTGCCAAAGCCTTCGAGCACACAACACAGACCTCACTGATACAGTTACGCAACAGTGTAACATATTACTACTTTCCGAGACTTGGTTACACAACAATGAAAATGTTACTATTGATAACTTTGAGTGTGTTGTTAAATTTAAACGCCAACATGTTATAGTCGGGGGAGTTGTAACTCTCAACACCAATCCAGCCATAGCAACTACAACATCTGGATCCACTATTGATGCAGTTTTTCAACGACATTTAGATAATTTAGAATCGACAATATATGTATCTTACTTCAGTTATCATAAGTCGATTATTTCATGTATTAAAAATGATAGTATGGATTTTTAAAAGCAAAAAATAAAACTATACAATTGTAACATCTAAAAATTATTCAATTTTATTACAAACATCTATAACAACATCTAATATTATTGTTACTTTATATGTTGATGCCAGCACACAAAGAAGTTTCACTTACTATGCGCGTGCCCAGCACACACAGCTTTTTTATCCTGTATACAGTATGTGTCCTCATATTTTTAATCTGTGTATGGCTAAGGCTGAGTCCATGCTGCTGCTGAGCTCGCTCATGCTTGGAGAACGTTGAGCATGAGCGATCGCTGTCCTGCAACCTTTTTAGAGCAGGAGCGGGGGGGGGGGGGGGAGGGGCGGGGCTATTACGGGAGGGGGTGTGTCATTGGCTGTATGGGGGCTGTCTATGTTTCTGTGTGTGTCTGTCTCTCTCCGCCCCATTGTGCTCTCTCTCCCCCCATTGCTCTCTCTCCCTTATTCCCCCCTCTCTCTCTCCCCTCTCCCCCTCTCTCTCCTTCCCCTCTCTTTCCCTTCTCCCCACTCTCTCTCTCTCCCTTCTCCCCCTCTCTCTCTCCCTTCTCCCCCTCTCTCTCTCCCTTCTCCCTCCTCTCTCCCTTCTTTCCCTCTCTCTCCCTTCTCCCCCCACCACACCACTCCGTTTTCCCCCCCACAGCATCAGCAGTCCGTTTGGCCCCACCCCACCACACAGCAGCAACCGTCCTTTTGCCCCCCCATCCCACTAGCAGCCCGTTTGCTCCCCCACCCCAACAACAGTCCGTTTGACCCCCCACCCCAGCAGCAGCAGCCTGTTTACACCCCCAACACCCCAGCAGCAGCCCGTTTGCCACCCCCACCACCCCAGCAGCAGCCCGTTTGCCCCCCCACCATCCCAACAGCAGTCCGTTTGCCCCCCCCACCACCCCAGCAGTTGTCCGTTTGCCCCACCACCACCCCAGCAGTTGTCCATTTGCCCCCCCACCCCAGCAGTAGTCCGTTTGCCCCCCCCCACCCCAGCAGCAGCCCGTTTGCCCCCCCACCATCCCAACAGCAGTCCGTTTGCCCCCCCACCACACCAGCAGTTGTCCGTTTGCCCCCCCACCACCCCAGCAGTTGTCCATTTGCCCCCCCACCCCAGCAGTAGTCCGTTTGCCCCCCCCACCCCAGCAGTAGACCGTTTGCCCACCCCACCACAGCAGTAGACCATTTGCCCCCACCACCCCAGCAGTAGGCCGTTTCCCCCCCCACCCCACAGCAGCAGCCCGTTTGCCCCCACCCCCCTTTCCACTTCTCTCTGCTCCCTCTCGGCTAAAAATTTCATGTTGTGTGTGTGTGTGACAGGAGTAGAACACGCCCTCTCTCTTCCCATTGGTCAGAGCAGGACCCTGCTCTCAGCACGAAAGTATCTCTCCCTTGTCTCCCCAAGCACAACGCTTGAAAGAGCGTGTGTGCATGCGCATGAGCACGCAAGCACAGCGGGAGAGGGGATGTACTGATCTACATTGCAGAAGGTAAGCGCACCAAGCACATAGCGAGCTCAGCGCCAGCGGGGACTCAGCCTAAGGAGCCTCAGACTATACAGTATGAACTCGTAACTTTAATCTCTGCTTCAAATATACAGTTAGGTCCGGAAATAATTGGACACTGACACAGTTTTCATAATTTTGGCTCTGTACGCCACCACAATGGATTTGAAATGAAACAACTGAGATGCAATAGAAGTGCAGACATTCAGCTTTAATTCAAGGGGTTGAACAAAAATATCATATGAAATGTTTAGGAATTGCAACCATTTTCATAAACAGTCCCCTTATCTCAGGGGCTCAAATGTAATTGGACAAATTAACACAATCATAAATAAAATGTTCATTTTTAATACTTTGTCGAGAATCCTTTGCAGGCAATGGCTGCTTGAAGTCTGGAACGCATGGACATCACCAAAACGCTGGGTTTCCTCCTTTGTGATGCTTTGCCAGGCCTTTACTGCAGCTGTCTTCAGTTGTTGTTTGTTTGTGGGTCTTTCTGCCTTAAATTTTGTCTTCAGCAAGTGAAATGCATGCTCGATCGGGTTGAGATCAGGTGATTGGCTCGGCCATTGCAGAATATTTCACTTCTTTGCCTTAAAAACACCTGGGTTGCTTTCGCAATATGTTTGGGTCATTGTCCATCTGTAAAGTGAAGCGCCGTCCAATCAACTTCGCTGAATTTGGCTGAATCTGAGCAGACAATTTTGTCACGGTAGCTTACAGGGTTATAATATACACCAAATTAACTGGGTTGAATTGAAGATGACTGTGATATAATAAAGAGATTTTGGGCCTCATGCAGTAAGCGTTGATAAGGGAATTATCGCCATTTTATAGCCAAAATTGGGTTTGAGATTCAGTAAGCGCCGATAAGTGCTTGATTTCGCCAGGTTTCGGAGCCGATAATTTTGTTATGGCCAGTCGGCTGCCGATAAGCCTGTTTTCACCACTGATCGCCACTTTTTTAAATCGGCTGGATTCAACAAAAAAAATCAGCTTATCGGGGCTGATCGGCACTACGAAATTGAGATGTTATGGCCAATTTCTCCCGCCAACTAAAGTTGGCAGTTTGGAGGGGAGAACGATCGCTAAGGCTGCCGGAACGGCACTTAGAAAAAAAAAAACTTCTGTACATCAATGGAGTCAATGGAGCGGGGACGTATAACAGTATAGTATTGTTTACGTTTCATTGCTCACAATACAAACGTCATTTGCATTACAGTGTGGGGGCATTCCCTGCATTGTGTCACAGCTGACGTGTATTATTTGCATAACATTATACTTTTACATGTTTGCAGCATTTGCGGGTCACATTACTCATCATGTGATGATGTGCCAAGGGAAAATACTATACTCAACTCTTAAAGGAGAACCTCACATCATATCACACATTTTACTGAACTGAGCGACAATTATTTACATGATGTTACACATGTCACACATGTCACACATACACCGTATATTCATGTTCCTTTACATTACACAATGCTTGTAATGTGTCACGCATCTTTAAACGTTCATGTACATCTAAATTCTCATGTTTACATCTACGTTTGGTCCTCCCTATTTTCATGACGTCACTTATTGGACGATCAATCACATTGCATGTTTACATTGTAACCGTTGCATTACAAGCACTTCAACCTAACTTATACACACATGTACAGTAATTCATCATTGGGACACCTTGTAAACTCATTCTATAGCAACTATCCTCCTTACAGAAATGCATGCATATGCACACGACTATTCATTGTTGTCAACATGTGACAATAACATGGCTAATTACACATGTTACACAAAACTTTTCCCACGTCAATCTCAGCCTTTTTGTCTAATTACATGACTGACTGTTGCGTTCAGAAGTTTTACATGCATTGCACATGCAACTATTTATTTGCAAGCAATGTTTGTACAAAGCTTCACGTCACATCATTGGCAAATATCATCATTCCCTGCAGAATACACACAACAAATACTTATAACAACAACTGCACACAGCTTGCCACAGAAGTACTTTATTATGTTAATGTAACACCTTGCATTTTACTATGTCACCTGACATCATCACATACCCATTACCTGCTCATTCACAGCTACTCATTTCAAAATGTTGAGATTGTTTAGGAGACGGAGGAACATTCTTTTCTATGACATGCTTGATGATCAAGAGAATGATATAGGGCAAGGGAGGGACACACCGAGGGACAGTGACAGGGACAGTCACGCGGATAAGACAGGGACAGGGAGAGGGACAGGCCGAGGGACAGGTAGAGGGACAGGTGATCAGAGGAGAAGACAGAGGAGACAAGTTGTGCCTCGTCCGCGTGTGTACAGGGAGAGAACCCTGTTAGATGGGATGAGTGAGGAGGAGATTGTAAGTCGCTATCGTTTGAGTTCAGCAGCAATCTTATCTCTTTATGAGGAGATAAGGGGAGATTTAGATTTTTTCACAGCCAGAGGTCGTGCAGTCCCTGGGCTTGTTAAAATGCTGTGCTCATTACATTATCTTGCTTCCGCGTCATACCAGACAACTGTGGGCATAGTGGGCGGGGTCTCGCAATCTACATTCTCGCGGGCCTTGACCCAGTTTCTCTATGCACTCAATAGACGCGCTAGGAATTATATTCATTTTCCTACAGAGGCGACAGAGTGGCTGGAAGTCAGGACTGGCTTTTATAATATAGCAGGGATATCATGTGTGCTGGGTGCAATCGATTTCACACATGTTGCTTTGATTGCACCTAGTCAGAGTGAGCATGTGTACCGCAATCGTAAGCACTACCATTCACTCAATGTACAGGTGGTATGTGATGCCACGATGAGGATAATGCATGTGGTACCCAAATTCCCTGGTTCCAGTCACGATTCCTCTATCCTGAGGAACTCTTCAGTCTTCCATGCTTTCGAAGAGGGACATTTTGAACATGGTTGGCTGCTGGGTGAGTACACATTTACATGTTCTAACACAAAACACATTTTTATTTAGGAATGTTGGCATTGTACAATTTGATCACTAATGTCAGCTTATGTGTGCTCCATTCATTATAGGTGACTCAGGATACGGAATTATGCCGTGGCTCTTGACTCCGGTGCTAAACCCTCAAACTGAAGCAGAGGAGAGGTACAATGCAGCCCATATATCTACAAGATCTGTTATAGAGAGGACATTTGGCCTACTCAAGACCAGATTTAGGTGTCTGGACAGAACTGGTGGGGCTCTTCTATACAAGCCTCAAAAAGTGTCTGATATTATCCTTGCCTGTTGCATTTTGCACAATGTTGCACTCAGGCACAATGTACAATCAGACCTAGCTGAGCCTTTGGTAGACGAGCATCCCACCCATGTAGCTGCTTAAAATGAACAAACAGCCAGTGGTGGCCAGACACGCCAGAATCTCATCAATTCATTTTTTTCTTGTAAGTAAAAACATATATGTTCCAAGTTCTACTTTTATAGTTACATTATGTTATCTTAACAATAATGTTTTTTTATATACCCTTCTGGTAGGACACAGATGAATATGGGTTGCACACCTTTCTTTTCTCTGCTGTGTGCACAAAGGGATGTGGCACCGGTATGTTATTGTTGCACAGGTTATATAATCCCTCTTCAATTGTACTTTAGTTGTGTGTATGTGAATACAACTGGGGTAACAAAGCACTAATATTTTAGCATTGTGTTGTTCCTTATGCTAACACAATACACATATTATGCCCATACTCATTCATGCTTCTAGTATGCTTACATACAATGTTATTGGTGCAGTGTAACATGTACATCCATATGATGTGTACACCAGGCTGATTTACATTTTGAATGTCATTAAATATACATGGTGTTGCACATTTAACACCAAATACACACTTTGCTGTGTTGTTTACGGTACTGAAGATGGCATGTCAATGTTTGAAAGTTATATATTGTTCCTTTGCATTATAGGTATATCTCCAGTATGACTGATCATGGTATGTATATTTGCTGACATCTCTCATAAGATGTGACTACATCAATCTTCCTATAATTATTTGAAGTCAAAACCCAACATATTGGTTTAAACACAAATGTAACATATATGTACTTTCTGTATCATGTATATGCATTTAGCTACTCTTGAGCTTTCATGTGCATTGTATTAGAAAATGATTACTCCCATTTCATCACATTTTATGTATGTTTCCTTATAAATTCCATTAATGTAATATAGAGGTGTTTGGAGACAAGGGGATAACTGTACTTATTTGTTTACTTACGGGAGCTCATTCATCACGGATGAAATTGACTGATCATAACACTCCATGCATGAATGCCTGTAATCACAACAATGCGTACTACATCTTATATTTAGCAATGTAGGTGTTTTTTAATGCTAGGAATTAATAGTCAACATTAATTTAAATTTGTGACATGTGTATGTATAAGTCACACGTGTGTGGATGTGTCCTACATGTACCAAGTGTAAAACTGTTAACAGAAAAGACAATTTTGTCGCAAATGTTACTGTCATTTAGCATTTCTAATTTACCAATATGACAATGTTGGTAATATTTTTGGAATATAAATCACGTCACTTCATCATTATCATGATGATAATTATCAAGTATTCTCACAATTGTAACGTCAATCACATGCACATTAGCATACACACACTTTTTAAGACAACTGTTTGTGTCTGTATCAATTTGTGTAGGATCCATGTATAACACCGACAAATGATAACACCAGCTTTATTATGGTAGCTTATATCATCATATTGACTATACTATGTATTTTTAGAACGTTTAATAAACACAGTAAACTATAGTTAGTTAGGTTAATGAAATATACACAGAAACGTACTTCATTACATGATGTTGATGTCATATTCAGAACATCATGCATTGTGGGGGCCACAACATCTGGCCAATAACATTATTTGCTACAGTCCCAAACCATTTTATCAACATACCCATGTAACAAGAGATTTTTAACAATAAATGGCTAGTTGGTTGTAAGTGTCCTTTACATTGGGAGAAGGAGTGGCTCAGTGAGTAAAGACACACACTGGCACTGAGAGTTTGAAGCAGGGGAGTCTGGTTCAATTCCCGGTGTCGGCTCCTTGTGACCTTGGGCAAGTCACTTTATCTCCCTGTGCCTCAGGCGGCAAAAAATAAATTGTAAGTTCCACGGGCCAGGGACCTCAGCCTCAAAAATGTGTCTGTAAAGCGCTGTGTACAACTAGCAGCGCTATACATGAACATGCTCATATTATAATTATTATTATTATTATTATTATTATTGTTACATAGTTTCGACAGTCATACGTTCCATTACACAATAGAATACACAAATGTGTTAGCAGAGTGGGAATGGATGTTATATATAAAACACACCATGCCATAAAATGATAGTAGTCATTAAAGAACACTCAATAAAAATTCATGAGGCACTCTTTTGCAACATCATTATGTTAATTAAGTGCTTATGCAATATAGGCATAAGGGTATCACATTTTTAATTGTTTGTTAATAAGCGCTGCAAGCAATATAAAATTAGTTCCATATGTAGTATAGTAGTCGGTGGCTCCTCCTCACAATCATCTCATATAAAGGTAGACTCTTCTGAAATCATACATTGATCCGATTGTATCTTCCCCGACATCTCTGAAATACAGCAAACACATGATGGTCAAATATGGCACCTTACTATATATGTATCCGTGACAACGCGTTACACAGCTCTATATGATTGTGTACATACACACGTCACTCACTTATATGTTAGAAGTACAAGTGTACATCAGTATGTAATGTTTCTTTAAATTTGTAGCAGGCATAACTATGTATATGAAGTGAACGTTGCCTGTATACTGAAAAATGTGCGCGCACATCTTAGTGTGCGCACGCACTTCACGCTTGGCTCCACTAACTGTTAGCGCATGCGCAAAACAAAGCGTACGTTGTGCGTTCAATACATGTTGAAAATACCAGTAAACAGAAAATCTTTATTTCAAATACAATGAAGATGAAACTACATTCGTTCTAAACTAGTACATCTGTATTCTTTTTAAACAGACGTGTTTGGACAGAAAGGACGGCCGATAACACAATGCGCAAATGCAATACGTGTGACGTCATGTTAAGCCAGCGTGAAACGCACGCTAACACTCCTCCCACTCAATTAACATTCGGCTAACGCCCAGTTGACGCCTACAAACAGTGAGCCGCACGCATGACACACTGCAGTTACCGTTACTATAACAAAACATGTCAGCCAATAGGCTTTGAGGCGCGCACGTCGCTTGGGGGCGGGACTTACATCCGTAATCCTTTTTAAGGACGCCTTGGCCCATGACAAGGGTCCCACGTCATACGTGGTGGACCCGCTTTTAAATGTTGTAGATGTTGCATGATAACAAAACAGGTATGTGTTAGAGTTATGGTAAAATGTTGCTAATATGTTTAAAGGGATAGGAAAGTACGTATATTTATTCCGTCAGCAATGTGTACTACTCTTTCAGGTTATACTATATTGTATTCGGAAACAATTTCTTTGTGATCGCTACATGTTATGCAGTCTGCAATGTTACGCTGTATCCACGCATTGAAAGGGAAAATGGTGGTTACAAAAAAAAAAAACATTTAAACGCAGAGTCAACGCATAACGGTTGTTATATTTACCATTCTTCTAGAATTAACTCTTCGTCTGGCTGCAAGTGGTCGCTCCAGAAATGCAAGGCATTTTCATCCACGCTTGACCCAACCGCTGAATCCAGTATGACACACATCTCCTCCATGAAGCGCTCATAGGAATCGCCACTGCTTTCTTCAAGCAATTGGTCCGGAGGTAAGTTCATTTCTTCGGGTACCCATTCCAATGCATTTTCAGCTGAAAGGCTTGCTACATAATCATAGTAGTTATGTTCTTGTACAATGTGGCTTTCAGGAATGGAGGGTGCAGATATTGCAGCAGGTATCGATTCACACGGAACAGTAGTAGCGGATCCATTGCTATTGGCATTAGGAATAAATATGCCTTTAAGCACAATATATGTGCCCTCTTTCACGGTGAAATGTTTTTCCTTGGCAATCTTCCAGAAACCATAGTTGTCTTCTAGCTTATCCTGCACACGTTCAAAACAGTCATTAGTTGATAAAGTGAATCTTACTGAGGAATTAAAATTGCGCGCATGCCCACGGTCTTGGTAATAAGGATATTTTGCTCGAATCAAATCATAGATTTGGCGTGTGCTCGCTTTGTGTCCGCAAGTTGTCAAAATAGCTTCTGATACCATGTATTTATACCCTAAATGCGGATTCATATTTTTAACTAATTCATCAGCCATTGCAGAGTAGCACAAAAGATGTGTGCAGGTATCTGTTCTTTGCTCATAAAAATGAAACTGCTCAATGGCTAACAAATTGCTGTGTTTCCTTTTCAAGGTCAACAAAAGTATAAACTGTTACTCCTTATTTCAAAAGCCAATTGGATGTGTAGTTTTAATTGGTTGAACATTTGTGGTTTCTGATAGCCACTTGTGGGACAAACATGTATCCTTTTTTTATCTCGTTTCTGAAAATATTCCTACACTTTTAATTCAGTAACATTGAGTTTTCTTGAAAAATAACAAAGAGCACTGTGTGAAAATAGTGGTTAGACAGCCATATCAGTAAATACACACACCTGCAAAATGAAATGTTTTTTTCCCGCATACATTTCTGTGTGTATTTGAAAGTCTGGTTAACTCCCTGTCTGCATGAGTTTAAATACGTTTGTATCTATATATATATAAATATATCTCTCTCATAAATATCTATATATAAAGTGTATATTGTACTATATGTATATTGTGTGTGTGTATATATATATATATATATATATATATATATATATATATATATATATATATATATACACATTATTTTTTTATTTTTTTTTATATTAAAGGAGTACACACAACATATTGATGGCAGTAAGTAGGCCTTGTATGAAACCTATTTAAATGGTGATAAACATGAGTGAATTAAGTAATAAACATTTGTTTGCGCCCAATACTGTTAGAGGCTCACACTTAGTATAGTTCTCAAACAGTAGGCCTGTATTATTAAAATATTGTGTTTTCACAAGGAAGCATGAAGTGTATGTTTTTTGTAAATACATCTATACCAGTTAAGATAGTACTATATATACATACACACACACACACACTGTGTGTGTGTGTGTGTGTGTGTGTGCATATATCCATACATACTACATATATATTAGTATAAATTCAGAGATGTTCTTGAAACAAGAACACATAAATGATTAAAGGACAACATTACAATGGCCAGCAAAGGAAAGTAATATTTTACACATAATCCTGCTGTACACGTACAAGAAAGATGTTTGCAGTTAAATAGGTGCTTTTATAATTGCATGTGAATAATATGCACATGCAATGATTACATCAAGTAACACACCCAAATGCAATGTTTTGCTGCAAAGTCAATGGCAGCTTCTCTAAACTTAGCAACTGGCTCCTGGTGGACCATTACTGAACAGACGATTAATACATAAATATTTATAACACTATTCATTAATTACGACTGTTAACATTTCCAAAACTTCACGTGTACAAGAACATACTTGAAAGTTTGGAAACAACACAGTCTTCAGCATACATACAATATTAATTAGATAATCTGAAGTCAACAAAACAAGGCCAAAGACATATTTAGTGAATTATAACATTTATTTTTTTTGTTCCTTTTGAGAGTGAGTAACAGGCCTGCTTGTTGTCTCTTGAATTTTCCTTTTTCGTTTGGCAACAACTTTAGCCACAACAGAGCCACTTTGAGTGGCCTCTGGCACTTCACGGGCAGGGCTTGTGGCCAGTGACTCACCTACAGGGCTTTTGGGCAGTGACTCACCTACAGGGCTTTTGGGCAGTGACTGTTCACCGACAGGGCTTTTGGGCAGTGACTGTTCACCGACAGGGCTTTTGGGCAGTGACTCACTTACAGGGCTTGTGGGTAGTGACTGTTCACGGACAGGGCTTGTGGCCAGTGACTCACCGACAGGGCTTGTGCCCACTGACACATGTGAGCAAGTTGGTAGACACTGCACAAGTGATGGTTGGTCTGTTTCATGTGTGTCTTTTTTTGTTTTTGACCAAAAACTGGTCAGTAGTAACTGCTTGTGTTTTGTTTTTGTCGCCTCCTTTGTAGGTGTCAGCTGCTGATTTTGTACAGATGGCAGCGGTAGGATGTCGTCATGAACCTGCACAGCAATGTCTGCTACTTGACCGGTAACATTCGGACCTGGTGAATGAAGATCAGAAGCATGTGGTGAAAACTGACCAGCATGAACAGATCCTGCCTGTGAGGTGTTCAAGTTGAATTGTGGTACATTAGTCATTCTCAAGTAATTAGCTTGGGTTTGCTGAACAACTAATGCTTCGAATGAGGTGTTGATTTTTGGCAACTGTTTAGGCACTTCAATGAAGACTCTGTGGAGATGTGCCAATTGTGAAACTGTTTCTTCAAGCAGTGCAATCATCCTTTCCAGCACTGTCATCAGGTCAGAATGGCGACGATTTTCTGCTTCCACAATTTTTCCCTCAGAAGCTACAATTGCATCGTATGTGGTAGTTGCTGGACGATTTGGCGGTAAAACAGTTTCAATTGGAACTTCTTCATGGTCACTTGCTTGTATTTGTGTGTCTATGGCGGCATCATCATCATCATCATCATCATAATCCTCATCATCATGTTCTACAAATAAATGTACACATTATTAAATGGCATGTTAATCTCTGCTGTGTTACTATGTAATTCTACTGTGTCATAAGTAACAACTAACATGTTTCCATACGTTTTATAACCTCACATTAAAAACTACCTTGACTTAAGAATAATGTTTGGACTCAGTATGAAATATGAGTGAATGAAAACTTGCTGTAAACTCACAACTCCTACATGATAATTAACATCACTAACACAATACATGTTGCCTTACACTTCATTTTCACTGACACTAAGTAATCCTATTTAAAGAACATGTGCAAAACAAATAATGAACATGACAACATAACATATAGAAGAGCACATATTATATGGCCACCAACTGATACACTCACCTTCTAGGTGTGTTGAGCTGGCTGACCCAGGTGAAGACACTTGTTCTGTCTCAGGTGACACATGTCCTCCAGGGGCAACTATATATAACAATAACATAAGTTTTACATTTACTGCTGCGGCCAAGTTTATTCGAGCATTTGCCCGTTCTTGGCCGCAGCAGTAGCCTGGCGCGCGCCCGAGTGTGACGGGTGCGCGCCGAAGCAGCGGAAGAGCGCCCTCCGATCGGGGCGCTCTCCCTACCGCTGCCGGGTCCGCCGGGTCCCCCGGAACCCCCTGCCGCTGTCCCGCGATCGCGGGACACCAGGGCTCCCTCGGGGAGCCCCTGGACGTGCGTGCAGGGGGCGCACGCTCCCGAAGACGCGTGACCGCGCATCTATGACGCGCGGCACGCCGAGGGGCGGCCACTAGCAAGCCGGGAAATCTCCCGGCTTGCGGTACCGACCACACTGCAATAAAGTGTGTCGGTACTGTACATGTGTAAATATTGAACAAACAGTTATTGTATGTTCTGTATTTATGAGTACCTAACAGCATCATTTCCTTAACCCAAAATGTGTGTGTGAAAGTGAACATAAATAGTTGTAATAACAATGTACATGCCTGTGTACTTAGAACTTTTGAGTTCCCTAACATACAACATACTATGTTTCTGCAGTAATGCGTGAGGATAAATAGATTAAATTTGTACATAAAAATCATATGTTGTGTAGTGATATCAGTATCATAATGTACATAACTATCATGAGATGACCATTCACAATGGTTATCATGAAGGTGGTCATATTGCAAAAAGTGTTGTTTTTGGTAGAGGATGTGTGGTACATTAATAGAAGATGTGGCACACCTGAATGTGGCTGTCACTCAACAAGACAACACATGCAGTGTGTGATAATGTGTTGTTGATAGTAGTTCAACTATAGATATGAGTGAACTAATGTGTGACGTACGCTTTGATAAGTAATGAGTTGTTGGGGCATTTAGTAGCTAAAGTGAAGCTTTCAAATGAGTGTGATTAACTTCAGTTGTGCTAGTCAGGTTGTAATAACGGTATTCCCTTCCCCAAAAAGCCTAATCAGCCACACCTTTCAATTACTTGAAACAGGTGAAAATGGTGTGAACTAAGTTGACCCTAAAATGAGCCTAGTAATTTGTGTGTGTGCTGAACCCCACCCCCTCTGTTGAAGTGTATGCTGTGATGAGATATTAATTGCAGCTGCTTTAACACAATGGTAGATGAGCTAAATAGTCGTGTGCAGTTTTTAAGTTATGAAAACAATGACATAACATATGATACGTGTGCCTCATTATGCTGTCTGTATATGAGTTAAAGCAAAAATGGACCTTTTCATAAACAACTATAGATGTGTTAGTGCAAGTGATGTTTGTAGGCAGTTGCATGCAATATATTTGATGCATGCTTAAAATAGGCAGTAATGTCATGTTTGTCGGAGTAAAATAAATAAAATACACAATAATATTATACATATTTATGTTCTGTACCTGTAGCTAGTAATAATTTCTCATTAACATGTGTTACACATGTGTACTACCCTGTTGTTCCCCATCTTCGCCCACCATCAATTGCTTCCACTGCAGCAATGCATTTTGGGAATTCACATGTAAATGAGCACGCAATGGCACGTGCTATATTAGTTACTGCTTTTAGTAGGACTACAACATATATGTCTATTTTGAGATATATATATATACAGAATCAGACATATACATATATAGATGCAGGTATGCTTATATTGTGAAGAGAGTATAAAAAGCAGTGTAAATATGCAAAATAACTGTAAGCAACGACACGCCTAGTACAGTAATATTTCTCACCTGGTGGAAATTGTGAGGGATAAATTCCAATATCACGGTCACCAGGTAAGCCTTCCACGACGACGGGAAGTAATTCTGCCCGAAGCAGCTCCTCCAATGGAGTTAATATCAGACGTTGTGGTGTCGACCCACCTCCAGTGCCAGTAGCATGCACGCGTTGCTGTTGTATTTTCTTTTTCAATTTTGACCTAATATCATCAAATCTCTTGTGACAATTCCGCTTGTCCCTCACATGATTCCCACACGCATTGACACCAATGACTATTGTGTCCCACATTTCTTTTCTGCTTGATGAACTTGTCCGCCCTTGAAAAACATATAAAATATATGAGGTAAATTAATAATAATAGAAGCACCAGTTTCCTACACTGCTAGCTGTTCCAAGAGATAGCAAACATGCTGTTTTATGTGTAATATGTGAAGCACATGAGCATTCACTACTAAACCTATACATGTAAGCAAGGTTGCATTCATATTGTATGCAGTTATGGCAAATTGACCGCCTGTGTTTAGTTGTCCTTGTAAGGCATGATAAAAGCTGTATTTCCAGACTAATTAACATAGAAAGAAATTCTGAACCCATATTTGCATATGAACAAAACTCAGATGACCTAGGATCACATGTATTTGAATAATAAATGTAAAGGTACACTTACCTAGTAAATGTCCATATATACTGTCATAGTGCTCCAGAATGCCAGTGACAAGAGCTGTATTTTCCTGGTCATTGAAGCGAGGATTACGTGGCTTCTCCACACGTTTCTTCCGAGCAGGTTTAGGGTCAGAGCTTGGCTGGTGCTGACTGGACTCTCCTTCTTCCAATGGAAGAGCCTCCAAAAGCTGGCCACCAGCAAGCACGCCACCACCAGACACCCCATCAGCAACTGCGCCACCAGCAGCACTCCCAGCACCAGCACTCCCACTCCTAGCACCAGAACTCCCACTCCTAGCACCAGCACTCCCACTCCCAGCAACAGCACTCCCAATCCCAGCAACAGCACTCCCACTCCCAGCAACAGCACTCCCACTCCCAGCAACAGCACTCCCACTCCCAGCAACACCACTCCCACTCCCAGCAACACCACTCCCACTCCCAGCAACACCACTCCCACTCCCAGCAACACCACTCCCACTCCCAGCAACACCACTCCCACTCCCAGCAACACCACTCGGTGCACCAGCAACATCACTCCCCTGAACAGTACGTTCACTCCGACACGTACTCGCACGAGTAGCACTCCCACTCCCACCAGCATCACTCTTCCCACGCTTTGCGGGCATACTTACAGCACTCACAAAAAACAGACAATAAATGTACAGCCAATCACACGAAACACTTCCACATATAAAACAAGACAAAGATGTAAACAAAACAACAAAGGACAAAGCTCTCCCAATACACAACAAGTCTCTCAGTCAATATGCAAATCTTCAATCAACCAGCTCTGTGCGTCTCTCTCTCTCTCACTCCCAACAACACAGAGAATGATTAGCAGTACACGTTGCCTTTAAATATGGCGCGCTATCCAATACATGCTTGTTTCGCCTGATTCAGCAAGATTTGTGATTGGGCAACCTAACAGCACCCCGCCACGCACGCCGATACACCTGTGTGTGATCGGCTAATCATCGTGAGAGTGGGCGGATTTGTTTTCGGGTTGATTTTGAATGTATTCGGCACTTACTGCATACGGAGAGGAAAAATCGCCAATAACATGACTAATCGGTAAGCTTGCCGATTTCACATAATCGACGCTTACTGCATGAGGCCCTTTATTCCTTAAAAGACAGGTGGAGACACAATATTGGACAAATAACAAACGGAATATATACACTTACTTAGGGAAGGGACAATGAAATAACCAGGATTCAGGTTAGCAGTTCATCAGGCATACAGGATACAAATTGACGACACGAAAGACAATGGGCATAGAGCTTGCAATCGGTTTTATGCGATTTGGGCTGTATCCCTAACATTGGAGCTCAGGCACTGGAGGACAATTCCCTGGGTCCAATTACCTTTTGCCAGATAATGTGGGAAGCAATCTGGTACCTGCCCCCAGGTAGCTGGCACATGCGCACAATCCTCTGGTCACAACACTTAACACAAGTACCACGTCCTGCTCTTCCCTGCCCTAGAATACTTAATCAGGGTGGGGGAGCCTTTGATTAGTGGGCTTACTGTAGCCACACTGTCACCCCCTGTCCATTAGCATACAGTACCTCATGGGCCAGTAGTTTTCGCAGGCTTTGAGATATCAGGGATACAGAGTAATATTTTAATAACATACATATATTAAAATAATCCGTTCTGTGGGTCTGAGCGGGCTGACATTTGCTAGTTCCTCATGCCGAAGGACAATCGCCATAGTGGCCAAATATCAGACTTCCACGACCCCCAGAACCGGAGATAATAAAAACAAGTTAAAACCTTCCATTAACTTTAATGCAGGATTCTCCACCACAGGCTAAAAGAAATCACTGCCTTTCCCTCTTTCCATTGGATTCAATGGGCTCCGTCGCCATAGGCTTTCAATGGAGCTACTCCGCCATAAGAATAAAGGGAGACTCCGCCGCTAAAGGCTATGAGAAATCTTGGCGGCTCACTCCACCATTGGAATCAATAGGGCCCATTCATTTCCTATGGCGACGCCGGCCTTATTGATTCCAATGGAGGAGGATTCAATGTAACGTCCGCCGCCATAGGGATTGAATGGGGCGACCCCTTCTCACGGCCCCCGAGGTTCGGACCCTACATGGGTCATGAGAGGAAGTCCCCTGGAGTCAGGGGCAAAAAGAACCGGCGCTTTGGGGCTGGAGTTATGCAGTGTAACACCTTTTGAACTTAACCATGAGCTACTTCCCACGGTCATTAAGTGATTGTAGCTCTTCCTTTGAAGTGGTTTTGGCATCCGTCCAACTCCGCTACAATGTATCACTTCATCCTTTGAGAGCGCACTCTAACCATTTGCCATAGGAAAGCATGGCACCATTGACTTACAATGGCGGAACTCCGCGCATGCATTCTTATGGGCAAATTCCGCCATAGACTATAATGGCGGTGCTCCGCCATTCATCTCAATGGGTAAAAACTCCTCCATTGATTTCAATGGAGAAACTGCGCTCATCCTCTCGGGCGCCATCTGCTGGCCGGTCGTGATATCGGGCCAAAGCTGTCTCAATCTCCATTCACTTGTATGGAGATCAAATGGAGACCTATGGGACCGTGCCGGCAGGTGCTACCTGAGCATGGGGGAGGGGAAGAAGGGGTAATAGACATATACACCGTTAACCCTTGCCCTCCCGACCTGTTCCCAGTGTAACTTGCGTGGTGCAACACTCTAAATGTGGAAACATGATAAACCAGGGGAATACATATGGGTTGTGAAGCAGGGGAACATGTGTACTACATTTCTGGTTAACCCCTCACTTCCCAGACGGCTGAAAGGGGTGCCTAATGGGGGTGACTCTTTATTACTGGCTTGGCACCCCTCTAGCGTCACAAATATATCCTTATACACTTCAGAATTCATCCTACTGATGATCCTACTGAGCTCAAGGTTATGGGTATGGAAGGTGTCTCCACCTCCAAACTAGGTGGTTACAGGTTCAAGGAACTTTGTGTCAGAGAATCCTTCTGGATCTATTCTTTGGGAACTCTCTCACCGTTAGGACTAGCATTCTAGTATAACCAGGTCCCCCTGTCTCCCGTTCCCCACCACTTACCTCCGCTGCCAGGGGGATGTTGCGGGGAGGGGGGGGTGGGCGACGGGTTCGCCGGCAGCTCCCTCCACAGGGCGCCGCCATGTTTTGTGTGCGCACGCACAAAGGTTCATGCATCCACAGATGCGGAGCTCTGTAGTGCAGGGCCTTGCCAAGTTCACACATGCGCAGCTGCAAGCCCGGCCGCCATTACAGTGATGCACATGCGCAGGAGATGAGGCACACGTGGTGACAATGGTAAGGAGACTCCGCAGGGACTACAGTATCCAGCAGCCACTGGGGCTGATACCATGTGACACCAGGGAGCCAATCGCACGGCCGGATCCCCTGCTTGGGGATGAGATACAGTTGGCGCGCTCAGGAAGAAGAGTCAGTCAGGATCTGGACAGACAGGATGCAGGTAGGATCCAGGGAGCTGTGCTCCTTTGGACTAGGCCAGATCCCAGATAGATTCCCTGAGTCACAGTAGATGTGCTGAGCTGTGTGTGCTGTAGGGACAGGCCTCAGGTAGGGACCCTTTTCCAGTAGTAAGGCAGAGACAGAGGCAGAAGCTGCAGAACATTAGCTCTGAGGGATAAGTGCGGCCTGTTGCCAGGGAGCAAGCCAAGGCTCTTAGAGAGACACTATTTATAGGGGTACCATCCAGCTGGAGGCCCCTCAGAGGCATCAGCCTAAGGATCCATCCAGGAGAGGAGCAGCAGATTGTGGCGCGGAACCATGCCAATGATCTACGGAGTTCTACTAATTGTCCTGGTCTACACTGAGTCAAAGGAGGTATTAAACATGGGCCCCAACACACAGGGAAGCGCGCTATCCCACACACACTCTTTGAGGGAGGGTATAGCTGGTGGACACTCAGGAGTTAAGTGCCCTGGCACTCCAGTACTTTGGGGCTTTCAACCAGGAGTTGTTATTGTGGGGTGAAACCTTACGGTGCTGTGTTATGTGGATGGTGTATAATCTGTGTATAGTAAATGCTGTTATTATATACTGGTGTGTTATTACTGTGTGTATGGGTTCCGGTGAGGGGCTCCTCTCACCACGTTGGGATCCCTCGCTGGTCGAGGAGCTGCACCTAAACGATAATTATACCCCAGGCTCCCAGTGGCGGAGGCTCAAGGCCTCCTGTTAGCTGGACAGGTAACAGCAGCACAGGTAGCTGCAGCACAGGTAGTTTCTATACCCAGGGGGTACAAGGGCTACACTAGTCTAAATTCTGTTTGCTGATCCTTATTTTTATATAGTGTGACAAACGGCTTACTCCGGGGCTCCGTCGTTTGTCCGGGACTGTTTAGAACACGGTCTTTTAGGGTAGGTTAAATGATGAGGCGTCACGTACTGTTCCTTTAAACAGGCTATGCCTGGTTTATTCAGTCCCAGGCACTGAGACTGCCACAGTGCATACAACAGAAAACAGATCAAAACAAAAGCTGCTCACCTGAGCGATAACTTAACTTAGATATCCCTGACTCAGGGTTGGAAGTGGCTTTTCCACTTCCAACATCAAAACACGGTACTTTTGCAGTCTTACACAAATGAACAGAAAGATTGAACCTGTTTGGGGAAGAGGCTTCTCCCCTCTGTAGTTCAGCAGCCTTCCAGCCTCCTGGCTCTTGTGGGGACCAGAGCAAACAGGAAATCAGTCTTTCATACCTGATTCTTAATTAGCATGACAGGTGACAGAAATCAGGCAGCAGACAAACTCTGGTCTGGATCTCTCATCCCTCAGTTCCAGCGCTTGCCAAACTGTGGGATGGAGTGTATGTATTATAAGGCTGCACTCCCAGGCCAAATAGGATAGAAACTGTCTAGTATCCTGGGAGCCCTATATACGGAATTTATTACCATCCCCTGGTTTCTGTCACATATCCTCCCCCCCAGCTCAGACCTCGAGGGATGAGCGACCATGGATATTAGGGAGTGCATCCTTGACAACCCGTCAGCATTGCCATGTTTGTGCCCTGACCTGTGTTCCACAGAAAATTTAAAGGGTTGTAGGCTTAGGAACCACCTGGTCACTCTAGCATTCTTTTCCCTGTTTTGACACATCCAGGTAAGGGGTGCATGATCTGTGACCAACCGGAATTTTCTCCCCAACAGGTAGTATTTAAGCGTCTCTACAGCCCACTTTATTGCGAGACACTCTTTCTCTACTATGGAGTAATTTTTCTCCTGGGGATTTAGTTTCCTACTTAAATAAAGGATGGGGTGCTCCTCACCTTGAGACTCCTGGGAGAGTACCGCCCCCAGCCCTACCTCAGATGCGTCGGTTTGGACTACGAACTCTTTGGAGAAGTCAGGTGTGACCAACACTGGTTGGGCACAGAGAGCTTCTTTCAGGCTTCTAAAGGCCTGTTCGGTTTCGGGGGACCACTTTACCATTAGCGGTCCTCTTGCTTTTGTGAGGTCAGTTAGTGGGGTTGCCTTAGTTGCAAAATTGGGAATAAACCTTCTATAGTACCCAATTAACCCCAAAAAGGTCCTTACTTGTTTTTTTGTAACTGGCCTTGGCCAATTTTGTATCGCCTCCACTTTGAGTGTTTGGGGTTTGAGTAAACCTCTGCCAATAGAATATCCCAGATACTTGGCCTCCTCCAGACCAATAGTGCATTTAGCGGGGTTAGCAGTTAGTCCAGCAGACCGGACTGCGTCAAGCACAGCTTGGACCTTTGGAAGGTGGGATTGCCAATCTTCACTATGGATTACCACATCATCCAGGTAGGCGGCAGCATACCGAGCATGTGGTTTTAAAATTTTATCCATCATTCTTTGGAATGTGGCGGGAGCTCCATGTAAGCCAAAAGGCAACACCTTATACTGAAAGAGGCCGTCTGGGGTTGAGAAGGCTGTCTTTTCTTTTGCCCTTTCTGTGAGGGGAACCTGCCAGTACCCTTTTGTTAGGTCTAGGGTTGTGAGATATCGGGCTTTGCCCAGTCTCTCTACAAGTTCATCTACCCTGGGCATAGGATAAGTATCAAATTTTGACACCGCGTTTAGTTTCCGGTAGTCATTACAAAACCTTGTTGTACCATCTGGCTTTGGGACTAAGACTATAGGGCTGTTCCACCCACTTTGGGATTCCTCAATTACACCTAGTTTTAGCATTTTTTTAACCTCTAAACTTATAGCCTTTCTTTTGGCCTCTGGGATTCGGTACGGTTTAAGGTTAACTCGGACCCCCGGTTCAGAGACTAGGTCATGTTCAATTACGCTAGTTCTACCTGGCCGTATAGAGAAGATTTCTTTGTTTCTTCTCACTAAATTCTGAACCTCTCGTTTCTGATGAACAGACAGGGTTTCAGCTATGCTAACCTCTGGGTCAGTTTCTTGATTCTCTGACGGACCTGGGGGTACTAGGGTTAACAAGACTTCTCTATCTTTCCAGGGCTTGAGTAGGTTTATATGGTAAATTTGCTCAGGTTTCCTCCTACCTGGCTGTCTTACCTTATAATTTACTTCTACCACTCTTTCCAAGACCTCATATGGACCATGCCATTTAGCAAGGAATTTACTCTCCACGGTGGGAACCAGAACTAGTACCCTATCACCTGGAAAAAAAAATCTGACCCTAGCACCCTTATTATACGTATTCCTCTGTGCTTCTTGAGCTTTCTCCATGTGTTCCCTCACTATGGGTAGGACTGCAGCAATGCGGTCCTGCATCTGGGCAACATGCTCTATTACACTTCTGTAAGGGGTAACCTCGTGTTCCCAAGTCTCTTTGGCTATATCCAGTAAGCCCCTTGGGTGTCGGCCATACAATAGTTCAAACGGGGAGAAGCCTGTGGATGATTGGGGAACTTCCCTAATGGCAAATAACAGGTACGGTAACAAACAATCCCAGTTTTTCCCATCTTTATCAACCGCCCGCAGTAACATGCTCTTTAAGGTTTTATTGAACCTTTCCACTAAACCATCTGTTTGTGGATGATAGACTGAGGTTCTGAGATGCTTGATTTTTAGGAGTTTACATAGCTCTTTTGTTACTTGGGACATAAATGGTGTTCCCTGGTCAGATAGAATCTCTTTAGGAATCCCGACCCGGGAAAACAGAACTACTAACTCTTTTGCTATGTTTTTAGCTGAGGTGCTACGTAGGGGAACTGCCTCCGGATATCGGGTGGCATAATCTAATATTACCAATATATGCTGATGTCCCCTAGCAGACTTAATTAGGGGTCCTACTAGATCCATAGCAATCCGGTCAAATGGTACCTCTATTATGGGAAGGGGTACCAATGGGCTGCGGTACGCCTTGAACGGGGCGGTGATCTGACATTCTGGGCATGAGGAACAATAATTCGTAATTTCTGCCAGAACCCCAGGCCAATAGAAGCTTCGGAGAACCTTTTCTTTTGTCTTTTCCACCCCTAGGTGTCCCCCCAATGGATGACTATGTGCGAGGTGTAATACTACGTTACGGAATGTCCGTGGTACCAACAATTGTTTAGTTGTAACTGATTTCCTTTTATCAACCCGATATACTAGGTCGTTCTCTACCTCGAAGTAGGGGTAAGCAAGTGACCTATCTGGTTGGCCAGGAGTACTATTCTGGTCCCGTATATTTCCCCTTGCTACCGCTAATGTGGGGTCCTCCCACTGGGCTTTCTTAAAACTCCCAGGACTGACCTCTAGGTCAGCGAGGGTCTTATCCGGTTCTGGGGTGGTAAGTGTCTGCTCAACATCTTGATTTGGGGTATTCCCTACCAAAGTAGTGATGGGGAAGGGAATTTTACAGCACTCCTCCTTTTCCCCCTTCTTATTTGGGCCCTCATCAACCTCCATTTCTGAAAAAGGGAAAGGATTTGTTTCTTCTAATACTTCGTTATGGTCCGCTATTGAACTCTGGGCGCTATTCTGAGCGGGGGACCACATTTTTAGAAAATGGGGAAAGTCGGTCACTATTAACACATCATGTGCCAGTTTGGGTACAATACCCACCTTGAACTCTAAAGAACCAAACTCTGTTTCAAAAAAAACATCAACAGTGGAATATTCATGATTATCCCCATGTATACAACAAATTGCCACTCTTTGTGAACTGTTTCCCTGTTTCTTCTTAATGGGCAAGAGGTATTCGGACACTAGTGTGACCATGCTCCCAGAGTCAAGAAGTGCCCGAACCCTCTTACCATTAACCTTTACAAATGCCCACAGATGGTTATTCAAGGGGTCCTCTGGGCTAGGGCCCATACATTGGGACAACAGCGAATAAGGTTCCACGCTGTTGCATTGCATGGGCTCATCATTTAGTGGGCAGATTTTTGCTGTGTGGCCCCTCTCATGACAATTTACACATTTAGGTACATAATCTGTGTCCCACTTAGAGCCTTTTCCCGGCTCCCCATGTTGGCTATTGCCCTTAGTGTGCGAACCACTGTTGCTGGTGCTGCGTGAAGGTGGTCGCCGCTCTTCAGCGCCCCTTAACCCCGGTACCCTTTTACCGTCTCTGGAAGAGTCCTGGAACCTCGGGTAGTGGGGTTGCTCCACGACTGTGGGTTGCGGGTGCTCTTCTGCTGCATTGTACCTTTCTACGAGGGCCACAAGCTCATCCGCATTGTGGGGGTCACTCCGACTGACCCAACGGCGTAAGGCAGAGGGAAGTTTCCTCAAGAACTGGTCCATGACCAACCGTTCCACGATGTGGCTGGCTGAGTTGATCTCGGGTTGTAGCCACTTCCGGGCGAGGTGGATGAGGTCATACATCTGGCTTCGGGTGGCTTTATCCATCGTGAAGGACCATGCGTGAAACCTTTGGGCGCGAACAGCCGTGGTTACGCCGAGGCGGGCGAGGATCTCGAACTTCAATTTTGCATAGACGTTAGCTTCGGCTGGCTCTAGATCAAAGTAAGCCTTCTGGGGTTCGCCGCTTAGGAAGGGTGCGATTAGACCAGCCCACTCAGCTTCTGGCCATCCCTCTCTCTGTGCCGTGCGTTCAAACGTGAGAAGATAGGCTTCCACATCATCCGAGGGTCCCATCTTCTGAAGGTAGTGGCTTGCCCTGGTCATTTTCGGAACTGGGGCTGCCGCTGCCAGTGGAAGGTTACTGATAGTCCCCCTCAGGATCTCGAGTTCCTGCTGTAAGCCCTGAGCGAACCGTTGTTGCTCCTCTCTCAGCAAGCGGTTTGTCTCTTGCTGGTTTGCATTCGCGTTTTGCAGGGCTTCATTCGTCTGTTGCTGGTTTGCATTCGCCTGTTGCTGGTTGGCATTCACCTGTTGCTGGTTTGCATTAATCTCTTGCTGGGCTATTAGCAGCTGTTGCTGGGCTGCATTTGTCTGCTGCTGGTTTGCATTAGTTTCTTGCTGGGCTATTAACAGCTGTTGCTGGGTTTCATTCGCGTCTTTCTGGGCAGCGACATTGCGTACCAGCGCACCCACCACGTCTTCCATCTTGTTTGCAGAGGATGAAAAAAAACTTTTTTTTTTTTTTTTTTTCTTTCAAAGTTCTTTAACCCGCAGACCCCCTAGTGCTCTGCCCGCATTCTCCACCATATGTGACAAACGGCTTACTCCGGGGCTCCGTCGTTTGTCCGGGACTGTTTAGAACACGGTCTTTTAGGGTAGGTTAAATGATGAGGCGTCACGTACTGTTCCTTTAAACAGGCTATGCCTGGTTTATTCAGTCCCAGGCACTGAGACTGCCACAGTGCATACAACAGAAAACAGATCAAAACAAAAGCTGCTCACCTGAGCGATAACTTAACTTAGATATCCCTGACTCAGGGTTGGAAGTGGCTTTTCCACTTCCAACATCAAAACACGGTACTTTTGCAGTCTTACACAAATGAACAGAAAGATTGAACCTGTTTGGGGAAGAGGCTTCTCCCCTCTGTAGTTCAGCAGCCTTCCAGCCTCCTGGCTCTTGTGGGGACCAGAGCAAACAGGAAATCAGTCTTTCATACCTGATTCTTAATTAGCATGGCAGGTGACAGAAATCAGGCAGCAGACAAACTCTGGTCTGGATCTCTCATCCCTCAGTTCCAGCGCTTGCCAAACTGTGGGATGGAGTGTATGTATTATAAGGCTGCACTCCCAGGCCAAACAGGATAGAAACTGTCTAGTATCCTGGGAGCCCTATATACGGAATTTATTACCATCCCCTGGTTTCTGTCACAATAGACACTGGAGCTTGTCTTTTCCAGTTTATGCCAATTCTGGCCCTGCCTTTACTTATCTGGACAATAATTGTCCAATTGCACTTAGTGACATTGTCTCCCTATGGGTTATAATAAAGGTTCATCCAGTCCCTCTAATCCAACTGATTTCATCAGTGTCAAAATTAATGTTCTATATTAATATTTAGACTATCTTTCCACTGAATATATTATTTTTTATTCTACTCTATGATAAATAACATTAACAATAGTATGAAGCCCTGCTTCCTAGCGAACGCAGGCCACTACCATATGCTGTATTACCTGTAGGCTCACAGGGTCTGAGCCTCTGCCACGGAGAGTCTGGGGCACACACAATATTTAGAACTTGGTGCAGCGCCTCCACCTGCGACAGCTTCCGCCCGAGGGGAAGTGGGTCTTCGCAGGACTTATGTACATAACACACACAGCAATATCCCTTAACCAATTAACTTTACTTGCAGTAACCATATGTTATACCAACAGGTGTCCCTCCCTAGAGGAGACACTATACTCGCGTCTCGCCAAACGCTCACCCTCCCATCTCCCTACACCGGGTGATCCCACCCCGTGTCCAGTTCCCCTTGGGAATAGTTCTCCCACCCTCAAGTGGGTCAATGAATGTGTATAAGTGTGACTGCGCAGCCACTGTGTCCTGAATGAATGTGTGTGAGTGTGGCTGCGCAGCCACTGTGTCCTGAATGAAGGATGGTACCGTTGGTGCACTTTAGAATTACCTGCCGGGCACTCCAGTACCCGGTGCGGCTACAATCTTCACTAAGGATCAGCGATGACATCACCTGTAGGTGTCTAGGGCGATCCCACCCAGACACGCTGCAGCTCGATAGCGGGGTCTGAGCCCAGACCTCCCGCTCACTTAGAACTGTCCCGGTGGTGATAGGGTGGCAATAACGGGGACCGGAACCAAACTATGGCCAGTCCCTAGCTCCGCTTGTCTCTACGGGGACTCAGGGCCTAACTAGGCGTAGGGCATGCGGCCTATGTAGGGGGCGGTCTGCCTCCCCACACCGAAGCTCCTTCTCCTCTCCAACCAACTCTGACCTAACGTGCGCGCAACCACTTTCTTTTCCTCCTAGCCTCGCACCTCATTGGTCCAGGCGCATCACGGGGACCCGCGGGGGCTGCTGGGATCCGTCGTGCTCTACCTCCTTCACAGGCTTTTCCTCACCCTCGCTCTGTGCATGCGCAACATCTGCTAGGCTAAGTCTGCGCTGACGCCAACCACAACATGGCGGCTCTCTTATGCGGAACCTCCGTTATCGGAGTGTTCCTTAACTGCAGCATACCCACCCATAACAACCAAAAAGGGTTTAGAGAGGGTCCCGGCTACATCCTCCCCCCTGCGGATTTCAACGTCCCCACTTGGACGATACCTTAAACTGGCACAACGTTATATAATGGAAAATGCCTAACATAACATTCTTCCTCTAAATCAGATTGTACATCTCACTAAACATCACAATTACTGATTTCACTCGATTGCGAGCCCACTGCTGAGCCTCATAGTGGGGTGCCCCAAACTGATCGTAGGCCATCCTCATTGGAGGTTGCCCATTCCTCTGACTTCACCTTAACTGCTGTTCGGTCACTCCCTCGGGAGAGTGACTATCTGAGTCTTGCACCTAGAGTTCTTCCCTTGAGGGGGTTGCAATCTCTACATTGTCATGAATGGGTATGAAGCACGGGCTCAGCAGGTCCAATACTGAATCTTCCGGAGCCACCCCCGGGGGCGAGCGCTCCCGGAGCCCTTTACCCGAAGCTCCGCCGGGAGGTGCTCTCTGTTGAGGGCCCCTTTGAGAGGTTACCTCTTGTGGATCTTCCGGAACATCGGAGTTCCCTGACTCTTCTTCTTCCATTGATATCTCCCCATCCAACGAAGATGACGGCCATTCCAAATCCCCCTCCTCCACTCAGGGAATAGGGAGTAAATGATTCCGATGCCAGGTCTTCACCCGGCCCTCCGAGTCTTTAATGCGGTAAACTGGAAGGCCGGGCATTTGAGAGGCTACCTCATACACTCCCTCCCGCCATCGGTCAGCCAACTTATGATTCCCTGGTACTCCCAGGTTACGGAGAAGCACTGCATCGCCAGGTTTAATGTCTCTGTGTTTAACTTTATGATCATATCGCCTTTTATTCCCGGCATTCAGTTTTTCGGTGGACTTCTCGGCTTGTAGGTAGGCCCATTGCAGATTCTCTTGCAATCGCTGCACATAGCGGAAATGTGTAGTATTATGCACTCCATCGGTGGAGACTCTTAACCGTATGTCCACAGGCAGTCTAGCTTCCTGGCCAAACATGAGAAAGTAGGGTGAGAACCCGGTGGAATCGTGTCGCGTGCAATTGTAAGCATGCACTAATGTTTCCACATGCCGACTCCATTCAGTCTTTTCCACCCCCGTTAATGTGCCTAACATGTCTAGTAAGGTACGGTTGAATCGTTCCGGCAGTGCATCCCCTTCGGGGTGGTATGGAGTAGTGCGGGACTTATTGATATGCAAGAGTTTCAGCAGTTCTTTTATTAATTTGCTTTCGAAGTCTCTTCCTTGATCTGAATGGAGGCGTTGAGGAAGCCCATAATGCATGAAGTACTTCTCCCAGAGCACCTAGGTCACCGTAATGGCTTTTTGATCTTTGGTCGGAAAGGCCTGGGCGTATCGGGTATAGTGATCCGTGATGACCAACACATTCCCTATGCCACGGCTATCAGGTTCGATACACAGGAAGTCCATACATACTAAGTCCTAGGGTCCCATACTTTTTAAGTGGCCCATTGGGGCGGCCCTGGTGGGTAAGGTCTTCCGCTGAAACACCGCACACACCGTCGGCAGTGATACTCTACTGCTTCTCTCATCTTGGGCCAGAAAAATCTATCTTTCACTAGTCCAAAAGTCTTGTCTATCCCCAAATGGCCGTGTTCAGCGTGTAGAGCCTTCAGTACCAAGTACTGTAGTCTTTTTGGCAGTACTAATTGTCTTCTGTTTGGGTGATTATGATACTCCACAACTCGGTATAGCAAATTGTCTCGTATTTCGAATTTGTCAGCTTCCCGCATCAGTAGACCTCCTACATCCCCCAGAGCCTGTCGGAGGAGGGCCGGGCGATTTTGTCGGATGGCATAACGAATGGCCCCTGCGACCGGGTCTTGTTCTTGGTATCGTACCATATCTTTCCAGGCTATGATCTTGTCTGGAGTAACATGCATACCACTGGGGTCTCGATAGGCTTCTGGGATAGCATTTGATGTACACCCTAGAGAGTCAGCCACTCGTAATGCAGAGAATGCCACTTGGTCATTGACTATGGCAGCTGTACCACATAGGGCCCTTATTCCGGGTCCCGGAATTTCTTCCCACTGATCTTCGTCGGGGGTAGTGGCCAGCCCTGGTCGCCTAGACAGGGTGTCCGCTCCAATGTTCAGGGGGCCTGGCTTGTATTTCAAGGTGAAAGTGTAATTGAATAGAGCGACCAACCAGCGGTGCCCGGCCGCGTCGAGTTTGGCGGAGGTCATGATGTAGGGGAGGGGATTATTGTCGGTCCGCACCTCGAACGACACACCGTACAAGTAATCACGAATTTTGTCTACAATGGCCCACTTGAGGGCCAAGAACTCGAGTTTGTGCATGGGGTAGTTCTGATCACTGGCAGTAAGACTGCGGCTGATATACGCTACAGGTCGCAATCCCTCGGGATACTTTTGATGTAATACTGCTCCTAGGCCGTTGAGGCTAGTATCCACATGTAGTATATATGGTTGTTTGGGTCGGCATAGGCCAGCACGGGGGCCGCCGTCAGACTCTGTTTCAGATCCGTAAAGGCTTGTTCACACTCGGGTGTCCATTTGTCCCCGAAGGACTGTCGGGCAGGTGTGGCCTTCCGGCCGGTGTCCTCCGGATATATTTTGAGGAGGCCGTTGAGGGCTTTGGCCCGTCTGGAGTACCCCTCCACAAACCTGCGATAGTAGCCGCAGAACCCCAGGAACGACCGCAACTCCCCCACATTGTCAGGGCGGGGCCAATTGATGACAGCTTCTATCTTGGCAGGGTCCGTGGCAATTCCCTCACCGGACACTATGTGTCCCACGTAAGTCACCGAGGTTCGGCAGAAATGGCATTTATCCAAGGAGTGTTTGAGCCCTTCTTGCGCTAATCGGTCAAGAACTTTCAAGAATCGAGCCTCGTGCTCTTCCAGGTTTTTCCCGAAGACTATGATGTCATCTAAATACACGAGGCATTCTCGGGGGTTCACCTAGGGTCTTCTCCATTAGCCGCTGGAAGGTGGCAGGGGCACCACATATGCCTTGGGGCATACGGGTGAATTGATAGAACCCTAGGGGCAAACGAATGCTGTCTTCTCTTGATCCTCTGGGCTCATAGGTACTTGGTAGTAGCCGGACCGAAGGTCCAGTACACTGATCCATTGGCTTCCATGTAGGGTATCCAGGATTTCTTCTATGCGGGGAAGATTATACTGGTCCGGTACCGTTCGATTGTTCAGCGTCCGGTAGTCAACACATAACCTCACGGTCCCATTCTTCTTTCGCGCGACCACTATGGGTGAGGCGTAAGGGCTTCGTGATTCCGTGACAATTCCGGCTTCTTCCATTTTGTTGATCGCAGCTCGTACATCCTCTACGTCCCAAGGGGCTAGCCGACGGGAATGCTCCCGAAAGGATTTGGTATCAGTTATCCGAATGGTGTGTTGGGCATTGCGACTACACCCCACATCCATTTCTCTGGTAGAGAATACTGATCGTCGTTCCTCCAGCTTTACTCGTAATCGTTCTTTCCAGGAGTCCGACAGTCCAGATGAACCGAAGTCAAACTCTAACGGCGATCCGGGTTCGTCCACTCTGGTAGTCTTTACCTGTACGGCTTCATCCACCGAGCTGATGGGGTAAATTCTCCCTATTTGCTGTCCCGCGTTGATGGCCAGGGGGAAGGGCAAAGATTCTGCACTATCACATAAATTCGACGTGGAATGGCTGTTGGCCAATCCCGGAATTCCGGCACTAGCCGATATCCTCGGTGGACATCTTCTTCGGGTGTGCTTTCTAAGGAAAACAGCTGCTCCTCCTCTACTCGTTCAGCATAGGCACACCAGGCGGGTACCCTCTGAGTCTCGCCAGGTAAGAGTCTGGTCAACCCTCCCCGCCCGCAGAACAATAGTCCATAGTCCTCCGAGGGGGATAGAGGAGGAGCTGGATCCACCTGGACCAGCTGCAACTGTAGGCTGGACATGGGCAGTTCATTAGCTTTGTGTAGATAGGCCCGGATGACGGCTTGTACAATGTTCGCATTCGTGCCTAGGATGATCGGGTACTTAGGTGTATCTTTGGGTTCGGGACACACCAAGGCGTCCACCTTCAAGGGGTGAGACTTCCCCGTGTTGAGCTGCTGTATCTCCAGATCCACGGTCACCAATCCGTCGATGGGGTAGTTGTCATTGCTTAAGCCTCGTACTTTGATATGCCCTGCCGCTCTCAGATGCCGCTTCTGGAGTTGTCGATCATAGAACCCCCGATATATGATGGTGACTTGAGACCCCATGTCCAGTAGTGCGGAGGATTAAATCCCGTCCACTAACACCCGGATCAGCGCTACCGGTCCCACGCGGTTACCCTCCTCTTTGGGGTCTTCGCCACTTTGGGGGGACACCGGAGTTTCAGGGCCGACCGCATACCCAACGCAGACCATGGCCTGGGGCGTGAACTTCTTGGGTGATGGGCTTCGGTGGCGAGACTCTCCCATCCTACAATCGTAGGAGATATGAACTTTCTTCCCGCATTTGTAGCAGGACATATCCCGGGGTGGGGTACGGCGGTCAGACGGAGGCGAGGTTCGTCCAGCGTATTTCGGCCGTTCGGGACCTGATCTGTCCGGTGGGTCCTCCTTCTTTTCAGCACTTCCTTTTGGCTTAGTGCTGCTGACTGCTTTAGCCTTCTGGGGAGAATGAAGCATAAGATGCGTCTCGTGCTCTTTGACTTGCTGCAAGAGTTTGATAAACGAGGGAGGGGGCCCTCGAGTTAGGTTGTCGCGAATCATGTTTGCTATAGGGTGAGTAGGACTGGACCCTCGTAGGTATTGCTTGCGGAGGTATTCGTCCATCTGGGAGGAGGCCACATATTTATGATGCAGCAGGGGCCCAAGGGAGATTTGCACTCGGTGTATATAGGCAGACAGGTCTTCACCATCCTTTTGATTGATGGCATAGTATTTGGCCCACAAGGCCCCATCATCCTCGGTCGCGCTATAGGCCTCAACTAGGAACTCGATCATCATATGAGCGGGTTAGGTCAGGATACTGCTCTCGATGGATGCTGATCAATGTGGACGCCGGGGGGCGTAAGCACTCCATGAGTCGTTGCCGTTTCACCACGTCGGTGCAAGACCATTCCTCCATTACTCCCCTAGTGTGCTCCTTCCACGGGTCTATCCCATCCTCTCCCGTGGGCACAGGTAGCGTCCCCGAGAAGGCCTTTAATTTCCGGTAGCTTTGTGAATGCGTGGCTAATGTAAGTTCTTTTACTAACGGGGGTAAGCTGGAGGGGGCGGTTAACTGGTCTATCTTGTCATTGAGTTTCTGCAGCATATTACTACGTACCCCTACTTCGGCGGATGCGCTAGACCCGGGATTCTGAATGACAGCTAGCCGCTTCGCTCGTGGGATAGTGAGCAAAAGGAAGGGTGGGGTCGTCGTCATCTAGTTCCCCCACAGGAGGGTCCCGAAGTGGATAGACAAAAGGGCTGCCACCAGGTGAAGCATTGGGCAGCGGCAGATATTGAGGGACGGCAGGTTCTAGTACTTCTAGGTCTCGCCGGTAATCTACTAGCAAAGTGTTCCATTTAGCATCTTGGTCTATGAGCACATATACTAGGCGGGCTTTGGCAAAACCCGGTAGTTGTCGTAGGGCCATTTGCAAAGTCTCTAACGGTAAGGCCGTAGGTACTCGTGTCACAGCTACGGCGCGGCGGGCAGGCATGTGCATTTGCCGTGCCCAGTCGCGTATTTCCTGACGTGAAGGAAGGGCCATTGTAGCGGTAATGTTGTCTCAAGGGGCACCCCAGGTCTAAGATCTCAGCAGCGCCTCCAAATGTAGCCCTGCTTCCTAGCGAACACAGGCCACTACCATATGCTGTATTACCTGTAGGCTCTACAGGGTCTGAGCCTCTGCCACGGAGAGCCTTGGGCACACACAATATCTAGAACTTGGTGCAGCGCCTCCACCTGCGACAGCTTCCGCCCGAGGGGAAGTGGGTCTTCGCAGGACTTATGTACATAACACACACAGCAATATCCCTTAACCAATTAACTTTACTTGCAGTAACCATATGTTATACCAACAGGTGTCCCTCCCTAGAGGAGATACTGTACTCGCGTCTGGCCAAACGCTCACCCTCCCGTCTCCCTACACCGGGTGATCCCACCCCGTGTCCAGTTCCCCTTGGGAATAGTTCTCCCACCCTTAAGTGAGTCAATGAATGTGTATGAGTTTAACTGAGCAGCCACTGTGTCCTGAATGAATGATGGTACCGTTGGTGCACTTTAGAATTACCTGCCGGGCACTCCAGTACCCGGTGCGGCTACAATCTTCACTAAGGATCAGCGATGACATCACCTGTAGGTGTCTAGGGCGATCCCACCCAAACACGCTGCGGCTCGATAGCGGGGTCTGAGCCCAGACCTCCCGCTCACTTAGAACTGTCCCGGTGGTGATAGGGTGGCAATAACGGAGACCGGAACCTAACTATGGCCAGTCCCTAGCTCCGCTTGTCTCTACGGGGACTCAGGGCCTAACTGGGCCTGGGGCATGCGGCCTATGTAGGGGGCGGTCTGCCTCCCCACACCGAAGCTCTTTCTCCTCTCCTATCCTACCAACTCTGACCTCACGTGCGCGCAACCACTTCCTTTTCCTCCTTGCCTCGCACCTCCTTGGTCCAGGCGCATCACGGGGACCCGCGGGGGCTGCTGGGACCCGTCGTGCTCTACCTCCTTCGCGGGCTTTTCCTCACCCTCGCTCTGCGCATGCGCAACCTCTGCTAGGCTAAGTCTGCGCTGACGCCAACCACAACATGGCGGCTCCCTTATGCGGAACCTTCGTTATCGGAGTGTTGCTTAACTGCAGCATACCACCCATAACAACAACAAGGGTGGAAAGAGGGTCCCGGCTACAAGTATGTAAATCTTTAGTCTAGATATTGAGTTGCTCATGTCTCAAGATCGTTGTTCTCTGCTTTAATTTTATATTTATGTCTCCTATATCTAGTTTTTCAACCATATATTTTCTACTCATTATAAATCTTTTTTTTTGCAATCTTTAGCTTTATTATTGTCTAATTAGTATTATTATATTTATTTTTATAAATAACATTGGGTTTGATTAGTCCACATACAGCTCAACCCCATTATAACGCGATCCATTAAAACGCAAATCCGTTTATAACGCGATTATTGGTACTGTATCTTAAATACTGCATTGTACAAAGCATACAACTGTACATTACTTCTAACGCGATCTGCTTATAACGCGATGTGATTCTTTGGACCCCAAACACAGCGTTATAAGGGGGTTCAGCTGTATTTATAAATACTTATTGATGGTGTAACTACTCAAAATGGGTCAATCTTTGACTTAATTATTCATACTGTATATGGATTGTTCCTTTTGAATAGAGTAAATTTCATATGTGTAGCCACCAACAAGTTAGTTAACTAGCCTTATTTTAACAAACTAAATCATTATGGATTTCATCACAGTGGCAATTACATCTATATACACTAATAACAAACAGCATTGCATTTGTAATGCACTGGGCTGTCCGTATGACTTAGATTTAGATCTGCTAATAATGCTCCCAGCTGATCTTGTAATTGCCTGAACCTGTTTGAATTTGGTGCTTGGTAAGATCATAAGACTATTTAAAGTGAATGCCTGAGACAGCCAATCATTCCCTGAGGAAGTCACGCACGTGACAAAACGTGTCGGGACATTGGCTGACATCACCGCGTCACGGAGTCAGTGTGAGGCGGTCTGAATTTCCCCTGCATGAGAGGAAGATACCGCAGATGCTGGATTGTATCAGCTGTGGCATGCTGCTAGATCGGAGGTGTTTCATGGCTTCATATGGTCACTACCTTGGAAGGTGATATTACCAGGAGATATGCTAGGATGGACCAAAGACCCGCTTTCCATGCACCCAGCTGCACCAGCTCCAGACCCCGGCTCCCATTGGTGACGTCATCCATTTAGAGATTTTCTCTTACATGCCTGATTTCTTTTCTTCTTGTGAGTGCAGGTCCAATAGACCCTGTTTTCTCTCCTTTACTATTAAATATATTAGTTTTTAACAGAGTTATGCTAAGGAGCTTGCACTTCTTTTTGTTCTTTTCTTTAATACATACAGTTATGTGAAAAAGAAAGTACAGCCTCTTTGAATTCTATGGTTTTAAATATCAGGACATAATAACAATCATCTGTTTCCGAGTCATGATTTATTTAACAAAAATAAAGGCAACATGGAGAAGCCATGTGTGAAAAAATAAATATACCTTATGATTCAATAGCTTGTAGAACCACCTTTAGCAGCAATAACTTGAAGTAATCGGTTTCTGTATGACTTTATCAGTCTCTCACATCGTTGTGTAGGAATTTTGACCCACTCTTCTTTACAACGTTGCTTCAGTTCATTGAGGTTTGTGGGCATTTTGTTTATGCACAGCTCTCTTAAGGTCCCACCACAGCATTTCAATCGGGTTGAGGTCTGGACTTTGACTGGGCCATTGCAACACCTTGATTCTTTTCTTTTTCCAACCATTCTGTTGTAGATTTGCTGGTGTGCTTGGATCATTGTCCTGTTGCATGACCCAATTTCGACCAAGCTTTAGCTGTCGGACAGATGGTCTCACATTTAACTCTAAAATACTTTGGTATACAGATGAGTTTATGGTTGACTCAATGACTGCAACGTTCCCAGGCCCTGTGGCTGCTAAACAAGCCCAAATAATCATCCCTCCACCACCATGCTTGACAGTTGGTATGAGGTGTTTGTGCTGATATGCTGTGTCTGGTTTTCGACAAACATGGTGCTGTACATAATGGCCAAACATCTCCACTTTTGTCTCGTCTGTCCAAAGGACATTGTTCAAGAAGTCTTGTGGTTTGTTCAGATGCAACTTGGCAAACCTAAGCCGTGATGCCATGTTCTTTTTAGAGAGAAGAGGCTTTCTCCTGGCAACCCTTCCAAACAAACCATACATTTTCAGTCTTTTTCTAATTGTACTGTCATGCACTTTAACATTTGACATGCTAACTGAGGCCTGTAGAGTATAAGATGTAACTCTTGGTTTTTTTGCAATTTCTCTGAGCATTGCACGGTCTGAACTTGGGGTGAATTTGCTGGGACTGCCCCCAACATGGTGCCCCTGCTATATGAGCCAGCTAATCGCTCCATGTCTCTAATTAATTTAAAACAGGTCCCCAAATGAGTTTCTCACACCAATTCCTATGGACCTATAGACCAATCAGAATAAAGGAATAATTTGTTCATTTGCAATCACATGTGAATGCACTTCGTTTACGTATTGATAGGACATTTATTGAAAATCTATATGCCTACATTGGCTCAGGGTATTGAAAATTAAGTTGACACTCATATTACCATAGCCCCTGATATATAATGTATTTCCTATTCCCCAGCCCCATAGAATTACTCTGTACATACAGCACCTTTATCTTTTTTATGCCAACCACCAACACTTCCATGAGTCTGCCTTACTGCATAGGACCAGTCAGCTTTCACTAACTGAACATAATGGATCATGAATCTACTTTCTGAAACTGTTTCCTGATCGCTCCTCCACCTCTAAATGATTGTAGTAGAAATGTGTGAGATTTACAATATACATGCTTCCAAGTTTCCTCTCCAGACAAGAATCGTAAATTAAAAAAAAAAAACATCTCTGTAAAAAAACAGATTTAAAGCTCCAAACTTCTCCATCAGCAGGTACGTCTTCAGGCTCCTTCACATAAAAAGACCAGAGTTACATCGAAGCGACTGACTCTTCCACCTGCAGGCTTGGAAATTCCTTTGGACATGTTTGCTAATGAGTCTTCGAGCTTGAAGTTTAACACATGTATTTTGTAATTAAAGATGTCAATTAAACTCAGGGTGTTTGGAAATGTTGCGTGTATATTGCACCATTCAAATCCAAAGCATTTTAAATACAGCCACTTCCAAGGAGCGTATTTATGGCGCACTTGTCAACAAAATGAGAGAGGGGCAAATCTATTATTTGACCTAGTTACAAGTTTGTAAGTTGAAGCACAATTAGCAAAAGTTATTAGCCCAAGATCACACGGTGGTTGTAAATAGCAAAGTTATGAATGGAACTCACAGACTTGGGAATATAAAACTATCTGTAATCACAGCACCAGGCCATGCAAAGTCAGGGATGTTGTGTTCAGACACTGTGGGACATTTGGTCACCGTCGGCGGTTGGCCACAGAGGGATGAGAGGATTGGAGGATAGGAGGATGGAAGATGGGTGGATGAAAGAATGGGAGGATAGAAGGCTGGGAGGATGGGAGGATTGGAGGATGGGAGGATGGGAGGATTGGAGGATGGAAGAATGGGAGGATGGAAGGATGGGTGGATAAAAGGATGGGAGGATAGAAGGATGGGAGGATGGGAGGGTGGGAGGATAGAAGGATGGGAGGATGGAAGAATGGGAGGATGGAAGAATAGGAGGATGGAAGGATGGGAGGATGGGAGGATAGAAGGATGGGAGGATGGAAGAATGGGAGGATGGAAGAATGGGAGGATGGAAGAATGGGAAGAATGGGAAGATGAGAGGATGGGAGGATACAAGGATGGGAGGATAGAAGGATGGGAGGATGGAAGGAAGGAAGGATGGCAGGATGGAAGGATGGGAGGATGGCAGGATGGGAGGATAGAAGGATGGGAGGATAGAAGGATGAAAGGATAGAAGGATGGGAGGATAGAAGGATGGGAGGATGGAGGATGGAATAATGGGAGGATGGAATAATGGGAGGGTGGAATAATGGGAGGATGGAAGGATGGGAGGATGGAAGGATGGGAGGATGGAAGGACCCATTCCTTTTACTAAACCGCTTCAACTCTGTGACATTTGAGGGTTTCCTTGCATGGACAGCTCGCTTGAGGTCCTACCACAATTTCGATGGGGTTTAGAACCGGACTAGGCCATTAAAAAACGCAGAATTTCTTCTTCTGCAGCAATTCTTTGTTGATCTGTTTGTATGTTTAGGATCATTGTCTTGATGCATGATCCACTTTCACTTCAGCTCACGGATGGGTGGACTGACACTCTCCTCTAGAATCTTCTTATACAATGCAGAATTCATGATTGTGTCATGCATGGCAAGCGGTCCAGGTCCTGAGGCAGCAAAACAGCCCAAACCATCACACTCCCACCACCATGCTTGACGGTTTGGATGTGGTTCTTCTGTTCGAACGCAGTGTTTGGTTTTCGCCAAACATAACGTTTCTCATTGAGTTCTTCCTATGACTCATCTGTCCAGACAACATTGTTCCAAAAGTCTTGTGGATCATCTATGTGCTCTTTGGCGAACTTCAGATGGGCAGCAATGTTCTTTTTATAGGGCAGTGGTTTCCTCCTGGCTATCCTTCCATTAACACAATTCTTGTTCATTCTTTTTCTGATAGTTGAGTCATGAACACTCCCATTAGCCATGGCGAGAGTGGCCTGCAGAGCCTTGGATGTTAATCTGGGGTTCTTTGTGACTTCCGTGGTGATTTACTGATTTACTTTCCAGACTGATGAGCATCAGTAACTGCTTTTCTGAAATCCTCAGATATTTCTTTTGATCGTAGCATGAAGTGTTTCCACACACCTGTATGGTGAAGACCAAACTCACAAAGTTTCTGATCTTTATATAAGGTGGGGACTCCCAAATTCACACCTGAAGATCTACCTAATTATTTAAACACCTGATTATCCCCTTTAATTTAGCTGATAAAACCAGCGTTTCACTTACTTTTTCACATACCCTGACTCTTAATTACTCATAGTTTGTATAATTCATACATCATTTTGTTTCAAAATACATGGAATTGGTTATTATATAAAACTTCTCGGATATTAAAGAAAAGACTGGTTTTGATTAAAGAAGGTTATCATGGAAAAACTATGGAATTTCCGTAATTATCATTGGGGCTCGCAAACGTTTTCTCGTCACTGTATGTATGTACTGTTTTAGGGAAAATAGAGAAGTTGCGCCAAAAGGAATATCCTACTGTTCAATATGTAACTTCAGTCCTTTCCACAATGCAGTTCCGCTGCCCGAGTCTCTCAGAGGTGATTCACCAGCCTCTGTATAGATGTACAGTAGAAAAAGGGGGAAGGGTCCTCAGGCGCGTTGTTCTGCTTGTGGCTCCAGGGCGTATAAAACGTAAGAAATAAAAAAGAGAGAGGGGGAATCAGGTGTCTAATCTTGATTAGATGACTTCTCCTCTATATGGGGTGGGATGGGTTGAGGGTGAGGGGATGCCTCCTGGTATCTTCATGCGGCCAAATACTATTGGCATAGGGAGGAGATGTAGCCAGACTCCACAGACCGTCCCTTTCAGAGATGGGGTGTCTTGTGTTGTCTGGTTCCCAGCTGGCAGATTCTTCCTGTCCGTGCGTGGAGTTCAGCTGGCCGCAGAAAAGATGTCCAGACGCCCGTGCACAGGCTGGGTCTTTCTCCGTCTGCCTTTCCTCTTCGCACACACGTTGGACAGCCCCTGTTCCGTTGCGCATGCGCATGCGCAACCGGCGAGATGCTGGCCCAAAAAGCTGGAAAGTCAAACTCCTCGCTACGGTGGCCTGTGGTAACCAAAAACCGTCAGACGTGTTTCGTTATTGCTTCCTCAGTTTGACTTTCCAGCTTTTTGGGCCAGCATCTCGCCGGCTGCGCATGCGCATGCGCAACGGAACAGGGGCTATGCAACGTGTGTGCGGAGAGGAAAGGCAGACGGAGAAAGACCCAGCCTGTGCACGGGCGTCTGGACATCTTTTCTGCGGCCAGCTGAACTCCACGCACGGACAGGAAAAATCTGCCAGCTGGGAACCAGACAACACAAGACACCCCATCTCTGAAAGGGACGGTCTGTGGAGTCTGGCTACATCTCCTCCCTATGCCAATAGTATTTGGCCGCATGAAGATACCAGGAGGCATCCCCTCACCCTCAACCCATCCCACCCCATATAGAGGAGAAGTCATCTAATCAAGATTAGACACCTGATTCCCCCTCTCTCTTTTTTATTTCCTACGTTTTATACGCCCTGGAGCCACAAGCAGAACAACGCGCCTGAGGACCCTTCCCCCTTTTTCTACTATGTATATACTGTATAGTATTTTTCGTATTTGGGGGAATAAAATGCACATAATTCCCAGAAACCAATAACAAACAGACAGATCTTAAATAAGATATTTTAGTAGCAAACCCAAAACACCAAAAAACCCTGCCCTTCCCTAAATGTATATTCTGTGGTATATTTAGCTTTACTGGTTTAGTCATTTGAGCCTACGTGTACGTATACACACGTTAAAAATACCATAAATCAATAAGTGAAAATAAAACATAAAAAGGGGATTATGTTTATTTGAATGAAAATCCAATGTGTGCCGCGCTGCACCTTTAACGCTTTCCTCACTTAAGAAAAAAAAACCAGTAGTTTAATTTGCTTATGAAATAGCACTGCTTAGTAATATGGCCTTAAATGCCCTGCTTGCGTACAAAAAAAATACCTTATGTCTATTTTGTCGCTGCAGGGAATCGCTTATACACAGTTTATGTGAAGTTTGCATAGGGTTTTTATATACAGGTATAAACATGCTTGGCAATGCTGCGATCACTTAGTGTAGTTAACGCTTAGTTGTTGAATTACAGCATGACAAATACCTATCACGGGGACATGTGGACACAACAGACACTGACATGGAGCCTGAGATCTTATCGCAGCAGTCCCCGGCATTATTGTAAAGCCCTGAATGGCGGTATAAGGTTGGGTGCAACGAAAGGCAAAAAGTCCCAATGCTACATCCAATGTAACAAACGATATAGTTACATAGTTATCTGTCGCTCTTCTCATAAGTATGGGTCATTTAGTTCAATACTTTGGCCAAATCATTTGATGCCTGTAACCATGCCCAGGAATGGCCCTTTTTACAGGTCCTAACGCTATCTGTAAATGTTCTCTTTATCGCTCTTATGGAGGGAGAAATGTCTGAATAGGCGGGTCATTCACAGATGCGTATCAAGACCGGCCATTTAAAAGGTGGGATGTGTGAGCTTAAAACCAGGGAGGAGGCGCCACTAACCTACAAACAATTGTTTCCAATCAACATTTTGGAGTTGAGCTTGCAGGGGTTGTGTGTGTGTATAAGGTTGGGCGTCCGGTGGAACTGACTTGCTCTATTCTCTACTCTGGGGACCTTATGGTTCTTGAGTAATGTACATTTTTATTTGTACAGTAGGAGAAATAAAAAAAAATAGGATGGCTGCCATCGTCATTCAATAGGAAGCTGAATGTCATGTCCCAATAACACCGCTGTTTGTACTGTATCGTCTACCTATTAACTCTCCTTTGGGACATTCCAACGTCAATTACCCTTTACTGTGCCATAAGGACATACCTGGTGCAACATGGGCCCTAGCAAGACAGACACCCTTATGACGCACTATGTTTGTCATGGTAGCTTGCTCATTTTCTAGGGGGGGGGGGGATCGGGCTGATTCGATCCGTTTCAATCAAGCTGGCCGCTCCCTCGGAAGTGGAAACTCCATCACTTCTGTTTTCAGCTTCCAGGGCCTGGTTGCGTCATGTGATAACCTCTGGAGGTTCAGTAGCTCTCTGTTGTCGTCACACCCCCAGCACTCTAAAGGTTAAATGGTTGCTACTATGCTGTAATGGCTAGTATAAGGCAACCCTGCCAGTACGGCACTGCAACAGATTAAAATAGCAGCAAGGGGCCTAATGCTACTTTAAGTTCATTTAGAACATTAAAAAAAAGGGCTCTGTTAATTTCAAGTCTGTTCCTGAAACTTCCCCTCTGGCTGTAACCATGTATTTTGTATGTCTTTGTATCATGAGCTAATAAAGTCCAAAATTGTATAATTATTAGTAATTTATTGCAATAACATTTTCACATGTTCCACCTGCTATAAATTACAAAAGGAAAAAGTTGAAATCTGTCAAATCAAGGGCTACAAAACCAGCCTCAGGGGAGATAACTAACCTTTTCTGCTTTTATTAAAACAATCATAAAATATTCTACACATAGAAGTTTACAATAGGTCAGCTGCCACATTACTGTGCAATCTGAATGAATAGATTTTCATGCAGTATTTAAAATTAATGTTTGCTTGATATGATTTAAAAGGAAATCAACTGGTAGTTGGGTAATCATGGAATTTCTTTTTTTTTTTTTACTAATAGATGTAATTATATTTAAGCTTTAATGACATTTGTTTTTAAAAAAGGACCTGCATACAGTGCTTAACCTGCTGGAACAAGAGGAAGTCTAATGGAATTCTCACAATGACCTTCAGGGGTGACCTTTGGTGGGATGGTAATAGGCAAGGTGACACGGGAGGCATTACCGGGATCATTCATTAAGCAAAACAAGGTAGAGATATAAATTGTAATTTATTGGACTTAAATCCGCATACACACCGTGCAACACAAAATACAGATGAAAAGACACACTTACTGGGGGTCTGGGGTCAAAAACCAGACTTTCCTAGGTGCAGGGCACTCTATTGGGAGACTGTTACCCTAACCGGGTCTTAGCCCGGGATCTCCTGGAACTCAAATCGGCATGAAATTCCAGACGCCACCACTGCGTTCTTGTCTGCAGAACTTGGTCCCTCCTAACCGCGAGTCAGCCTAATTCTCCTGGAACTCAAATCAGCATGAAATCCCAGCCACGACCGCTACGTTTGTTTCTCAGAACTTGGGCGCAAAAGTCGGGACTTAGGGCTCGATGCAGTAAGCACCGGAAAAGCACTCCCGGCAGGGGTTCAATATTGGCATGATTTTGGCGTGTTGCCCTCACAGTATTAAGGAAGGGCCGAATCCCTGGCGAATCACTGCGAAAGCAACACGCCGAGTAGCCGGTGGCGAGACAGTCTGTCTGCCCATAACCTGGCGATACGCCGTCCCCTGCCGAGATGTGTCTGCAGCAGAGGGAGATCCGCGACTCTCTCTGCGCAAACATCGGCAAAATACAAATTATTTTAAATCAATTTTCAAGGTTTAGAGGGAAGGCTGGTGTTAGGAGCCAGTCTCTAAAAAAGAAGCACTCTAATGATGCACACCAAGGTTGATTTAAAACTTAACATTTATTATGTCTGCTATTAATATTTTAGAGCACATGTGAACAGATATTTTTTTTAGTTTTATTTAATTTTCCTTAAAACATTTGTGAGGAGATAAGTGAAGAACTAGCAGTAAGCGCCGAAAAAGTGCAATCGCCAAGTGTTCCCTATCGGCATGATTTTGGCGATTTGCCCTCGCAGTATTCAGTAAGGATACTGGCACCCCAAACCAGGGCCTGTATCTCGAGAAGTAGGGGGATCCCCGAGGCCGAAAACAACTTTGTTCAGCTCAGGAGACACCTTGCTCTCACACACTATAAATAAAAATAAAATGTAAGCAGCTTCATTACCTTAGTGGATAACCGCTAAAAAATGGCGAAAAACGGCTTTTCGGTGCTTACTGCCCCTAGTGCCTTAGTTACAGCATAATTGGTATGTGGGTGTAATTCAATTACTGGTGGGTTGTAGAAATGCTAAAGAATAAGAGCTTGGTCCCGCTGCGTCTGGTGGCGTGTGCGGCCGCGTGCACGTGTGCCACCAGCCCCTTACCTGCAATCCGTTGGTCCCCGCTGCCTCCTCCCTCCGTGGCTCACTACGTGCTATGACGCGTCAGCCAGCCAGCGCTACCAGAAGAAGGTGTTCTGGAGCGTTGACGCGTCACGTGGTGCGCGTGTGAGCCAATGAGGAGGTAAGCAGGGGAGCAGGGAAGGAGCTCGTAGGGAGGCGGCCTGTTTTTTTTTTTTTTTTGCCGGCTCAGTTTCATTCAGGAGGAGGGAGCCTGGCCTCCGGGCTCCTGCACACCGGAGGAGGGGTGGTGGGTACGAACGGACGGACCCTCCGTTCAAACCACGCCCCCCCCCCCCGCTCCGGCTCCTGCTCCCTACAGACCGCAGATAGCGGTCTGTGCCTCTCAGCGCGCTGCCTGCATGCAGTGCGGGCGCGCTGACTGAGGGAGCGGGGCCTTAGCCTAAGGCTTATTGGCATGTAGATAGATACGTGGTATTATCATTAGAGTGTGTGAGTAGATGTCCTTGCATATGTGTGACACACTGTGTCCTATTGCAAAATTATACCATGCTTTTGTTACAAATACACCCTGCATTGGCTACAGTAAACCGACACAATGTTACTATACACGTAATGCACTATTAAACCAATCTTAGGTAAACACTCTTTCACTCAATAGTGCCAATAGCACACCAAAACAGCATTGCTTGCTAAATACTGTGTCCTATTACACTATCATACCATGCCTCTGAGCCAGAGATATAAGCTGAAATAACAGACTTATGCACAGTAACCTACAATGGCTATAATAGCTGGCACAATTGATACAAGCAAGCAATGCACTGCTACAAATCAAATGTAAATCTTGCATACAGCGGTGCTAGTAAAACGCAGATACAACCTTGCTGGAACACACGGCATACAGCTTACAGATCCTCCTCCTGTACGCCCAACCGGTTTCCGTCCCACCTGGAGCTACATCAGGGGCGAGTCATAGAGAGCGGTATATTCTCCTTTGGTGGTTTTTATTTTAAATCAATTTTTATTCATAGTGTAGATGTGCAGGGGGTCTCCGGAGCTGAACCGCATTGGTTTCAGGTCCGTGGACCCCCTGCTTCCCAAGATACAGGCCCCTTTAAGAGGTGCCAGTATCCATACATTGGTACCGGTATCCTATATTGTTTGGAATATTTTATTGTTAACATTGATTGGCAGAGTGTACATGGTGCACAGATTTTATGTATCATGTATACAATGTAAATTCAATGTTTTGATTGGCATTTGATGCTTTTGATTGGAAGATGAGAATAATTTTATTAGGAAATAGGATTTTGTTTTACTGTGGCTGATATGGAGAAGTTGTATTTTTATTTGTGCATGTTTTTGTTAACCCTTTAACATTTCTTTGTATATTGGTTCATCATGTGTGTGTATATATATATATATATATATATATATATATATATATATATATATATATATATATATATATATATATATATATATATATAATATATATATATATATATATACAGTTAGGTCCGGAAATCATTGGACACTGATGCAAGTTTTGTTATTTCCTGCGTACCAAAATAAATCCAAGTTACAGTTAAATAATTAATATGGGCTTAAAATGCAGTCTATCAGCTTTAATTTGAGGGTATTCAAATCCAAATTGGAGAAAGGGTTTAGGAATTACATCTCTTTAATATGTAGCCCCCCCTTTTTCAAGGGACCAAAAGTAATTGGACAATTGACTCAAAAGCTGTTTCATGGACAGGTGTGGGCTATTCCTTTGTCATTTCATCATCAATTAAGCAGGTAAAGGGTCTCTCAATGCAAGTGAAACAGGGCAGCCTTAGGCTGCAAAAAAAAAGAAAATCCATCAGAGAGATAGCAGGAATATTAGGAGTGGCCAAATCAACAGTTTGGTACATTCTGAGAAAAAAAAGAACGTACTGGTGAGCTCTGCAAAACAAAAAGGCCTGGACTTCCACGGAAGACAACAGTGGTGGATGATCGTAGGATCCTTTCCATGGCAAAGAAAAACCCCTTCACAACATCCAGCCAAGTGAAGAACACTCTCTAGGAGGTAGGCATATCATTATCCAAGTTTACCATAAAGAGAAGACTTCACGAGAGCAAATACAGAGGATTCACCACAAGGTGCAAACCATTCATAAGCCTCAAGAATAGAAAGGCCAGATTAGACTTTGCCAAACAATATCTAAAAAAGCCAGCCCAGTTCTGGAACAGCATTCTTTGGAAAGATGAAACTAAGATCAACCTGTACCAGAATGATTGGAAGAAAAAAGTATGGAGAAGGCTTGGAACGGCTCGTGATCCGAAGCATACCACATCATTTGTAAAACACGATGGAGGCAGTGTGATGGCATGGGCATGCATGGCTTACAATAGCACTGGGTCACTAGTGTTTATTGATTACGTTACAGAAGACAGAAGCAGCCGGATGAATTCTGAAGTGTATAGGGATATATTATCTGCTCAGATTCAGTCAAATTCAGCAAAGTTGATTCGACGGCGCTTCCCTTTACAGATGGACAATGACCCAAAACATACTGCGAACGCAACCCAGGAGGTTTTTAAGGCAAAGAAGTGGAATATTCTGCAATGGCCGAGACAATCACCTGATCTCAACCCGGTCGAGCATGCATTTTACTTGCTGAAGACAAAACTTAAGGCAGAAAGACCCACGAACAAACAACAAGTGAAGACAGCTGCAGTAAAGGCCTGGCAAAGCATCACAAAGGAGGAAACCCAGCGTTTGGTGATGTCCATGCGTTCCAGACTTCAAGCAGTCATTGCCTGCAAAGGATTCTCAACAAAGTATTAAAAATGAACATTTTATTTATGATTGTGTTAATTTGTCCAATTACATTTGAGCCCCTGAAATAAGGTGACTGTGTATGAAAATGGTTGCAATTCCTAAACGTTTCATACGATATTTTTGTTCAACCCCTTGAATTAAAGCTGAAAGTCTGCACTTCTATTGCATCTCGGTTGTTTCATTTCAAATTCATTGTGGTGGCGTACAGAGCCAATTATTTCCGGACCTAACTGTATATACAGCTAAACCCAGTTATAGCGCGGTCCTCGGGGGCCACCCCATCCGACCGCGCTAGAACCGGGGACGCACTAATTAAAAACAAAATATGTCTGCCGCGCGCCTGATCGGAGGGAGTGAGGATGGAAGGAAGAGGTGGCCGGAAGCCCTACATGTCCCCTAGCAATGGCGAGTCCAGCCGCAACCTGCTCCTTACCTCCCACCACCGGCATCCATTTCCTCCCCCCCAGGCTCCCACACCTAGTGGCCCTCAGCGGCATTGCCCACGCGGCCCTACGAGTCCCAGCCTGCTCCTCACTCACCCCCCCTCCTCCCGACACCCCCGCCCCCTCCTCCCGACGCCCCCCCCCTCCTCCTGATGCCAGCTCCACTCCGATCTCAGCAGCCGACACCAAAGGTAGGGAGGGGGAGTGGGAGGTGTGGTGTAGTGTGCTGTGAGTGCTGTGAGTGCTGTGAGAGTGTGTTGTGAGTGCTGTAAGAGTGTGCTGTGAGTGCTGAGAGCTGTGTGCTGTGAGAGTGTGCTGTGAGAGCTGAGTGCTGTGAGAGTGTGCTGTGAGTGCTGTGTGCTGTGAGAACTGTGTGCTGTGAGAGTATGCAGTGAGAGTGTGTGCAGTGAGAGTGTGTGCAGTGTGCAGTGAGCAGTGTGCAGTGAGTGCTGGGAGTGTGTGCAGTGTGGTGTGTGGTGTGTGGTGTGTGCAGTGTGCAGTGAGAGTGTGTGCAGTGTGAAGTGAGAGTGTATGCAGTGTGCAGTGAGAGTTGTGCAGTGCGCAGTGAGAGTGAGTGCTGGGAGTGTTTGCAGTGAGAGTGTGTGTAGTGAGTGTGTGTGCAGTGAGAGTGTGTGCAGTGAGAGTGAGTGCAGTGAGAGTGTGTGCAGTGAGAGTGTGTGAAGTGAGTGCTGGGAGTGTGTGCTGGGAGTGTGTCCAGTGTGCTGTGTGCTGTGAGCAGTGTGCAGTGAGAGTGTGTGCAGTGTGTGCAGTGTAGAGTGTGTGCAGTGTACAGTGTGCAGTGTAGAGTGTGTGCAGTGTACAGTGTGCAGTGAGAGTGTGTGCAGTGAGAGTGTGTGCAGTGAGAGTGTGTGCAGTGAGAGAGTGTGCAGTGAGAGTGTGTGCAGTGAGAGTGTGTGCAGTGAGCAAAAAAAATGTAATTTTTTTTTTTTAAATGTTAAAAAAAAAAAATTAAAAAGGGGAGCCACGTGAAAACCGCGTTATAACCGAATTAAAACCAGAGAAAGAACATAAAACACAGACAAAGCTCAGTTTTAGCACATCCAGTGAAACTCATACACGGTACAGTGCCTAAATATATATGTATAAATATCTATTAAGTAAAATGGTCTTTTAGTTTAACATTTTTGGCCAAAATTGTTGTAAGCCCCTGAGCCAACTGCACGGCAGACCACAATTCAGGGGTCCCTAACGCTAATATAAATTCTTAATAACCTGTGTAATAACAGGAAGAATGATTTATAGTAAATCTGTCAATATTAGTTGCAAAGTTCTAAGTCTGATTGAAGCTTTTATTAACCTGTACATTACCAGGAAAAGCACTCTGTATTAGAGTTGTCACAACCATACTGCAAGCACGCAAGTTCCCCTGAGTGGAAGATGCTATGGAGTGAGCCCTTAACCATTTAAATGTGGGAGGGGGTGAGCTACAATTAGGTAGGAGGTTGCCACCCTCCAATCAGCCATGACTAGCTGAACAACAATTGTAAAACATACTGGACACCTAACCGTGTATGAGTTTCACTGGATGTGCTAAAACTGAGCTTTGTCTGTGTTTTATGTTCTGTCTCTGGTTTTAAATATATATTGCCATGCTCAGTAGCACTCCTCTGTGACACTCATATGCTTATATATATGTTGTGGTTATTTTGGGGGTTCAATAGGAGCTTGTTAGGTGTCCAGTATATATGTATATGTATATAGTGTTAGCCGAGCTTCAATAATCAAAAAATAAATAGATGATACCGTTCTGTGGCTAACGAAATGCTTTTATTTGTGTGAGCTTTCAATATATATATATATAGTTGCATGATGAAGCCACTGTACAAATGAATGTGTGAAGGGTGGGTATCGGGACAGGGTGGCTTAACCCCTTAATTACCTTTGCGGTTATTATCCGATAAGGTGATTAAGGGGTTAATTGTTATCAGAATGTAATTGCAATGTATTGGCTATGTATTTTGTTGGCAACGGAGGACACGGAATTTGCTGTCGAGGGGGCTTCTTATTGATGAGGTCAATTGAACTTTATTTTTTTTGTTATCCTAGTTAATGTGTGTTATTAATGGGCAAATAATCTATTATCCCTATCTGGATAATAGTTATTTTGCACATTATTGTACTGTATGTGTTGGGGGGGATTGATACTGCACCGACACACTTTATCCGAGCAAATACCCAGTATGTACCTGGCAGATACCTGGAATGCGCCGCTCCTCACCTCTGACAAGCCCCGTTGCGTTTGCCTTCCCAGCCTGGGTTCATGCCTGGCTGACGGGCGGCTGATCTGTTAAATGATAATGATTAGGATTTAATAGGCTGCAATGCTTCGCGTGTCTACCAGATGGCATAAATTCATGAATTGTAATGCATTATATATATATATACTGTGCAGTTTTGCAGCCAGCGGGAATAAAATGCTTCAATCCCTGCTTGGAAAATACCTCAATGCACTCGGGCAGAAAACAGTCACAAACCTCAATACACCCGGGTATACCCGAATTCGTGGGACTAGCCGAGCTCGAATAAAGTGTGTCGCCAGTGTATATTTAATGTATAGGACATGTTTATTTTTTTTACATACAGGGTTGTTTCCTCAGGTCTGCGGGGGACCTATGGAGACCACCTGAGGTCTCCTCGGACTTTTCATGGGTAAACGGCTGCCGGGTCCATGGGGGACACCTGCGGGGAAGAACCGGTGGCCCCACATCTGTGGGGGCACTGTGGACCCGCAGGGACCACCCGAAGGCCCACAGACCCCCGTGGGAACCACCCGAGGCCCCTCAGACACCTGTGGGTCTGACCCAGGGCCCCCCAGACAGCTGCGGGCCTACCCGTGGGGACCCCATTGTGCCCCACGGTGACCCACGGAGACCACCTGGTGTACCACGGCGCCTGGCGGGGACCACCCGTAGGCCTCCAGACCCTGTTTGAAACATGGTGCTGGGCTACTGTGAGGTCTACGGACACCCATCAGGCCCACCGGGGACTCCCATGGGCTTGGGGTATTAACCCTGTATGTAAAATAATAAATCATGTTTTTATGGGGGGGCACAGGGGGTGGGTTATGTATTTAATAAATATAATGATGTTTATTGTGGGGCTGTGTATTGTTTTTATTGTGGGTACTTGGGGTGGGTGAATGGGGTATTGGCCCCAAGGGTATGTGGGTAGGTCTCCCGGCTGGATATTGGGTGAGGGTGGTCAGGCCTCACGGGGTGGGGGGTAGTGGGGGAGGGAATTTGGCTTCCCGAGTGGTGGGTGAGGGTGGGTTAACCCCTTAATGACTGTAGCGGTGAATAACCGCTATGGTGATTAAGGGGTTAGGGGACAATACATTGGCTGTTTTTATTCTTGTTTATGTTTTGCAGCATCGGAGGGGGCATGGACGGTGATGAAGATGAGGATGGCCTTCATTTTGGCAGCCGGACAAGGGTGAGTGCAATACAGGCATACCCCGCATTAACATACGCAATGGGACCGGAGCATGTATGTAAAGCAAAAATGAACTTAAAGTGAAGCACTATCTTTTCCCACTTATCGATGCATGTACTGTACTGCAATCGTCATATACTGGCATAACTGATATAAATAACGCATTTGTAACAGTCTCTATAGTCTCCCCACTTGCGCACAGCTTCGGTACAGGTAGGGAGCCGGTACTGCTGTTCAGGACGTGATGACAGGCGCATGCGTGAGCTCCGTTTGCCTATTGGGCGATATGTACTTACTCGCGAGTGTACTTAAAGTGAGTGTACTTAAAGCGGGGTATGCCTGTATGTATTTAATGTATTTATTGATCTTTATGTATTTTAAATGGGCAAATGCACTATTATCCATTTGTGGATAACATTAATTGTGCCCATTACTATACTGTATGTGTTAGGGGGCGGGGGGGTTATTTCTTTATAAGTATGTATGTGTTTTTAAATTAATTTTGGGGGGGCACAGAATTGGTACTGCAGGCCCGTGGGGACACCTGCGGGTAACACCCGAGGGCCACCGCCGGCCTATAGTATCATTGCTGGCAATATATGTACTGTATGTTAGGGGGGTATAGGGGTTGTTGGTGTAATATATGTAATATAATATAATATATAATATTATATATATATATATATATATATATATATAATTTTGAAAATCTTGGATGTGAGTGTCTGGAGACCATTTGATTGGTCCGTTGGTTCGCCCGCCCTCCCACGACTCTCATTAGTCGGTGTGTCTGCCCCCCCTTGTGTCCCGCCCCCCAATGGCTCTCACTGGCCCCCCAGAGCATGCTCTCTCCTGCTCTCTCCTCCCACAGGACGCTCCCTTCCCTGGCTCTCACCCTTCCCCGGCTCTCACCTCCCACAGGCCGCTCCCTTCCCCCGGCTCTCACCCTTCCCCGGCTCTCACCTCCCACAAGCCGCTCCCTTCCCCCGGCTCTCATCTCCCACAGGCAACTCCCTTCCCCCGGCTCTCACCCTTCCCCGGCTCTCACCTCCAACAGGCTGCTCCCTTCCCGGCTCTCACCTCCCACAGGCCGCCCCCTTCCCCCGGCTCTCACGCTTCCCCGGCTCTCACCTCCCCCGGCTCTCACCCTTCCCCCAGCTCTCACCCTTCCCCCGGCTCTCACCCTTCCCCCGGCTCTCACCCTTCCCCCGGCTCTCACCCTTCCCCGGCTCTCACCTCCCACCGGATCTCACCCCTCCCCCGGCTCTCACCCTTCCCCCGGCTCTCACCCTTCCCCGGCACTCTCCCTCCCACACACCGCTCCCACTCCAAATCCACCCCTCTCCCACACACAGAGCACTCTCTCTGCGGCTCTCACTTCACACAGGCTGCTCCCCCAGCTCCACTGAAGGGCATGTTCAACGGCGGGCACAGCACCTCCTCACCGGAGCGTCTCAGCCTCGCCGGGGGTCACGGACACCACTGAGGAGCCCGAGGTGGAGGAGGAGGGTGGCCGGTACCCGGAGGAAGAGGAGGAGCGCGGCCCTATGCAAGGTGAGGAAACGCAGGGGAATGGGTTCTTTCACGCGTCCCCGACTCTTCCCCCCCTCCCTGCCCTTTGCCCCCTCAACTCTCCCCCCCCTCCCTGCCATTTGCCCCCCGACTCTCCCCACCTTCCTGCCCTTTGCCCCCCCACCCCGCCCCTTGCCCCCCACCCCCTCCCTGCCATTGGCCCCCCTCCCTGCCCTTTGTCCCCCCACCCTGCCCTTTTCCCCCACCCCCTCCCTGCCATTTGCCCCCCACCCCCTCCCTGCCCTTTTTCCCCAACCCCCTCCCTGCCCCCTCACCTCCTCCCTGCCCGTTGCCCCCCCACTCCCTCCCTTCCCTTTTCTCCCCAACCCCCTCCCTGCCCTTTGCCCCCCCACTGCCTCCCTGCCCTTTTCCCCCCCTCCCTGTCCTTTTCCCCCCTCCCTGCCCTTTGCCCCCACCCCCTCCCTGCCCTTTGCCCCCCATCCAGTCCCTGCCCTTTGCCCCCCACCCCTCCCTGCCCCGCCCCTCCCTTTTTTATTGTGGGTAGCGAGGGTGGGCGAAGTGGGTATTAGCCCCAACGGTGGTTGTTTAGGGCTTGCGGGTTGATATAGCGGGAGGGCTTAACCCCTTCATGACCGTAGCGGTATAAACCGCTAAGGTCATGAAGGCTTTAAGTCCACCTAGAACTCCCCCGCAAGCCCTAAACAGCCATCCAAGGGCCAAATACCCCCTTCACCCACCCCCGGTACCCATAATAAACCTGGCACGGCTGGTTAACCCCTTCATTGCCTTAGCGGTTAGCCGCTAAGGTAATGAAGTGGGTTTTAAATGAATTTTTCCTGCCTCGGATGCATGTCGGGGGGCTCCGGTGCTGGTATTAATAGGTATCAGCTCCGGAGACCCCCGGGATCAATCCCAGGCAGGAAAAAGACCTGATTTTTTTCTAAGTGTTGACCTTGCCGATGCTTCTCCCCCACCAACTTGCCAACTTTAGTTGGCAGGCTGGATTGCCGTACAAATTTCAATTCTTGAGTGCCGATCCGCAGCGAAAAGCTGATCGGGGCTACTAGAATTGAGCGCGTTTCAGAAAGTGCCGATAAGTGGCAAAAAGTGGCTTATCGGCACCCGGCTGCCGAAAAGTTTTTTTCGGCTAAAAAAAATGCTGATTTTTGGAGCGTATCGGCACTTACTGAATCGGAGAGGCAATATTGGCGAGAAAATGGCGAAAAACGGCTTTTCGGTGCTTACTGCAGGAGGCCCTTAGTCTCTGGTGGGCAGGCTTTTCAGGCTTCAAAACAAAGCTGGTTGTTTTGCTATTTCGAATAAAGCAACATTGAAAAGCCCGCCCGCGCTCTTTTGGCTCTGACTCAAGGGGAACACACCACCTGATGGGGTCTGCTACAAAACTAACTTTTTCCTAGTTGAAATAGTACAGAAAACAAAGTCTTTAGGTTGACCGGGAAGTTACCCGCAAAAGTCCTGGAACTCAATTCGGCATGATTTATCAGACGCCACCGCTCTATCTGTTCCGGAGTTGCCAAAATCCTTTGACCGGGAGAAAGTATCAAACGTCCTGTTACTCTTTTCTTGTATTTCCAGCTGCGACCACTACATTCTCTTCTCAGAATTTGGCCTCGAAAAGTGGGACTAAGAAAATTTATATCCTTGAAATCTCTGAAGCCGGCTCACGTCTTTTTCTCCAAGAGCATCTTTCGGTGAGTTCAATTTGCCGCTGCAGTCTTGGTGCTTAGAATCTGGGGACCGGATTGGCTGCTGGGTTTCTTATAGTTTTTCAGTCCCATTCATGAAATACTACAGCCAATCCGAGCGTGGGAGAATTCCTACCAGCCAATCAGAGCATTGCCAGTCTACTGAAGCCGGGCAAAGATGGATTCGAAATCTGACAGGGGCATGCGCCAACTTGTCACCTCTGCCACCTGTGGAGTTAGGCATCTCAAGGTCTGGGCTGCGCAAATGGTTCCCCCATGGCTTCCATTCAGCCCAGGACGAGGGTACTTGAGTCTAACTCCTCCAGCTAAATGGTTTTCACACCTTGGCAATCTCTGTGGCTTTGAAGTCCGGGACCCAAGCAGACTTAGTGGCACCAACTTGGTAGCCACGGGGTCTCATGGAACCACGGACTTGGAAATCCCCAGCTCATACACAGTGCATAAAACATATATCATTATACACAATGTTAAAATAAAAATATTACACAATTTCTTCCCTCATTTACTAGGTTTGGCTGAAAAGACGCGCACATTCAGTTTCAGCGCTCCTAGACCTTCCTAATAAAAAAATGTTTCAAAAGTTGAACAAAATAACGCTTAGGTTCAATCTCAGAGTTACTTTTCTAAACACATACTGTAGGAATTTGGACTTAGACATAAAATCAACCGTGCAACCTTATCGATGGTTAAAGCACCCCGGAACCTCTATACTTCGTACTTGTGATCTGGGCATATACTGGGGGACCCTCACTAACTTAGGGAACCCTGACCGTATCCGGTATACACATATCCCTATGCCCCATTTATCTTTCTTATTTGTGCTGAAGCAGGGAAACCTGGCAATGAGTCGCGCAAACTGCATTCCAGAGAAGACTTTGACCGGAGTGATGTATCTATATGTCCCCGGTAATATGACCCTATTTCCGGATACAATTCTGGAGTGACCAGCAACTCTAGGCCCCTTTGACCTAGACACATTCTGACAACACTTTTACTGCAAAGTCCCCCCTGAAACTCATAGCCAGAGAATCTCCACTGGTTAGCACTCCTGGAAAGGTAAAACACACATATCTTTATTGTCATACAATATATTCATTGCAGGTACAATACAAAGGTTGAAGAGCTGACACTTTAAAACCTGAAAAAGGGCTCAGAGGTAACCAGCCGGGCATAATACCTTTGTAACGGTGTTTCCCCCTCCTGGTTGCAGATAGGGGCCATTCCAGGGTGTATGGTGCATATACCTGCTGGCCACAGGAGGGCTGAGTCATCCGCCAAAGGTAGTGGGGACACAGGAACAGGCTTCTGGGGTCCATACTCCACATATCTCTTTAGTAGTGCAGCGCCTCCATCTGCCATAGACTCCAGGAGCTGAAGGTGATCTCCCATGGTAGAACTTATTATCTTCCCCCTCCCCTCCCCCCAGTAAGGTCAAGCACCAGGCAGGAGGTATATAACAATAGGAACGGTTTATTCACTCTGTACAGCACAGTTACATGGCAGGCTTCTGCCCGATGCAATACTATTAGCTACCACTGAAGGATGGTCCCTGGACAGTCACTACAGGTCAAGGGCACCTGCAGCCATCCTAGCTCTTCCCCACCTCCCTAGCAGAGGCAGAGGTATGGTCCACACACTCTCCCCCGAAGGGAAGAGCATGAGGGAAGGCCACAATCTCAGGATCCCAGTTGTGTGACCTGCCTCCCTCAGAGGGGGAAGGACACAACTAACTTTAGGACGGTCCTGCCCTTAATTACAGCCAGAGACGGGCACCCCGTTGTCCCAGCTACAACAGGATGTACCACCCCGTGCTGTCCCTCAAATGCAGAACCAAAGGGAAGGGGAAAACCCCATACCAACTTCTGGCAACCTGATTGTACCAGGGTTTACTGCCAGCCTAAGGGCAGAATAGTAGCCATCAGGTGACTTGGCTACACCTTTATTTATGACCTGGTTACCCCTTAACATAACCAAATGTAAGGCTATGCATTTGGGAAACAAGAATAAACAGGCAACTTACAAACTAAATCTGGATACATTTGGAGAATCCTTGATTGAGAAGGATTTAGGGGTGCTTATAGACAGCAGGCTTAGCAATAGTGCCCAAAGTCATGCAGTAGCTGCAAAGGCAAACAAGATCTTATCTTGCATTAAACGGGCAATGGATGGAAGGGAAGTAAACATAAGGGGTTAGTAGCCATTAGTTTGTTTTTTGATTGTACTGTTGCTGCCCACGCAGGACATGGATGCGGAGGACGGTGATGAGGACAGCCTACATCCTGGCAAGGTTAAGTAGAACTTTAATTTACTTTATGCTGGCTGGATAATGTTTTATGTGCAAATGAGCTATTATCCAGATCTGGATAATAGTATTTGTGCCCATTATTGTACTGTATCTGTTGGGGGGGGGTGCAGGGGGTTGTTAGGGGTAGAGGAGGTGGGTAGTAGGGGCCTGTATCTCAGGAAGCAGGGGGTCCCTCGGGCTGAAATCAATGCGGTTCAGCTCCGGAGACCCCCTGCTACAGTACACAGTTATTAAAATGTAAATAAAAGCAATACGATCGCCTGTGAGAGCCGTGCAGGGAGAGGCGGCTCTCTGTGCAGCTCTCTCTGTGCAGCTCTCTATACAGACTGCGGCCAGATCGCACAGGGAGTCCTCTGAGAGAGGCTGAGATACCATCGCTGCGGTCCCTTATGGTTTCGCCATTTTCCTACCTCACGGTTTGAGACTTGTTGAAATGGTTTCTGATTCTTTCTGAATACCGTGATAACACAAATGTCATACCGTACGATGGGGTCATGCCAAACCGTTGGAGATAGCAGCAATTTTAAGCGAAGCTACTAGAATACGCCCCATAACCTATAAGTAACTTTATTATCAAGGTTCTGAATCACATAGCTGTAGCCTAGTGCCCCTGGCTACGGGGTTCCCGGGCCCGGCACAAAAGTTCTGGTAAGTGCAGGCAGTGGTAGGGTTAAATCCTTCCTCATGAGCCAGCATGAGAGTCCCGCAGCACACTATTATTGTAATTACATTGTAGCCGTAGCCAGATGCAGACTAGTGGCAGTTGGAAGCATCATGCCTGGGGGTGGGGTTACAGGTGTCAGCACCGTGGGGTGATGCCTGGTCCGCCCTCAGACCTGCCCAGTTTTGGGGCAGGGTTCCCTAACACCTCCCCCCAGGTATATAAGATTCTTCCCTTCCCAAATTATAGGAGTGTGATTCCAGGATGTAGCCTGCTCCCCAGCGAATGAGGCAGTTCTGCCTTACCCCATCTGGGGGGAAGGGGGTGGTGACTAGCCCGAGGGGCTTCAAGCCTTTGTGGGGTCTAGTCAGGGACAAAGCAAGCAAGGTGCGAGGGAAGGTGAATACCAGAAGGGCGATATAGAGTACCTCTCTTGCGTGGGAGACGGAATCATCTGGCCTGCCAATAAATGGTACAAAGTTCCTTGTCTCTTGTCTGCATTACTGAGAAGGGGTTCCTCTGTGTACCTGGCACATCCCCATAGGATGGTGGCGCTGCACTAGCTGGACAAGAAGCCGATCCCCATACCAACACGGAGACTCAGCCCTCCTGCTATACAACAGGTGAGCATGCACATCGCCAAGACATGCCTGTAGAATAAGGATCTCCCCTAAGTGGGGAGAAAAGGAGTTACATAGCCATTATTCATTTTATCATGTAATACTGTGTAGCGGGTGTACTCCTAGGGTACTATAACTACTGGTACTGCTGTCACATGTGAGGCTAACAAGAAGCCTGAGCCTCTGCCACTGGGAGCCTGGGGTGTACTTACACTCGGTGCAGCGCCTCCATTGATGAGGGCTCCCAACGTGGTGGGAGTGTGTCCTCGCCAGAACAACCATACAGTAAATACACACACGGCTGTTTGAGAACAGTATTTACTGAGCATGTACTTTAACTTGGGTAACCTTATCAGAGCATAACATCATGGCATCAGTACATCACCCCGCATGTCAGTCATAGTAATACATCACATATCATTCATTGCATCACCCTTTGTCCTTGTTGTACCAATGTGCCAGGGCACTTAACCTCTGAGAGTCCACCAGCTATAGAGTAAATGTGAATGTGGGGGGATAGCGCTTCCCTGTGTTGGGGCCCCTTGGTGCACGTAATATACTACCTTCCTGGTTATTATCCTAACCTGGATAATCCTTGAATGATCAGCAGCTCTGCAATGTGATCCCACAATGCACTGTGCTGCTCTCTGCAGGGATGGATACACACGCTGACTCCCCAGGGGAGGGATCCCCAGCCAGATGATCCCTTTGCAAATAGTCTCTGCTATGGAGTCAGATCCTCTTTCAGCTACACGCTGTGCTGACATGTCAGGCACTGTCCTGCATCATCTCTCTCTCTATGAGTACAGTGAAGGAGTCCCTGTCTTAAGGCAGTTCCCTACACCATACAATTAATTCTCTACAGTATCTCAGGGGACTAACTGGGCCCTGGGGGTATAACGCTGGCCTAGCCCATGGAGCACTGCTCCGTGGACCTAACCTGCACCTTCAGGTTCCTGGTCTTGACTCCTGACTTCCTCTCCCAGCAGGCAGTAGTCTTTCCTTCCTTGTGAAGCAGTCCAGCCATCTCATTGGCTCTCGTGTGTCACTAGGCAGCTTTCTCCCTGGGCATCATGGGAGTTGTAGACTCTGTGCTGCACAATTAACATCGGGACCGCATGCGCATAGGACACTGCGCCTGCACGACTCTAATGGCCTCCGCGACCTTGCCCCACTCATGCGCAACCTTTCAGGGCTCTTCCCGACCCTCGCAGCTTCTGCGCATGTGCGACTCTGCGCTCGTGCGCACGCACGCCTAACATGGCGGCGCCCTGGGGCGAGAACTACCGGCAACTCTATTCACCCTACATACATACTGAGGGTAAGGAGAGGGAAGGGGGGGACCGGAGGGTACCTGGCTACAACTGTAATATCCTAATGTTTATGTCATCATCAAAGGGATTTTGGCCTTTTGATCTCTGTCAGATTTGGTACTTTCTTAGCTGTACATGCTGTGTAATGCAGCAAGCAACATCTCTTGGATAGGAAGCAAAAAGCTCATTTACATGTCACTACCCAGAATAACTGCCTGCAGCGTAAGCGCTCTATGACATAGATGTCAATGGGAGTCAATGGAAGTAAATCGCAACACTGTACGAAATGTTTTTTAGTTCTCTCTCCGAGAACGTTACTAACATGAATTGTGCCCGCTGGAAGCTTGAGAACATGTTAGCACATCAATAGAAGCAACACAGTGATATACAAATAAACAGAAATAACTACATTCAGTGCTTTGTGCTAGTACACCATGCCAGCGCATTACTTGTAGAGAACATCATAATTACATGAAATGCTTATAGTTGCAGAAAAATAAGAATCCTATCGTCTTGAGAATGAGAGTTTGCTGTAATGCTAATGCATTGAAATGCTTAATAATATAAACAGTATTCTGGGTGATAATGCTTACAACAACTTTTCCCAATTTGCAAAGCCGTTCCAATTATTATGAGAATAAACAGACTAAACACAAACCTTCTGTGTACACAAACATTTGTTTACATGCTCTGCTACAACCATTTGGTTTAATATAACTCTGCCAATGATGCAGATGTAGCAAGACTTAGGCCTCGTTCAGGGTGCAGGCTTCGGAGGGAGGGCGTGCTGCCGTGCGAGCTGCCGTGGGACACAAATTGAATACTGGTTGTCAGGGTAGCAGCTGCACTGTCTCCGAAGTACGGAGTTGACGCTGGCTACAGTTTCAATAAACAAAAAATTCTTTTCGTTTTTTGAAGCTGCAGCAGCGTCACTAGGACCTAGGCAGCCAATGAAATCATTCTTGAGAATGATTTCATGACTGCAACTTGGACCCCTAACCTGCCGCCTGTAGCCCCCTCCCCGCCTCCTCAACTCCTGAAAAAGTCTGCTGGGAGGATGAACGCCCGCACTCCAACTCCTGCCTCTGGCACCCTGAACGAGGCCTTACTGTTTTTGGCACGGGAGCACGCTGCGAGACAGAGCCTCCCCTGGTGCCGAAGGATTATCACTGCGTGTGATCTGATCCGAAAGCATGGACTCACCGCAGTGCGACCGGGGCAGCACCGTCTCCGTAGCTGCGGCTTTAAGCTTTTGCAGCCATGGCTCTGGAGACAGTAAGACCTCGTACAGGGTGACGCTCAGCGGGTGCGCGCTCGGCGCGATCAAACACATTGCTGCAATGTGTTTGTCCAGCATGAGCACGCACGTGGACGTGCCTGTGAGCTCACGGCGCTCAGCTGCTTGGCGAGACAAATCAATTTGATTAGCTGCTTGCTTGCACGTCACGTGTGAGGTTCGCCCAATGAGGACAAACCAGCTCTGTGACATCATGGCCGTGCCCCCCGACATGCCCCCTACACACGCAACCAGCAGACCACGAATCGCCCGAGCAAAAACATCACGGATCTCGATCGCCAGTGCGCTCGCATTCACCCTGGCCGCAGCCTTCGTCTCACTGCATCTGTAGATACATTAAACTTTTCCCTGCGAGAGTGGCCAGCAATTTATTGTAACAGAATAACAATTATCTCCATCTGGTTTCAGGGACAGAAGGAGCGGGAGCATCATAGGTCTGGTTTAGGTTGATGTGTTTGTCTCATTGCTCAGAACTCACTATACACTTTAGAAATGTCACTTACCTGTAGCAACACCAGAGTTCTAGCAAAAGTATTGGTCCTGGAGAAATGTAGACTGAATGTTGTGATACCTTTGTACTGTACAGATATAGACCAATATGAAGATCTCTCACAGAGATGTAGCTGTACATAAGATTTAAGACCTCAACTCTCTTATTCTAATATGCAGGGAAGACATCCACAGAAGAAGTTTGGGAGGCGTTTTAAGCTTGTGTGTAATGGAACTTATCTATGAAAATGTCAGTCCAGTGAAAGTATTACAGGGAGACACATTTACATTTGGAGTGAGTCTCTGTCATCGGAAAGCTGTCTTTTATTTAGCATCAATGTTCTCATACATCAATCTCATCTCAGTCTTTGAAGACAGAAGTTTTCCATTAAAATGTCCAATTTTGATCCAGAAACCGTAAATCTCACTCACTTGCCTTGAGAGCTGTTATACTCAAGTCTGAATGAGAACGCAGCCTCTGAAGTGGGAAGGTCCTATTTTCGCCCTCGGTGGCAACTCGCCATGGACTTGTTTTCAATGTTTTATCCCTTTACTGCCAGTGGAATCAGTAATATGCAGCCGGGTCTTCTGGCAGCGGCGGAGTTAAGTCACTTTGCCAGTAATTAGATTGCTAGCCCTTCAGGGCATGGATTAATTATGCCTGCATTATTCCACTGTGTCCATTACAGCTGATGCCCGCAGCATGGCACGTAAATAAATTCTTGTTATTAGAGCATTACTCACTGTGTCATCCACAAAGCAAAAGAGATTTTTTTTTCCCAGGCAACCACATGGCGTTTCTGCTTTTGCACAAATCTAAACTGTTTTTTTGTTTGCTCGCAGTCAGCACATCGTTCGGCGAATGAGTAAACACTGAGTCATTTATACAGAGAAGCCTCTGGTTTGTTAGAAAGCATCTTCAAAGCAGGAGTTGCGCAGCAAGAAAATAACTTGTCTTTAACTTATCATGACTATCCAAGGGGAGACGTTGTTTGCTCATACACTGAATAACATCTCTGAAAAACGTCTTAGTTGATCCAATGGAAGGTATTCCATAATAATACCGTTAATTTGACGGAAATAAAGCTGTTCCCTTTTTGGGGTCCTGTACTTGGAGGTCAAATTCCGATGTTTTAGAGCACCACAAGCTTGTTATTTATTTGCATCTTGTTGTAACGTACTGTAAATTAAAGGGGTGCATTTTTAGTGGTGTTTTGGTTCAAACACTATTTTCATGTTTTGGCTTTGCCATCACCTGATTCTTTTTGGTTTTGGATTTAGGTACAGTAAAATGACAGTGAAAAGTTGAAACAATGTTTGAATTTTGCTCAAATGTTTTGGAACTTTACATTATTTGCAAGAATGGGCCTTTTGTTTTACATTTCAATCGTAGTATTAAACAAAACTCTAAGAAAAAAAAGCAACAAAATGGAAAATATTTGTCCTGAAATTTGAATTGGAGTTCAAATCTAACGTCGCATTCTCAAACCGCTGGATAGGGAGTACAAAGATAATCCCAACACAGTGGGTTTGAGGTGTTAAGGAGATGTGATGTTTGTGGATTGTGGAGATTGAGGTGTGCTTATTGGCAGTGAGGGAGAGTGTTGGTGTAGCGATGCAGTGGAAGGGGGAAAGAATATTAGTTCTGTTTTGAACATATTTAGCTTCAGGTAGCGGTGAGACATCCAGGAGGACATTGCAGAGACAGTTGGAGACACAGGACAGGATAAAGGGGGATACTGTAGGTCAAGGGAGGACAGATAGATTTCAGTGTCATCAGCATAAAGACGATACTGAAAGCCAAATGATAATATTATTTAACCAAGAAAAGAGGTGTAGAGTGAGAAGAGCAGAGGGCCAAGTACAGAGCCTTGTGGAACTTCCAGAGAAAGAAGAATGAAGAAGAGGAGGAGACACCAGAGAAGGAAACACTGAAGGAGACGTGGGATAGATAGGATGTGAACCAGGAGAAGGCTACATCACAGAGGCCAATGAAGTGGAGAATGTTAAGGAGAAGGGGGTGATTGACAATGTTGAAGGCAGCAGAGAGATCCAGGAGAATTCGCATGGAGAAAAGACCCTTAAATGTAGTTGTGAGTAGGTCATTGCTCACTCGGTGGAGTGTAGAGGATGGAAATCAGATTGTGAAGTTTTCAGAGAATTTCCAACAAGGAATACTCCTTCAAAGTGTTCTATAATATCTTTCCGCTCTTCCCTATTGATGATGACATGCTTAAAGCAGTTTCTGTCATTAAATTACTGAAATCCTTCCAACACTTTATTCAACCCCCATCACATTCACTGCTTCTCATACCAGAGCGCATTCCAATTTTCTAGATGTTAATGAAATCATAAAAGTAATCAGTTTGTGACAGATTCAGATATCAAAACTGCAAATAGAAACAATTTTCTAAATGCTTTTAGCTTATGTACACATACTGTATACTGCAGCACAATTCATTTGCTCCACAGTAGGCAGAAAATTACAAGTGATGGCACACAATCTGCAAAAGATCCGTGGAGATGATTGAAAATTCCAAGAGCAAGGTGTATGATAATGAACTGGTCTACAAGAGGCCATGCTGTAAGAAAATCATCTTCCCAGTAAGCAAGAACGGCTACTATTACAGCCCAGAAAAGCAAGAGACTCAAATTGACATCAATACATTAGAGTACTTTGCATTGGTTTTGCTCTACTAGCAATACAGGGAGAAACATTCTGTGGTTATTAGCAATGAGTTGTTTGTTGCACACAGGGCCATTGGCAGGTGGGGAGAGACGTGTAGCCAGGCCTGGTTTCACTGGCTACCAGTCTGCCCTCCTTCTGGCAGTAAGCCCAAGTAGAGCAGGCTGCCAGGAGTAATCATGGGTTTTCCCCACACCCTGCAGCTTCAGTGAGTCACGGGGGAGGCGGTGCAACTAGGCCTTGTGTCCAATCAGAGACTCAGGGCTGGTTCCTGTTTTTCCTGTACTTAAGGAGCTGCATTTCCTGATTGAGTCAGTTAGCATCTACCCTTGAGAGAGGCCAGTCTACACAAACCAGTTGTGCAGGGCTCTGTCAATCTGTGAGCCCACCCTTAGGGGAACGTTGGGAGACTATTCCTCTTACTCCACCAGGATGTAAGGGAAGAGCTAGGACTGCACCTGGTGCCCTAGGCTTGGAGTGTAGGTCCAGGGACCTCTACTGATAGTTGCTGTGTATGCTGTGTGAAGCCTGCAGTGTACAATACCATGTTCCTGTTTCACTATACCTTCCGCCTGAGACTGCAGTCTATCAGGAGAAGGGAAGAGAACACTCCTGCAGGAGATTGCTCCCCTCATTCCAGGGGCCTGCAAGAGATAGAGGCGCTGTCACCGTGAGTACCTTATCAGTCTAACCCCAGAAGCCTGTTCTGACATCCCCTACCATCATGCAGGAGATCTACTGTGAGCCAGCAGGTATGCACCACCACACTCCATGTAGCAGCTACATCTCCCAGAAATGGAGGGGGGGTGGGTACATACGCAATGTGCCAAAAGTGTTCTCCAAAATCTAGAGAAAGATGGGCATATGCAACCAGTCAGCTTTAATAAAGCAACTGACATCATCTTTAAAACATGCATTGAGGCCATATTTACTAAGTGGCTCTACTGCATAACACGGGGATGCATCGCAGGCACCTCTGACAGCAAACGGGCTGAGATATAGTCAAATTCATGGCAGGGTATCCGACCCCTGGCACGGGCTCTGCTAAAGAATTCACTGACATGGAAAATGGTGGAATAGAATTGATTAAACAGTTTATTTGTTAAAGTGCAGCGCGTACTATAACGCGTTAGTGCTGAGATTGAAAAGTGGGCAGAAAATAAAACTTCGGGGTCTGACAGATTGGTTTCACAGTTTGATCAATTTTTGAAGGGCAGAAATTCCAATGCGAAAATTTGAAAGCGTTTGATTTGTGCTTCCTGGGAATAACAGGTCGGTTGTAAGAATTTTCTCATTTGGCAAATCAGTGTGCACTGACGATCAGAACACGTGGGAAATCCCAACAGTGACAGTCATTGTAAAATAACACGTTTGGTGCTATTCTGCACAGATTTCTGCATCTCCGAGTCCAGACAACTCCTTGAAACTTCAACTGTAAAGAGAATGGACTGCATGGAAGTTCACGTGTCACTGAGCATGCATTGCGTGGAAGTTCACGTGTCAGTGAGCATGCATTGTGCGGAAGTTCACGTGTCAGTGAGCATGCATTGCGTGGAAGTTCACGTGTCAGTGAGCATGCATTGCGTGGAATTTCATGTGTCACTGAGCATGCATTGCGTGGAAGTTCATGTGTCACTGAGCATGCATTGCATGGAAGTTCATGTGTCAGTGAGCATGCATTACGTGGAAGTTCATGTGTCAGTGAGCATGCATTGCGTGGAAGTTCACGTGTCAGTGAGCATGCATTGCATGGAAGTTCATATGTCACTGAGCATGCATTGCGTGGAAGTTCACGTGTCAGTGAGCATGCATTGCGTGGAAGTTCACGTGTCAGTGAGCATGCATTGCGTGGAATTTCATGTGTCACTGAGCATGCATTGCGTGGAAGTTCATGTGTCACTGAGCATGCATTGCATGGAAGTTCATGTGTCAGTGAGCATGCATTACGTGGAAGTTCATGTGTCAGTGAGCATGCATTGCGTGGAAGTTCATGTGTCAGTGAGCATGCATTGCGTGGAAGTTCACGTGTCAGTGAGCATGCATTGCATGGAAGTTCATATGTCACTGAGCATGCATTGCGTGGAAGTTCACATGTCAGTGAGCATGCATTGCGTGGAAGTTCATGTGTCAGTGAGCTTGCATTGCGTGGAAGTTCACGTGTCAGTGAGCATGCATTGCATGGAAGTTCATATGTCACTGAGCATGCATTGCAAATATGTTCACATGTCAGTGAGCATGCATTGCGTGGAAGTTCACGTGTCAGTGAGCATGCATTGTGTGGAAGTTCATGTGTCACTGAGCATGCATTGCGTAGAAATTCATGTGTCACTGAGCATGCATTGCGTGGAAGTTCACGTGTCAGTGAGCATGCATTGCATGGAATTTCATGTGTCACTGAGCATGCATTGCGTGGAAGTTCATGTGTCACTGAGCATGCATTGCATGGAAGTTCATGTGTCAGTGAGCATGCATTGCGTGGAAGTTCATGTGTCAGTGAGCATGCATTGCGTGGAAGTTCATGTGTCACTGAGCATGCATTGCGTGGAAGTTCATGTGTCACTGAGCATGCATTGCATGGAAGTTCATGTGTCAGTGAGCATGCATTGCGTGGAAGTTCACATGTCACTGAGCATGCATTGCGTGGAAGTTCATGTGTCACTGAGCATGCATTGCGTGGAAGTTCATGTGTCAGTGAGCATGTATTGCGTGGAAGTTCACGTGTCAGTGAGCATGCATTGCATGGAAGTTCATATGTCACTGAGCATGCATTGCGTGGAAGTTCACATGTCAGTGAGCATGCATTGCGTGGAAATTCATGTGTCAGTGAGCATGCATTGCGTGGAAGTTCACGTGTCAGTGAGCATGCATTGTGTGGAAGTTCATGTGTCACTGAGCATGCATTGCGTAGAAATTCATGTGTCACTGAGCATGCATTGCGTGGAAGTTCATGTGTCAGTGAGCATGCATTGCGTGGGAGTTCATGTGTCACTGAGCATGCATTGCGTGGGAGTTCATGTGTCAGTGAGCATGCATTGTGTGGAAGTTCATGTGTCACTGAGCATGCATTGCGTGGAAGTTCATGTGTCAGTGAGCATGCATTGCGTGGGAGTTCATGTGTCAGTGAGCATGCATTGCATGGAAATTCATGTGTCAGTGAGCATGCATTGCGTGGAAGTTCACGTGTCACTGAGCATGCATTGCGTGGAAGTTCATGTGTCAGTGAGCATGCATTGCGTGGAAGTTCATGTGTCACTGAGCATGCATTGCGTGGAAGTTCATGTGTCACTGAGCATGCATTGTGTGGAAGTTCACGTGTCAGTGAGCATGCATTGCGTTGAAGTTCATGTGTCACTGAGCATGCATTGCATGGGAGTTCATGTGTCACTGAGCATGCATTGCGAGGAAGTTCATGCGTCAGTGAGCATGCATTGCGTGGAAGTTCATGTGTCAGTGAGCATGCATTGCGTGGAAGTTCATGTGTCACTGAGCATGCATTGCGTGGAAGTTCATGTGTCACTGAGCATGCATTGTGTGGAAGTTCACGTGTCAGTGAGCATGCATTGCGTTGAAGTTCATGTGTCACTGAGCATGCATTGCATGGGAGTTCATGTGTCACTGAGCATGCATTGCGTGGGAGTTCATGTGTCAGTGAGCATGCATTGTGTGGACGTTCATGTGTCAGTGAGCATGCATTGCGTGGAAGTTCATGTGTCACTGAGCATGCATTGCGTAGAAATTCATGTGTCACTGAGCATGCATTGCGTGGGAGTTCATGTGTCACTGAGCATGCATTGCGTGGGAGTTCATGTGTCAGTGAGCATGCATTGCGTTGAAGTTCATGTGTCACTGAGCATGCATTGCGTGGAAGTTCACGTGTCAGTGAGCATGCATTGCGTGGAAGTTCATGTGTCAGTGAGCATGCATTGCGTGGAAGTTCATGTGTCACTGAGCATGCATTGCGTGGAAGTTCATGTGTCACTGAGCATGCATTGTGTGGAAGTTCACGTGTCAGTGAGCATGCATTGCGTTGAAGTTCATGTGTCACTGAGCATGCATTGCATGGGAGTTCATGTGTCACTGAGCATGCATTGCGTGGGAGTTCCTGTGTCAGTGAGCATGCATTGCGTGGACGTTCATGTGTCAGTGAGCATGCATTGCGTGGAAGTTCATGTGTAACTGAGCATGCATTGTGTGGAAGTACATGTGTCAGTGAGCATGCATTGCATGGAAGTTCATGTGTCACTGAGCATGCATTGCGTGGAAGTTCATGTGTCACTGAGCATGCATTGCGTAGAAATTCATGTGTCACTGAGCATGCATTGCGTGGGAGTTCATGTGTCACTGAGCATGCATTGCGTGGGAGTTCATATGTCACTGAGCATGCATTGCGTGGAAGTTCACATGTCAGTGAGCATGCATTGCGTGGAAATTCATGTGTCAGTGAGCATGCATTGCGTGGAAGTTCACGTGTCAGTGAGCATGCATTGTGTGGAAGTTCATGTGTCACTGAGCATGCATTGCGTAGAAATTCATGTGTCACTGAGCATGCATTGCGTGGAAGTTCATGTGTCAGTGAGCATGCATTGCGTGGGAGTTCATGTGTCACTGAGCATGCATTGCGTGGGAGTTCATGTGTCAGTGAGCATGCATTGTGTGGAAGTTCATGTGTCACTGAGCATGCATTGCGTGGAAGTTCATGTGTCAGTGAGCATGCATTGCGTGGGAGTTCATGTGTCAGTGAGCATGCATTGCATGGAAATTCATGTGTCAGTGAGCATGCATTGCGTGGAAGTTCACGTGTCACTGAGCATGCATTGCGTGGAAGTTCATGTGTCAGTGAGCATGCATTGCGTGGAAGTTCATGTGTCACTGAGCATGCATTGCGTGGAAGTTCATGTGTCACTGAGCATGCATTGTGTGGAAGTTCACGTGTCAGTGAGCATGCATTGCGTTGAAGTTCATGTGTCACTGAGCATGCATTGCATGGGAGTTCATGTGTCACTGAGCATGCATTGCGAGGAAGTTCATGCGTCAGTGAGCATGCATTGCGTGGAAGTTCATGTGTCAGTGAGCATGCATTGCGTGGAAGTTCATGTGTCACTGAGCATGCATTGCGTGGAAGTTCATGTGTCACTGAGCATGCATTGTGTGGAAGTTCACGTGTCAGTGAGCATGCATTGCGTTGAAGTTCATGTGTCACTGAGCATGCATTGCATGGGAGTTCATGTGTCACTGAGCATGCATTGCGTGGGAGTTCATGTGTCAGTGAGCATGCATTGTGTGGACGTTCATGTGTCAGTGAGCATGCATTGCGTGGAAGTTCATGTGTCACTGAGCATGCATTGCGTAGAAATTCATGTGTCACTGAGCATGCATTGCGTGGGAGTTCATGTGTCACTGAGCATGCATTGCGTGGGAGTTCATGTGTCAGTGAGCATGCATTGCGTTGAAGTTCATGTGTCACTGAGCATGCATTGCGTGGAAGTTCACGTGTCAGTGAGCATGCATTGCGTGGAAGTTCATGTGTCAGTGAGCATGCATTGCGTGGAAGTTCATGTGTCACTGAGCATGCATTGCGTGGAAGTTCATGTGTCACTGAGCATGCATTGTGTGGAAGTTCACGTGTCAGTGAGCATGCATTGCGTTGAAGTTCATGTGTCACTGAGCATGCATTGCATGGGAGTTCATGTGTCACTGAGCATGCATTGCGTGGGAGTTCCTGTGTCAGTGAGCATGCATTGCGTGGACGTTCATGTGTCAGTGAGCATGCATTGCGTGGAAGTTCATGTGTAACTGAGCATGCATTGTGTGGAAGTACATGTGTCAGTGAGCATGCATTGCATGGAAGTTCATGTGTCACTGAGCATGCATTGCGTGGAAGTTCATGTGTCACTGAGCATGCATTGCGTAGAAATTCATGTGTCACTGAGCATGCATTGCGTGGGAGTTCATGTGTCACTGAGCATGCATTGCGTGGGAGTTCATGTGTCAGTGAGCATGCATTGCGTTGAAGTTCATGTGTCACTGAGCATGCATTGCGTGGAAGTTCACGTGTCAGTGAGCATGCATTGTGTGGAAGTTCATGTGTCACTGAGCATGCATTGCGTAGAAATTCATGTGTCACTGAGCATGCATTGCGTGGGAGTTCATGTGTCAGTGAGCATGCATTGCGTGGGAGTTCATGTGTCAGTGAGCATGCATTGCATGGAAATTCATGTGTCAGTGAGCATGCATTGCGTGGAAGTTCACGTGTCACTGAGCATGCATTGCGTGGAAGTTCATGTGTCAGTGAGCATGCATTGCGTGGAAGTTCATGTGTCACTGAGCATGCATTGCATGGGAGTTCATGTGTCACTGAGCATGCATTGCGTGGGAGTTCATGTGTCAGTGAGCATGCATTGTGTGGACGTTCATGTGTCAGTGAGCATGCATTGCGTGGAAGTTCATGTGTCACTGAGCATGCATTGTGTGGAAGTTCACGTGTCAGTGAGCATGCATTGCGTTGGAGTTAATGTGTCACTGAGCATGCATTGCGAGGAAGTTCATGCGTCAGTGAGCATGCATTGCGTGGAAGTTCATGTGTCAGTGAGCATGCATTGCGTGGAAGTTCATGTGTCACTGAGCATGCATTGCGTGGAAGTTCATGTGTCACTGAGCATGCATTGTGTGGAAGTTCACGTGTCAGTGAGCATGCATTGCGTTGAAGTTCATGTGTCACTGAGCATGCATTGCATGGGAGTTCATGTGTCACTGAGCATGCATTGCGTGGGAGTTCATGTGTCAGTGAGCATGCATTGTGTGGACGTTCATGTGTCAGTGAGCATGCATTGCGTGGAAGTTCATGTGTCACTGAGCATGCATTGTGTGGAAGTTCATGTGTCAGTGAGCATGCATTGCGTGGAAGTTCATGTGTCACTGAGCATGCATTGCGTGGAAGTTCATGTGTCACTGAGCATGCATTGCGTAGAAATTCATGTGTCACTGAGCATGCATTGTGTGGAAGTTCATGTGTCAGTGAGCATGCATTGCGTGGAAGTTCATGTGTCACTGAGCATGCATTGCGTGGGAGTTCATGTGTCACTGAGCATGCATTGCGTGGGAGTTCATGTGTCAGTGAGCATGCATTGTGTGGAAGTTCATGTGTCACTGAGCATGCATTGCGTGGAAGTTCATGTGTCACTGAGCATGCATTGCGTGGGAGTTCATGTGTCAGTGAGCATGCATTGCGTTGAAGTTCATGTGTCACTGAGCATGCATTGCGTGGAAGTTCACGTGTCAGTGAGCATGCATTGTGTGGAAGTTCATGTGTCACTGAGCATGCATTGCGTAGAAATTCATGTGTCACTGAGCATGCATTGCGTGGGAGTTCATGTGTCAGTGAGCATGCATTGCGTGGGAGTTCATGTGTCAGTGAGCATGCATTGCATGGAAATTCATGTGTCAGTGAGCATGCATTGCGTGGAAGTTCACGTGTCACTGAGCATGCATTGCGTGGAAGTTCATGTGTCAGTGAGCATGCATTGCGTGGAAGTTCATGTGTCACTGAGCATGCATTGCATGGGAGTTCATGTGTCACTGAGCATGCATTGCGTGGGAGTTCATGTGTCAGTGAGCATGCATTGTGTGGACGTTCATGTGTCAGTGAGCATGCATTGCGTGGAAGTTCATGTGTCACTGAGCATGCATTGTGTGGAAGTTCACGTGTCAGTGAGCATGCATTGCGTTGGAGTTAATGTGTCACTGAGCATGCATTGCGAGGAAGTTCATGCGTCAGTGAGCATGCATTGCGTGGAAGTTCATGTGTCAGTGAGCATGCATTGCGTGGAAGTTCATGTGTCACTGAGCATGCATTGCGTGGAAGTTCATGTGTCACTGAGCATGCATTGTGTGGAAGTTCACGTGTCAGTGAGCATGCATTGCGTTGAAGTTCATGTGTCACTGAGCATGCATTGCATGGGAGTTCATGTGTCACTGAGCATGCATTGCGTGGGAGTTCATGTGTCAGTGAGCATGCATTGTGTGGACGTTCATGTGTCAGTGAGCATGCATTGCGTGGAAGTTCATGTGTCACTGAGCATGCATTGTGTGGAAGTTCATGTGTCAGTGAGCATGCATTGCGTGGAAGTTCATGTGTCACTGAGCATGCATTGCGTGGAAGTTCATGTGTCACTGAGCATGCATTGCGTAGAAATTCATGTGTCACTGAGCATGCATTGTGTGGAAGTTCATGTGTCAGTGAGCATGCATTGCGTGGAAGTTCATGTGTCACTGAGCATGCATTGCGTGGGAGTTCATGTGTCACTGAGCATGCATTGCGTGGGAGTTCATGTGTCAGTGAGCATGCATTGTGTGGAAGTTCATGTGTCACTGAGCATGCATTGCGTGGAAGTTCATGTGTCAGTGAGCATGCATTGCGTGGAAGTTCATGTGTCACTGAGCATGCATTGCGTGGAAGTTCATGTGTCACTGAGCATGCATTGTGTGGAAGTTCACGTGTCAGTGAGCATGCATTGCGTTGAAGTTCATGTGTCACTGAGCATGCATTGCATGGGAGTTCATGTGTCACTGAGCATGCATTGCGAGGAAGTTCATGCGTCAGTGAGCATGCATTGCGTGGAAGTTCATGTGTCAGTGAGCATGCATTGCGTGGAAGTTCATGTGTCACTGAGCATGCATTGCGTGGAAGTTCATGTGTCACTGAGCATGCATTGTGTGGAAGTTCACGTGTCAGTGAGCATGCATTGCGTTGAAGTTCATGTGTCACTGAGCATGCATTGCATGGGAGTTCATGTGTCACTGAGCATGCATTGCGTGGGAGTTCATGTGTCAGTGAGCATGCATTGTGTGGACGTTCATGTGTCAGTGAGCATGCATTGCGTGGAAGTTCATGTGTCACTGAGCATGCATTGTGTGGAAGTTCATGTGTCAGTGAGCATGCATTGCGTGGAAGTTCATGTGTCACTGAGCATGCATTGCGTGGAAGTTCATGTGTCACTGAGCATGCATTGCGTAGAAATTCATGTGTCACTGAGCATGCATTGTGTGGAAGTTCATGTGTCAGTGAGCATGCATTGCGTGGAAGTTCATGTGTCACTGAGCATGCATTGCGTGGGAGTTCATGTGTCACTGAGCATGCATTGCGTGGGAGTTCATGTGTCACTGAGCATGCATTGCGTGGAAGTTCACGTGTCAGTGAGCATGCATTGCGTGGAAGTTCATGTGTCACTGAGCATGCATTGCGTAGAAATTCATGAGTCACTGAGCATGCATTGCGTGGGAGTTCATGTGTCAGTGAGCATGCATTGCGTGGAAGTTCACGTGTCAGTGAGCATGCATTGCGTGGAAGTTCATGTGTCAGTGAGCATGCATTGCGTGGAAGTTCATGTGTCACTGAGCATGCATTGCGTTGAAGTTCATGTGTATGTGAGCATGCATTGCATGGGAGTTCATGTGTCAGTCAGCATGCATTGCGAGGAAGTTCATGTGTCAGTGAGCTTGCATTGCATGGGAGTTCATGTGTCACTGAGCATGCATTGCGTGGGAGTTCCTGTGTCAGTGAGCATGCATTGCGTGGACGTTCATGTGTCAGTGAGCATGCATTGCGTGGAAGTTCATGTGTAACTGAGCATGCATTGTGTGGAAGTTCATGTGTCAGTGAGCATGCATTGCATGGAAGTTCATGTGTCACTGAGCATGCATTGCGTGGAAGTTCATGTGTCACTGAGCATGCATTGCGTAGAAATTCATGTGTCACTGAGCATGCATTGCGTGGGAGTTCATGTGTCACTGAGCATGCATTGCGTGGGAGTTCATGTGTCAGTGAGCATGCATTGCGTTGAAGTTCATGTGTCACTGAGCATGCATTGCGTGGAAGTTCACGTGTCAGTGAGCATGCATTGTGTGGAAGTTCATGTGTCACTGAGCATGCATTGCGTAGAAATTCATGTGTCACTGAGCATGCATTGCGTGGGAGTTCATGTGTCAGTGAGCATGCATTGCGTGGGAGTTCATGTGTCAGTGAGCATGCATTGCATGGAAATTCATGTGTCAGTGAGCATGCATTGCGTGGAAGTTCACGTGTCACTGAGCATGCATTGCGTGGAAGTTCATGTGTCAGTGAGCATGCATTGCGTGGAAGTTCATGTGTCACTGAGCATGCATTGCGTGGAAGTTCACGTGTCACTGAGCATGCATTGTGTGGAAGTTCACGTGTCAGTGAGCATGCATTGCGTTGAAGTTCATGTGTCACTGAGCATGCATTGCGAGGAAGTTCATGCGTCAGTGAGCATGCATTGCGTGGAAGTTCATGTGTCAGTGAGCATGCATTGCGTGGAAGTTCATGTGTCACTGAGCATGCATTGCGTGGAAGTTCATGTGTCACTGAGCATGCATTGTGTGGAAGTTCACGTGTCAGTGAGCATGCATTGCGTTGAAGTTCATGTGTCACTGAGCATGCATTGCATGGGAGTTCATGTGTCACTGAGCATGCATTGCGTGGGAGTTCATGTGTCAGTGAGCATGCATTGTGTGGACGTTCATGTGTCAGTGAGCATGCATTGCGTGGAAGTTCATGTGTCACTGAGCATGCATTGTGTGGAAGTTCATGTGTCAGTGAGCATGCATTGCGTGGAAGTTCATGTGTCACTGAGCATGCATTGCGTGGAAGTTCATGTGTCACTGAGCATGCATTGCGTAGAAATTCATGTGTCACTGAGCATGCATTGTGTGGAAGTTCATGTGTCAGTGAGCATGCATTGTGTGGAAGTTCACGTGTCAGTGAGCATGCATTGCGTTGGAGTTCATGTGTCACTGAGCATGCATTGCGAGGAAGTTCATGCGTCAGTGAGCATGCATTGCGTGGAAGTTCATGTGTCAGTGAGCATGCATTGCGTGGAAGTTCATGTGTCACTGAGCATGCATTGCGTGGAAGTTCATGTGTCACTGAGCATGCATTGTGTGGAAGTTCACGTGTCAGTGAGCATGCATTGCGTTGAAGTTCATGTGTCACTGAGCATGCATTGCATGGGAGTTCATGTGTCACTGAGCATGCATTGCGTGGGAGTTCATGTGTCAGTGAGCATGCATTGTGTGGACGTTCATGTGTCAGTGAGCATGCATTGCGTGGAAGTTCATGTGTCACTGAGCATGCATTGTGTGGAAGTTCATGTGTCAGTGAGCATGCATTGCGTGGAAGTTCATGTGTCACTGAGCATGCATTGCGTGGAAGTTCATGTGTCACTGAGCATGCATTGCGTAGAAATTCATGTGTCACTGAGCATGCATTGTGTGGAAGTTCATGTGTCAGTGAGCATGCATTGCGTGGAAGTTCATGTGTCACTGAGCATGCATTGCGTGGGAGTTCATGTGTCACTGAGCATGCATTGCGTGGGAGTTCATGTGTCACTGAGCATGCATTGCGTGGAAGTTCACGTGTCAGTGAGCATGCATTGCGTGGAAGTTCATGTGTCACTGAGCATGCATTGCGTAGAAATTCATGAGTCACTGAGCATGCATTGCGTGGGAGTTCATGTGTCAGTGAGCATGCATTGAGTGGAAGTTCACGTGTCAGTGAGCATGCATTGCGTGGAAGTTCATGTGTCAGTGAGCATGCATTGCGTGGAAGTTCATGTGTCACTGAGCATGCATTGCGTTGAAGTTCATGTGTATGTGAGCATGCATTGCATGGGAGTTCATGTGTCAGTCAGCATGCATTGCGAGGAAGTTCATGTGTCAGTGAGCTTGCATTGCATGGGAGTTCATGTGTCACTGAGCATGCATTGCGTGGGAGTTCCTGTGTCAGTGAGCATGCATTGCGTGGACGTTCATGTGTCAGTGAGCATGCATTGCGTGGAAGTTCATGTGTAACTGAGCATGCATTGTGTGGAAGTTCATGTGTCAGTGAGCATGCATTGCATGGAAGTTCATGTGTCACTGAGCATGCATTGCGTGGAAGTTCATGTGTCACTGAGCATGCATTGCGTAGAAATTCATGTGTCACTGAGCATGCATTGCGTGGGAGTTCATGTGTCAGTGAGCATGCATTGCGTGGAAGTTCACGTGTCAGTGAGCATGCATTGCGTGGAAGTTCATGTGTCAGTGAGCATGCATTGCGTGGAAGTTCATGTGTCACTGAGCATTCATTGCGTGGGAGTTCATGTGTCACTGAGCTTGCATTGCGTGGGAGTTCCTGTGTCTGTGAGCATGCATTGCGTGGAAGTTCCTGTGTCAGTGAGCATGCATTGCGTTGAAGTTCATGTGTCACTGAGCATGCATTGCGTGGAAGTACACGTGTCAGTGAGCATGCATTGCGTGGAAGTTCATGTGTCACTGAGCATGCATTGCGTAGAAATTCATGTGTCACTGAGCATGCATTGCGTGGGAGTTCATGTGTCACTGAGCATGCATTGCGTGGGAATTCATGTGTCACTGAGCATTCATTGCGTGGGAGTTCATGTGTCACTGAGCTTGCATTGCGTGGGTGTTCCTGTGTCTGTGAGCATGCATTGCGTGGAAGTTCATGTGTCAGTGAGCATGCATTGCGTGGGAGTTCATGTGTCACTGAGCATGCATTGCGTGGGAGTTCATGTGTCACTGAGCTTGCATTGCGTGGAAGTTCATGTGTCAGTGAGCATGCATTGCGTGGAAGTTCATTTGTCAGTGAGCATGCATTGCGTGGAAGTTCATGCGTCAGTGAGCATGCATTGTGTGGAAGTTCATGCATCAGTGAGCATGCATTGCGTGGAAGTTCATGCGTCAGTGAGCATGCATTGCGTGGAAGTTCACGTGTCAGTGAGCATGCATTGCGTGGAAGTTCACATGTCAGTGAGCATGCATTGCGTGGGAGTTCATGTGTCACTGAGCATGCATTGCGTGGAAGTTCATGTGTCAGTGAGCATGCATTGCGTGGAAGTTCATGTGTCAGTGAGCATGCATTGCGTGGAAGTTCATGTGTCACTGAGCATGCATTGCGTGGAAGTACATGCATCAGTGAGCATGCATTGCGTGGAAGTTCATGTGTCACTGAGCATGCATTGTGTGGAAGTTCATGTGTCACTGAGCATGCATTGCGTGGAAGTTCACGTGTCAGTGAGCATGCATTGCGTGGAAGTTCATGTATCAGTGAGCATGCATTGCGTGGAAGTTCATGTGTCAGTGAGCATGCATTGCGTGGAATTTCATGTGTCAGTGAGCATGCATTGCGTGGAAGTTTATGTGTCAGTGAGCATGCATTGCGTGGAAGTTCATGTGTCAGTGAGCATGCATTGCGTGGAAGTTCATGTGTCAGTGAGCATGCATTGCGTGGAAGTTTATGTGTCAGTGAGCATGCATTGTGTGGAAATTCATGCGTCACTGAGCATGCATCGCGTTGAAGTTCACGTGTCAGTGAGCATGCATTGCGTGGAAGTTCACGTGTCAGTGAGCTTGCATTGCGTTGAAGTTCACGTGTCAGTGAGCATGCATTGTGTGGACGTTTATGTGTCAGTGAGCATGCATTGCGTGGAAGTTCACATGTCAGTGAGCATGCATTGCGTGGAAGTTCATGTGACAGTGAGCATGCATTGCGTGGAAGTTCATGTGTCAATGAGCATGCATTGCGTGGAAGTTCATGTGTCAGTGAGCATGCATTGCGTGGAAGTTCATGTGTCAGTGAGCATGCATTGCGTGGAAGTTCATGTGTCAGTGAGCATGCATTGCGTGGGAGTTCATGTGTCAGTGAGCATGCATTGCATGGAAGTTCATGTGTCAGTGAGCATGCATTGCGTGGAAGTTCATGTGTCAGTGAGCATGCATTGCGTGGAAGTTCATGTGTCACTGAGCATGCATTGTGTGGAAGTTCATGTGTCACTGAGCATGCATTGCGTGGAAGTTCACGTGTCAGTGAGCATGCATTGCGTGGAAGTTCATGTATCAGTGAGCATGCATTGCGTGGAAGTTCATGTGTCAGTGAGCATGCATTGCGTGGAAGTTCATGTGTCAGTGAGCATGCATTGCGTGGAAGTTTATGTGTCAGTGAGCATGCATTGCGTGGAAGTTCATGTGTCAGTGAGCATGCATTGCGTGGAAGTTCATGTGTCAGTGAGCATGCATTGCGTGGAAGTTTATGTGTCAGTGAGCATGCATTGTGTGGAAATTCATGCGTCACTGAGCATGCATCGCGTTGAAGTTCACGTGTCAGTGAGCATGCATTGCGTGGAAGTTCACGTGTCAGTGAGCTTGCATTGCGTTGAAGTTCACGTGTCAGTGAGCATGCATTGTGTGGACGTTTATGTGTCAGTGAGCATGCATTGCGTGGAAGTTCACATGTCAGTGAGCATGCATTGCGTGGAAGTTCATGTGACAGTGAGCATGCATTGCGTGGAAGTTCATGTGTCAATGAGCATGCATTGCGTGGAAGTTCATGTGTCAGTGAGCATGCATTGCGTGGAAGTTCATGTGTCAGTGAGCATGCATTGCGTGGAAGTTCATGTGTCAGTGAGCATGCATTGCGTGGGAGTTCATGTGTCAGTGAGCATGCATTGCATGGAAGTTCATGTGTCAGTGAGCATGCATTGCGTGGAAGTTCATGTGTCAGTGAGCATGCATTGCGTGGAAGTTCATGTGTTAGTGAGCTTGCATTGCGTGGAAGTTCATGTGTCAGTGAGCATGCATTGCGTGGAAGTTCATGTGTCAGTGAGCATGCATTGCGTGGAAGTTCATGTGTCAGTGAGCATGCATTGCGTGGAAGTTCATGTGTTAGTGAGCATGCATTGCGTGGAAGTTCATGTGTTAGTGAGCATGCATTGCGTGGAAGTTCATGTGTCAGTGAGCATGCATTGTGTGGAAATTCGTGTGTCAGTGAGCATGCATTGCGTGGGAGTTCATGTGTCAGTGAGCATGCATTGCGTGGAAGTTCATGTGTCAGTGAGCATGCATTGCGTGGAAGTTCATGTGTCAGTGAGCATGCATTGCGTGGAAGTTCATGTATCAGTGAGCATGCATTGCGTGGAAGTTCATGTGTCAGTGAGCATGCATTGCGTGGAAGTTCATGCATCAGTGAGCATGCATTGTGTGGAAGTTCATGTGTCAGTGAGCATGCATTGCGTGGGAGTTCATGTGTGACTGAGCATGCATTGCTTGAAAGTTCAAGTGTCAATGAGCATGCATTGCGTGGAAGTTCATGTGTCAGTGAACATGCATTGCGTGAAAGTTCACGTGTCAATGAGCATGCATTGCGTGGAAATTCATGTGTCAGTGAGCATGCATTGCGTTGAAGTTCATGTGTCACTGAGCATGCATTGCGTGGAAGTTCACGTGTCAGTGAGCATGCATTGTGTGGAAGTTCATGTGTCACTGAGCATGCATTGCGTAGAAATTCATGTGTCACTGAGCATGCATTGCGTGGGAGTTCATGTGTCAGTGAGCATGCATTGCGTGGAAGTTCATGTGTCAGTGAGCATGCATTGCGTGGGAGTTCATGTGTCAGTGAGCATGCATTGCATGGAAGTTCATGTGTCAGTGAGCATGCATTGCGTGGAAGTTCATGTGTCAGTGAGCATGCATTGCGTGGAAGTTCATGTGTCACTGAGCATGCATTGTGTGGAAGTTCATGTGTCACTGAGCATGCATTGCGTGGAAGTTCACGTGTCAGTGAGCATGCATTGCGTGGAAGTTCATGTATCAGTGAGCATGCATTGCGTGGAAGTTCATGTGTCAGTGAGCATGCATTGCGTGGAAGTTCATGTGTCAGTGAGCATGCATTGCGTGGAAGTTTATGTGTCAGTGAGCATGCATTGCGTGGAAGTTCATGTGTCAGTGAGCATGCATTGCGTGGAAGTTCATGTGTCAGTGAGCATGCATTGCGTGGAAGTTTATGTGTCAGTGAGCATGCATTGTGTGGAAATTCATGCGTCACTGAGCATGCATCGCGTTGAAGTTCACGTGTCAGTGAGCATGCATTGCGTGGAAGTTCACGTGTCAGTGAGCTTGCATTGCGTTGAAGTTCACGTGTCAGTGAGCATGCATTGTGTGGACGTTTATGTGTCAGTGAGCATGCATTGCGTGGAAGTTCACATGTCAGTGAGCATGCATTGCGTGGAAGTTCATGTGACAGTGAGCATGCATTGCGTGGAAGTTCATGTGTCAATGAGCATGCATTGCGTGGAAGTTCATGTGTCAGTGAGCATGCATTGCGTGGAAGTTCATGTGTCAGTGAGCATGCATTGCGTGGAAGTTCATGTGTCAGTGAGCATGCATTGCGTGGGAGTTCATGTGTCAGTGAGCATGCATTGCATGGAAGTTCATGTGTCAGTGAGCATGCATTGCGTGGAAGTTCATGTGTCAGTGAGCATGCATTGCGTGGAAGTTCATGTGTTAGTGAGCTTGCATTGCGTGGAAGTTCATGTGTCAGTGAGCATGCATTGCGTGGAAGTTCATGTGTCAGTGAGCATGCATTGCGTGGAAGTTCATGTGTCAGTGAGCATGCATTGCGTGGAAGTTCATGTGTTAGTGAGCATGCATTGCGTGGAAGTTCATGTGTTAGTGAGCATGCATTGCGTGGAAGTTCATGTGTCAGTGAGCATGCATTGTGTGGAAATTCGTGTGTCAGTGAGCATGCATTGCGTGGGAGTTCATGTGTCAGTGAGCATGCATTGCGTGGAAGTTCATGTGTCAGTGAGCATGCATTGCGTGGAAGTTCATGTGTCAGTGAGCATGCATTGCGTGGAAGTTCATGTATCAGTGAGCATGCATTGCGTGGAAGTTCATGTGTCAGTGAGCATGCATTGCGTGGAAGTTCATGCATCAGTGAGCATGCATTGTGTGGAAGTTCATGTGTCAGTGAGCATGCATTGCGTGGGAGTTCATGTGTGACTGAGCATGCATTGCTTGAAAGTTCAAGTGTCAATGAGCATGCATTGCGTGGAAGTTCATGTGTCAGTGAACATGCATTGCGTGAAAGTTCACGTGTCAATGAGCATGCATTGCGTGGAAATTCATGTGTCAGTGAGCATGCATTGCGTGGAAGTTCACGTGTCAGTGAGCATGCATTGCGTGGAAATTCATGTGTCACTGAGCATGCATTGCGTGGAATTCATGTGTCAGTGAGCATGCATTGCGTGGAAGTTCATGTGTCACTGAGCATGCATTGCGTGGAAGTTCATATGTCAGTGAGCATGCATTGTGTGGAAGTTTATGTGTCAGTGAGCATGCATTGCGTGGAAGTTCATGCGTCAGTGAGCATGCATTGTGTGGAAGTTCATGCATCAGTGAGCATGCATTGCGTGGAAATTCATGTGTCACTGAGCATGCAGTGCTTGGAAGTTCACGTGTCACTGAGCATGCATTGCGTGGAAATTCATGTGTCACTGAGCATGCATTGCGTGGAATTCATGTGTCAGTGAGCATGCATTGCGTGGAAGTTCACATGTCAGTGAGCATGCATTGCGTGGAAGTTCACGTGTCAGTGAGCATGCATTGCGTGGAAGTTTATGTGTCAGTGAGCATGCATTGCATGGAAGTTTATGTGTCAGTGAGCATGCATTGCGTGGAAGTTCATGTGTCAGTGAGCATGCATTGCGTGGAAGTTCACGTGTCAGTGAGCATGCATTGCGTGGAAGTTCATGTGTCTCTGAGCATGCATTGCATGGAAGTTCACGTGTCAGTGAGCATGCATTGCGTGGAAGTTCATGTGTCAGTGAGCATGCATTGCGTGGAAGTTCATGTGTCACTGAGCATCCATTGCGTGGAAGTTCACGTGTCAGTGAGCATGCATTGCGTGGAAGTTCATGTGTCAGTGAGCATGCATTGCGTGGAAGTTCATGTGCCAGTGAGCATGCATTGCGTGGAAATTCATATGTCACTGAGCATGCATTGCATGGAAGTTCATGCGTCACTGAGCATGCATTGCGTGGAAGTTCATGCGTCACTGAGCATGCATTGCATGAAAGTTTATGTGTCACTTTGAGATGTGAGTAGCTTTTAATACATTTGAACAACACAATATTAGACCTCTGTGCTGATTATACTGTATATTATTGCATGTATTGAACCCTCCCTGTCCGGCTAATAAGGGAGTTTACAACATGTGGGTAATAAACATCTTAGGAAACATCATGCAGGAGCCACCCGCTGAGATAGGCTCCTCAAAGTCTGGGTTGGGGCAAATGGTGGTCCGATGACTTTCATTCACCCCAGAACATGAGTACTTGAGCCTAACTCTGTTACCCAAATGGCTTTCACACCTTGGCAACCTCTGAGTCTTTCATGTCCAGGACCCAAGCAGACTTGGTGGCACCAGGCTTGGAAGCCACATGTTCTCTCGGAACCGCTGACCATGAAGTCCCCAGGTCATATATCGTGCACAAGCATATATACACTTTAAACGTACTGTTTAATAAAATATATACTTTATACCTGTCTAAGTCATATGGTTATGGGGAATAGAATAAGAATCTGCACTTTTATTCCTACTAGCCATATTCCCCACACACTATACCGGACTTTAAAACTCCTTGCAACCTTTTGTATGGTTGGAATACCCCCAGAACCCCTATACCAGCTTCTGGGTGACCTGGGCATTAACTGGGCACACCTCTTATACAAGTGACCCCTTTACCATTCTAGGGACACCTCAGATCCCTATGCCACATTTACTTTTCTGGTCTTTGCTGAAGCAGGGAATCCTAGCAAGCGTTTTCAAGGGGGTTACATGTATATGACACATATTGTATACCACTTCTCAATGCATCTCCAGGGCTGAAAGGAATGTTGGAACTTTGTTGGATCTAAGAATACATATTAGACCTGACACCTTAACCTCTGTTAACCAAACGTAATGATAGGATTAACCTAACGCCTATGCACTAAAGAGAATAATAACTATGATAACCTAGAGTTAACCACTGAATTACCGCATCAACACTTTCCAACAGACGTTAGGGTTACCGCATATGTAAATAAGATGCTAATGACCTGTTAGCCTAACTTCGCAGTTCCGCTAAACTCCGGTAAGGTTAGCACAGGGTAATAATGATGCGATAACTAGGTAAAATTGCCGTTACCCACAAGCAGCCCATGATTATTCTAATGTTATTCCGGTCAGCAGGCTATAATGACAAACAGATGAATAAAATGCTACCCGAATATATTATGTTAATATGGTACTTAGCACTTTTCATTGACATAGTGAGGTGTCAGACCAAGATATATGTTAACAATTATATACCATTCAGAATCACAAAGAGGTGCAGCGATAAGGTATTATTTGGGTGGTGTAGTAAACTGTATAATGTATTTATTTGTTTAAAGTTAATGTTGTGTCATATATTGTGTACTAACTAAATTATGTCTGTGCAATGACATTACAACAATATATTGGAATAATTACAAAGCGACAGAAATACTTAACACAATATATATTCTTACACACAGTGAAAGCACCGTGGCTGAGGAATAACCCGATCAAACACAATGTAACGTAAACAATGTCAACTGACAAGGGAAACAGACATAAGGAAACGATATCTTCCCCTTTCAGCCGGGGGAAGGGACATGCTGGCGGGGGCCCCTCATACCGCTGGGTATTGGGATTAGCTCATGAATAAGTAATTAGATAGTTAATGACTAATTTGAATGCTCATTTGCATACCATGCATCAAAATGATTGCACAGATATTGTTACAGTAATGCCAATGCTTTTCCACTGGCGATCTAGATTTATTACATACTAAATAAAAAAAACATTAAACAATAATAACACCGATTTTTTTCCATTTACCAACGTTTAGGGAATCTCGGCCAAACAGAGAGAGATCGCAGATAGATACGGTAGATAACAGGCACGGGACGTTTGCTAGATATGCCATGTTTATAAGGCTGTCTCTTCCCACATACTGCAGTAACGCCTCCTCACGGTACCAGTTGTACAATATATGTTCATGTTTAAACAGTTCTACGATGCTTTCAGTATGCTTTATTGTTATGGCCTTCACACCGTAATTGTACTGTACTGTGCTTGTGTTTTATAAATCACGCATAATAAGGGAATTACATTCTCAGAGTTATCACTGGAAGTGCTTTTTCTATTAATATTTTTACACATATTGATTCTAGTAAATATTGGAAAATATAATTTGCTTGCACTTTGCAATAAAGATAAAAAATATTGCTTATTTAACAGTCTTATTTAATATAGGAGCCGGTGATCTATTCTAACACAATAGAATACTCTTTTTTTTGCTATTTTTTCTCTATGGATTATTATTCCGTATTGTTTTTCCTATCACAAAGGATGATACAATGTGTTAGATACTGTATACTTATTTAGTCTCCTTGCAGATGGCTGCTATAATATACAGTAACCTGGGCGTTAAGTGAGGTAGGGGTTAAAATATAAGAGTGGGTTTATCCTTAGTTGCTGTTGTTCTGGAGTGTGGGGGTCAGACCAATATATAAGGTGTTTCCACACCTATAGCCAATTCTCACACAGTTATCATTATGTTGATTTTATTTGAAGTCACAAGTTGTGCTGCAGAATATAAGGGGAAGAAAAGACAGTTAACTCAAGTAGGGCTTATTATCGGCCGTCTACAGTCAGTCCTCAACCAGACAATCAACCCCTAAGGACCTTGGCTAAGTGGACCTAGGTGGGAAGGATGCTAGGGTGGTATCCCCAAGTGAGCTAGGATTAGGTTCCGATGGCAGCTCAATCTTATCTCAATCCCGACCAGCCGTATAAGGGGAGATAACTACATACAAATATATTCGGGGACAATACAAGGAGCTTCCAAAAGAACTATTCATTCCAAGGGCAGTACAAAGGGCTCGGGGGCATCCCTTAAGGTTGGAGGAAAGGAGATTTCACCAGCAAAACAGGAAAGGGTTCTTTACAGTAAGGGCAGTTACAATGTGGGATTCATTACCCATGGAGACTGGGATGGCAGATACAATAAACATAACAAAAAAACATCTATTTGGAAAGGAAAGGTATGCATTGATATTCCAAATAAGTAAACATGGGAAGGATGCTGATCCCAGGAGTAATTTAATTCCCAATATTTGGAGTCAGGAAGGAATGTATTTTTCCCTTTATGAGATATCATTAGATGATATTTCAGTGTGACGCGTACGCTGGCGGGGAGGACATGAGTTCTGTCTTCCTGTGCCGCATCCCATAGCTCCCGTACAGACCGCAGATCACGGCTGTAGTCTCTGCACGCTCCGCCAGGCGCCCGTGCCGCAGGGAGCACTGGGACCGTAGCCTTAAACATACTTTTTGGAATGTAGAGTATTTTGCATACTGTATCTGTCATCTAAATTTCGCATAGGTTGGACTTGATGGACGTACGTCTTTCTTCAACCTCATCTACTATGTAACTACAGTATGTAAATATGTAACTATGGGACTATATAACTATGTATATACCCCCTCTGTGTGAGGTCCACAACCCACAGGCAGATGAGATTATTTTTCATGCCTTTCTGTTCATAGAGAAGCTCACAGTTGTGTCTGTTGAATAAACGTTGATTGCTACAAAAGTCCCTGGCACCTATGTTGGAACTCCCTCACCCTCAGCCCTTCGCCAGAATATCCTTCGACCGAGCGTGTCCACCGTTACCCTGAGAAGTGGCGTTTCAGAAAACAGCCAATTAGTGCATGTACCCCTCCTGCTGGGAAAGGTGGGTTAGGCCAGGTCCCCAGTGGCCGCTGCGGAGCGTGCAGCGGCGTGCGCGCCACACAGCACAGCCCTACATGGGGCAGGCCCCAGAGGCCACGTGTGTGGGCACGCAAAGCGCTGTGACGCGTACGCTGGCGGGGAGGACATGAGTTCTGTCTTCCTGTGCCGCATCCCATAGCTCCCCTACAGACCGCAGATCACGGCTGTAGTCTCTGCACGCTCCACCAGTCACGCGGGCAACAGGCAGCACTGGGGCCGTAGCCTTATACATACTTTTTGGAATATAGAATATTTTGCATGCTGCCCTGTAAATTGCCTTGTCCCAAAAAATGAATGACCACAGCAGTGAGCCAAGATATTGTTCTTGATGAATTACAGTACATGTGCCATTGGTAACATTTATATATGTATGCCCAAAGTGACACTATATGTTTTGTACAGCAGAGGACACAGCAAAATTCATAACATCCAACTTGTCAACAGAACCCAGGGGTTCTCAACTCCAGTTCCCAATACCACCCAACGGATCTGGTTTTCAGGATATTCCAGCTTCAGCACAGGTGGCGCAATCAGATTGCGCCACCTGTGCTGAAGCAGGGACTGATTTAGCCACCTGTGCTGAAGCTTGGATATCCTTGAAACCTGACCTGTTGGCGGATCTTGAGCACTGGGATTGAGAAACCCTGGGGTAAGTGGTTCTCCAAAATGCTTTTCATCAGCATCATTTTAAACTCTTTGCCTTGCAGTGGAGGAGTTAATCTTACTTGCCAATCATCTCTTCGTAGACCAGTACAGTGGCAGCTGTATCTCAAAGCAAAGCAATGCATGTCCCTCTTGCTTGTTTAAGACAAGAAGATGTAGGCAGGTGTACTGTACCTTACCGTTGATTGACAGATACCGTACGTTGGCCAATAAGAAGCAACTTATTTTTTAATCTGTATTTATCATACTTCTGTAGATGTTTCTTTATGGGAAAAATATTTAGGAAAAGTTATGGTGACCATGGTAACCCTCTCAGACCTTCATCATCATCGAAAAATATTTAGAGACCATTGGCAGCTCTAAAGACACTTAAATCCCAGCACAGGTGGAAGGGATAATAGTTATATGAGGCAATATATGTAGTATGAAATGGCGTGTTGTCAGCAGCCTTCACGTGCAGGGGTATTATAATGATCAGGAGACAGTGTGTATAAGTGTGGCAGTCCGTATATCTCTCCGTGGAAGCGAGTAGAACTATATCGCTCTGTACAAATTGCTGGCAAGAAAATATCTCACAGTGGGTAAATAATTTTAAATTACCTCTGTTTGTCCTGCGCGATGTTGCAATCTTTGTGTCACAGTTGATCCAGGGAAAAGTGTGCCATAGCCGAAGTGCACTGTATCTCCAAAGCTGTATGCCGACAGTGAAGCCAGAAGCCAGTCCTGCCCTGCAGCTGCGGGTCCGTCCAATCAGAGAGAAGAATCAAGAACACTGTAGAGGATTGGTTAGACGCTCAAACAAGCCCCAGGCACTCACAACTCACCGGGTAGGAACAAAAATAAAATAAATTTTATTAAACTACATAATAAAAGTGACAAACTGGGGACATACTCGGACAAAACAAACAAAAACTCTCCTCCCACGCGTTTCACGCTCTAACAGCGCTTTCTCAAGGAGGCTTGTTCGAGCGTCTAACCAATCCTCTACAGTGTTCTTTATCATCATCGGCCTTCACATTTATTTTTATTTCTCAAATATTTTACCAAGAAATCTACATTGAGAGTTTTCAAGCAGGTCCTGGGAACAAAATAACATTACAAGTTAGCAGCATGTTCAAAGTAGGGAACAGCTCAAGGCTTGAAAGTCTTGATTAGAGAGACACCTGTAAGTTGTCCCAGTAGTGGGGTGATCCCTTGTGTAGCGTTCACATGATGCAACCTTCCACCCCGAAGTCCCAAACAGAAGATAATGTCCTTCTCACTTCCAATCGCATTCACCGTTTCATGAGAAACATGCAGAAAACCATTGACCACCACTGGTCGTCATAAGACATTTGGCAAAGGTTACGAGGGCAAGCGAGTGGCCCCTAAGGGCATCTTCGCCATGAACGAGATATACTGTAAACTGAATGTGTTAATGGTTTTCGCTGTGTTCTGTCATAATGGGTGTTCTGTTCTGCTGTCCAACTGTCCCTCTCCGTGAAGTCCACGATGGCTCTGCTTGTGGCAGGGACTAATTGCCCACAGCAAGAGGGGCTTTTTAAAAGGCAAGCGATGCCTTCATTTGAGACTGTGTTTCTATTGATTTTATTTTTATTTATAAAATGTTTTACCAGGAAGTAATACATTGAGAATTACCTCTCATTTTCACGTATGTCCTGGAAGTGATGTTAGTGTTAGAAGTATCTACTGTATATTGCTAGATTATTTCATTTCTGTTGGGGTTATTGATTAAACTGTGATAGTGCTGATTGGGACACTATAGCATGGACTTCAGTTTCCGTGCCATAGTGGCCCGATAGGCACCATTGTGTTCAGATTCATCACGTTTCTGTGCATTGGTACCCTGAATAGGCAGCTTTGGGGAAGATTCATCAAGTACTGTACCTGAATGGGTCAGCGCTCATTCAAAGCACTGGATCTGGTGCATTCGCTTCTTCCAGAACTTGACGCATTTACCATATTGTGCTTCCTGTCATCTACGAGACATTGTAAATTCTAACTGGAATAATATCTATAATACTTGGAATTTGCAGTCTCATGAATTTACAATGCCAACATAATAAGATGTTGACTCTCTGTTCTCGAACTTTGTAATGCTTTAAGCATAGATTTATTTAAAAATGCAAAACAACTTACAAAACAAGGGAACAAGAAGCGTAGTTAATTTTTTTTTTAAATATATAACCTGCACGCGCAGATCATTAGTACCGCAGGCACAGACTCCAATGGAGTGCTCACGTTGCCCTGCTCCTACTACTTAAACTCTGTGGATATGACCCGACGGTCCTATGGAGCACCCGTTCAATGGGGGGATACTTTTTAAGATACCCAGTCTCTATACCTATCCAGGACATATATACACCCAGTCCAGAAATATACTCCCTGCTTACCACAGTTCATTCTGGTATACTAGTTGGGTATTATCTCACAGTATGCTGGGCAGTGATTATATTACTGTATATAAACACTACTAGGGCTGCTTATTACCACTAATATACCAGCTACCTTTGGGGCAGTTTCTACTCTGCTGGTTTCAGTGTGGTATTTCTTCTGGGCAGTTCAATACATTCATTTACTCCCTAGGGTGCTTAATCCTGACCATGTATATACTGACTTTACACAGGCTTCTTTGATCCTAGAACTCTGCTACTATTATTGCCACAAATAGTGTATCGTTTAGTTGCGGTCTCCTTCGTTTTTACAGAGGAGTCCCAACGGTGCTAAAACTACTCCAACAGCTGACACCAATAAGGAGCATTAGTGTCTGCACCGATCTGTTATTCACAGATCCCTGCTCACCCGACCTAACACTGCATTTATCGTGTGTTTTACTTAGCCGGTGTATATATATACTTTAGTGGTCCCCTCCTCAGGAGACCTGCTCCACTCATGCTAGCACATTACTCACTGTGTGGGTAATTATCTATACCTCAGATCACTACCCACACGTTGGTTGTACAGTACACCGCCTTCATTACAAAGTATTGCAGGTGTCTGCAGGTATTCGTTGTTCTGGGATCCCTGCTTACACACCTTGATGCCGTGTACAGAGTTGTGCCCTACATAAGTATGCATATATACTGGCTTACTGTGGTCACCTATGCTAGGAACCCTTCTCAGCCTCTGTGTTAACATTGATCAACACCTTGATCTCTGCTCACAAACCAATAAATTATCTACCTACCAGGTTATCTAAAGTGTGGTTCAGCAACACACCAGTATTACTCCTATCAGCTGTTTGCATTTTATTCATGGTATTTCAGTTATTATCTCCCCCCTACCTTCACTGGTGGTTCTCCCTCATAGAAGGTCCCACCAAGGATAGCGTATGTACACTCACATACCCTATCCAGCACTGTCTACAATCCGGGGTCCACCAACTCCAACTGGATTTATAGCGCGTTGTTTAATTGTTTTTTAAAGCCCTATATTTTATAATTAATCCCAATAAACTATTTTAATTAACTCATCGACCATCCAATTAGGTGAGAGAGTGCTATAAATTGGGTTACTTTCTCTCCAGTGTGTTTATATTATTCATTACCCAATCAGCACCACCATCCTTCTAATAAAAGATAGTAAAAGTAGCGCTGGTCCTATTAACGAAGAGCAATAAATACTTTAAGTCCCGCAGCTGGTGTCCCAGGAGGTTATTCAAACTCCTCCTTATGTAAGTATTGTAGAAAATAAAGTTGTCCTCCAGTGCGTGGTCTTATTGCTCTTTTCTTCCTTATATATATATAGAAAAACAACAACAAAAGAACACCACAAACAAGTGGTATAATAGGCGTCGACAATCAATATTCTTATCTATAGAGAAGTAGAGAACTTAACACTTGCCTGTGTGTTTGTTCCCGTGGTGCATACTCCTCTATGTTCTTCCTGCTGTTACCTTACTGAGTGGAGAGAGGCATAGCAAAATACTGTTTATTGGAAACAATTTAAAAGATGGGATAAAATGCACTTACAAATGACCAACCACATGATTTGTGGTGGTTTCTGTTGCTGCAAGTGTCCTTTAAAAGTCGCTCTCTCTGGAGGTGCTTTGCAGTCACCCGTTTTCAACTCCTGACAGTCAGATTGGGTCCACGGGAATGAGGGGCTTTCCCAGACTCGTGCAGGCGAAACGCGTTTGATGTGGACACCCCTTTTTGATCATTAAGGTAACAGCAGGAAGTACATAGAGGAGTATACACCACGGGAACAAACACACAGGCAAGTGTTAAGTTCTCTTCTTCTCTATAGATAAGAATATTGATTGTCGACGCCTATTATACCACTTGTTTGTGGTGTTCTTTTGTTGTTGTTTTTCTATATATATAAGGAAGAAAAGAGCGATAAGACCACGCGCTGGAGGACCACCATCCTTCTACTGCATCATCATTAAGCTGAAGCAGGGGTTCTACAAAGTTTTCTTTCAGATACTCACCTATTGGTGCCAAGTCACCATGTCCCAGAATAATTTGAAGGTTTCCCTGTGGGTAATACATCCTGATGATAACAAAAATATATATTCCATTTCCAAAAAATAGGGGACTTAGGCATTTGCAATGACACCTACAACCATTATAATAACACCAAGCTGTCAACTTTCAGTGATTTGCTATGACATCTACATCCATATAATGACACCGGAACCGTCAACTTTCAGGGATTTGGAATGAGCAGTAGTCTCGTAAGAGTTACTCACTAAAGTCCTTCAGTTGCAAAAACCCGTACAAAAGAATTGAACTACTGTAGTTTGATCGAGGTAAACATTGTACTGTTCTTTTGATAAATCTGACGCTGTTTTTGCCTTGGTTTTGGAACCAGGACACTTCGCTGAGTAAACTCTTTTGAGTAGAGATGGGCAAAGGTTTTTGGCGAATTTCGATCCGCCGCAGATCGGAACGGTTTCTTTAGTCAGCGGATCGGTCTCAAAAATGGCAATTGACCTTTTTTTTTTTTTTAACACTGACAATCCATCCGCGGATTCCGTAATCCGCTGACGAATTTTAAGAATCCCATCCTTGCATGCGGATTGCTGAATCCACGGATGGGATTGTTACAATCCGCCAGGGGATTGTGGAATCCAAAAATGGATTGTTAAAATCCACTAGCGGATTGTATCCAATGGCGGATTTGGAGTAATCCGCGCGGATTGAAACTGTAACAATCCGTCGGCGGATTTTAAACGGCGGAACGGATTTCGAATGGCTAATTCGGAAATATCCGGGAAACGGAATTCGACTGACTCGCCCAGCTCTACCTATGACACTGCTTTGAGGTTTATGTAAGAAAAGTCTATCAGATGCAAATCTGTACACAATATTGCCCCAGATTTAGATTATTTTTATAAAAAAATCTATTACTTTCAAAGTGAGTTTTTCCACCCACTTTGTCCCCAGTTTTGGAGCCGGGAGACTTTTCTTTACATTAAGACCATTGACTCTAATGGAGTCTCACTAATTAGGATATTACATATGTTGCACACAACATTTCCCCGAGGTCACCCAGCAACTTTAACATACCAAGGTATGCCTCTGAATATTGCAACATTTACAATGGATTTAGTACTGCAGTATAAGGCTTTGGTCCTGCTGCGTCTGGTGGCCCGTGCGGCCGCGGACCACCAGCCCCTTTCCTGTAGTGTGGAGGTCCCCGCTGGCTCCTTACTACTTGGCTGACTGCGTGCTGCTAGTGATTTACAACTCTGACGCGTCACGTGGTACGGCAGTCAGCCAATGAGGGAAGGAGCTACGGATGGGAGGCGGCTTGGGAGGGGAGCAGGGAAGGAGCTGCGGGGGAAAATGTGTGAGTATATCACACACAATATCTCGGACCTGGCAAAGTTTTACCACGCCCCCCACCCTCCCACTCCCGCCCCCTCCTGCTCCGGCTCCCGGCTCCCTACAGACCGCATATCGCGGTCAATTGCCTGTCAGTGTGCCGCCTGTCTGCAGTGCGGGCGCGCTGACAGAGGGAGCGGGGCCTTAGCCTAACCCTAACATACTTTAGCAGAGTGACTATGCTTCATCTGTATATTCATTTTATTAAAATACATGTTTTTGGCGAGGAGTCCCCAGATCTCCCCGATCTTTGTAACACGGTCGATGTTATTGTCACTTTGACACAATACTGAAAGAATCCAGCACTCACTAAATGAAGAGATTGAAATCACTGGTATGCAACCAATAAGTACATTTAATCAAGGCACAAATGAATGAAAAAACATACAGCGTCACATATACAGAACCAAAACACATAGGTATAACCACATAAGAGATGTGCGGGGGGGAATATGTGATACAAGGGGGACATGCTGTGGAACAGACAGGGGGTGTGCATAGGGGAATGGGCCTGATGAAGGGTTAATCCCCGAAACGTTGCCCCCCTTGACTCCCCGTTTAGACCCACCTTCCTTTGCTGTTTTGCCCCACCCTCTCACCCTGATACACCCCCCCTGTCTGTGTTTTGGTTCTGTATATGTGACTCTGTATGTTTTTTGATTCATTTGTGCCTTGATTAAATGTACTTATTGGTTGCATACCATTGATTTCAATCTCTTCATTTAGGGAGTGCTGGATTCTTTCAGTATTGTGTATTGTGTTTAAGAGGGTTTGGGTGCTCTTTAATCCACGGCACCCCGTATTGCATATCTATTTTCTATTGTGATTGCTGTTTATAGTATTGTATTACATTGTCACTTTGACGTTTCAACTTGTTTGATTGCTGATGAACTAGCAGTAATGGAGACTACAATGCAGCCATTCACAAATCTAAAAGCAGGAGTGCTTTAAAAAAAAGAATTATTTCCCAAATGTGTCACACGGGACACCCCCAAAAGCCATTGTTTTGCAACTTAAACCCCCAACTCTGTATTAGGAACCCAAATGAAGATGACTTGGAAGTCAGGACCTCCCATTTGAAATATGGGTTTTATACTTCGCACAAAACATTAACTTCGTTCTTGTTGAAGGAAAACTGGCATTTTTTACTTGATCAATCCAGGATCTGTCTGTCACTCTCTCCGAACCCCTCTCTCTATCTCTTTGTCACCTGCTCCCCTTCCTTTGTCACTCAATGTATGTCCAAGTGGTAATGTCCCTGCAATCAATTTGAGCCTCTTTTTTAAAATATCCTGCCCCATCCCTCCAAGGATCCAGCCTCCAGGCTGGGAAACACTGGGGTAAGATCTGGTGATATGCAGATATGATGAAGGGGCATGGGGCCCCAGAAACAGTGCTGATTGAAACTCACTGTATGTAATCTGCATGAAAACGATGGGGAACCTACATTAAATAGAAATACTTCAGATTTAATCAACAGAAAGAGCAAGTGAGTTTTCAACTGTTTTATATTTGTGAGCTCCTGTCCCCTGGAAATGTTCTGGTTTAGCATTCTGTATCAGAGGTTCGGGGCCCAAGCACCAAGAAAATAGGACTACTACTATCTTAGTGAGATGAGTGTTTTTCTGTTTACTTGCTAACCCAACCCTTGAATGCACAGAGAGGGTAGATGGGTTACTTTCATGGCAGCTGTTTGCTATACAGTACATAACCATCAGAGTTTACAAACAGACTTTATGTGTTTGCTAATGGTGCAGCCTGTGACTTTTTCGTGTTTATTACTTGTTCTCTGCACTTACATCATTTCTGGCTATTCAGCTTCATTTGAAGCCGGGCAGTCCGACTTCCAACAGAGAGGAGCCAAACTACACAGGATCAGATCCACGTGAGAATGTTTGCTTGCGTGTGGTACAGAGACGCTGTGTGATCTGCAAAGGAACAAGCAGTTCAATCTCTTCAGTTTTTGCCCTCAATCACTCTCTCTGATTGGTCTCTTCTTCATCTTTTTTTGTTTGCTTATTCTTCTACCGTCATAAACCTACAGTTCAATATCACTAACCTTTTTGGTATTTCGTTTTTTCGAAAGAGTGGTTATTTATTTGCAAGTTGTCAAAAACTCACCCGGCAAACCTTAAACAAACAGGTCTTCATTGAATGAAGAGTGTAGTAGTTACGTGTTTTGGCCAAAAAGTGAGAATCCTGCCACACCACCGCTACACCACTATACCGCTACAATGCCACACCGCGACACACTCTACACCGCCACACCGTATCCCAGATCATACATGAACTATAAATATGTGCCTTGTTTTATGCCATTTTCCCCCCATACTTGTCTTTTTCATTTTAATAGCAAACAAGAGGGAGGGGGTAGGGGGTGATCAACTAAATCATACTGATTGTAATGTAAATGAATAATAAATGTAAGCGATAATTATCAAGGACAATAGGTGCAACTGTGAATTGAAGTGAATCAGGAAAGCAAAAGGGGCACACAAATGTATGTGCTCCAAACAGAAAATTCACTTATGTGCACACTATGTGGATTTAAAATATAACATTTAATAAGTGTACTTAAAACATATATTACCGTAACTCTAAATGTAGTAAACCTTAAAAATAAATTAAACAATGTAAACACGTGCAACAGAGTTGGCCTCACGTATATGTAACTTACAGTAAAGAATAGTGACTGGAACCTGTTTGGCCAAACAAAGTGCAACCAGGCAAGGTGAGTCAAAGTAGAAGGTAGAAGAGATGTGATGCATCCAAAATCAGAGAGAGTTCCTCCACAACATATATTGATAATCAGGATGACAATGGGGAGTCCTTGAATTATGATTGCGTATACATAGGAAGGGCTAAGTGTCTAGTGGGGTCCACTTGACCTCCACAGCTTAAACACTGTATACACCCAACCAAATAAATAGTGTTACAATGCAAAAGCACAGGTATGCATATATGTATATATATGATAGGGCACTGCGGCCCTTTACCTTAGTGCTTGAAAGGACATCCAGACATCCATGGCGTGCAGCCCATCCAGGCAGGTAAACAGGAGAATGAAGGATGGAGATGGATGGTACAGCCACGAAAATCAAATTCCCAATGGGACCGGAGGATATGAAACAAAGATACACACTCCAATTATGCAATAGGTCTGGGTTATTGAACGCGTAGGTGCGTTCGTGTTGTCCTGTTGCTTTACCCACCTGCAATAAACCAGACCTATTGCGTAATTGGAGTGTGTATCTTTGTTTCATATCCTCCGGTCCCATTGGGAATTGAATTTTCGTGGCTGTGCGATCCATCACCATCCTTTAAGGTGAGTCAAAGTACCTAGCACTCAGTGACACTGTAATCAAACAGCCAGAAGCTGCAGCAGGGGTGCGGCTATAGTATAACCATAAATAGTAATAGTAGTATCAATAGAGCCAGCCCTGCCAACTACACTGTTATTCAATATATAGCTATGCTAGTGGAGAACAGTGACCAACACTTGCAGTTACTAGCACTGTAAGTTAATTAGCCAAATGCTGCAGCAGAGATACGGCTAGAGTATATCCATTGACAATGATAGTAACCAGAGAGCCAACCTGCTAGCTACACTATTTTTTATATATGGCTGTGCTAGCAATAATACTGGTAGTAGAGCACTGTATTAAAATAACCCCATGACAGGGGCTAGTAACATGATAACGCGTCCAACGCGCTTTTCCCTCCTACTATGGAGCTTCGTCAGGGGCAATTTTGCCTTAATAGGAAAGAAGTTTGTGACTTAAATTTTAATAACTTTTTTATAACATTTATAGCCTGGCAAATATATCACCTGCTTTTAAAATATAGCTGTATGTCTTAGTAGTATTCCCACCCAGATTCAATTTACACTTATTCTTTATGTGTAAACATGCACGAATTTGCTTCACCTGCGTTTCGTTCAAACTTTCAAAGAAGTCTAACAATTCGCCAAGACGTTTGACAGAACAACACATTTTGAGATAAGATGGACACACTATTACTAGTGAGTTACAGGCTTCCTGCCTGCGGGAATGATGCATTATGAATTTAGAAATGGCAAATGGTGAAAAATAGTTTTAAGTGAAAAAGAGAGGGATGTAAAATATGTGTCGTGGCAATGTTTACTTTTCTTACTGCATATATTACACGCCGACAGCACCACTAGAGAAATTATGGAAATATTGTGCATTTTGCACAGCTTACCCAACGGTGAATTTATAAAAATAGCATTACTAAAAATTCATAATAACTTCCCCTTTAAAGCTGCCCCAAAAGTATGTGCCTGAATGCTTCTAACAGGGGCAGTACAAAGGACTCGGGCCATCCCTTTAGGTTGGAGGAAAGGAGATATCACCAGCAGCAAAGGAAAGGGTTCTTTACAGTAAGAACAATAGATTTGTTCAAACCAAGGTTGGACATCTTTTTAGATAGGAAAGGTATACAGGGATATACCAAATAAGTAAACATGGGAAGGATGTTGATCCAGGGATTAATCCGATTGCCAATTCTTGGAGTCAGGAAGGAATTTATTTTCCCTCTTATGAGACATCATTGGATGATATGACACTGTGGTTTTTTGTTTGCCTTCCTCTGGATCAATAAGTATAGATATAGGATAAAGTAATCTGTTGTCTAAATTTAGCATAGGTTGAACTTGATGGACGTACGTCTTTTTTCAACCTCATCTACTATGTAACTATGTAAAAATGTGATTCAAATTTGATTATACTATAGTATTGTATTGTATGTCTTTATTTATATAGCGCCATTAATGTACATAGCGATTCACAGCAGTAATACACATTACAATCATATAGTTAACAAATAATACAAATAACACATAAATGGAGAAGAATGTGCAGAGAAGAGGGTGATCAACATTATTGAAAGCAGAGGAGAGGTAAAAACGAATCAACAGGATGAGTATGCTGTGTGGACACCTGATTAGAGGGGTCTAGTTGGTTATGGGAGTTGAGAAAATGAAGTATGCTTTAAAAAAAACAATGTGTTACAGAAGTTAGAGGCCAATGGCAAGAGGTAGGCAGGGCAATAGTTAGAAGGGGGAGGTCAAAAGTATTAATCTTGGGAATAGGTCAGAAAAGAGCATACGTAAAAAGTGCCCGAGAACATACGGGAGTGAATATATGAGTGAGGATGGGGTTAAATGAACATTACACACATCATTTTTTCAAATGATATCAGTTCTGTAGTATACTTACTGCATTCAAAAAATGTCAACACTTCGTGCCCTTTTGAATGAGTTTTAATATACTAAGCATCCTTTGGTGCTATAGTATCCTCTGGCACACCTCATTTTGAGCCCAGCAGTGTAAGATCTTTGGCAATAAATAATCCCAGGGTAGTGTGGCAGTGTTCCCAGCAGGAGACCATGGCTGAGTTGGAAGCTATAACAATAGACAATGTTAGCCTTAGTAATATAAGGTTTTAATCTAGCTGTTGTGTTCCTCTGACTGAAGGATATCTATAAAGGCGGCCATTAGGTGAACCCAGAGCGCATGATATTCGTTGATCGGTCACAGGAGACTGGATGGATCGGAAGCTTAGGCAATTGGTTTTTATTAAAGCTACAGAAATGTTGCACACGGTATATTAAGCCCAGCCAGGAATGCTGCATTTTTAAGGAGATGAGAGGGAATGGAGGTGAGCCTGAATGTGGTGGAGGTTGAACAGAAGAGGAGCTGAGACACTTCTTTCTATGTAACTAGAGAAGATGAGTAACTGGTAGAAAGAGGATTAGGGAGTGGAGGTGTGAAAAGGATATAGGGGGTTTCTCTGTGGATAGTTCCCACTTTGACCTTGTATAATCTGTCCCTCCCCTAGGATGCCTCTTTTGCCCACCATGGCCCTTCACCCCTTTCCTCTACAACTATCCAGCTGCCATCAGATTGTGATAACTGATTTAGATAAAACCTTGCTCTCTCTCTCTTTGTTTCTACCTTTCTTCTAGTGGGGACACAGGATTAGGCTTCTAGGTTTCATACCCCACATATCTCTTTAGCAGTGCAGTGCCTCCATCTGCCGTTTGGCTCCAGGAACTGAAGGTGATCTCCCATGGTAGAACTATTACCTCTCCCCCCCCCCCAGTAAGGTCACGCACCAGGCAGGAGGTATAGAACAACAGGAACGGTTTATTGTCTTCTGCACAGTACAGTTACATGGCAGGCTTCTGCCCAATGCAGTAACTCTCAGCTATCACTGAAGGATGGTCCCTGGACCGTCACTACAGGCCAAGGGCACCCGCAACCGTCCTAGTGCTTCCCTGCCTCCCTGGCAGAGGCAAAGCTATGGTGCACACACTCTCCCCCGAAGGGAAGAGGACTGGAGAAGGCCCAATAATCAGCCTCTCAACTGTGTGACCTGCCTCTCTCAGTGGGGAAAGGCACTCACGAATTTGGGCAGTACCTGCCCTTAAGTACAAGCAGGAGGAGGGCACCAGGTCTGTCTCATGATTGGTCATGCCCAGGCCTGATGTCACCGCCTCCCGCTGTCACTCAAGTACAGTACCAAGGAGGGGGAAATCCCCATATCAACTACTGGCAACCTGATCGTACCAGGGTTTACTGCCAGGAGGGAAGCGAACTAGTAGCCACAGATGGCATGGCTACAAGTGCAGAGCCAGTAACCCTGCCCACAGACAGCTTTTTCGACCTTTTGGGTCTCTTCAATGTAGGGCTGGTTATACCGGCTTTGCAATGCGAAGTTGGAATAGGTTTCACCCACACATTATATAAGTTCTGGTGGTTAAAAAAGTGACAAACACCCTCCACCGCACAGTGTGCAGCAAATACAAATATAACCTGTGAGCACATTCACGTCTTAGACAGGTCCGCAACCCTGCCCTTCCCCATTATCAGTGCTTCCACTGCAGCCAGGGATTGTGGGTAATGACATGCAAATGAGCATACAATGTCACCTTTAACTTCATGTCCATTTTGAGTTTAGGGCCCAGTTTAGTTCTGTATAAGTCTAGGGGAAGTATTACACACCCGAGGGAAACCTTCCACATCTTTCTTTTTAAATGAACAAACCTGACAATTCTTTATATCTTCATCAATCTTTATCGACCTCACAAGTCGCGGCTTCTCAAGTTCTGCATGCATAGTCCTTTATTTCCATGCATCCCCTATACATCTAAAGAACTTGTGAGGTGTCTACTAATTCAACCAATGCTCTGAAGAACAGTATCGGGACCTGCACAAGCATAGATTTATATTTGGATAAATGTGCCACACATACTGTACTGAATTCAGTACAAATGATACAGGACCTAGTGGAAAGAAAATAGGTGCAAGAACTTGTTTGAACCATGAAATACTGTAGGGGGGGGAGTGACAATGAAAGAGGAGGAGAATAAAATAAGAAAAGGAATGAGTTGGAATGGACATGTTTCTACTGAGCTCATGACCACCAGATGCTTCAGCAAAGCATAACAGAACAACCTTGTTCTTGGCCCCTCAAGGACTTAGGGGGTTAAGCTCCTTGCCATGCGGTTTATATACCAGCACTACTTGGTTCTATTCTGGTTAACACCTGATAACCCAAAATACATCGCTTGAGAAACCGTAGATATTGCAGCTTCTCGGTGCTGAGCAAATGTATTTGAAAAGGTGGCAGTTATTGGATTTCTTGTCAACACACCAGGAATAACAACCAAACTATTGCTAACAAGCTTGAATAAGGCTGCTAGAGAAACTGTATTTCATGGTTGTTTAGTTTATTTAACACCACAGGCTTCTGTGTAATCCTTTCACTGGGAGACAAAAACCCCATATTTATTAAAAACTAAAATACTCAACTGGTAAACATAAAACCATAGAACAAACTGGCTCTAGAAACCGGTACAGCTGTTTCAACAGGACGCTTATCACACACATCTACACACAGTTGAACAGACAGGGGGACCAATAGGAAATGCTTAGGATTTGGGAAAAATACTCCTTATGAATTGTATTCTGCATTTGATCTTATTAAGGGTGAACACTCTGGGTGGTCCAATAATGTCATTAAATAGTATGTCAAGGGCAGATAAACACACAGTAAATGTCTTCCAGCATTGTTTTTGTACTGTGAGCACACACAGGATATACAAAAAGTAATGGTAAGCAGAGGCATGGGAAATACAGTTATTGGGTCAGGATAACACAGAATAATTCAATTCAAACAATATGCTGTATTCGAGCAATGCTTAGCAGGTCCTGTTGGAAGAAGAGAGGTTAGTAACCACCACGCCAAACCGGTTACTTCAGTGTTCAGTCTGAGTAGTGGCTTTGAGCAACAAGCAGCTGTGAGCACCTTTTCCTTAATCGTCTTTTAAGGATCGCTAACCTTTCCCCCGACTTTCAGTACCCTGCTCTTATTATGCACTGTCAGGAGCAGTTCTTTTGGATTTAGAAATCTGAAAATTGACCAAAGTGTGTGTGTTAAAATGATCAAAAGTCTTTTTTGGAGGAACATCACTTGTTTTGAACTTTGTCCCGTACATCCTGCCATATTTAATGAGTTACCAACAAGTACATTCAATGCAAACTGGGAGTTAAGGAAACGGAGCAATTCCTCCCACTATCCGGAATGAGGGACTCGACGTGTGTCAGTGTCTCCAAGATGCATCTTGGTTTGTAGGTAGTAATACATTTTAATAAACCTATATGAGAGTTTCTATAGTTCAAGTTTTCTCCAGGACCGACACGATGAGGAGATTCACATAGAGTTATGAATGACTGTGGACACCTGATATGTTGGGAGACTTACAGACACAGCAGGTGCAGTAGATGGCAGTGCTTTGTGATGACGGTTGGTACAGTAGGATGACTGTGGTTGTGGGACTGTAGCCATGTGTCCAGGTTATTAAAACGCTTCATTTATAATGAGATGGGGACAGAAGGTGCTTGGCGTATACAGAGTGTGAAGAGTTCCACGGGTGCAGCACGGGATACAGGTTTAAGGCAAGAGAGAGTAGAAGAAGTGGAAGGGTTGGAAAGGAAACATTTATGAGCAGAGCACAGGAGACAAGCAGGGAGATAACGAGAGATCAAAGATGTAGGGAGGAGCAGACAAGTGTAAAGTCGTGAAGGTAAGAAGGAGAGCTTTGATCCAAAACTTGATGTGATGCCAGGAGAGAGATTAAAGGAGGAGATAAGCAGCAACTGTTCTGGGAGAAAGTGAAATGATTCTAGTTGCCTGGAATGTTGCCTGGTAGCAGTAGGTTACAATAATCCAGACAGGAGAGGATAGGGCATGCATAAATGTTTTAGCAATTGGTTGACAGAGGAAGCATTTCTTTTAGACATGGAATTAATGATAGTGGTGAAGCAAAAGGAGGAGGAGTCAAACGTCACACCTAGGCAACAGGATAGAGGATAGTACTGTTTTCTATGATGAGAAAAGGAAACATTAGGAGGTTTAGGTGGAAATATGAGGAGCACAATTTTAGGCATATTAAGTTTGAGGCAGCAGAGCATTATCCACATGAATGTAGCTAGGATGAAATCAGAATCTTGGGGCTGAATTGCAGGTGTGGGGATTGGGGTGGATATATACTGTATATATCTGTATCATCTGCATAGAGGTGATACCTAAAACCAAAGGAGCCAGTCTCCGGGACAGTCTCCGTTGAGTGAGCTGTTTGAAATCCAGATTGTAGAGGGTCCAGGAGGGCAAACCCTTTTGTTGTATACATTAAGATTAAGTCATTACCTAGTAGTACTCATATTGATACAAATATAAATAAATATATATATTTTTTCTGAGACCTTTCCTTTTCTTGCTGACCTCATCAACTCTTTTTGCCTTTGATATCATCTCGATATATCGATCCACTCCTACCCTCACTCCTGCAATCCAGTCCCAACTCTCGTATTGCCTCCTAGCATTATCTTCATGGATGGTCTTAACTTAATATGTCTAAAACTGAGCTCATATTTCCCCTAAATCTGGTCTAACATCCCCTTTCTCTATCAGATTAAACAGTGCCACCATCTATCCTATAGCCAAAGTACATTGCCTAGGAGTAACATTTGACTCTTCCCTTTCCATCTCCATGCATATTGATGGCATGGCTAACGTTTGTTGCTTCTTCCTCCATAATATTGCCAAGATGTGCCCTTTCCTCTGTCAATCTACTGCTTAAACTCAAATGCATGCCCTTATCCTATCCCATCTGGATTATTGTAACAAACTGATAACAGGCCTCTCTGCCTCGCAAATTTCTCCTTTGCAATATACCCAAATCTGCTGCTCGAACAATTTCTCTGTCTCTCAAAATAGTATCTGCTCATCTCCTCCTTAAATCCCTCTCCTGACTTCCCATCAACTTTTTGATCACCTACAATGTTCTCCTCCTTACCTTTAAGGCTCTCTACTCATCTGCTCCTTCCTACATATCAGTTTTGATTTCTCTTTATCCCCCTTGCTCGCCTCCTCTGCTCTACCGATAACTGTCTCCTCTCCACCCCTTTCACCTCTATTCCTCTCGCTGGCCTTAAACCCTTTTCCCTCACTGCCCCTTACCTGTGGAAAACACTCTGTATTTGCCAAGAACCCTCTCCTCCCACCTTAAAACTGAGAGGTACTGTATGATGAAAACCAGGAGAGAGATTTGTTGCGGATACCAAGAGAGTTTAGAATATGAAGGAGATGAGAGTGATCAACAATATCAAAAGCAGCAGAGAAATAGAGTAGGATTAGTAAGGATAAGTGACCTTGGGATTTAGCTTCATGAATATCATTGGTTACTTTACCAAGATTGTAAAGTGTCCAAGAGGACATGGGAATTAAGAAAGTTGAATATACGGGAGAACACCGGACATTCTAGCAATTTGGAGGCAAGCGGCAGAAGTGATACAGGGTGGTAGTTAGTAAGGCACGTAGGGTCTATGGTGTTTTTGAGAATGTGACCACCACATGCGTAAAGAAAGAGGGCAAAGAGCTATAGGATAGGGAGGAATTAAAGATGTGGGTGAGAGTGGGGACTAAGACCGGAGTAAAAGTTCTGATAAAGTGTGAGGGGATAGGATCAAAAGGGTAAGAGGTAGAGAGAGAAGAGAAGAAACGCTTAGAAACGCTTAGAAACTTCCAACTCTGTAACAGGAGAAAAAAAAGCCAAGAATGGAAGAAGGAGATTTAAGTAGAAGCAAAGAGGAAGGGAAGGTTATAGAATGGACCTCCTTGTGGATAGCATCCACCTTGCCTTTGAAGTAGTTGGAATGGTGGTTTGAGGTTGGCTTGAGGAGGAATGAAAGAAGCATGTGAAGTGGGAGGAGAAGGATAGAAGAGGAGTAGAATACAGAGAAAAGACGGCGTGGATTGGATTTGTGTGTTGAGTGAAGACAAATAGTATTGTTGGTCCTTAGAGAGAGCAGAGTTAAAACAGGAAAGGAGAAATTTATAGTGTAGAAAATCACCCAGAGTATCAGATTTCCTCCATACAGTGTAAGTGTTCAGAGGAGCAAGTGCACATGCAAAGTGAGCATGTTTGTGAATTTAGCAAAGGCTGTGGGTCAGAGGATACGGGTGTGCCACCGAAGTTCGTCAGGCAGAACACAGATATTTAACAAACCGGAGTTTTGCTAACAGTAAAATCACTTACACATAAACACAATGATACAGTACTGGAACAATTGGACAACGGAGAACATCTAATTTCACTAGATGCAAGGTTCTACATTAGCTAATGTACCTTCTGGAGTCCTCTTAGTGCAGGAATAACAAGTGTTTCTTTTGATGAGAGCAACACAATCTGCACAAATAATAATAATAGCATGTTCTTGTATAGCGCTGATAGTTGTACGCAGCACATTAAAGAGACATTTTTCAGGCACAGGTCCCTGCTCCCTGGAGCTTACAATCTATGATTTTGGTGCCTGAGCCACAGGGAGATAAAGTGACTTGCCCAAGGTAACAAGGAGCCGACACCGGGAGTTGAACCATGCTCCCCTGCTTCAAACTCTCAGTGCCAGTCAGTGTCGTTACTCACAGAGCCATTCCCTCTCCCAGAAGTTGATAAATGTACAACGATGCAGTCCTAGCACACAGGGACAACTGGGAACACCTATTCTGGATATGTAGAGGGTACTGCCATAGTTGCTTACCTCCCAGGATGATCTTAAAGTGTTTCTTTGCCGCGGCCAGGCACAGTCCTGAAAAGGAATTGCAGGCGTGCAATCCGGTAATCTCACACACAGCCTAGACACCGGCTGTATGTACGCAGGTAACCCAATCACAAAGGACGCAGGTCAGAGAATACATACTCAGGGAACACAGAATAATAGACCCAGGCCCAAAGTAACTAATTATGCCCCCTGGCTTCAAAGACTCGACCCCGGCAGACACCTGATCCCCTGCTCTGGAGATGAGGAGGGTTCACACGAAATTCTCATGAATGCGTGAAGTCCTTCGTCACAATCCAGAACGGGGGACCCTTGAGAACACTGTATACGTCAAGGGAAAATTATGAGTTACATAGTTCTTAGTAGATAAGGTTGAAAAAAGACATATGTCCAAGTTCAATCTATGCAACATTTTGGACAATACTTCTCCTATATTTGTATTTACAGTATTTTGATCCAGAAGAAGTCAAACAAAAAAACCCCAGAGTCATATCATCCAATGATGTCTCGTAAGGTGAAAAATTAATTCCTTCCTGACTCCAGATAACGGCAATCAGATTTCTCCCCTATCAACATCCTTCCCATGTTTACTTATTTGGTATTTCCCTGTATACCTTTCCCTTCTAAAAAGATGTAGAACTTTTTTTTTAGATGTCTATTGTATCTGCCATCACAGTCTCCATGGGTAATGAATTCCACATTTTAACTTCCCTTACTGTAAAGAACCCTTTCCTTTGTTGCTGCTGAAATATCCTTTTCTCCAACCTTAAGGGATGACCATATGACATTTGTACTGCCCTTGGGATGAATTGTCTTTTAAAGCTCATAGAATTGACCCTGTAAATATTTGTAAATAGTGTGGCATAGAGTCATGGATTCTGTATGCTAGAGCAGGGCCGATGTAAACATTAGGCCAACTTGGTGGCCACCTAAGGTGGCAAAATGTGAGGGGCAGCAAAATGTGAGGGGCGGCAGCTGTCTAGTTTGCCTAATTCAGTGTTCTAACAGAAAGGGGATTTCCCTGAGCAGAGAGAGAGCGGGGCAGTATCCTCCATCCTGATTGACTGCAATACTCAGTAGGAGCTCTCAGGATGTTGGGGGATGGCGTCAAGAAGAAGGATGAAGCATGGGCGGCAAGAGAGAGGCTGTGTATGTGTCTCTGTCTCTCTGTGGCTGACCTGTGTGTATCTGTTCTGGTGTGTGATTTAGGATGCTGAGAAAGGTGTCACTGGTCATCCAGTGGTGCTTTCGTCTGAGACAGGCAATGAATCAAGAAACCGAGGCCCAAATCTGCTAATATACTGATTGTAAAAGAGAGGTGCCATGGGGTACACTCAGAGTTGATAAGAGCTCTGCCAAATTGACATTCTGGAGCAAAATTATGATGAGTCAGACACAGACGGTTGTGTGAGTGACACGGACCAGGAGACCACGTGACGTATGGAATAACTCGTTACCAAATGATTGAAACAGAAGGTGGAGAAATTGAAATATAAACTTGAGCAAGAAGTCCTCGACGAGCAACTAAAATGTGAGGAACTAGAGCGAATACTTGAAGAGAAACTGGGGGAGTGCGTAAGGAACAAAAACTTTGGCACCGGTCTTCTCTTCATTCACGACTACACATCGTGGTTAGAATTTTATAAAGAGGTATCAAAATACCATGCTTCATGCCCCGAGGGCCCAACAATGGCCCCAAAGGGCAAATCCAAAGTTGCTGGTGGGAGTGGACATATTCTTGGAAAAGGGGTTCTTGAGGAGAAAATGTTGAACCAATTAATGAGGTCACCCCATTCACATGTTTCCCAGTTGCTACCAGAGCAAAGGAACCACTAGCACTGATGGCAGCTGATTCAGACTTATCAAGCACCACAAAACTTGTGCTGGATGACCAGTTTCAACAGGTCTCAAACTCTGCAAGGGATAAAGATGATGTTCGGGAAAGAGGTATTGCATCAAAGAGAACCAGGTCCATGGATCCAGTTGAAAAATGGACAGTCAGAAAGAAACAGAGAAGACTAGAGAGGAGTTTGAAGACTACTCCTATTGGATAAAAAAAAAAAGAGAGATTGAATTTGGACTTCTCCAACAGTGGTGCTGGTACACGGTAACAGTGCACACACCACTTCGCTGGACAATCTTACACTGGGGAGGGGGATATGTGACATTCATGAATTTTGTAGGCTAGAGTGAGGTGCAGTATGTTCGCTTTCCAGCATGTAGGATGTTAAACTCCTCTGGAGAGGCTAGATGTAGGTGCAGCTAATTATGGCAGACTCAACTCTTGACTGCAAAGGGGTTTAAAAGGCAGTCAGTAAGCTGCCAGGACAAAGAGGCTTTCTCCAACCAGGAGGGACACTGGTTGGTATGGTTCCCCAGGCCTGCTGGATGCAGGGCCTGTTGGGACCACCTGGGAACCCCCCCCCCCCCCCCCCACTTACAGGAACCTGAACCACAACCCTTCTGTCTGGTCTGAAGCTGTTACGTTCTAGAGGGATTTCTTGGATTTCTTGGAGCCTCCGCAGCTAAAGACAATGTATTCTTTATACAGTACTCTACTATACAGTACTCTACCGTTTGCAGTTTTCTGACTAGAACTGGCCTCACGAGCCAGTCAGTTAGTTAGAATGTCATTTATTGTATATTTGTTTTGCCTTAAAGCGGCAGTGTCAGTAACTGTGCTGTGATGTGGGAAAATAAACCGCTAAAGAGTTTATGGCCAAAAACACACTGTGTGGACCCTACCACGAGGTCATCTTGTCACAATAACCCCTCTTACACATCACTTTTCTAATGTAAATCAATCTAATGTAGCTAACCTCTCCTCATACAGTGAATTAGATTTCCTATGCCCTTTATTAATTTGATGGTTCTTCTCTGTGGTTCTGTAGAATCCAATCTGCAGATTCAGCAATCCGTTGGCGGATTCTTAAAAATTGCTGAAACTGTGGATTGGATTCTACAGATCCGTCCCGGGGTTCTATCTAAAGATGGATTTTGATTAATTAAAACAGCTCAAAACTATCTGTGCATTTTATACCCCAAAACAGATTTTGAGGGGGTAACATAAGCGAAAATCGAAAGGGATTTCGGCGGATTCGCCCATAACAATTGATGAGGTCATCACGCTGTCACCAATTCCAAAGAATATTTATTAGATTATCAAATAATTTTTAAATGTAATAATCTACTGTGACAAACCTACAATGGCTCACATGTTCATGAACATTACGGGATTTGTCTACAAGATATGGCAAAAAAATAAAAGGGGTTCTGTGTTTTCTGAACACAGTGTACAGCTAGACAACCAGCTTAAAAAAATGACAACAGTGAAAAGAAAATGGTGGCTAAACTAATAATTGTCCCCAACGGCATAGATGTGGCTGAGCTGCAGGAAAAACCTCTTGCCTTGTCTGTACAGAATGAACACTAATCTCAGCTCTTGTAGAGCTCTCTTGTCCTGGATGACATCTATATATATAAAACTGAAAATGTTGTATATTTGCTGTGCCTCTGGGCAATCTGATTGAACCGTTGGTCTGTCATTCAGCCTCTGGTCAATCTGATTGGTCCGTGGCCCGGCCCCGCCCCCGCACACCTCTTATTGGCCTGCGTTGTTCTATGACATCACAAACCCAACTTCCACACTCTTAAAACATTCACTGAGCTTTGGGACGCATCACAGCATCATTATTACGCCTCCTCTCACAAACTAACCCCAGCGAAGATTCACCCGAGCGCAGATTCCTCCCCTGCGGACTGCACATCACCTCCGCACACCCTCCGCTGCTCCTCTATCAACTCCCGACAGGAGCCATCAACTCCCGACACAAGCAGCACCTTAGGTACCTAGTGCTACCGCCTTCCCCCCAACACCAATACGACCCCACCTAACCTTCCGCTGCTCTGCCATCACCTCACGCCACGCGCAGCCAACTGTCACCAACCGCCAACCATGACATGCCAGCGGGGGGGCGGGGGAAGCAGGGCAGTGGTGGTCTCGGCCCAGCTGACTGTCCCCTGGTGCTGCCTTTGATCCCCCCAACCCCCCTCCTCTTCTCAATGGCACACACCTCCGAACTTGCGCCTCTTACTCCTGTGTGTGTGACACTGTGTGTGTGACACTGTGTGTGTGTGTCTAACTGTGTGTGTGACACTGTGTGTGTTTGACACTGTGTGTGTGTGACACTGTGTGTGTGTGACACTGTGTGTGTGTGTGTGTGTGTGTGTGTGTGTGTGTGTGTGTGTGTGTGTGTGGCAGACAGTCTGTGTGGTGGGGGCCGGGGGGACATGCAGGGGGGGCCACTAATGTGAGGTGCAAGGGAGGGTACAGTGATGTCACGTGCAAGGGGGGAGACTCATGTGAGGGGCAAGGGGGGGGGGGAAATCATGTGACATTCAAGGGGGGAATGATGTGAGGTGCAGGGGGGAGAGTTAGTTGACGTGCAAGGGGGGGAGAGTGATGTGACGTGCAAGGGGGGGGAGAGTTAGGTGACGTGCAAGGCGGGGGACAGTGATGTGGGGGCCAGGGGTGGGGGAAGTGATGTTGGGGCCAGGGAGGGGAGACCGCAGCTGTGAAGGAGGGGGGGGGCGGAGCTGTGAAGAGGGGGGGTACGGAGCTGGAAGGGGAACGGAGTTGTGAACGTGGGGGCCAGCCAGCTGTGAAGGGGGGTACATGCCGGGCAACGCCGGGACTCTCAGCTTGGGGACCAACACCGATGTAGTGTGGGCTCTGATCCGAGCCTATCTGAAAGAGGCCGGCAAATTACCTCTATCTTCACTGAAGATTCACCCCATATTCAAGGAGGAATGCCATAGGATATCTGCCCTAGAAGGATATGGTCAATTCTGCAATCTCAAAAAGGGGTTGACCGAGATTCCACCAGGGGGAGTGAAGTATATGGCTGCGGTACATTGCTACCCAGGACGTGATGAAGCTAACTGGTACTTCTTCCTAGAGACCATGCATCGAAGAGAATGCCAAGAGAAGGTACAAAGTGGTACCAGAGATAACAGAATGAAAGTCCTCATTTCCGGGGAGAATCAAGGTGACCATCCAGAACATCTCACTTCACCCTATATAATTTGATGTCGGTCAAAGACTGGTCAGATATACCCGGTTACTCCAATAGAGTCACTGGCTCATGTGAATGCCGCTACCGTGCAAGAAGATCCTGCCGGGCTGCAGTTCGACTTTGAGGAATCGACACTGCCTGCGGACTGGAAGAAACGGCTTAAAGCCAAATTGGAGGAATGCTGGGAGGTGTTCTCCACCGATGAGATGGATGTGGGCTGCAGCAAAAGTGCCCAGCACTCGATCCGGCTGAATGATGCCATGTCATTCTGGGAGTGTTCCAGATGCATCACTCCCAGTGATGTGGAAGACATGCTGAATTTGATGGTGGGCATTGTAACAGAGTCCCGTAGCCATTATGCCTCCCCGATCGTGGTGGTACGCAATCATAATGGGTCAGTCCGCCTGTGCGTAGGCTACGACGGACCCTGATCCATCGTACAGTCCCAGACCAGTACACTCTGCCGTGGATAGAAGATATCCTCAGCGCACTGTCAGGAAGCCAGTTGTTTATCGTGCTAGACCTGAGGTCTGGGTACAATCATGTATCTATGAGCTCTGAAGACCAGGAGAAGACGGCGTTTGTCTGTCCCCTCGGGTTCTACCAGTTTACCCGAATGCCCCAAGGCATCTGCGGTGCCCCGGCGACATTCCAAAGGTTGATGGAGAAGACCATCAGGGATATGAATCTCCGGGAATGTCTAGTCTACCTGGACGATATCATCGTGTTTGGTAACTCTAGAAGAGCATGAGGAACGCCTCCTGAAGGTACTAGACAGACGGGGTAAAGAAGGCCTGAAGTTGTCCCTGAACAAATGCCGGTTCTGCCACACGGCAGTCACCTACATGGGTCATATAGTGTCCACGGATGGAGTGGCTACTGACCCCACTAAGGTCAAAGCAGGGGTGAACTGGCCCAGACAACGTGATGTAACTGCGGTCCTTCCTGGGATTCTGTGGATACTACCGCAGCTCTGTAGAAGGCTACTCCAGCAAAGCCAAAGTCCTCAACAACCTCCTGAAGATCTACCCAGGGGAACCTCGGCAGAAGGCCGCATCCCAACGGACACCTTTCGGAGACAAGTCGACGTCTGCCTGCGAAAAGGCGTTCACCGGCCTCAAAAAGAGAGTCTTACGGAAGCACTGGTTTTGGCCTACGCCGACCCAGAACAACCGTATATTCTGCATGTGGATGCCAGATTCAGCTGGCTGGGAGCCATACTGCACCAGAAGTACCCCGCTGGCCTCCACCCAGTGGCGTATGTGAGCTGAAGCTTGACACCATGCAAGAAAAACTACCTAGTTCACAAATTGGAGTTCCTCGCGCTCATGTGGGTGTTAGTCGATAAACTTCATGACTACTTATACGGAGTCCTTTTCGAAGTGCGGACAGACAATAACCCGTTGACCTATATCCTGACAGCTGCCAAGCTGGATGCCACCGGCCACAGGTGACTGGTGGCACTCTCAAATTACCAGTTCACTCTAAAATACAAACCGGGTCCTTTAAACATCGGAGCCGATGATCTGTCCAGAAGACCTGGACTGAGTACAACACCGGACGATGGCCCGTTGGAAGAAATCCCTAAACCTGGGATGCAGGCGATGTGTTCAATGACCGCCATTATGGAGGACAAGGTGACATTCTCTGAACTGAGAGTAGCCGAATCGCTGGGATGTAAGTCCAAGGCACTTACTGCCACCTGCTGCCATCCAGAAGGCATGTCAATTACCTAGGATACCATCCTGGAATGGAAAGACTTGGTGAGGTAACACATGCGTGACACAGTGGCTAGAACAATACACCTGCCCATTCAACAAAACAGCCCCTCCTTGCTGAAGCACGCTCCTACAGACACAATCGCGTTCATCATGAGGGAATGGGACAAGTTCTGCATGGATCGTGGCCTCCTCTACCGAGTTAACCCCTACTACAACCATCCTGATAGGAAACAACTCGTCCTGCCCCAATGTCTGCAGTACCATGTCCTACTTACTAGGGCACGATAATCATGGACACCTGGGTGTGGACAAAACATTCGGACTCGTAAGAGACAGGTTCTTCTGGCCCAAGATGCGGGAATCAGTGGAGTGCCATTGCCGGAGGTGTCTGAGGTGCATACATTGAAAAACACTGCCTACACGCGCAGCCCCAATGGGCCATCTAAAAAGCTCTTGTCCCATGGACCTAGTCTGCATGGACTTTTTATGTATAGAGTCAGACTCAAAGGGCACTGGGAACGTCCTGGCAGTGACCGCTCACTACACTCGGTACCCCTACAATGTGACTCTTTTAGCAACTTCCAGAAGCAATGCGTGGCCAGGCTCCTGAAGTTTAAACTGATACACAAAATATGTTACAGGGAAATAGTTACATACTAGGGTTTAACAGAGATTTAACCCCTTAACTCCCTTAGGGACCAGAAATCACTAGGACCACATTTTAGCATTCCACCAAGTTTGCTACATATAAATGGGACCAAAATCTTGTAATAAATCTGAGTTGAAGTCTGTTCCATTGGAGGTCAGATTCCTTTTTTTCGCACCGCAGTTGACCCAGTAATCCTGACTGCACCCACATTTTTGCAGATCGGAATTTTTGTGGAATGTACCAAGTGCTTTCTATTCATTGTAATGAGAGTTTCTAGAGATAGAGATTCAGACCAGCACTTCTCATAAAGCTTCAGGACAACAAAACAGTATTTGTACAATTAGCTCCTTTTCCTAATGCGCGCTGTGCATTTGTTAATACCCACAGTGCATTATTGCTTCCATTAAGGTGTGTTTCAGACTAGCAAATCTTTTCACTCCATTAATGTTCAGGTGATCTGCGATGCCAGACATGTAATAGCCAATGATGTAACTAAATACCTCCATTGTACTAATGACTCATTTATATGCAACAGTTCCTTCTACAATCACTTCCTTGCATCGCAGACACCCTCAAATGCCACGACTGCTGCGTAAGAATATGTTAATAGGCAAAAGAGGAGAGGAGGAGAGACTGAGACTCCAGCTCCAGTTACTTACACTAACTCAACATGATGTTGGGCAAATTACTTCCTCTAAAGTCTCGCAGCTGCAAAGCTGGGGCCCTCTTTGCCACATGTAATGTAGCAATATGAATATTATTAGTCTTCCCTTCTTACCCTCAATGGCTGCTCTGAAAACAGAAGTGGCAAAAATGTAATGTATTGGAAGGATTTCACCCGGTGGTGCTGAATGAGTGTAATTAATGTGTTAAAGTGTAATTAATTGTATCCAGGTAAAGAAAGTGTGCTTTAAACAAATGATCTAGCCCGGTCCTCCCTTTAGCCCTTTCGCCCTCCTTACCTCCACTACAAGCAGGGGAACTGCCGGGCAGTCAGGGAGGTTGTAGGGGCAACCCGGTCGCCGGAGCGCCTCGGCAGGATGCCGGTAATGGAGTCTCCATTTTGGATTTAGCCATGCATGCGCAATAGGCTCACAAGTGCGGCGGCTATCTTGCCTATTCCCGTGCATGCGCAGCAGGCCTTGCGAGCGGCGTCCATTACATCCAAGACTCCACGGGGACAACAAGTCCCAACAGAACTGGTAATGGGTGCTCTAATGCCTGACGAAACGCTCCAACTCCTAATGAATACCTTAATTAAGGGTAAAGGAACAGACGAAACGCTCCAACTCCTAATGTACTTTTAGCCAAGTGTAAGATTGGTGTACGTATCTCTTTCTCATGCTGGCAGTAAACCTGGTAAGTATGCAGGATTGCCAGCAACAATCAATGGAGGTTTGCCCTCAAACCCTGGTGAGGTGTCATATATCCCAAAGGAAGTGACAACATGCATTGTGTCCACACTTAGTGATACAGAGCAGGTTTGTTCTCTGGGGGGTGATATAAGACACAGCACTGCCTAAAGTTAGGAGTTCAGTTTCCTGTTGTTGTGCTGCCTCTGTTCAGTGAGAGGCACGTGAAGGTCTGCAACAGTGTTGCAGTGGTCTCATGCTAGCTGTGAGTCAGTGAGCATACGCAGCAGAGTTAGAGGAGCTGACAGAGACAGAGCAGCTTAAGAGAGAGATGCAGAGGTAGAGAGAGGAGCTTACAGCAGACAGAGAAGCTGGGGAATCTCTTTGAGAGTAGAGGTGGAAAGCAGATCTATTAAAGGAGAAGGGACCTTCCTAATGGAGTGCTGCAAAGAGATGAGCGGCTGAGCTGCTAGCTGTGAGGGGCAGCTTGCCCATACCATGCAAATAAAGATGCCCTGTTCAAAGATACCCCCACTGTGTTAGTGTGAGATTACTCAACAGTGGCAGTCACCACCGAGAAGGAGTTCCTCACCAGGACCATCTCCCTGCGGAAGCACAGATCCTGATGAGGTTGAGGCACTGCACATGATATATATGTAGGACTCGCATCCCCTAATACCATCAAGCGGGAGACTCAGGAGTCCTGTTACTTGCAGGTGCACCACCATACACGATCACGTAATGGGGACCGGTTAGACCACACGGGCCAATGTGAGATTGGGGGGGGTCAGACAAGGGGGTCCACCGGAATACCCGTTACATACTGGTGCGTGTGGTGTGAGTAACCCCTAAGAGTCTTATAGTCAGGTTAACTAAATCCCTGTCAGTGCAGCAGAAGAGTACCAAAGATGCAAAGTTCTGTGGGGAAGGCAGTCACTATATACTATTGGTGCACTGCTAGAGAGAGGGCAGGGCTCAAACAGGGGCGTACCAGAGCCTGTTTCAGAAGAGGAAGGGGATGTGACTTTGTTGCTATAGAAACAAAAAATGCGTGTTACATTAAAATAGATTAAAAATGTCTTTACATTTTTTTTTTAATGCAACAAGTATTTTCTCATAATACATATCAGGAGCCAGATGCCGCGCGCCGCCACACGCAGGCGCATGGCTCTCTTACCTGCTCCGGTTCCCGCCACCAAGTCCCCGCACTCGCGCACCCATACGTGCGCTCCCGCCCCCTCCACACTTGCGCATGGCTCTTCCTCACGCCGGACAGCGCCCTCACGCCGGCGCACGCAGGCAAAGGCCACAGCGGGAGTCCCCGCCCCCGGATCGCGGCACGCATCATCTGTGTGCGGCGCACGCGCGTGTCACGTGCGCAACGCACCCGAGCTCCGTGGCAACAAGGCCTGATTGCCCAATCCCCCCACCTGGCTTCCTTACCTTAGCCTATGGCAGGCTCCGCACTGGCACTCCCCGGTTCCGCCTCCTCCTTGAATTGAGCTGCGTCACCTATTTAGGCTCAGCGGTGCCAGTAGCACGTTGGCTGAGCATAAGCTTCTTGTTCCTGTGCTTACCTCTCTTGTCTCCTAGTATCCTGCCTTGTCTTGTTTGATCTCCCGTGTACCGACCTTGGCTTACCTTTGGACCACCGCCTCTCTGGAACTCCAACCTTGGCTATCCTCGACTCTCCACAACTCTCCTACCCTGAACTCGGCTCTTGGACCTCGACCATTCTACCTTCTCCTGCACCGACCCCAGCGACTAGTACCTCCAATGTTCCAGACTTCTCCTACCCACACCTCTGGCAAGTATTACGATGACTCTACCCTCTCCACTCCTGACCCGGCGAGATCAACTATCCGTACTCCAGACCGGACCCCCATGCCTGTCGGTGGTGTTATCCCTACTGCCACCTCAGTAGCGAGGGTCTCGTCTAGTTTGTGGTGGGCAAAGCATGACAGTACAAAACTGATTTATTTAAAAAAAAACACACATATAGAATATTGCTTGGTCTGCAGCTTTAAAGCTTAAATCGTATCGAATAAAATTCTTCCATCCTTTTTTGTTTTTATCATTGAATGGGTACTTGCTACTTATATATTGATAAATCTCATAGAGGGTTACTCACTTATCAGAACTTTCCCGAATGACAAAATTTATCACCGTCACGTAGCTGTATGGTGGTCCAACCAGTGATTCCTCATTCCATTTCCCTGCCATGTTTTCAACGTTATGAGAAAACTCTAGCTTATTTTGATTAAAGTATACACCTGTAGCTTATTATATTTACAATACAAGGTCAGGTGATGTCGTCACTATAGCTGTCTACCGAGAGCCTGTATAGAATGACGCAGTCCCTGCGTGAGGGTCCTTTCAGTGACATGAAGGTCCCACATGAACAGAAATGTATCACCGGCATGTTCTCGTGAAGAATAGAATGCAGCACCAACTTCGAAATCATCTCGGCTTCATGAGCTTTATTCCATGCCATCATTCTTTCTAATACAGGGAGCTCTGTGATTGAGTGCTCCATCTCTCTCTCTCTTTTTTTATGTTGTAACTTTTGTGTGGCTGCACATTTCGGGGGGCAGACACCTATTAATCACCCTACGTCTTTTCCATTTAAGCAGCCTCTTTCTTTGTTTCTATTTGTGGCATTACACATGATTTGAGAGGGGAAGGATGCATGTTGCAGGTGACACAAATATATGCTCCTGGGCTAATACTCCAGGGGACGTAAACAAAATGATTCATGATTTAAGTAGATTAGGGGAATGTAGGAGATTGTGGAAGCAACAATTTACTGCCAAAAAGAACAAAGTAATGCACTTGGGTCACAAAACCCAAGGCAAAATACACAAATAATGGCACTATAATGTCAAGTATTATAGAGGAAAGGGACTTGGGAGTCATTATTTCATCTGACTTCAAAATTAGCCAAGCAATATAACAAAGCAATGGGGAAAGCCAGCAGGATGCTCGGTCGCATAGGGAAAGGTATTAGCAGCAAAAAGAGAGGTGTAGGGATAGATCATTATTAAGATCTCAACTAGGGTGCTGTGTTTAGTTCAGAAGACAATGTTTCTAAAGGACGTACATAAATTAGAAACTGTGCAAAGAAAGGCTACTGAAATGTTTCATGGTCTACACCAGGGGAGCGATAAACTTTTACTGCTGGGCCCCCCCTGTCTGGCAAGCTCCGGGGATCGTGCCCCCGTCCTACCTTGCAGCTGCGTCAAAAGACGCTCTGGGGTCATGTGATTTCAGATCACATTACACGGTGCGTCATTCGACGCATGTGACGTCACATGACCCCGCGGCATCATTTGACGCTGCGTTGCCATGAAGACGCATCACAGCCTCTGAATCCCGGTAAGTTTTATTGTTGCAGAGGCCTCACGCGGTCCCCTAGCATTTAATTTAAATGCCTGGGGGAAGAGCGCGGGACCTGTGCAACCCCCCCAGAAAAATCACCTGCCGCCCAGGTTGCGCACCCCTTGTCTACATCATAAAACTTATCACTAAAGGCTCAATATGTACATCTTGGAAAATAGAGGGGGAAGGGGGATATGATAGGAACTTTCAGATGTATCAAATGTGTCAAAAAGTGCAGGAGGGAAGCATATCCCAAAGAAAGAGGAGTGTTAGAAAGAGAGTGCAGGCTCTAGAGTAGGAGGTTGGCCGGCTCACCGGAGATTAGAATAAACACTGCTTAACTGAGAGGATGTGGAAAAGCCTTCAAACAAAGGTAGAAGAGGATAATACAGTAAAGGTATTCTAAAATGCTTGGGATATGCTAAAATATGAAATAAAGCTGAAGGTAAAATAGGCTCTAAAGTTTTACGCTAGAGATTAAACAGGAATTGGTAAACTCTTCAAACTCTACTGTATTATCCGGCCCGGTAAGAGCTTTAGCAAGTGGGATAAGAGCAGGCTTGAAATAGTAAGATCTGCTGTTTTTAATTAGGAACAACCAGGAAGGTGAACAAGAATGTAGAGGCGACAAAGAGCACCATGGCACAGTCAGGGTTTTTGGGTCTGAGGACCAAAACATGGTAAGCATTTTGGACATTAATATGGAAGGTCTTAGAAGAAGAGGGGGAAAAGCTCCGATCACGCATCTGCCACTGGAGAGAGAGGATCCAGCCCCGGGATTGGACTGACCAGATGAACGTTACTTATTTACAGTATACCTTGTTCAATAATTTCCTATCTAGTTCAGTTGAACTCGGCCTGCAAATCCTTCTTCCTGCCACCACGCCCGAAACCTTAGTAGTACAGTAGCTGGTGAATGTACTCCAATGATTCTACCCTCTTCCCACATCCGGGACGGCCATGGCCCATTAGTAAGCGCACGCTCGTGAACCTGCGGAGCGGCTGTGACCTCTGCACACCCATCTCAGGCTTAGGTTATCTACGTTAACGTTTTACTTGAGCACGCAGGGTTTTGTAGCTCTGAATCACTAAGTTACTAAACGATGGTACAAACCCCTTTAAATGGAGCATTATGACCATGTGGTGCAATAGGAACATTTTCGGACAGCCAGATAAATGAACGTTCATGCATGCAAACGAGATGCCTCTTTTGTGAAGCCATTCACATAGCTCTTCCGCCTCATTTTAAAGTGATTACCATTTAATTTGCCACTTACAAACCACCTCACTGGTATAAGGGGGTGCTGCACTTTATAAACCCATTAGAAAAGAAAGTCTGCTGAGTATAAATGTTCAGAGCCTAAAGTAGCATTGCAGTGATAGGTTTAGGTCCGCAGCATACTGTACAATACAGTATTTACTAAGTGGCACTAAGCCAAGAGCTGTGAATCTGCCTCCAGGTGGCTTATGGCTCAACACCACTTACTATATATGGCCCTTAGGCCTTGATTTAATAACTTTCATTAAACTTTGAGTTATTGCTACCATTAAATATGACTAGTTGCACGGTAAAATATAAGAAGTATTGCTGTATTCACTGCAAATGATTTCCTTATAAATAGGTGGCGATAGGAAACATGTATTAACTATTTGTTAATGTTACACCCCTATCCCACCCCCCCAACCCCCCCCCCCCACCCCAAGGGAGGTCTGTAGGTCACTATGGTGTTATGGAGCTGTTGTGCTCACCTGTAGGTTTCCAGGAGGTCTGAGTCTCCACAATGGTATGGGAGTGGAACAACAGGACAGGATGGTGCAGCGCCTCCATTCTGCAGGGCTCTGCCATAATCATACGTTTATCATGGAACCTGTGTGTCATTATGCAGTAAGCACATTTACTATTAACATAAGGGTCAAACGACGCTTGAGATGCAATTTTGTGTATATGTATGCAGAAAATAATGGAACCCCTTTAATGCCTGAGGCTACCAATGCATTGCAACGGAAAGCATTCTGGTACCAAAGGGGTTAAAACATGGCACTGTTCCACTACACTACCTCCCATCCCCTCCCCACCCCTGCATACTATGGCAATTCCTTACTAGCCACTATGGCAAGCAAGAGGTTAAACACCAACCTCATACTATTGTATCTGCCATCACTGTCTCCATGGGTAATGAATTCCACATTTGTACTGCCCTTACTGTAAAGAACACTTTCCTTTGTTGGGATAGATGTTGGGGCTCTGTTTACCCCTCTCCAATGAGGAGGAACCCAGCCTATTCCCCAAAAGGTTAACCCCTTAGTCAAAACATGTATTTAATACCTAAGCCATCTCTTATCACCAATCATTTTGTTTAATAATAAATGTGTAGGCTTTGTAGTACTGTACTCTGAAAGGGTGAGATTGGCAGACTCAGTGTCCTATATTTTCTTTTCTAATCTTTTTTGTTATTAAGGCACATAAAACACATTTTAGGGTTGATCTTACTTTTATTGCAATCCCTTTTTTGTTTATCCATGTTTGCTCATTTGTTTGCCCTTTTTGCAACTTTTGTTACATTTCCTATAATTCTGATACGATGTCTCCGTCCCTTCTGACTTAAAGAATCTAAACCCCTGCCTCATCTTTTCCATTTCATCCCTACCTGTTTATTTAGCCACATTGGTTTACACTTGTTTCTTTTATACTTATTACTGAAGAGTACTTACTGTATCTTAACAATTTTTTAACGACTATTTCTTATAGACTCTTCCTTAGTTTACTAAAATATGCATTTCTAAAAATGAGAGTCTTTTTGGTCCGATATAATATGTTTTTTTATAGTTTATTTCTAATGAGACCATGTTATGATTACTGTTTCCTAAATGTTACCTGACTTGAATATTTGTAATCACTTCTGCTGTACATTGTTTGATTATTACCATGTCCATTAATGCCCCTCTCCTGGTTGGTTCCTCAATATTTTGGGACAGGAAAGTGTGTCCTTGCACCCCCAAAAACCTGTTTCCTTTAGTTGTAATGCTAATCTCATTGCTCCAGTCGATGTCCGGATAATTAAAATCACCCATTAAAACATTACCTCGTTTTTCTGCCTTCTCCATTTAAAACATTTTTTTGGCTTCCTCAATCTCAGAGATATCTGGTGGTTTATAGCATAACCCTACAAACATTTTCTTTATACTTTTACCTCCACTGCAATTTTCTATCCACAAAGTCTCTACATTTCCGTCAATCCCTTCATAAACATCTTCTCTTATAATAGGTTTTAAATCTGGTTTAACAACTAGCATTATAACTGTGATGTATTGCTATAAATATGTAATTTGATCGGGCATCTCAAGCTGGCCCGTCTCCTGCAGTGAAAAAGTTATGTAGTACACTGGGTGGTTTATGATTTCATCTGTCATGGTTATGCTCTGCCAAAAATAATTATCCAAAGGACAAATAAATATCCTCTTTATGTACAAACACTTACACTATAACGGTAATTTGGGGCCAGCTGGGGAGATGGGTGAAGATGTCAAGTTGCTCCATTCTGTTTGTAGATATTTGTGCATTTTTCCCCCAGATCTTTTGTAATCAAAAATAATGCGCCGACTTACAGTACTTTGAAGATTGTAAAAAAAAAACAACTTAATTCGTGTTTTTTTTTTGTTTTTTTTTTTAACTTCATACAAATATTTGCTGCATTTGCCAATTCCGACCAAGAGTCTGTTGAAAACCAGGAAAGTCACTAAAATACAGTATTCACAGAATTATGATGTAGTGTTATCTTCACTAGGATACTGGCTTTTGCCGGTTTTTGGCCAAAGCGGATGTCTATACATTTTGCTAAATACACGAAGCCGGAAGAAGTCCCCCAGCCGGGCTAATTCTGCAAACGCTGAGCAATCACCCCCCAAAAATTCTAACATTTCATCCAGTATAACGTAAAACAAAATAGTGAACTCTGCGTTTGAAATGTAATATTAGTAAGCAGCAGTACCAGTGTAAGGTTATTCATCACCTTAGGGGAACCTTCAGCCTTGCACCCCCAACCAATTAACTGCAAGTTTTTTTTTCTAGATGAAACTTTGAAATGTTATACTAAATAGATTTTTTCTAACATTCATACATACTTCCCCCCCTCTCCCTCATACACATTCTCTCTTCCTGACACTCTCCCTCATACACACTCTTTCTCTCCCACTCTTCCTGACACTCACTCCCCTGACTCCCCCTGACACTCTCTCCACCCACTCTTCCTGACACGCTCTCTCTTTCTCCACACTCTCCCTGACACTCTCCCTCACCCACTCTCTTGATATTCTCTCTATGAGGAACAGACATAATACTTACATAGCACAATATGGAAGGAAGTCACAAACCTCCGATAACAGGTATCTGAGCTTAATCTGCCTCATTTAACTGCTATTCAAGTCAACGAATGCTGGTCGAGCTCCGACAGCCAGTATCGGTGCCTTGGGAGTTTGTCGTATGGGATCGTTCACCAAAGGTGAATATTGCTGCGTTAAAATGTGTTGTTAATATAAAAAATGAGATGGTGGTGATCATTTTTAGAATACTGCTGCATTTAATAACAATTATTTATTCAGAAATGGGTCTGCGATATTCCTTCTCATACGTATACCTTAAAATGTAACTGAGCGTTAAAAAGTGAGAGCTATACAAATAAGCGTTATGGGAATGTGCGATAATCAGCACTAGCAAAAGTGTGTGTGTGTTTGCGTGTGTTTGCGCGTGTGTGAGTATTTTGTGTGTTTGTGTCTGCATGTGTGAGTATTTTGTGTGTGCGTCTTTGCGTGTGTGTTTGCGTGTAACATTACACTTTGAACGCATTTGATGTCTGAGGCTACCAATGCACTAGAAATGAATATCTTCAGGCACCAAAGGAGTTCCTCTACAATATAAATATCCTACACATAAAAAGAAAATACAAAAAAATATAACACCCTGATGTGTAAATATATATATTTAGAATTTGGCTTTATTTAGACATTTTAACACTGTAAAAATAAATCCTTTCGTACAGTATGCCAAGTGGCCAGCTCATGCCCACAGGCTTCTAACTGGGTCATATATTGGTAAGTTGAATATTGTTAATATTGTGTTTTTAGCAGTTATTCTAGGTTGGTTCGTCATACCTTGTTTATAGGTGACTATTTTTTGCCGGTTGCTCTGTCTCCCTAGATATCAGAGTTTAGTGAAAACCAGGCAGATAAGTAATTAGCCATTCATTGCTCATTAGCATACAGAACCGGTCCAACGTGCGGGGAAACTGTTTCAGGCGAGGAGAATCCTGCGTGTGCAGCCCACACAACATAGGCAAACACCTCAAAATGCTGGTCCCTTCTAGGACAGAGGTACCTGGGATATACTAGGATATGAGGTACCTGGGATATACTGGGATATGAGGTACCTGGGATATACTGGGATATGAGGTACCTGGGATATACTGGGATATGAGGTACCTGGGATATACTAGGATATGAGGTACCTGGGATATACTGGGATATGAGGTACCTGGGATATACTAGGATATGAGGTACCTGGGATATACTGGGATATGAGATACCTGGGATATACTAGGATATGAGGTACCTGGGATATACTGGGATATGAGGTACCTGGGATATACTAGGATATGAGGTACCTGGGATATACTGGGATATGAGGTACATGGGATATACTAGGATATGAGGTACCTGGGATATACTGGGATATGAGGTACCTGGGATATACTGGGATATGAGGTACCTGGGATATACTGGGATATGAGGTACCTGGGATATACTGGGATATGAGGTATCTGGGATATACTAGGATATGAGGTACATGGGATATACTGGGATATGAGGTACCTGGGATATACTGGGATATGAGGTACCTGGGATATACTGGGATATGAGGTACCTAGGATATACTGGGATATGAGGTACCTGGGATATACTGGGATATGAGGTACCTGGGATATACTAGGATATGAGGTACCTGGGATATACTGGGATATGAGGTACCTGGGATATACTAGGAGATGAGGTACCTGGGATATACTAGGATATGAGGTACCTGGGATATACTAGGATATGAGGTACCTGGGATATACTGGGATATAAGGTACCTGGGATATACTAGGAGATGAGGTACCTGGGATATACTGGGATATGAGGTACCTGGGATATACTGGGATATGAGGTACCTGGGATATACTGGGATATGAGGTACCTGGGATATACTGGGATATGAGGTACCTGGGATATTCTGGGATATGAGGTAACTGGGATATACTAGGATATGAGGTACCTGGGATATACTGGGATATGAGGTACCTGGGATATACTAGGAGATGAGGTACCTGGGATATACTGGGATATGAGGTACCTGGGATATACTAGGAGATGAGGTACCTGGGATATACTGGGATATGAGGTACCTGGGATATACTAGGATATGAGGTACCTGGGATATACTAGGATATGAGGTACCTGGGATATACTGGGATATGTGGTACCTGGGATATACTAGGATATGAGGTACATGGGATATACTGGGATATGAGGTACCTGGGATATACAGGGATATGAGGTACCTGGGATATACTAGGAGTTGAGGTACCTGGGATATACTGGGATATGAGGTACTTGGGATATACTAGGATATGAGGTACCTGGGAGATACTAGGAGATGAGGTACCTGGGATATACTGGGATATGAGGTACCTGGGATATACTAGGATATGAGGTACATGGGATATACTGGGATATGAGGTACCTGGGATATACTGGGATATGAGGTACCTGGGATATACTGGGATATGAGGTACCTGGGATATACTAGGATATGAGGTACCTGGGATATACTGGGATATGAGGTACCTGGGATATACTGGGATATGGGGTACCTGGGATATACTGGGATATGCGGTACCTGGGATATACTAGGATATGAGGTACCTGGGATATACTGGGATATGAGGTACCTGGGATATACTAGGATATGAGGTACCTGGGATATACAGGGATATGAGGTACCTGGGATATACTAGGATATGAGGTACCTGGGATATACTGGGATATGAGGTACCTGGGATATACTGGGATATGTGGTACCTGGGATATACTGGGATATGAGGTACCTGGGATATACTGGGATATGAGGTACCTTGGATATACTGGGATATGCGGTACCTGGGATATACTGGGATATGAGGTACCTGGGATATACTGGGATATGAGGTACCTGGGATATACTGGGATATGAGGTACCTGGGATATACTAGGATATGAGGTACCTGGGATATACTGGGATATGAGGTACATGGGATATACTAGGATATGAGGTACCTGGGATATACTGGGATATGAGGTACCTGGGATATACTGGGATATGAGGTACCTGGGATATACTGGGATATGAGGTACCTGGGATATACTGGGATATGAGGTAACTGGGATATACTGGGATATGAGGTACCTGGGATATACTGGGATATGAGGTACCTGGGATATACTGGGATATGTGGTACCTGGGATATACTAGGATATGAGGTACCTGGGATATACTGGGATATGAGGTACCTGGGATATACTGGGATATGCGGTACCTGGGATATACTAGGATATGAGGTACCTGGGATATACTAGGATATGAGGTACCTGGGATATACTAGGATATGAGGTACCTGGGATATACTAGGATATGAGGTACCTGGGATATACTGGGATATGAGGTACCTGGGATATACTAGGATATGAGGTACCTGGGATATACTAGGATATGAGGTACCTGGGATATACTGGGATATGAGGTACCTGGGATATACTGGGATATGAGGTACCTGGGATATACTAGAATATGAGGTACCTGGGATATACTGGGATATGCGGTACCTGGGATATACTAGGATATGAGGTACCTTGGATATACTGGGATATGAGGTACCTGGGATATACTAGGATATGTGGTACCTGGGATATACTGGGATATGAGGTACCTGGGATATACTGGGATATGAGGTACCTGGGATATACTAGGATATGAGGTACCTGGGATATACTGGGATATGAGGTACCTGGGATATACTGGGATATGAGGTACCTGGGATATACTAGGATATGAGGTACCTGGGATATACTGGGATATGAGGTACCTGGGATATACTAGGATATGAGGTACCTGGGATATACTGGGATATGAGGTACCTGGGATATACTGGGATATGCGGTACCTGGGATATACTGGGATATGAGGTACCTGGGATATACTGGGATATGAGGTACCTTGGATATACTGGGATATGCGGTACCTGGGATATACTGGGATATGAGGTACCTGGGATATACTGGGATATGAGGTACCTGGTATATACTGGGATATGAGGTACCTGGGATATACTAGGATATGAGGTACCTGGGATATACTGGGATATGAGGTACATGGGATATACTAGGATATGAGGTACCTGGGATATACTGGGATATGAGGTACCTGGGATATACTGGGATATGAGGTACATGGGATAAACTGGCATATGAGGTACCTGGGATATACTAGGATATGAGGTACCTGGGATATACTGGGATATGAGGTACCTGGGATATACTGGGATATGAGGTACCTGGGATATACTAGGATATGTGGTACCTGGGATATACTAGGATATGAGGTACCTGGGATATACTGGGATATGAGGTACCTGGGATATACTGGGATATGCGGTACCTGGGATATACTAGGATATGAGGTACCTGGGATATACTAGGATATGAGGTACCTGGGATATACTAGGATATGAGGTACCTGGGATATACTAGGATATGAGGTACCTGGGATATACTGGGATATGAGGTACCTGGGATATACTGGGATATGAGGTACCTGGGATATACTGGGATATGCGGTACCTGGGATATACTAGGATATGAGGTACCTGGGATATACTAGGTTATGAGGTACCTGGGATATACTGGGATATGAGGTACCTGGGATATACTAGGATATGAGGTACCTGGGATATACTAGGATATGAGGTAACTGGGATATACTGGGATATGAGGTACCTGGGATATACTAGGATAGGAGGTACCTGGGATATACTGGGATATGAGGTACCTGGGATATACTGGGATATGAGGTACCTGGGATATACTAGGATATGAGGTACCTGGGATATACTGGGATATGAGGTACCTGGGATATACTAGGATATGAGGTACCTGGGATATACTAGGATATGAGGTACCTGGGATATACTGGGATATGAGGTACCTGGGATATAATAGGATATGAGGTACCTGGGATATACTGGGATAGGAGGTACCTGGGATATACTGGGATATGAGGTACCTGGGATATACTGGGATATGAGGTACCTGGGATATACTAGGATATGTGGTACCTGGGATATACTAGGATATGAGGTACCTGGGATATACTAGGATATGAGGTACCTGGGATATACTGGGATATGAGGTACCTGGGATATACTGGGATATGAGGTACCTGGGATATACTAGAATAAGAGGTACCTGGGATATACTGGGATATGCGGTACCTGGGATATACTAGGATATGAGGTACCTTGGATATACTGGGATATGAGGTACCTGGGATATACTAGGATATGTGGTACCTGGGATATACTGGGATATGAGGTACCTGGGATATACTAGGATATGAGGTACCTGGGATATACTGGGATATGAGGTACCTGGGATATACTGGGATATGAGGTACCTGGGATATACTGGGATATGCGGTACCTGGGATATACTAGGATATGAGGTACCTGGGATATACTGGGATATGAGGTACCTGGGATATACTAGGATATGAGGTACCTGGGATATACTGGGATATGAGGTACCTGGGATATACTAGGATATGAGGTACCTGGGATATACTGGGATATGAGGTACCTGGGATATACTGGGATATGCGGTACCTGGGATATACTGGGATATGAGGTACCTGGGATATACTGGGATATGAGGTACCTTGGATATACTGGGATATGCGGTACCTGGGATATACTGGGATATGAGGTACCTGGGATATACTGGGATATGAGGTACCTGGGATATACTGGGATATGAGGTACCTGGGATATACTAGGATATGAGGTACCTGGGATATACTGGGATATGAGGTACCTGGGATATACTAGGATATGAGGTACCTGGGATATACTGGGATATGAGGTACCTGGGATATACTGGGATATGAGGTACCTGGGATATACTGGGATATGAGGTACCTGGGATATACTGGGATATGTGGTACCTGGGATATACTAGGATATGTGGTACCTGGGATATACTAGGATATGAGGTACCTGGGATATACTGGGATATGAGGTACCTGGGATATACTGGGATATGCGGTACCTGGGATATACTAGGATATGAGGTACCTGGGATATACTAGGATATGAGGTACCTGGGATATACTAGGATATGAGGTACCTGGGATATACTAGGATATGAGGTACCTGGGATATACTGGGATATGAGGTACCTGGGATATACTGGGATATGAGGTACCTGGGATATACTGGGATATGCGGTACCTGGGATATACTAGGATATGAGGTACCTGGGATATACTAGGATATGAGGTACCTGGGATATACTGGGATATGAGGTACCTGGGATATACTAGGATATGAGGTACCTGGGATATACTAGGATATGAGGTAACTGGGATATACTGGGATATGAGGTACCTGGGATATACTAGGATATGAGGTACCTGGGATATACTGGGTGAGGTACCTGGGATATACTGGGATAGGAGGTACCTGGGATATACTGGGATATGAGGTACCTGGGATATACTGGGATATGAGGTACCTGGGATATACTAGGATATGAGGTACCTGGGATATACTAGGATATGAGGTACCTGGGATATACTGGGATATGAGGTACCTGGGATATACTAGGATATGAGGTACCTGGGATATACTGGGATAGGAGGTACCTGGGATATACTGGGATATGAGGTACCTGGGATATACTGGGATATGAGGTACCTGGGATATACTAGGATATGTGGTACCTGGGATATACTAGGATATGAGGTACCTGGGATATACTGGGATATGAGGTACCTGGGATATACTGGGATATGAGGTACCTGGGATATACTAGAATATGAGGTACCTGGGATATACTGGGATATGCGGTATCTGGGATATACTAGGATATGAGGTACCTTGGATATACTGGGATTTGAGGTACCTGGGATATACTAGGATATGTGGTACCTGGGATATACTGGGATATGAGGTACCTGGGATATACTGGGATATGAGGTACCTGGGATATACTAGGATATGAGGTACCTGGGATATACTGGGATATGAGGTACCTGGGATATACTGGGATATGAGGTACCTGGGATATACTGGGATATGCGGTACCTGGGATATACTGGGATATGAGGTACCTTGGATATACTGGGATATGAGGTACCTGGGATATACTAGGATATGAGGTACCTGGGATATACTGGGATATGGGGTACCTGGGATATACTAGGATATGAGGTACCTGGGATATACTAGGATATGAGGTACCTTGTATATACTGGGATATGAGGTACCTGGGATATACTAGGATATGAGGTACCTGGGATATACTGGGATATGATGTACCTGGGATATACTAGGATATGAGGTACCTGGGATATACTGGGATATGATGTACCTGGGATATACTGGGATATGCGGTACCTGGGATATACTGGGATATGAGGTACCTGGGATATACTGGGATATGAGGTACCTTGGATATACTGGGATATGATGTACCTGGGATATACTAGGATATGAGGTACCTGGGATATACTGGGATATGAGGTACCTGGGATATTCTGGGATATGCGGTACCTGGGATATACTGGGATATGAGGTACCTGGGATATACTGGGATATGAGGTACCTGGGATATACTGGGATTTGAGGTACCTGGGATATACTGGGATATGAGGTACCTGGGATATACTAGAATATGAGGTACCTGGGATATACTGGGATATGAGGTACATGGGATATACTAGGATATGAGGTACCTGGGATATACTGGGATATGAGGTACCTGGGATATACTGGGATATGAGGTACCTGGGATATACTGGGATATGAGGTACCTGGGATATACTAGGATATGAGGTACCTGGGATATACTGGGATATGAGGTACCTGGGATATACTGGGATATGAGGTACCTGGGATATACTAGGATATGAGGTACCTGGGATATACTAGGGTATGAGGTACCTGGGATATACTGGGATATGAGGTACCTGGGATATACTGGGATATGCGGTACCTGGGATATACTAGGATATGAGGTACTTGGGATATACTAGGATATGAGGTACCTGGGATATACTAGGATATGAGGTACCTGGGATATACTAGGATATGAGGTACCTGGGATATACTGGGATATGAGGTACCAGGGATATACTGGGATATGAGGTACCTTGGATATACTGGGATATGCGGTACCTGGGATATACTAGGATATGAGGTACCTGGGATATACTGGGATATGAGGTACCTGGGATATACTAGAATATGAGGTACCTGGGATATTCTGGGATATGAGGTACATGGGATATACTAGGATATGAGGTACCTGGGATATACTGGGATATGAGTTACATGGGATATACTGGGATATGAGGTACCTGGGATATACTGGGATATGAGGTACCTGGGATATACTGGGATATGAGGTACATGGGATATACTAGGAGATGAGGTACCTGGGATATACTAGGATAAGAGGTACCTGGGATATACTGGGATATGAGGAACCTGGGATATACTGGGATATGAGGTACCTGGGATATACTAGGAGATGAGGTACCTGGGATATACTAGGATATTAGGTACCTGGGATATACTGGGATATGAGGTACCTGGGATATATTGGGATATGAGGTACCTGGGATATACTGGGATATGAGGTACCTGGGATATACTGGGATATGAGGTACCTGGGATATACTGGGATATGAGGTACCTGAGATCTACTAGGATATGAGGTACCTGGGATATACTGGGATATGAGGTACCTGGGATATACTGGGATATGAGGTACCTGGGATATACTAGGATATGAGGTACCTGGAATATACTAGGAAATGAGGTACCTGGGATATACTAGGATATGAGGTACCTGGGATATACTGGGATATGAGGTATCTTGGATATACTGGGATATGCAGTACCTGGGATATACTGGGATATGAGGTACCTGGGATACACTGGGATATGAGGTACCTGGGATATACTAGGATATGAGGTACCTGGGATATACTAGGATATGAGGTACCTGGGATATACTGGGATATGAGGTACCTGGGATATACTGGGATATGAGGTATCTGGGATATACTAGGATATGAGGTACATGGGATATACTGGGATATGAGGTACCTGGGATATACTGGGATATGAGGTACCTGGGATATACTGGGATATGAGGTACCTGGGATATACTGGGATATGAGGTACCTGGGATATACTGGGATATGAGGTACCTGGGATATACTAGGATATGAGGTACCTGGGATATACTGGGATATGAGGTACCTGGGATATACTAGGAGATGAGGTACCTGGGATATACTACACTGGAGACACACTTTATTCGAGCTCGGCTAGTCCCACGAATTCGGGTATACCCGGGTGTATTGAGGTTTGTGACTGTTTTCTGCCCGAGTGCATTGGGTTATTTTTCAGGCAGGGATTGAAGCATTTTATTCCCGCTGGCTGCAATACTGCACAGTATATATATATATACTGCATTACAATTCATGAATTTATGCCATCTGGTAGACACGCGAAGCATTGCAGCCTATTAAATCCTAATCATTATCATTTAACAGATCAGCCGCCCGTCAGCCAGGCATGAACCCAGGCTGGGAAGGCAAACGCAACGGGGCTTGTCAGAGGTGAGGAGCGGCGCATTCCAGGTATCTGCCAGGTACATACTGGGTATTTGCTCGAATAAAGTGTGTCGGTGCAGTAGGATATGAGGTACCTGGGATATACTAGGAAATGAGGTACCTGGGATATACTGGGATATGAGGTACCTGGGATATACTGGGATATGAGGTACCTGGGATATACTGGGATATGAGGTACCTGGGATATACTAGGATATGAGGTACCTGGGATATACTGGGATATGAGGTACCTGGGATATACTAGGAGATGAGGTACCTGGGATATACTAGGATATGAGGTACCTGGGATATACTAGGATATGAGGTACCTGGGATATACTGGGATATAAGGTACCTGGGATATACTAGGAGATGAGGTACCTGGGATATACTGGGATATGAGGTACCTGGGATATACTGGGATATGAGGTACCTGGGATATACTGGGATATGAGGTACCTGGGATATACTGGGATATGAGGTACCTGGGATATTCTGGGATATGAGGTAACTGGGATATACTAGGATATGAGGTACCTGGGATATACTGGGATATGAGGTACCTGGGATATACTAGGAGATGTGGTACCTGGGATATACTGGGATATGAGGTACCTGGGATATACTAGGAGATGAGGTACCTGGGATATACTGGGATATGAGGTACCTGGGATATACTAGGATATGAGGTACCTGGGATATACTAGGATATGAGGTACCTGGGATATACTGGGATATGTGGTACCTGGGATATACTAGGATATGAGGTACATGGGATATACTGGGATATGAGGTACCTGGGATATACTGGGATATGAGGTACCTGGGATATACTAGGAGATGAGGTACCTGGGATATACTGGGATATGAGGTACTTGGGATATACTAGGATATGAGGTACCTGGGAGATACTAGGAGATGAGGTACCTGGGATATACTGGGATATGAGGTACCTGGGATATACTAGGATATGAGGTACATGGGATATACTGGGATATGAGGTACCTGGGATATACTGGGATATGAGGTACCTGGGATATACTAGGAGATGAGGTACCTGGGATATACTGGGATATGAGGTACTTGGGATATACTAGGAAATGAGGTACCTGGGAGATACTAGGAGATGAGGTACCTGGGATATACTGGGATATGAGGTACCTGGGATATACTAGGATATGAGGTACCTGGGATATACTAGGATATGAGGTACCTGGGATATACTAGGATATGAGGTACCTGGGATATACTAGGATATGAGGTACCTGGGATATACTGGGATATGAGGTACCTGGGATATACTGTGATATGAGGTACCTGGGATATACTGGGCTTATGAGGTACCTGGGATATACTGGGATATGAGGTACCTGGGATATACTAGGATATGAGGTACCTGGGATATACTAGGATATGAGGTACCTGGGATATACTGGGATATGAGGTACCTGGGATATACTGGGATATGAGGTACCTGGGATATACTGGGATATGAGGTACCTGGGATATACTAGGATATGAGGTACCTGGGATATACTAGGATATGAGGTACCTGGGATATACTGGGATATGAGGTACCTTGGATATACTGGGATATGAGGTACCTGGGATATACTAGGAGATGAGGTACCAGGGATATACTAGGATAGGAGATACCTGGGATATACTGGGATATGAGGTACCAGGGATATACTAGGATATGAGGTACCTGGGATATACTAGGATATGAGGTACCTGGGATATACTGGGATATGAGGTACCTGGGATATACTGGGATATGAGGTACCTGGGATATACTGGGATATGAGGTACCTGGGATATACTAGGATAGGAGATACCTGGGATATACTAGGATAGGAGATACCTGGGATATACTAGGATATGAGGTACCTGGGATATACTGGGATATGAGGTACCTGGGATATACTGGGATATGAGGTACCTGGGATATACTGGGATATGAGGTACCTGGGATATACTGGGATATGAGGTACCTGGGATATACTAGGATATGAGGTACCTGGGATATACTGGGATATGAGGTACCTGGGATATACTAGGAGATGAGGTACCTGGGATATACTAGGATATGAGGTACCTGGGATATACTAGGATATGAGGTACCTGGGATATACTGGGATATAAGGTACCTGGGATATACTAGGAGATGAGGTACCTGGGATATACTGGGATATGAGGTACCTGGGATATACTGGGATATGAGGTACCTGGGATATACTGGGATATGAGGTACCTGGGATATATGGGATATGAGGTACCTGGGATATTCTGGGATATGAGGTAACTGGGATATACTAGGATATGAGGTACCTGGGATATACTGGGATATGAGGTACCTGGGATATACTAGGAGATGTGGTACCTGGGATATACTGGGATATGAGGTACCTGGGATATACTAGGAGATGAGGTACCTGGGATATACTGGGATATGAGGTACCTGGGATATACTAGGATATGAGGTACCTGGGATATACTAGGATATGAGGTACCTGGGATATACTGGGATATGTGGTACCTGGGATATACTAGGATATGAGGTACATGGGATATACTGGGATATGAGGTACCTGGGATATACTGGGATATGAGGTACCTGGGATATACTAGGAGATGAGGTACCTGGGATATACTGGGATATGAGGTACTTGGGATATACTAGGATATGAGGTACCTGGGAGATACTAGGAGATGAGGTACCTGGGATATACTGGGATATGAGGTACCTGGGATATACTAGGATATGAGGTACATGGGATATACTGGGATATGAGGTACCTGGGATATACTGGGATATGAGGTACCTGGGATATACTAGGAGATGAGGTACCTGGGATATACTGGGATATGAGGTACTTGGGATATACTAGGAAATGAGGTACCTGGGAGATACTAGGAGATGAGGTACCTGGGATATACTGGGATATGAGGTACCTGGGATATACTAGGATATGAGGTACCTGGGATATACTAGGATATGAGGTACCTGGGATATACTAGGATATGAGGTACCTGGGATATACTAGGATATGAGGTACCTGGGATATACTGGGATATGAGGTACCTGGGATATACTGGGATATGAGGTACCTGGGATATACTGGGCTTATGAGGTACCTGGGATATACTGGGATATGAGGTACCTGGGATATACTAGGATATGAGGTACCTGGGATATACTAGGATATGAGGTACCTGGGATATACTGGGATATGAGGTACCTGGGATATACTGGGATATGAGGTACCTGGGATATACTGGGATATGAGGTACCTGGGATATACTAGGATATGAGGTACCTGGGATATACTAGGATATGAGGTACCTGGGATATACTGGGATATGAGGTACCTTGGATATACTGGGATATGAGGTACCTGGGATATACTAGGAGATGAGGTACCAGGGATATACTAGGATAGGAGATACCTGGGATATACTGGGATATGAGGTACCAGGGATATACTAGGATATGAGGTACCTGGGATATACTAGGATATGAGGTACCTGGGATATACTGGGATATGAGGTACCTGGGATATACTGGGATATGAGGTACCTGGGATATACTGGGATATGAGGTACCTGGGATATACTAGGATAGGAGATACCTGGGATATACTAGGATAGGAGATACCTGGGATATACTAGGATATGAGGTACCTGGGATATACTGGGATATGAGGTACCTGGGATATACTGGGATATGAGGTACCTGGGATATACTGGGATATGAGGTACCTGGGATATACTGGGATATGAGGTACCTGGGATATACTAGGATATGAGGTACCTGGGATATACTGGGATATGAGGTACCTGGGATATACTAGGAGATGAGGTACCTGGGATATACTAGGATATGAGGTACCTGGGATATACTAGGATATGAGGTACCTGGGATATACTGGGATATAAGGTACCTGGGATATACTAGGAGATGAGGTACCTGGGATATACTGGGATATGAGGTACCTGGGATATACTGGGATATGAGGTACCTGGGATATACTGGGATATGAGGTACCTGGGATATACTGGGATATGAGGTACCTGGGATATTCTGGGATATGAGGTAACTGGGATATACTAGGATATGAGGTACCTGGGATATACTGGGATATGAGGTACCTGGGATATACTAGGAGATGTGGTACCTGGGATATACTGGGATATGAGGTACCTGGGATATACTAGGAGATGAGGTACCTGGGATATACTGGGATATGAGGTACCTGGGATATACTAGGATATGAGGTACCTGGGATATACTAGGATATGAGGTACCTGGGATATACTGGGATATGTGGTACCTGGGATATACTAGGATATGAGGTACATGGGATATACTGGGATATGAGGTACCTGGGATATACTGGGATATGAGGTACCTGGGATATACTAGGATATTAGGTACCTGGGATATACTGGGATATGAGGTACCTGGGATATATTGGGATATGAGGTACCTGGGATATACTGGGATATGAGGTACCTGGGAAATACTGGGATATGAGGTACCTGGGATATACTGGGATATGAGGTACCTGAAATCTACTAGGATATGAGGTACCTGGGATATACTGGGATATGAGGTACCTGGGATATAGTGGGATATGAGGTACCTGGGATATACTAGGATATGAGGTACCTGGAATATACTAGGAAATGAGGTACCTGGGATATACTAGGATATGAGGTACCTGGGATATACTGGGATATGAGGTATCTTGGATATACTGGGATATGCAGTACCTGGGACATACTAGGATATGAGGTACCTGGGATATACTGGGATATGAGGTACCTGGGATATACTGGGATATGAGGTACCTGGGATATACTAGGATGTGAGGTACCTGGGATATACTGGGATATGAGGTACCTGGGATATACTAGGATATGAGGTACCTGGGATATACTAGGAGATGAGGTACCTGGGATATACTGGGATATGAGGTACCTGGGATATACTAGGATATGAGGTACCTGGGATATACTAGGAGATGAGTACCTGGGATATACTGGGATATGAGGTACCTGGGATATACTAGGATATGAGGTACCTGGGATATACTAGGATATGAGGTACCTGGGATATACTGGGATATGAGGTACCTGGGATATACTGGGATATGAGGTACCTGGGATATACTGGGATATGAGGTACCTGGGATATACTAGGATATGAGGTACCTGGGATATACTAGGATATGAGGTACCTGGGATATACTGGGATATGAGGTACCTGGGATATACTGGGATATGAGGTACCTGGGATATACTAGGATATGAGGTACCTGGGATATACTAGGATATGAGGTACCTGGGATATACTGGGATATGAGGTACCTGGGATATACTGGGATATGAGGTACCTGGGATATACTAGGATATGAGGTACCTGGGATATACTAGGATATGAGGTACCTGGGATATACTAGGACATGAGGTACCTGGGATATACTGGGATATGAGGTACCTGGGATATACTAGGATATGAGGTACCTGGGATATACGACGATATGAGGTACCTGGGATATACGAGGATATGAGGTACCTGGGATATACTGGGGTATGAGGTACCTGGGATATACTGGGATATGAGGTACCTGGGATATACTGGGATAGGAGGTACCTGGGATATACTGGGATATGAGGTACCTGGGATATACTGGGATATGAGGTACCTGGGATATACTAGGATATGAGGTACCTGGGATATACTAGGATATGAGGTACCTGGGATATACTGGGATATGAGGTACCTGGGATATACTAGGATATGAGGTACCTGGGATATACTGGGATAGGAGGTACCTGGGATATACTGGGATATGAGGTACCTGGGATATACTGGGATATGAGGTACCTGGGATATACTGGGATATGAGGTACCTGGGATATACTAGGATATGTGGTACCTGGGATATACTAGGATATGAGGTACCTGGGATATACTAGGATATGAGGTACCTGGGATATACTGGGATATGAGGTACCTGGGATATACTGGGATATGAGGTACCTGGGATATACTGGGATATGAGGTACCTGGGATATACTAGGATATGAGGTACCTGGGATATACTGGGATATGAGGTACCTGGGATATACTGGGATATGAGGTACCTGGGATATACTAGGATATGTGGTACCTGGGATATACTAGGATATGAGGTACCTGCGATATACTGGGATATGAGGTACCTTGGATATACTGGGATATGCGGTACCTGGGATATACTAGGATATGAGGTACCTGGGATATACTAGGATATGAGGTACCTGGGATATACTGGGATATGAGGTACCTGGGATATATTGGATATGAGGTACCTGGGATATACTGGGATAGGAGGTACCTGGGATATACTGGGATATGAGGTACCTGGGATATACTGGGATATGAGGCACCTGGGATATACTAGGATATGTGGTACCTGGGATATACTAGGATATGAGGTACCTGGGATATACTAGGATATGAGGTACCTGGGATATACTGGGATATGAGGTACCTGGGATATACTGGGATATGAGGTACCTGGGATATACTAGAATATGAGGTACCTGGGATATACTGGGATATGCGGTATCTGGGATATACTAGGATATGAGGTACCTGGGATATACTGGGATATGAGGTACCTGGGATATACTAGGATATGAGGTACCTGGGATATACTGGGATATGAGGTACCTGGGATATACTGGGATATGAGGTACCTGGGATATACTGGGATATGCGGTACCTGGGATATACTGGGATATGAGGTACCTTGGATATACTGGGATATGAGGTACCTGGGATATACTAGGATATGAGGTACCTGGGATATACTGGGATATGGGGTACCTGGGATATACTAGGATATGAGGTACCTGGGATATACTAGGATATGAGGTACCTTGGATATACTGGGATATGAGGTACCTGGGATATACTAGGATATGATGTACCTGGGATATACTGGGATATGATGTACCTGGGATATACTAGGATATGAGGTACCTGGGATATACTGGGATATGAGGTACCTGGGATATACTGGGATATGCGGTACCTGGGATATACTGGGATATGAGGTACCTGGGATATACTGGGATATGAGGTACCTTGGATATACTGGGATATGCGGTACCTGGGATATACTGGGATATGAGGTACCTGGGATATACTGGGATATGAGGTACCTGGGATATACTAGGATATGAGGTACCTGGGATATACTGGGATATGAGGTACATGGGATATACTAGGATATGAGGTACCTGGGATATACTGGGATATGAGGTACCTGGGATATACTGGGATATGAGGTACCTGGGATATACTGGGATATGAGGTACCTGGGATATACTAGGATATGAGGTACCTGGGATATACTGGGATATGAGGTACCTGGGATATACTGGGATATGAGGTACCTGGGATATACTAGGATATGAGGTACCTGGGATATACTAGGGTATGAGGTACCTGGGATATACTGGGATATGAGGTACCTGGGATATACTGGGATATGCGGTACCTGGGATATACTAGGATATGAGGTACCTGGGATATACTAGGATATGAGGTACCTGGGATATACTAGGATATGAGGTACCTGGGATATACTAGGATATGAGGTACCTGGGATATACTGGGATATGAGGTACCAGGGATATACTGGGATATGAGGTACCTTGGATATACTGGGATATGCGGTACCTGGGATATACTAGGATATGAGGTACCTGGGATATACTGGGATATGAGGTACCTGGGATATACTAGAATATGAGGTACCTGGGATATTCTGGGATATGAGGTACATGGGATATACTAGGATATGAGGTACCTGGGATATACTGGGATATGAGTTACATGGGATATACTGGGATATGAGGTACCTGGGATATACTGGGATATGAGGTACCTGGGATATACTAGGATATGAGGTACCTGGGATATACTGGGATATGAGGTACCTGGGATATACTAGGATATGAGGTACCTGGGATATACTAGGATATGAGGTACCTGGGATATACTGGGATATGAGGTACCTGGGATATACTAGGATATGAGGTACCTGGGATATACTAGGAGATGGGGTACCTGGGATATACTAGGATAAGAGGTACCTGGGATATACTGGGATATGAGGTACCTGGGATATACTAGGATATGAGGTACCTGGGATATACTGGGATATGAGGTACCTGGGATATACTGGGATATGAGGTACCTGGGATATACTGGGATATGAGGTACCTGGGATATACTGGGATATGAGGTACCTGGGATATACTAGGAGATGAGGTACCTGGGATATACTAGGATATTAGGTATCTGGGATATACTGGGATATGAGGTACCTGGGATATACTGGGATATGCGGTACCTGGGATATACTGGGATATGAGGTACCTTGGATATACTGGGATATGAGGTACCTGGGATATACTAGGATATGAGGTACCTGGGATATACTGGGATATGGGGTACCTGGGATATACTAGGATATGAGGTACCTGGGATATACTAGGATATGAGGTACCTTGGATATACTGGGATATGAGGTACCTGGGATATACTAGGATATGATGTACCTGGGATATACTGGGATATGATGTACCTGGGATATACTAGGATATGAGGTACCTGGGATATACTGGGATATGAGGTACCTGGGATATACTGGGATATGCGGTACCTGGGATATACTGGGATATGAGGTACCTGGGATATACTGGGATATGAGGTACCTTGGATATACTGGGATATGCGGTACCTGGGATATACTGGGATATGAGGTACCTGGGATATACTGGGATATGAGGTACCTGGGATATACTAGGATATGAGGTACCTGGGATATACTGGGATATGAGGTACATGGGATATACTAGGATATGAGGTACCTGGGATATACTGGGATATGAGGTACCTGGGATATACTGGGATATGAGGTACCTGGGATATACTGGGATATGAGGTACCTGGGATATACTAGGATATGAGGTACCTGGGATATACTGGGATATGAGGTACCTGGGATATACTGGGATATGAGGTACCTGGGATATACTAGGATATGAGGTACCTGGGATATACTAGGGTATGAGGTACCTGGGATATACTGGGATATGAGGTACCTGGGATATACTGGGATATGCGGTACCTGGGATATACTAGGATATGAGGTACCTGGGATATACTAGGATATGAGGTACCTGGGATATACTAGGATATGAGGTACCTGGGATATACTAGGATATGAGGTACCTGGGATATACTGGGATATGAGGTACCAGGGATATACTGGGATATGAGGTACCTTGGATATACTGGGATATGCGGTACCTGGGATATACTAGGATATGAGGTACCTGGGATATACTGGGATATGAGGTACCTGGGATATACTAGAATATGAGGTACCTGGGATATTCTGGGATATGAGGTACATGGGATATACTAGGATATGAGGTACCTGGGATATACTGGGATATGAGTTACATGGGATATACTGGGATATGAGGTACCTGGGATATACTGGGATATGAGGTACCTGGGATATACTAGGATATGAGGTACCTGGGATATACTGGGATATGAGGTACCTGGGATATACTAGGATATGAGGTACCTGGGATATACTAGGATATGAGGTACCTGGGATATACTGGGATATGAGGTACCTGGGATATACTAGGATATGAGGTACCTGGGATATACTAGGAGATGGGGTACCTGGGATATACTAGGATAAGAGGTACCTGGGATATACTGGGATATGAGGTACCTGGGATATACTAGGATATGAGGTACCTGGGATATACTGGGATATGAGGTACCTGGGATATACTGGGATATGAGGTACCTGGGATATACTGGGATATGAGGTACCTGGGATATACTGGGATATGAGGTACCTGGGATATACTAGGAGATGAGGTACCTGGGATATACTAGGATATTAGGTATCTGGGATATACTGGGATATGAGGTACCTGGGATATATTGGGATATGAGGTACCTGGGATATACTGGGATATGAGGTACCTGGGAAATACTGGGATATGAGGTACCTGGGATATACTGGGATATGAGGTACCTGAAATCTACTAGGATATGAGGTACCTGGGATATACTGGGATATGAGGTACCTGGGATATAGTGGGATATGAGGTACCTGGGATATACTAGGATATGAGGTACCTGGAATATACTAGGAAATGAGGTACCTGGGATATACTAGGATATGAGGTACCTGGGATATACTGGGATATGAGGTATCTTGGATATACTGGGATATGCAGTACCTGGGACATACTAGGATATGAGGTACCTGGGATATACTGGGATATGAGGTACCTGGGATATACTGGGATATGAGGTACCTGGGATATACTAGGATGTGAGGTACCTGGGATATACTGGGATATGAGGTACCTGGGATATACTAGGATATGAGGTACCTGGGATATACTAGGAGATGAGGTACCTGGGATATACTGGGATATGAGGTACCTGGGATATACTAGGATATGAGGTACCTGGGATATACTAGGAGATGAGTACCTGGGATATACTGGGATATGAGGTACCTGGGATATACTAGGATATGAGGTACCTGGGATATACTAGGATATGAGGTACCTGGGATATACTGGGATATGCGGTACCTGGGATATACTAGGATATGAGGTACCTGGGATATACTGGGATATGAGGTACCTGGGATATACTAGGATATGAGGTACCTGGGATATACTGGGATATGAGGTACCTGGGATATACTGGGATATGAGGTACCTGGGATATACTGGGATATGAGGTACCTGGGATATACTAGGATATGAGGTACCTGGGATATACTAGGATATGAGGTACCTGGGATATACTGGGATATGAGGTACCTGGGATATACTGGGATATGAGGTACCTGGGATATACTAGGATATGAGGTACCTGGGATATACTAGGATATGAGGTACCTGGGATATACTAGGACATGAGGTACCTGGGATATACTGGGATATGAGGTACCTGGGATATACTAGGATATGAGGTACCTGGGATATACGACGATATGAGGTACCTGGGATATACGAGGATATGAGGTACCTGGGATATACTGGGGTATGAGGTACCTGGGATATACTGGGATATGAGGTACCTGGGATATACTAGGATATGAGGTACCTGGGATATACTAGGACATGAGGTACCTGGGATATACTGGGATATGAGGTACCTGGGATATACTAGGATATGAGGTACCTGGGATATACTAGGACATGAGGTACCTGGGATATACTGGGATATGAGGTACCTGGGATATACTAGGATATGAGGTACCTGAGATATACTGGGATATGAGGTACCTGGGATATACTAGGATATGAGGTACCTGGGATATACTAGGAGATGAGATACCTGGGATATACTGGGATATGAGGTACCTGGGATATACTGGGATATGAGGTACCTGGGATATACTAGGATATGAGGTACCTGGTATATACTAGGATATGAGGTACCTGGTATATACTAGGATATGAGGTACCTGGGATATACTGGGATATGAGGTACCTGGGATATACTAGGAGATGAGATACCTGGGATATACTGGGATATGAGGTACCTGGGATATACTGGGATATGAGGTACCTGGGATATACTAGGATATGAGGTACCTGGGATATACTAGGATATGAGGTACCATGGATATACTAGGATATGAGGTACCTGGGATATACTAGGATATGAGGTACCTGGGATATACTGGGATATGAGGTACCTGGGATATTCTGGGATATGAGGTACCTGAGATATACTAGGATATGAGGTACCTGGGGTATACTGGGATATGAGGTACCTGGGATATACAGGGATATGAGGTACCTGGGATATACTGGGATATGAGGTACCTGGGATATACTAGGAGATGAGGTACCTGGGATATACTAGGACATGATGTACCTGGGATATACTAGGATATGAGGTACCTGGGATATACTAGGACAGAGGTACCTGGGACATACTAGGATATGAGGTACCTGGGATATACTAGGATATGAGGTACCTGGGATATACTAGGATATGAGGTACCTGGGATATACTGGGATATGAGGTACCTGGGATATACTGGGATATGAGGTACCTGGGATATACTGGGATATGAGGTACCTGGGATATACTGGGATATGAGGTACCTGGGATATACTAGGAGATGAGGTACCTGGGATATACTTGGATATGAGGTACCTGGGATATACTAGGACATGATGTACCTGGGATATACTGGGATATGAGGTACCTGGGATATACTAGGATATGAGGTACCTGGGATACACTAGGATATGAGGTACCTGGGAAATACTAGGATATGAGGTACCTGGGATATACTGGGATATGAGGTACCTGGGATATACTGGGATATGAGGTACCTGGGATATAATGGGATATGAGGTACCTGGTATATACTGGGATATGAGGAACCTGGGATATACTAGGATATGAGGTACCTGGGATATACTGGGATATGAGGTACCTGGGATATACTGGGATATGAGGTACCTGGGATATACTGGGATATGAGGTACCTGGGATATACTGGGATATGAGGTACCTGGGATATACTAGGATATGAGGTACCTGGGATATACTGGGATATGAGGTACCTGGGATATACTAGGACAGAGGTACCTGGGATATACTAGGATATGAGGTACCTGGGATATACTGGGATATGAGGTACCTGGGATATACTAGGATATGAGGTACCTGGGATATACTAGGAGATGAGGTACCTGGGATATACTAGGATATGAGGTACCTTGGATATACTAGGATATAAGGAACCTGGGATATACTGGGATATGAGGTACCTGGGATATACTAGGATATGAGGTACTTGGGATATACTGGGATATGAGGTACTTGGGATATACTGAGATATTAGGTACCTGGGATATACTGGGATATGAGGTACCTGGGATATACTAGGATATGAGGTATCTGGGATATACTGGGATATGAGGTACCTGGGATATACTGGGATATGAGATACCTGGGATATACTAGGATATGAGGTACCTGGGATATACTGGGATATGAGGTACCTGGGATATACTGGGATATGAGGTACCTGGGATATAAGAGGATATGAGGTACCTGGGATATACTGGGATATGAGGTACCTGGGATATACTGGGATATGAGGTACATGGGATATACTAGGAGATGAGGTACCTGGGATATACTGGGATATGAGGTACCTGGGATATACTGGGATATGAGTTACCTGGGATATACTGGGATATGAGGTACCTGGGATATACTGGGATATGAGGTACCTGGGATATACTGGGATATGAGGTACCTGGGATATACTGGGATATGAGGTACCTGGGATATACTAGGATATGAGGTACCTGGGATATACTGGGATATGAGGTACCTGGGATATACTGGGATATGAGGTACCTGGGATATACTAGGATATGAGGTACCTGGGATATACTGGGATATGAGGTACCTGGGATATACTGGGATATGAGGTACCTGGGATATACTAGGAGATGAGGTACCTGGGATATACTAGGATATGAGGTACCTTGGATATACTAGGATATAAGGAACCTGGGATATACTGGGATATGAGGTACCTGGGATATACTAGGATATGAGGTACTTGGGATATACTGGGATATGAGGTACTTGGGATATACTGAGATATTAGGTACCTGGGATATACTGGGATATGAGGTACCTGGGATATACTAGGATAGGAGGTACATGGGATATACTAGGAGATGAGGTACCTGGGATATACTAGGATATGAGGTACCTGGGATATACTGGGATATGAGGTACCTGGGATATACTGGGATATGAGGTACCTGGGATATAGTAGGATATGAGGTACCTGGGATATACTGGGATATTAGGTACCTGGGATATACAGGGATATGAGGTACCTGGGATATACTGGGATATGAGGTACCTGGTATATACTGGGATATGAGGAACCTGGGATATACTAGGATATGAGGTACCTGGGATATACTGGGATATGAGGTACCTGGGATATACTGGGATATGAGGTACCTGGGATATACTGGGATATGAGGTACCTGGGATATACTGGGATATGAGGTACCTGGGATATACTAGGATATGAGGTACCTGGGATATACTGGGATATGAGGTACCTGGGATATACTAGGACAGAGGTACCTGGGATATACTAGGATATGAGGTACCTGGGATATACTGGGATATGAGGTACCTGGGATATACTAGGATATGAGGTACCTGGGATATACTAGGAGATGAGGTACCTGGGATATACTAGGATATGAGATACCTTGGATATACTAGGATATAAGGAACCTGGGATATACTGGGATATGAGGTACCTGGGATATACTAGGATATGAGGTACTTGGGATATACTGGGATATGAGGTACTTGGGATATACTGAGATATTAGGTACCTGGGATATACTGGGATATGAGGTACCTGGGATATACTAGGATATGAGGTATCTGGGATATACTGGGATATGAGGTACCTGGGATATACTGGGATATGAGATACCTGGGATATACTAGGATATGAGGTACCTGGGATATACTGGGATATGAGGTACCTGGGATATACTGGGATATGAGGTACCTGGGATATAAGAGGATATGAGGTACCTGGGATATACTGGGATATGAGGTACCTGGGATATACTGGGATATGAGGTACATGGGATATACTAGGAGATGAGGTACCTGGGATATACTGGGATATGAGGTACCTGGGATATACTGGGATATGAGTTACCTGGGATATACTGGGATATGAGGTACCTGGGATATACTGGGATATGAGGTACCTGGGATATACTGGGATATGAGGTACCTGGGATATACTGGGATATGAGGTACCTGGGATATACTAGGATATGAGGTACCTGGGATATACTGGGATATGAGGTACCTGGGATATACTAGGACAGAGGTACCTGGGATATACTAGGATATGAGGTACCTGGGATATACTGGGATATGAGGTACCTGGGATATACTGGGATATGAGGTACCTGGGATATACTAGGAGATGAGGTACCTGGGATATACTAGGATATGAGGTACCTTGGATATACTAGGATATAAGGAACCTGGGATATACTGGGATATGAGGTACCTGGGATATACTAGGATATGAGGTACTTGGGACATACTGGGATATGAGGTACTTGGGATATACTGAGATATTAGGTACCTGGGATATACTGGGATATGAGGTACCTGGGATATACTAGGATATGAGGTACATGGGATATACTAGGAGATGAGGTACCTGGGATATACTAGTATATGAGGTACCTGGGATATACTGGGATATGAGGTACCTGGGATATACTGGGATATGAGGTACCTGGGATATAGTAGGATATGAGGTACCTGGGATATACTGGGATATTAGGTACCTGGGATATACAGGGATATGAGGTACCTGGGATATACTGGGATATTAGGTACCTGGGATATACTGGGATATGAGGTACCTGGGATATACTGGGATATGAGGTACCTGGGAAATACTAGGATATGAGGTACCTGGGATATACTAGGATATGAGGTACCTGGGATATACTAGGATATGAGGTACCTGGGATATACTGGGATATGAGGTACCTGGGATATACTGGGATATGAGGTACCTGGGATATACTGGGATATGAGGTACCTGGGATATACTAGGATATGAGGTACCTGGGATATACTGGGATATGAGGTACCTGGGATATACTGGGATATGAGGTACCTGGGATATACTAGGAGATGTGGTTCCTGGGATATACTGGGATATGAGGTACCTGGGATATACTGGGATATGAGGTACCTGGGATATACTGGGATATGAGGTACCTGGGATATACTAGGATATGAGGTACCTGGGATATACTGGGATATGAGGTACCTGGGAAATACTAGGATATGAGGTACCTGGGATATACTAGGATATGAGGTACCTGGGATATACTAGGATATGAGGTACCTGGGATATACTAGGATATGAGGTACCTGGGATATACTGGGATATGAGGTACCTGGGATATACTGGGATATGAGGTACCTGGGATATACTGGGATACGAGGTACCTGGGATATACTAGGATATGAGGTACCTGGGATATACTGGGATATGAGGTACCTGGGATATACTGGGATATGAGGTACCTGGGATATACTGGGATATGAGGTACCTGGGATATACTAGGAGATGAGGTACCTGGGATATACTGGGATATGAGGTACCTGGGATATACTGGGATATGAGGTACCTGGGATATACTAGGATATGAGGTACCTGGGATATTCTGGGATATGAGGTACCTGGGATATACTAGGACATGAGGTACCTGGGATATACTAGGATATGAGGTACCTGGGATATACTAGTATATGAGGTACCTGGGATATACTGGGATATGAGGTACCTGAGATATACTAGGATATGAGGTACCTGGGATATACTAGGATATGAGGTACCTGGGATATACTGGGATATGAGGTACCTGGTATATACTAGGACATGAGGTACCTGGGATATACTAGGATATGAGGTACCTGGGATATACTAGGATATGAGGTACCTGGGATATACTGGGATATGAGGTAACTGGGATATACTGGGATATGAGGTACCTGGGATATACTGGGATATGAGGTACCTGGGATATACTGGAATATGAGGTACCTGGGATATACTAGGATATGAGGTACCTGGGATATACTGGGATATGAGGTACCTGGGATATACTGGGATATGAGGTACCTGGGATATACTGGGATATGAGGTACCTGGGATATACTAGGATATGAGGTACCTGGGATATACTAGGATATGAGGTACCTGGGATATACTGGGATATGAGGTACCTGGGATATACTGGGATATGAGGTACCTGGTATATACTGGGATATGAGGTACCTGGGATATACTAGGATATGAGGTACCTGGTATATACTAGGATATGAGGTACCTGGGATATACTGTGATATGAGGTACCTGGGATATACTGGGATATGAGGTACCTGGGATATACTGGGATATGAGGTACCTGGGATATATTAGGAGATGTGGTACCTGGGATATACTGGGATATGAGGTACCTGGGATATACTAGGAGATGTGGTACCTGGGATATACTGGGATATGAGGTACCTGGGATATACTGGGATATGAGGTACCTGGGATATACTGGGATATGAGGTACCTGGGATATACTGGGATATGAGGTACCTGGGATATACTAGGAGATGTGGTAACTGGGATATACTGGGATATGAGGTACCTGGGATATACTAGGAGATGTGGTACCTGGGATATACTAGGATATGAGGTACCTGGGATATACTGGGATATGAGGTACCTGGGATATACTAGGAGATGTGGTACCTGGGATATACTGGTATATGAGGTACCTGGGATATACTAGGACAAAGGTACCTGGGATATACTGGGATATGAGGTACCTGGGATATACTGGGATATGAGGTACCTGGGATATACTGGGATATGAGGTACCTGGGATATACTGGGATATGAGGTACCTGGGATATACTAGGAGATGAGGTACCTGGGATATACTGGGATATGAGGTACCTGGGATATACTAGGATATGAGGTACCTGGGATATACTAGGATATGAGGTACCTGGGATATACTAGGATATGAGGTACCTGGGATATACTAGGATATGAGGTACCTGGGATATACTAGGATATGAGGTACCTGGGATATACTAGGATATGAGGTACCTGGGATATACTGGGATATGAGGTACCTGGGATATACTGGGATATGAGGTACCTGGGATATACTGGGATATGAGGTACCTGGGATATACTAGGAGATGTGGTACCTGGGATATACTGGGATATGAGGTACCTGGGATATACTAGGAGATGTGGTACCTGGGATATACTGGGATATGAGGTACCTGGGATATACTAGGAGATGTGGTACCTGGGATATACTGGGATATGAGGTATCTGGGATATACTGGGATATGAGGTACCTGGGATATACTAGGAGATGTGGTTCCTGGGATATACTGGTATATGAGGTACCTGGGATATACTAGGACAAAGGTACCTGGGATATACTGGGATATGAGGTATCTGGGATATACTGGGATATGAGGTACCTGGGATATACTAGGAGATGTGGTACCTGGGATATACTGGTATATGAGGTACCTGGGATATACTAGGACAAAGGTACCTGGGATATACTGGGATATGAGGTATCTGGGATATACTGGGATATGAGGTACCTCCGTCCTAAAGGAATCCTGCATATTGAGGAATTTGTTTCTCATTAGCACACAGTACATTTACTGGCTCATATGCAAAGGTCATTAACAATAAAGCTAACCTACTGTATAGCCCAGGTAAGAAGCCCTTTATCTCTGATTTAACACTTGGAATGGGACTTTAACTAAATTGTACGAGAAACTAAATTGGTGTTAAATACCGATAACTCCAGTTTTTTTTTTACATTCATTTACTTGTACTGGAACCCCCCCCCCCCCCCCTTATGGGCCATGTTTACTAAGAGTTGCTACTTCCAAAAAACCCTTCCATGCTACAAAACACCTACAGTATGTATGTATGTATGTATGTATGTATGTATGTACTGTATATCTTTATTTATATAGCGCCATTAATGTACATAGCGCTTCACAGCAGTAATACATGTGATAATCATATAAATAACAAATAATACACATAACAGATCATGGGAATAAGTGCTTCAGACATAAAAGTAACATTTAGGAAGAGGAGTCCCTGCTCCGAAGAGCTTACAATCTAATTGGTAAGTAGGGAGAACGTACAGAGACAGTAGGAGGGCATTCAGGTAAGTGCGTCTGCAGGGGCCAAGCTTGATGTATCAGGTGTATAGTATTAGCCACGGTGCTATTCATATGCTTCTTTAAGCAAGTGCATCCTAAGGTGATTTTAAAGGTGGGTAGAGAGGGTGGTAGTCAGGTATTGAGGGGAAGGGCATTCCAGAGGTGCGGGGCAGTCAGTGAGAAAGGTTTAAGGTGGGAGAAGGCTTTAGATACAAAGGGGGTAGAGAGACGGCATGCAAGCGAATGTGCCATGTTTACTAAGCAGTGTTACTCAATAAGACACCTTGACCCAGATCCACAAAAGGGTGCTAAGCTTTAGCATGTCTTTACTCATATTCCTTTGACGTAAGGGCATGCTAAATCTTAGCACCCCTTAGTGAATCTTGGCCTAAGTTGTTCTGGATGGTATCTTATAGAGTAGCGCTGCTCAGTAAATATAGCCCTATATACAGGCTGGATACAGGTTCGCTGATGTTCCATGCAATCAGTGTGTTTGTGTGCTTATTCCACTGCATTGCTTCTGAATGCTGATGCAACTCTTCCCTCTCCAATTACTTTCTACAGGATCTCCTAAAACAGACCTGGCAATTAGGGCTGAATATTAAATCTAGGCTGTGCTCTAATGCTCTCATCTTAATGGCTTTTTTATTGTCCTGTAGTTAGCATTTACCAAGAGTGCCAATGACCTAGAGAGGGTCACGTCTGAATTCTCTGCACTAATTATGCATGGTGGAGAAGGGGGCAGATCATCAGAGACCTTGACCTGAAAGGGCAGACGAGGAAGCCCTGAGTGAGGTGCTGTCCATTTGAGTTAGGTGTGGAATCACCAGCTTACGAGAGGGACGGGTCACTGGGGACATTCATCTTTATGCTGAGCAAGTGGGACCAAGTTCATGCTTCGTCTGACTTTCCTTGGCAGGATCCCAGTCCCTTTTCTCTGGAGCAGGAGGACAATGATGCATGTTTATGCTGAAGGATTTGCCATAATGATTGTGCCCTCTTGCAAATTGCTGGGTTAACCCTGTCTCCGCCAAACGGGTTCCTGACACACATCGCTTACAATGCACTGATAGAACCTCTGGTAGTGAAGTGGTTGAAGCCCCCGCCCCCATTTAGCAATGTAACCCATCGCGGAGAGCCCTCAGCCATGTAACGCCTTCTCTGTCCTATATGTTTCATCCTTTACAATGGGTTTAACTCTTGCACTGCCAGGGAAGCCTGTAAGGCATTGAGCTGCAATCCCCCGGCTACTCGATGAAGAACCACAATATAGCTTCTCCTTCTATTAACACTAGTGGGAGAACAAGTTCAATTCCTGTTCACTGCACCTGTGAAACTGCTGCCCACCCACCTTCTCCCCCCTGTCCCCTATTTTTCCCCTTACCCTTCCTTATAGAGTGTGAGCTCCTTACCTACTGTAACAATGTATGTTAATGTTTATTTCCTTCGTCCACCGACCCTATTGTACTACACTATGGAATATGTTGGCGCATTATAAATAAATGATAATAACAATAATACTTTTATAACTCAGTTAACGGTGCATATTCCAAGGTACCTATTTGTTCTGGTTTTTACAGGTAAGCTTTTAGGGTTAACTCCTTGTGTGCAGCACAACGTCAGCATTCTAGGCTCCCGTGTATAACCTGTTTGTATAACATGTTTGAAAGGCAGAGGCCATTTTAAATTCCCTGTTTGGTAAATCTCCTGATTAAAGCTACAGGGTTATCCTAACTCTAACCTCACCTGTAGTACTGTGCTCAATTTTGAAGACAGCGGGATGTAACAATTAGAGGTTGTACAAATGAGAGCTATTACAAGGGTCCTTTTTGGTGTCTTTGGCCATATTCGTAGTTTAAGGTCCTGTGTCCGCTCTGGGTAACCTGGAGCAAGCCTCTTCCCCTTCGTGTGTGCGCTGCTGGGGATAAAGATTTCCTCTCAAGCTACGTAACAAAATGTGCTGATAAAAATGATTACCTCTGACACATAATCCCATTATAATACTGTATGTGCCTCAAGTCTTCCTTAATTTTTTTTTTGACATGACGTCACTTAAAGGGAATAATGCCAGCCAATCAGAATGGCTGTGCTTCATTTGCCTTTAAGATGACGTCACTAAATCCAAGATGGCCGGCGTCACATAGTATTTCAGCCAATCAGATCGTGTGAACCAATTCCACACTCTGATTGGCTGAAATACCTTGTGACCCAGCGGCCATCTTGGATTTAGTGACGTCATCTTAAAGGCAAATGAAGCACAGCCATTCTGATTGGCTGGCATCATTCCCTTTAAGTGACGTCACAGCAAAAAAAAAAAATTATGTCGGAACATGGTTTCAACAGCCAATCAGGTGGCTGTTAACCATTTTGAGGGTAAATGTGACGTCACAAGCCATATTTAAGGCCGTGACGCCTCATTTGAGCCCAATAAGCCGACGAGACAGAATCGGCTGGGATTTAACATGGGGTATTTTGGATTGACAGATGAAGAAAGAACATAAAGAAGAACAAGAAATGGTTACAGATGAAGATAGAAGAAGGTGATTAAAGAAAGAAAAAAGAAGTTTGGGGTACCTGAGCCGGATCTTCATGGCGGATGGCATCGGATGCTGTTGGAGGCCTTCAAGGTACGTGAGCTTCCTGTTACCCCGGGAGTCGGAGGGCCACCGCTTCTAATGGTAAGTAAGATATTGAATGTTTGTAAATGTCTCTTTTTAAAGGTTTAATCTTTGGATGTGTTTTTTGATTTTTTGGGGGAGGCACATTGACTGATAATATATTAATAGGTATCTCTTTAGGGTACAAATTAATACATTATTATGACAATATTTGGGGGGCATTTCTCGCTTGTTATTGCAATTTATTATGTGGATGTGATTGTTTGTTTATGCTTAATGTAATAAAAGGTTTGCGATTGGTGTTCGCTTGTACTTAATGTTACATTATGTTAGCTAATGTGTTTTATGGTTACTTCAGAGATTGTTTAAATTTATTTCTTTGAGTTTTAATGGTTATATTCATTAATGTTGGAGTAATTCATTGTTTGGATTGGTTAGTTTTACTATTTATTTTGAGTTGATTTAGGAATTAATTGGTTTGATTGGGTAATGGTTTAATTAATTCATTGTTGATGTTGTAATTGCTTCTATTGATTGGATTAGCTGGCTACTGTTTTTATTTAGTGACGTGTGATTTTTTGGAGTTTATTTATGTTTTATTACTGTGTGTCTTGTGTATTACTGTATTGTGATTAGGGTGCCCATTGAGTGCTATAGAGGCTTATCATGCCCAATGAATCGCCGGTTTAGGCCTTTTCAGAGGCTCGATGCTCTCGCTGGCAGCAACTCGCCCGTTTTGGGCATTTTGCTATCACTGGTAATCGAGCCTTTCTGAATACTGTGATAGCAACGCCTAAAAAACAGTCATTTTAAATTCCCTGGCGATTTTTTTTATCAACCCTCTCTGAATAAGGCCCTAAGTGCTTTAGACATAAAAGTAAAATTAAGGAAGAGGAGTCCCTGCCCCGAGGAGCTTACAGTCTAATTGGTAGGTAGGGAGAACGTACAAAGACAGTAGGAGGGAGTTCTGGTAAGTGCGTCTGCAGGGGGCCAAGCTTTATGTATCATGTGTTCAGAATATCCACAGTGCTATTCATATGCTTCTTTAAGCAAGTGTGTCTTAAGGTGGGTCTTAAAGGTGGATAGAGAGGGTGCTAGTTGGGTACTGAGGGGAAGGGCATTCCAGAGGTGTTGGGCAGTCAGTGAAAAGGGTTTAAGGCGGGAGAGGGCTTTAGATACAAAGGGGGTAGAAAGAAGACATCCTTGAGAAGAACGCAAGAGTCTGGATGGTGCATAACGAGAAATTAGGGCTGAGATGTAAGGAGGGGCAGAAGAGTGTAAAGCTTTAAAAGTGAGGAGAAGAATGGAGTGTGAGAAGCGGGATTTGATCGGAAGCCAGGAGAGGGATTTCATGAGGGGAGATGCTGAGACAGATCTAGGAAAGAGTAGAGTGATTCTGGCAGCAGCATTTAGGATAGATTGTAGGTGAGACAGGTGAGAGGCAGGAAGGCTGGACAGCAGGAGGTTACAGTAATCAAGACGGGAGAGAATGAGGGCCTGAGTCAGAGTTTTAGCAGTAGAGCAACTGAGGAAAGGGCGTATCTTTGTTATATTGCGGAGGAAAAAGCGACAGGTTTTAGATATGTTTTGAATGTGAGGGGCGAATGTGAGAGAGGAGTCGAGTGTGACCCCTAGGCAGTGTGCTTGGGCTACTGGGTGAATGATCGTAGTTCCAACAGTAATGTGGAAGGAGGTAGTATGGTCATGTTTGGGAGGAAGTATGAGGAGCTCTGTTTTAGCCATGTTGAGTTTAAGGCGGCGGAGGGCCATCCAGGATGATATAGCAGAGAGACATTCAGAAACTTTGGTTTGTACAGCAGGTGTAAGGTCGGGTGTTGAAAAGTATATTTGTGTGTCGTCAGCATAGAGGTGATAATTAAACCCAAAATATGTTATTAGGTCACCTAGAGAGAGTGAGTACAGAGAAAAGAGAAGAGGTCCCAGGATAGAGCCCTGGGGTACCTCCACAGAGAGATCAATAGAGGAGGAGGAGGTGTTAGCAGAAGAGACACTGAAAGTACGATGGGAGAGGTAGGATGATATCCAGGATAGAGCTTTGATCCGAATACCAAGAGTATGGAGAATGTGAAGGAGAAGAGGGTGGTCCACGGTGTCAAATGCTGAAGAGAGGTCGAGTAATATGAGCAGAGTGTAATGACCTCTGTCTTTGGCAGCATGGAGGTCGTCAGTTATTTTAGAAGGGCTGTTTCCGTGGAGTGAGCATTGCGGAAGCCAGATTGTAGAGGGTCTAGGAGAGAATAGGTGTTGAGAAAATGGAGCAAGCGAGAGAATACAAGTCGGTCAAGGAGTTTGGAGGCAAAAGGCAGGAGGGAGACAGGTCGATAGTTAGAAAGACAGGTAGGGTCAAGCTTGCTGTTTTTGAGTAATGGTATGACTGTTGCATGTTTGAAGGAGGATGGAAAGGTTCCAGAGCAGAGGGAGGAGTTAAAAATGTGTGTGAGCGTAGGGATTATAGTAGGAGCAAGAGGTTTTAGGAGATGGGAGGGAATGGGGTCAAGAGGGCAAGTGATAGAGGGGGAAGAGGCGATCAACAGCGACACATCCTCCTCTGAGACAGTGGAAAAAGAGTCAAGGAAGGCAGGAGGAGAGTTAGGAAGAGGTGTAGGACGGGAGGAAGAAACAGAGGGGATGTTCTGATGTATGGATTCCACCTTTTTCTTAAAATCGTCAGCAAAGTCCTGAGCGGAGATGGAGGAAGGAGAGGCAGCTGAGGGTGGTTTGAGTAGAGTATCAAAGACAGAGAACAGTCGGCGTGGATTAGACTTGTGCATGTTGATTAGTGAAGAAAAGTAGGCTTGTTTAGCTTGCGAGAGGGCAGAGTTGAAACAGGATAGCATACATTTTTAGTGATGAAAGTCTGCGAGAGTATGAGATTTCCTCCAGAGGCGTTCAGAGGAACGAGTGGAGGAACGCAGCATGTGTGTGTGGGAATTTAGCCTCTCCTATCCTATTCCATCCTCTCCTACCTTATCTGCTCCTCTCCTACCCTATTCCATCCTCTCCTATCCTATTCCATCCTCTCCTATCCTATCCGCTCCTCTCCTATCCTATTCCATCCTCTCCTATCCTATTCCATCCTCTCCTACCCTATCCGCTCCTCTCCTATTCCATCCTCTCCTATCCTATCTGCTCCTCTCCTACCTTCTCCGCTCCTTTCCTATCCTATTTCATCCTCTCCTCTCCTATCCTATTCCATCCTCTCCTACCCTATCTGCTCCTCTCCTTTCTGCTCCTCTCCTCTCCTCTCCTACAGTATCTTCTCTTTTCCTATTCTATTGTATCCGATCCTATTCTATCCTTTCCTGTTGTATCCTCTCCTATCCTCCTCTTCTCTCCTCTCCTATCCAATAACTAATTTTGCTTCATATAAATGTCTTGGAATGATGGATGAACCAAAACATGATGTAATCTACATGATTTTCTATCTCTGATCCCCCTGTCTGCCTATGTGCATTGTGCAAACTATGAAGCCATATTCTGAGCGGCAAAGAATTACATTTTAATTTTTGCTGTATCTACTTTTTTTTACGTACTGTATGTTCTCTTTTTGGGGGGATTCTACTAATTTTGATACATCGTTGTGGGAGACACAAGTGAAAGATTACGTTTGTGTGTGTGTGTTTGTGTACCAAAGGTATGTTTTCAATGTAATCTCTCCCTAAACCACTCCCTGACACAAGTCAGATAAAATAGGGGAAATATTCATTCAGATACTGATGGATACTGACAAAATAAATATTTTACCATTGACTTACTGCAGCTATAAAGGTAAAAAATAGTGCAGAGTGCACTGTTCCTGCACAGGTTTATGTACAGTGCAGGTCTCTGCAAAATAAAATAAAAATGATTAAAAAAAATATAACATTTGTTGAAGATATTCACTGTATGTGTGTGTCTGAGTAAAATAAGGGGGACTGATTGTGAAGTATCCCCCCACAGTATTCATGTTTAAGGAACCATACCCTGCCACTGATCACAATGGAAAATGTGCTATGAATTGCGAGGGGTCAATTTTTCTCCTTCCAAGTTCACTCTGCAATGTGCGGATCTCTCGGGGGAGAGGAAATGGAAATGCATAACTCCTCGCGCTGACAATGCCTGGAGTTTAATGTATTCCTTTCCCAGACTCCCTCTGGGGCAGCAGTTTTTTGAGCAAGGACTTTCTGAGAGAGGAGATTGTGTCTGTTCCCTTTGCTCTCGGAGATAATGACACCTGCCCGGAGTGTTGAAGTGCATTTTAAACTCTCTCCCCGCATTCCGCTGTCTTCTTGGCTCTCCACGGAGGACTGTGAAAAAGTCACAGGCAGGAAAGGGATCAAGGCTTTGGATCTTCTGTTCCCAGTGGGGGGTTTGAAGCACTTTTATCTACATTTGGCATCACTTTTCCTGGGGTGACTCCTAACCTCATTAAATGCATAGCTGGAAAAAACAACAACCAAGAAACACCGTTGTGATTCTGCTGCCTTTTTTCAGCCTAATCGTTTTTTCTTATTATTATTATTATAATTATTAATATTATAAATATTTTCTATCACCATTACTTTCTATTCCCTTTGCTGTCTGATGGGCTTAAATTATTGTGTTCCAGCTTGTTAGCATCGTACCGTGTACCCATCCAGTAGTGATGAGGGTGTTTAACTGATCAGTCACCCATATTAAATACGGTTTAACATCAACATTTTATTTCATGGTATACCCCCAAGGGGGAGAGAGACAGGGACACTGGGTGGTTGCAGAACGGAGAAGCACGCACTGGGTGCCACGCCCCTCGTGGGCTAGGGAGGCTCCGGATAGTTAAATCCCCCTGGCAGGCCAACATCTAGCAAAGCCCCCCCACTGAATAGGCCATACCTTGCCTCAGGCTCTGTCTGGTCCTTACTGAGTCAGGGGAGTACAGCCAAGCCCACACAGTACACAGTCTGTTCACCATACCTCTTACGACAACCAGGGTGGAGCCAAATCTGCACCTCTTACTCGGCCTTAGTCAGTCCTGGGGTGGAGGAGAGGCCTGGAGAAGCTGATGAATCAAAATCCCCCAGAATAAAAGCAGGTGGCTCCCTTGGCTGCATCAGGCAGAACAATACAAAAAGACACAACATACTGGAGTCCCGGCACAGATTTATTATCAGCAAATACAATATTAAAGTAGCATACACAAGATCCAAACAGATGATCATGTGTAAGGAATCGGGGGCCACGTCCCCTGCGACGTGACCCCTCCTTACCCACTACCAGTACTGCAGCTGCCGCTGTCCCTGCCCCCCATTGCTACCCTTGCCGCCGCACGGCACTTACCGCTACTCACGCCGTGGCCGCCATCTTGGATTATCGCGCCGGTGTTACAGAGCGCGCATCTATCCCTGGCACTTGTAACACATGCGCCATGCCTGCCTCCGCCCCCCACTCGGCGCAGGAGTCCTTGCCACGCCCTCTGCACTTTCAGCTGAGCCCTGTTACTCCCAGCCTCTCAGGAGCTGCTCCTCGTCACGCCCACGTCCAGATTGGTGGATACCTCTTTAAATACCCTGATCTGTCACTTCCCCCTTGCTCTGCTCCTTGCTTCCTGTGTAGCCTGGAAACTGTGTCGTGCTCCTGTTTGTCTTTACCCCTACAGATTTGAACCGGCTTGCCTGACTACCTTCTCTGGCTCCCGACTTTGGCTTACCCATCACGATTCTTACCTCTCAGACCCTCGACACGGAAACGGATTTGACTACGGAACTCTCTATACTCCTGAACTCGTCAAGTACATAACTATACTGAATCTTAACCCAGGCCTGGCCACGCTACAATCACATCCCGGACCCGCTCCCTCTGCTGTCGGTGTGTATACTCAACATCCCACCTCAGTACAGGGTACTGGTCTGGTCTGCGGGCTGCACAGCGTGACATCATGTGACTGAGATGCCTAAATCAACTTTCAAAACTACAAAAGTAGGGTTTTCATAAATTATTCACCCTATTATAAGCCTTAATAAACTCATTATTTTAGGAGCCATCTTAAAACGTGTAGCCGGGCTCCCCTCAGCCGCCATTGTTGTTGTTGTGGGATGGGAGATTGCCGCAGTGCAGGGAACGCTCCGATATATATGGAGGTTCCGCGTAGAGGGCGCCGCCATGTTGAAGGTTGGCGCAGGCGCAGGACCGGTGGGGCAGGAGGTTGCGCATTCGCGGGCATAGTTGCAAAAGCCCGCGAAGGAGGAGAGCTCTGATAGGGAGGGAGCCCAGGAAATTACAAGTCCCAGCAACCCCGCGGAACCCCGTGACACGCAAGAACCAATCAGGCGTTAGGAAGGGAGCAAAAGGGGTCGAGGGGCGCGCACGTTGTTCAGAGTTAGCGGGAGGAGGAAGGAGACGGAACTCCGGTGTAGGGAGGCATTCAGCCCCTACCTAGGCCTTATACCCCAGGCCCAGCTAGGCCCTGAGCCCCAGTAGTGGGGAGCAGAGATAGGGACTGGCCCTAGACAGGTTCCGGTTCCCTTACTGTGTTACGTGATCGCTAACAGAGACATTGCCTATCCAGCAGAAGTGATGAAAACAATGACAATAGCGCTCAAACAAACCCAAAGTATAATAATAACCACTATTGTGAAAGTGACAATGTGATAAATACAATTAATAAAATCAGTGATAATACATGTGTCTACTTAAAGTGCATATAAGGTGAAAAAAACTCAAAATAAACTACAACCCTTGAAAAAAGACTGTTTCACTTGTCTTCTCTTGGATATTTTTCAAAGCGTCAGAGGAGTTCGTCTCGAAGTCATAGAATGAAAAAACATATCATAGTGCAAAAATGTTTAAACAGTGAAAAAAAGTAAAATTCATTCAAAATGACTAGTCACATTTTAAGTAATCAAATCAGACATTCATCCAACTTAAGGGGTGGATGCACCCTATGTGTATACAACAGCCACCAATCACAACCTCCAAAGGAGAAAAAAGAGAAACCATATAGTGTAGAGGTAAAACAATTGTAATGTCAAAACATGATTCAAGGCTTACACTTGAATCATGTTTTGATATTACAATTGTTTTACCTCTACACTATATGGTCTCTCTTTTTTCTCCTTTGGAGGTTGTGTTTGGTGGCTGCGGTATACACATAGGGCGCATCCACCCCTTAAGTTGGATGAATGTCTGATTTGATTACTTAAAATGTGACTAGTCATTTTGGATGAATTTCACTTTTTTTCACTGTGATATGTTTTTTCATTCTATGACTTCGAGATGAACTCCCCTGACGCTTTGAAAACTATCCAGCAGGAGGTCTGGGCTCAGACCCTGCTACCGTGCTGCCGCGCGTCTGGGTGGGATCGACCCAGACGCCTATGGCCGACATCAACTTGGCCCCCACTGATCTTTTGTGAAGACCCTTGCAGGCCCGGGTACTGGAGTGCCCGGCAAGTAAACCACAACTATATCACCACTTATTCAGGACACAGTGGCTGCGCAGTAACACATATAGGCTCAGTATCTCACTTGAGGGTGGGGGGGAGGATATATTGGACTGGGGAACTGGACACGGGGTTGGATCACCCGATGAAGGAGGGAAGTGAGCGTCCTGCGAGACGCAGTAGATAGTGTCTCCTCTAGGGAGGGACACCTGTTGATGCGAAAGAACTACACAAACACCGTTCATGCTAGTAAAGTAATTTGGTTGGTTATATTGCTGTGTGTGTATTGATGTACATAAGTGTCCTACGAAGAACCACTCCCCCTCTAGCGGGAGCTGTCGCAGGTGGAGGCGCTGCACCAAGTATAGGTATTATCTATTATTACGCGTGCCCCAGGCTCTCTGTGGCGGAGGCCTGGGCCCTGTGAGCCTACAGGTCATACAGCATATGGTAGCGGTCTGTGTTCACTAGGAAACAGGGCTACAACGGTTTTTGGCAATTAATAACTCAACTCAAAAAATGTGTATTTCCTCTTCAAAATCGATACCATGATACAGAAAGTGGTGGGGGAGATATGAGAAGACCTGACCTCCATAGGCGGATGAGTAGACAACCTGGAGCAGAGAGCGAATGAGTCATCGGTGGCGGTTAATGAACTGGCCACAATTCTATAAATCCTGGAAGATACAGTGACTGGAAAATTAGAGAGGCAGGAGGACATCAAAAACAGAGCCAGGAGAAATAATCTATGGATAAGGGGTATCCCCGAAGCGGTAGAGGACCTGAAGGATTTTATCCTTACCTAGTTCAGCTCCATCCTGCCAGAACTCTTAATTGGACCAGTCTCTGATGGACCACTGCCACAGGGCCCTACGTTCAAGACCATCTACTTCTGAGGAGGCCAGGAACGTGATCCTTAGAATGCACTTTTTCAAAGTCAAGGAGGCGCTCAAACTCAAGATGAGAAATATACCCAAAATTGTGGTTGAGGGCATCCGACTGATATATGAAAACACAATGGAAATGGATGTGGGGTTATAGCGATCTCACGGTCACCACTCTGGTTCTGACTCCTGACAAAGCTGACAGAGTGAAACGCGTAGAGTCTGTGGCTGGCATTGCAGTGATCACGTGAAAGAAAATCCATCTCTAATCGTTCGTCCAACTACCGGAAGTTGCGAAACCACAAGTACTCAAGACTTAGGCTGCATCCCTGCTAGCGCTGAGCGGGCGGCGCTTGATGCGGTTACTTACATATATAGATATATGTAATCCCCGCTCCCACGGTGCATGCGTGATCATGCGCGGGCACACACGCTCACCGGGGCTTGGCACTTAGGTAAACAAAAAAATCTAACTTTCCAGCGCGCTCAATAACTCTCCCCCTCCCCACGTGCGCGCGCAAGTGACAGAGCACCCGACACTCATGCTTGGAGCGCTCTCCAAGCATGAGCGCGCTCAGCGCCAGCAAGGACTCAGACAAACTGTGAGAGAAGCATGAGCAGAGCGGCAGTGTGAGATCACTGCAGCCGCACATCTATTTCCATTGTGTTTTCATGTATGCGTTCTTTACTTGGATACTTTGTAAGAGTCAATTCACATGTGCCTTACTTTTATGATATAAATACTTTTTGTATAGTTCTCACTCTGTCCTTTTCTCTTTGCTACTGAGATTGCCTCACACACACACACACATCATACTGAAGAGTTAGCAGTTTGGAGACACCTTATTTGTGAGCTCATCTGAGATTCCAGTAACCCCTTCATGGGATTTGCCACTGTTTTGGAAGTGCCTATCTTTTATTGAGAGAATGTGAGTGCTCCCTTCTCAGATTTTCACTGTTGGTTCACACTGAATGGAGAATATATTGCACCATATTGTATCTTTGTATTTTATTTGGTGATGATATCTGAGCTCCCCAATATCTGAAAATCGTCAAAGGCATCTCCCAGATGCCTACCCCTGTCCCCTATACACCCCTTGCTGCTTGCTCCCTTTTTGTTTCTCGCTTTCTCAAATAGATCCCAGGGTTCACAATTCTTTAATTGACAAACCAGGTGCAACACAACACAAGCAGATATCTGCGCACACGCTTTCATGCCAATTAAGGTATTGTCACATAATTCAAAAGGGCTAAACAGCCCCAGAAACGCCAGGTGGCAATGACAAATAAGAAAAAAGCAGATGACATCCTTTTCCTACCGAAAACCCACCTTAGGCTAAGGCCCCAATGCCCCAGACAGCGCGCCCGCACTGCAAACAGGCGGTGCGTGCAAGTCACTGCACCGCAATCTGCGGTCTGCAGCTGACTATTTTTGGCACGGGGGGGGCTTGGCCAAAGCGGGTCGGGGGGGGGGGGGCGGACATGACGTGAGGTTGGGGGAGGAAACACGTGTTCGCAAACCCTCACACCCCTCTCCTTCAACCGAGAAGGGACTGGGGCCAGGAGGGGGAGGCGGCGCCATGCGGGAGCCCCGTGCACTCACAAGCTGGCCCCTCCACAGCTCCCCCGGGGGAATCGGGGGTTGGGGGACACCTCCCCGAGCCACCCACTGAACCACCAATGCAGCGCCAGCCTCTCCCCAGCTTTCCCCCACACACGCTCAATCTGCCCAGAGCAGGCAAGTATGGGGCCAGCCACACTCCCGCGGCCTGCCAACCCCGCTCCCCCCCGCGCTTAGCTCCCGCCCGGGCAGCAGCCACAAGGATAGGAGGCAGAGGGGGGGGGGGGGAGCCCAAACAACCATCGACTGACCCCGCTCCCACTTCCCTGCCTGAGTGGGCAGCAGCCGCGGGGATCGGGGAAAGGGGGGGACGCGGGGACCCAACAAAGACCCGGGCAGCAAAAAGGGAAAATAAATGAAGGCGGTGGAGAGGGGCTGTAAGAAACACACACAACACACAATATATATATACACATCCATACACACACACACTTCCCCGCCCCCCACGAAGCTCTGACAGCTGCAGACCTGCGCTGATTGGCTCACCAGCGCACCACATGACGCATCACCGCTCGGGATCTCAATTCTCTTGCAAACCCTGGCGGCTGACGCATCACAGCGCGTAGTGAGCGCGTGCAGCGAGGGGGGACTGGGACCGGCTCGGGAGGATACCAGGTGACGGTAATGAGCTCGCGGCCGCGCGCGGCGCCGGACCCAGCGGGCCCAAAGCCTTAGGCACTCAGGAGTAAATACATTCTTTAACAAACCTTTCCTTATGGCATACCTGGTCCCAGCCAGGTTACAAAGAGAGAGGTTGCCATTTTAATCCATAGAAAGATCCCTTTAAAACAAAACGGGTCAGAGCAGACAGCAAGGGGAGATTTCTGATCCTCACTGGATCCCTGTACGGGTCCAAAATATCATGTGTATGCACCGAATGAAAACAAACAAATATTTTTGACACATTTTGGGGTATATTGCGCAAAACACCAAAGGGCCATTTTATATTGGTTATGGATCACAACCTGACTATAGATGAGGTGCTTGAGAGGTCTAAATCCCACCAAAGAGTAAACTAGGTCGCTCAAATGGAGATTCGAGGAAACTCGTGGAATATCTTAGATCACTTCGGATGGTGGACTCCTGGAGGGATCTGAATTACACCTTTCTCTGCTCCACATCAGGTGTACACCAGATTAGATTATCTGTTCGTAGATTCACTTCTGATTTCCAAGATAAGCTAGGTCCAGATTCATGGAATAACGTGATCTGACCACGCAGTGAAAAGAGCTATCCGTACTCAGGCAAATGAATATACACCCTCCCTTTTCCTGACAAATTAACGATTCCCTACTCAAAACCCCAGAGATTGTATCCAAGGTTGTAGATGAGATTACAAACTATTTTCAACTAAACACAGGTAGTGTACTCTCGCTAACCACACTGTGGGAAGCAAACAAGACAGTCCTCGGGGACAAACTGAAAAGCATAGCCTCATGTAAGAAAATAGAGGTTAGCCAGAACATAGTTCTTGAGTAAAAAGGTCCATAGGCTAGAGACGACAAATAAGCTGAGCCCAATCAAGCACATTTTAAGTGACCTTACCATATGGAGAGAAGAATTGAACATTTTCCTTTCAGAAGCAGCCGAAAAAGCTATGGCATAGATGAGATGTACTTTTTTCCAAACGCTAATAAGCCAGATACCATGCTGGCACACAAACTTCAAAATAGATGCCTTCTCCACGCAATCAACTTGATTCGTCTAAAATCAGGCCATCCAACCCATCTCATATAATCAAAGAACTCCTGGAGTTCTATACTGAATTACATGATGGAAACAAAATACAGTTAAATAAAGCTTACACAGGAAAACTCGCCCAATACCTCTCGGAAGCAAAACTTCCAGTCTTACCGGAGACGGATGCTGAGTCCCTGAGCTCCCCAATTACAATTATAGAAAATCTAGACATAATAAAATCTCTTAAATCAAATAAGGCACCAGGCCCAGACGTCTTCGGCAACATTTACTATCAAATGTTTACAAATCAACTGGCCACCCAACTTTCAAAGCTATATACTGTAACTCATTCATGGAAGGAGAACCCATACGCAAAACTATGTTACAGGCCCACTTATCTTTTATACCAAAAGAAGGAAAAGATGCTTCTCAGACGGCAGGCAAACGTCCCCCACTAAAGAAGCTATACCTTGCCTCAGGCTCTGGTACCTGCCTGACTGGTCCTTACAGCCAAGCCCACACAGCACCTGTGGGCTGTTTTCTGTTCACCAAAGCCATAACTCTGACAACAACCAGGGGGGACCCAAATCTGCACCTCTTACTCACCTTATGCAGGCCTGTACTAAGAGCAAGTTTATCAGTGACCTGTATTAACTGCAACCATGTTCAAAATCCCAAATGCATGTGCCTTCTCAGCACTGCAACCATGCAGCTGAGGGAGAGGTGTAGCCATAAAGAATGCGAATAAAGTATACCTGTTTCTAAACTACAAAACTCCTGGCGCCCGTCAGTACATCTGAATGTATGCCCAGCCTGCGCGTATCATCACCTTGGAGGAAGGTAGTGCACCCTGAGCAGCCCCCAGCACGCCCTTACAGCCAGGCTGGGAGGGTTTCAGGGCTCTTCTCCAAATGGAGAGAATGACAATTTTTTGGAGGGATTCCTGTTCCAAGTTCCAGAGGGGGTGGCAGCCGTGGCTTATATACCACAGTATCCAAGGCTCAGCCGTGGCTTATATACCACAGTATCCAAGGCTCAGCCGTGGCTTATATACCACAGTATCCGAGGCTCAGCGGCCCAAACACTGGGCAATTCCTCTATTTTGCTTTAAATCTCCACAGTGCAACAGTACCCTGCAGATGCCACCTCACCTGTATAAGTGGCAGCTCACGGCCACTGAAACAGCCACAAGTACATAGAATCTAGAGGAACTAGGGCCCCAACCCCCCAGAATAGTGTGGTCCAATGCCGCCTTACCTGCGTTTGCCTGAACCGTAATTTGCGCCCATGAATCTTTAATATTTATCTGTGTTAATTCATGCAAATGTAATTGTACCATTGATCTGACGGGAGAATCCCCTCCCTCCCTCCCACCCACCTCTTATTTTCAGGGGGATCCATTCTTCTGGATGCCCACCCGGTGTTACTCCTCCGGTGCTGCGACCACCATGGTGCCAGTAAAGTTAGCTACATCGGTATCTTGTCACAATTCATTTTGGGTAATGACCTTCATGGGCTTGGTGGTGATTGGTAGATAGGGGCTGCCAATCACAGCTAAGCCCAAAATGTATTCCATCACTGCGACTGTGAGTGTCCTGAAATAATTAATTTTATCGTTCTTTGCTCAATCTGTACTGTACCTGTCTTCAGCATAAGGAAGACGGCTTCACAGCATTTTAAATGCAAGGCATAGAATTGGCGTGTATCAAGTTTGTGACAAGTGAAGTGTGTCTAGATGCAGGGTGACTTTTATTTAATTTTCTGCTACAGCTGTTAATTAAGAGTTTTCCATTGGTCGATTCCCGTCTGCCTACGTTAACTTTCATGTCTGATTAAATGTTCCTGTCCATCCAAATGTGACCATAGGATACGATGGGGTTATTTACTGAAGCACCTGGCAGCAAAACCGGGGCAAGAATCGGTTCAGATTTATCAAAGGAAAAAACTCCAGTTGCTTTCAATGATAAATCTGGGTGCTGGTCTTTGCTCTATTTTTGCCACAATGTTGCACCATAAAGTGTATATATATAATATATACATATTATATAGTATATATATATATATATTTATATATATATATATCTTAAAGAGGGTTCGAGGAGCATCTAATAAATGCTCCTAACAAAGAATTCACTTGTTGTACACCACAATATAAAATATAACATTTAATAGGTATATTTAAAGCATATATCACTGTATTAACTTCACAACAGTAATTAAAAAATTGGTGGGGTAAAGTGGTATAGTGTGCTTAATCAATAAACAATCAGGCTCGGAATAATGAATACAGCGGAATCTAAAGTAAAGCTAAATACTGAAGCCCTGATGGTGATAGCATGACCACATTGGGGAAAGATAAGCTGCAGGAAACGGTCTGCGAATGTGTAAGGCTAACGGCAGTATAGGCTTGGATATAAATCACCAGAGAAATGAAAAATCCAGGTTTGCCTATAGTGACACTGTTATGATATAAACAAGGAGAGTGTCACAGCCACTAGTATTGATACATGTGGAGTACACGGTATCAGCCTGCATGTAATTTAGCAACAATACAAGACTCTGTGCTGGATTTGGAGGGATCAGCTGATAGACTGAAGCACGAAGATCACAAGTATTGGAGAGAGGTTAGTATGCATAGATGAGGAAGTATCAGGTTAATCAGAGCAATACTGACAGACAGAAGCCCACACTAAGTTATAACCTGACCTTGATATCCCTCTTGCTTGTCCCTGCAGCTATATTGGCCTCTCCCCCAGAGATCCTAAGGCTGCGTCCCCGCTGGCGCTGACCGTGCTCGTGCTTCAGAGCGGTGACGTTACCAGCACTCCAAGCATGAGCGCCGGGTGTCCTGTCTATTTTGCAAGTGCGCGCGTGGGGGCATTGGGGGCTTGTTGAGCGTGCTTCAAACTCTCTTTTTTTTTACACCACAAGCGCCAAGCTTGGGAGGGCGTGCGTCCCTGATTACGGGGGAGGCATACGTGACGGGGGGGGTTCTGTCTGAAAACCAAATGTGAGGCTTCATAAAGACACCCAGGACAGCTCCACAGATTGGACAGAAGGGCGCAGTAAGGAAAACTTGGAGGAATTTGGTACTTACACACAGCCGCCTTGTAAGTAGTGCTGCATTATTACTTTATTATCCCAGTCTGGTCCTGTAATACCAGTGTGAGTGCAGTGACTGCGGTATTTAACCCTTGTGCCCGACTCTGAGTATATCTGGTGATCTGGGTTTATTTATAGCCATTCCATCGTTGAGCTTCGCTATATTGGCTATTTATCTGTATACTGATACTGAAGATTCTGTCTATTTACCCTGTGCTCCCTATGTTTCTTTTGTTCACTATAAGGAACCTGGCTGGGACATACCAGCTCACTGCCCCTGATGAATCTCCCTTGTAGGTGGGAAACGTATGTCGGGCTTTTTCACCACTTGCTTATTCTGCCTTAGGATCTCTGGGTGAGAGGCCGATATAGCTGCAGGGACTAGCAAGGGGGAAATCAAAGTCAGGTTAGAGCTCAGTGTAGCCTTCTGTCTATCAGTATTGCTCTTATTTAACCTGATACGTCCTCATCTATGCTTATATCATCATTAGATAGTGTCACTATAGGCAAACCTGGATTTTTCATTTATCTGGTGACATATATCCTAGCCCCGGGGTGCGCAAACTTTTTAGCCTGCGGCCGACCCCACCTCCACCCCCCCACCCTCCCTCCCCTCACCTGCTCTCTCCCTCTGGTCGGCTCCGGCGTCAAATCGGGCTGCGTGGTTCATGTGACATCACGTTGGCACGGTAACGCGACGTCACGTGACCCTGCAGCGTCATTTGACACCGGGTTGCAACGGCGACACGTCGCCCGAGACCCCAGGTAAGGGAATTGACAGAGTCCTCGCACGGTTTCCCCGGCATTAAAATTGAAATGCCTTCGGAGGAAGCACGGGCCTCTGTAACCACCGTGCCGCCCCCGCCCCCCCGAAAATCTCGCCCCAGTTTGTGCACCCCTGCCATAGCCCATACAGCCCTTATCCTTACACACTCGCAGACATTTTCCTGCAGCTTATCTTTCCCCAATGTGGTCATGCTATCACCATCAGGGCTTCAGTATTTGGCTTTATAGTCTATTCCACTGTATTCCTCATTCCGAGCCTGATTGTTTATTGATTAAGCACACGACACCACTTTACCCCTCCAATATGTTAACGACTGTCGTGAAGTTAATCCAGTGATATATGCTTTAAATATACCTAGTAAATATTATATTTTATACTGTGGCGTGCAACAAGTGAATTATTAGTTAGGAGCATTTCTCATATGCTCCTGGCACCCCCTTGCCTTTACATTCACTCATTCGCCGTTTTGGACCCGCTGTCATCACTTTAATCAGTATTCCTGTCGGTCACGTAGCTGCTGGATCAGTTGATCGTCCACTCTCCTTTTCCCCTTCAGTATACAGTATAATGAACCCATTGTGTGCCGCAATGTTCAGGGGGCCACCGTCCTGTTGGTATTCCGAGCCCAGGGACAGTGATAGCTGGCGTCTAGGGTTGTCAGGTGGCTTCTCCAAAAATACTGGACTCAATGGTGAAAGGTGCGTCAGGTCACTATGTCCAGGGAGGAAAACATACATGTCCAGTATTACAGCACCTCTCATTTTTTACTAGACAGAGTATCCAAATACAGGACAGTCCGGTTCAATACCGGTCACCTGGCAACCCTACTGGTGTCCATAAGGCCTTAATGTCTGGGTAGCCAGAGAAAGAAGCCCTGCTGCATTCTGATAGTGACTCCCAGAGAGCGATCCACCCTTTTAACAATAACTGGATATCATAAGGAAAGGGTTCAGTGCGACAAACAAAAGGAGAATTCTACACCTGCTTCTAACAAAGCTCTTTGGAAGCACATTGATGGTTTCTCCTATCATTGAATATTAACTTGCAGATTCCTGCCCAGATCCGGAGTTTAAGGTATAAAACTAGGTAATTGCCCCTGGAGGAAGCACATTTTACTGCCGCAAGGCATTATCTTCTCCTCACAGAGAATACATCCAGATGGATGAGTATCAATTTAGTTTCATTTCTTTCTCTGCTCTGCGTTCTTTATTTTTACTCGCTGAACTGACACGTTGCAGCACCTTAAAATGGGATGTCGCTGCGATGTGTCAGTGTGGCGCTGAAACGCTGTGATCTCTCTTATTATTGCGCAAGACATACTGATGTATTGTTATTGCTTTGGGGAGCTATACATGGCAGACGCTTTGCTTCACTTTGCCAGCTGTACTTTTTTTAAAGAACATTTATGAATCCTTTTTTTTGGGTGGGCCTCGTTATCCATTTCTCTGCGGCGAATAGGTGGGGATTTACTCCCTCTGACCTTTCTACTAGGACCACTGAAGCTACACATTTATTGGGACACTTGTAATGAATGTGCACTTCACATGTATCAGATACAGATAAAACCAGACTCGGGGGTAATCCAGTGCAGTCCTAAGCAGCTGTTCCGGACGTGTAATGAACTACTTTCTTAGGGTGCACTTATAGTGACGGCGACAGCAACAGCGTCGTGTCAAAACAAATGCATTGCCGCCGTCGCGTTCGCTTATAGTAAGCGGAAAGGGACGGCGTGACGGCTTGGTCGCGATCGCTGGAAGTCATCTCAATTAGATTTTTCAAGTGACCACAGCCTGCCGTCACCGTCGCCGGCACTATAAGCGCAGCCTTAGTTTCCCTGTGGAGTTCTGACTGTGGAATTTTCCGGCAATGTCGAGAAAAGCAACAGGTAGCCCAAAAGCTAACATGGACTGCCCTTGTAAATAAGTGCAGTTAGTTAGGATTGCAGCAGTATCAGGGATACCTTACGGTGGCTATTTCCTCTCCCATAACCCACTGCTTGTCTCCTTCTCAATTTTTACTGGCTCTCCCTCCCAAGTGAGGGCAGTGACATCCTCACCCTGGTATTAAAGCTTCATTTGACTCTATCAGCCATCTTGCTGAATCTCAAGCTGAAGGGATTTTCAGAGGGAATTGCAAAAGGAAGTTTAGGAAAGGGCATACAATTTCAGTAAAGGAGTGAACGCCATTCATGGGTTAACTGTGTGGGCTCACTCACTGTGTGTTACTCCCATGTGTTTCTGTCAAGTAACCAGTATGTCAATGTCTGTGAAGCATTATTGACGGATGCCCAATAAATCCCCCCTTTGTTTATAAACGTTCCTGCCGACCATCCTTGTTACAGTTTATTCACGCATACACACCCAAGCCCACTGCAAAGGCCTGAGAGACGGAGCACTGCCGGATCAGGACTCGCCTGCACTCCACGCTCAGTGCTCAGCATCACAAATCCTTCTAATTACTCTGCACCAAGTTAGTACCTCGTGGGATCTAATTTCCCCAAGGAATTAGGGATGCGATTGGACTCTAGACCATCAACAATCTTCATAGTGTATTGAGCTAATTGGAAAGCAGCAGTTTCACCAGGGTGGACTGAGACAGTACACCATTGATTCATAGTATAGGTGCTTGCTATATCTATAACAACTCAGTATTCAGACTAACCAGTGTGCTCTTGAGAACTAAATTGATACAGTGCTGACATAATACACGTACAGATTATTCTATCTGCCAGCATGGTGTTTATTGCGGTAACTAGTTATACTGAGCCACAGCCAGTAGCCACTAGCTAGATAGGTTCTTCCATTTACAGTATGCTTATTGCTGTTTAATTACCCCCCATACCTGTACATACCCCCCACTTTTAATTAGACATTAAGATTTGTCTTTTTAAATGATATGTTTATTTTCGTCATTATTAGCATGCATATACTGTATATATAATTTTAAAATTGTATCCAATAAAGGTTACATGTTAGTATTAATATCCCACACCAGTCACTGGGGAGCCTTTTGATTTAAAAAGTAGGTGCCTTTTTTCAGTTTCCATTTAATATAATGTATATTCACTTTGAACACTAAGCACATTTTTTTAAATTTATACACTTAATTGGAGCCGCGCTGATACTCCCCCTTACTCCAGTCAACTTCCTAACTAAAATATAAGGCCTCGGTCCCGCTGCGCTCGTTGGCGCGGGCGGCGGGTCGCGAGTTCCCCACCAGCAGGGGAATCCTCGCGAGCCGGTCCCGGTCCCCACTGGCTGCACAGCTGATTACACGCTGTAGCGCGTCAGCCGCTGGAGACACCACAGAATGGTGTTTCCTAGCGTTGACGCGTGACGTGTGTGGCTGTGAGCCAATGGGGAGGGGAGGCTTCGGGAGGAGGAGAGGCTTCGGGGAGCGGGGAGGAGTGTGGAGTGAAAGCAGGTGAGTGCCTGTCTGTGTGTGTGCCTGAGTACGTGCGTGCCTGTCTGTGTGTGTATGTGTGTGCCCGAGTGCGTGAGTGCCTGCCTCTGTCTGTGTGTGTGTGTGTATGAGAGCGTGAGTGCCTGCCTGTGTGTGTGTGCGCGTGTGCGCGTGTGTGTGTGTGTGTGTATGAATGAGTGCCTGCGTGTGTGTGTTTAAACTTACTTTCCAGCTCCAGCCCGAGTCCGTGGAGGGAGGGGGGGGGGGAGAGTAGCGGGTCCCTCCGCTCAAGCCACGCCCCCCTCCCTGTCAAACCGCCCACCTCCCGCTCCGGCTCCCGCTCCCTACAGACCGCAGATTGCGGTCTGTGTATCTCAGCGCACCGCCTGTCAGCAGCGCAGGTGCGCTGACTCTGGGAGCGGGGCCTTAGCCTAAGGCTACTATAAGCTACTAAGTGCTCACTTTGAAATCCCACTAAATAAATAACGAAATGATCGACCCCAATTGAAAGAACTAATCTCACTGCAATCCCTGCATTTTCTGGTTGCTGTAGCTGCTGCATGTACTGTATAAGGCGGGTAAACCCCAGCAGCTCGGACACTGAATTTGGGGTTGCGCTTGTGATGTCAGCTAGGACGTTACGAAAACCCGATGTGCATTTCACTCAAACTGTGACCTTCTTCTGGGGTCTCATGTTTGTACTTTTGTGATCAGTGCCTGGTGGTCTAGGACAATTGATCGTGGACAAATGACCACCAGCGCTTCTCCGCTACTCACCCCGCCGCTGGGACCTATTGCAGTCGGCCCATTCAAATTAACCCCTACCTAAACCACTAAAACCCCTTTAATTAACCCCCTACCCTAACCACTAAAACCCCTTAATTTAACCCCCTGCCCAACTTGATAATGTTGCATTAGAAGAAAATTACAAGGTAATTCGATGGCGTTCGAGTGAGAGGATCTATAAGTATAGAGACAAATACAGTGAGGTTATTTCCAAGAATAAAACACACACATGAAACACCCTGTGTATGCCGAGCAACACCAGCACACTGCCCCCTAGCAGGTTCCTCTTCGTGGACATGTTTGGACATAAGCCAGTAGCAAAGCTGGAGAAGGAGGAGGGACAGGAGGAGTGGGCCTGTATGGGCAGGGGGTAGCCATGACAAGTCAGATCTGTGTGGAGCTGAGAGAGTGAGGCTGGATCCTAAGGCTAAGGCCCCGGTCTCTCCGCTGTAACGCGCGCCCGCGCTTTTGGCGGCGCGTTCAGCCGATTCCCCGGTCTGCAGCTCACTGCAGGAGGAGGGACTGGGGGGGGGCGTGGCGGAGGAGTGACGGGGGCGTGGCCATGACATCACCCGGCAGGTTCACCCTCATTGGCTGAACCGCCGGGGGGCGTGCCTAATCGCTCGACGCGAGTCCTGCTCTCAATTCTATTGAGAGCAGGAATAGCTCTCGCGCGAGCGCTGCGGCCCCCCCTCGCAGTGGGCCCGGCTCCATTGCGAGGAGGGCTCTCGTGCGCGCAGCGTCCGCCACAGCGGACGCTGTAGTAGGCAGCGGGGGCAAGGCCTAAGCCTCCTGTGAGATGGGACCTGCATGTGTCCCATGTGGAGACTGGAGGGTGGATCAGCGGAGAGTCAGCTGCACAGAGCCAGAGAGAAATTGCCGACAGAGGTGATCCACCCACACTAACATGCAAACAAATACCGGGAATGGGGTTTCGCTCGGTCATATAAACAGTCAGTCTTGCTACATTTGTATATTCATATCTTAAAACTATCTCCTAGATGCCATTTTATTTATAATAGTCTATGAGAATAGCGACTCATGCTGCATAGGTGCCCTATTAAATAGAATATTAAGTGTTATTGGTGTTTATAATATTATAGAGCAGTTGGCCTTTAAAATATAACTAGACCTAAAATAATGAATTGTTTATGTGTGTGTGTATATATATATATATATACACACTGAAGAACTCATTTATTTTGACACACACACACAAACACACACACACACACACACACACACACACACACACACACACACACACACACACACACACACACACACACACACACACACACACACACACACACACACACACACTAAATGAGTTCTTCAGTATTAGGTGAAACCTTTTTTTATTTGGACTAACAATAAAGAATAAAGAATTCCAGGCACTGGAAGGGTGTTAAAACTGAGATAAGGAAGGTGAGAATTATGGATGGGGGGGATTTGCACATCCACAACAGCACATAGGGGGAAGAGATGCTGGGGGGTGAGGGGGGGCTGGGGTAAGGTATGGGATGGCACAATAGCAGGAAGGACCATTACAACAAATGATGAAAGTGTGTCAGAAACCCCATGCCTGCATTAAGTCCACTTGCTTTGGTGTCAAAGAGTCTTATCATTCTGAGCTCAAATGTTTTCCGGTCTTGGGTGCGTTTGAACATTCCATTGAGGATTTTGATTTTTAAATCATTTATGGAATGATCTGGTTGCGAGAAATGATGTCCCACTGGTGAGCAGTATCTTCCTTCTTCGTGGGGGAATATAGAGTGTCTGTGCATATTCGTTTTTCCTTGAAGTTTTGGGCTGGTTTCCCCAATGTAGTGCAACACATATTTCCCCCACCCCCAATCGCAGATAGAGTGCATGTGAGGGGAAATCTCTATATGTTACCATGTGTGGTGCAATATTCCTGTCAGGCTCACAGGAGGCCTGAGCCTCTGCTGATGGGAACCTGGGGTGTATCCTGGAACAGTTCTTACTTACACAGCGCCTCCACCTGTTCAGGATTCTAGGTGTAGAATAACCCCTAACATAGGACCTCATACACAGTAATCACATACACCATAGTGTATATAAAAACACAGTTTACTGTATATGCAACATAACCATAACATCATAACATATCATCAACAGTACTTCAGTGTCACCCTGTAACGCTGCTCCTCATGGGTGATAACCCCACACAGTATTCCCCAAACACCTTGTACCCAAAAGTCCCAAGAGTCCCCCACCCACCCCAGTGTGTGACAGCGCTTCAAACTAAATTGAGGTGAGGGTTGGTGCACTTGTTGAGAGGAAGGTACCTGCCGGGTGTATCCACACCCGGGCGCGCAGATGATCTGTACTTGGGATCCCTTTCCTGAAGGACGATCCCACGTTGCATCCGCCTCTGTGATGAATGGCTCCCGCACGGAGTGACCCACCACATAACAGTCTCTGCCTCTGTACTACAGAGAATGATTCACCAGCACACAGCAACCAGGATATCCATACTTCCTGGCTGCAACCTCACTGTAGCTTCTCTACCGGACCCTGTCCCTATCCTAGGGCCGTCCCTTTAGCAGCCACAAGCTGAGGGTGAGTAGGGCCTAGCTGGGGCCTAAGGGCCGTTCTATACAGCATGCGGCCGTGCGGCCGCGCGTTCCTATGTGAACACGCGTGCACGTGCCGCATGCTTTCCATGTATATAGAGCCGGGAGCTGCAGGTAAGTGTATATGCGTGTATGTGCGTGTATATGTTGTGTGAGTGTAAGTAAGATTTTTTTAAATTAAAAAAAGTTTCATATTTTTTTTTTGTGTGTGTGTGCATTTATTTACCCCCCCCCCCCACACACACATCCATACAAACACGCATACATACATACACACATACACACATACACACCAATACATACATTTGAGCGCAGGCAGCGGCACGAAAAGATTAATTTCTTTATCTTCGCCGCTGTCTGTCGGCTCCCCTCTCCCTGCTGTGCGCGCGCGTGGCACATCTATAGAAAGGCTGACTAACGTCAGCCAACTAAAAATACGCGCGCGCATGGCGTAGCACGCGCCCGGCACTATAGAACGTGCCTATGGGGAGACTTCTGGCCTAGTGCAGGAGGCTACTTTCTTCCCTTCACAAACACACCCTCCCCTCTCTGTATCCCAGCTCCTACTGACTCGCATGGTCTGTGCACAACAATATATCTTCTCCAGCAGGAGAAGCTGCAAGCCCTATTGGCTCCCTGGTGTCAGGTGGCCTGTCTGCCTCTAAGCATTCTGGGGGCTGTAGTCCTCCATGGTCCTCTTTTCTATTGGGACCACGTGCGCGATCTGTAATGGCCGCTGCCGCTGCTAACTGCGCATGTGTGAACTGGGGGATGTCCCTGACTATGGAGCGCCTTTTCTGCCACTTCTCACTCCCTGTAATGACCGCCGCATCGCGTCTGCCCATGCGCGAGCCTAACACCAAACGCCAAATGGCCGCCGTGTCGCTTCTGTGCATGCGCGAGCCTCCGTGCATGCTCGGACACAATAAAGATGGCGGCGCCCTGCCACTGATGTCACCGGGAGCCCCCGGCGACGCTCTCGCCCCAGCAGCATCCCCTACCAGAGCGAGGGTGAGTGAGGGAGAAAGGGGGAACTGGGGAGCCAGAGGGGACCTGGATACAGTAGCATCCTTGGTCACATTTGTTGCACTGAATCATATACACCACATTCCTGGATGTGCAGCAGTATGATACTTTAACATTGAGTGTTCTATTGTTGTGACTGGCTGTGGGATCTTGGCATATACAGTATGTTTGCAGAGTTTGCAGAGTTTGCAGCGTGTGTTGATGCACGGTTTTGTGCCATTATCAGTGTCTTCTAGTTAGTTTTCTGTTGACTAATTTCTGTTTGAGGTTTGGGAGATCATTTTTCACTTCCAGATCATTCCATAAATGATTTAAAAATCAAAATCCTCAATGGAATGTTCAAACGCACCCAAGAACGGAAAACATTTGAGCTCAGAATGTTAAGACTCTTTGACACCAAAACAAGTGGACTTAATGCAGACACTGGGTTTCAGACACACTATCATAATTTGTTGTAATGGTCCTCCCTGCCATTGTGCCATCCCATACCTTCCCCCTCCCCCCCTTCAGCATCTCTTCCCTCTATGTGCTGCTGTGGATGTACAGCCCCCCCCCCATCCCTAATTCTCACCTTCCTTATCTCAGTTTTAACACCCTTCCAGTGCCTGGAATTCTTTATTCTTCCTTTTTTTTTTCCTTTTCCATTCCCTGTATAAGTCACAGAAACCTTTGTATACCAGTATTGCTGACGTGAATAAGAGGGAAAACTCTCGAAAGCTTGTTCTATGACATAAATTGTTAGTCCAAATAAAAAAGCTATCACCTAATACATACAGAAGAACTCATTTATTCTGCACTATGGCAACTGGACTAACACGGCTATTTCCGTTATATATGTAGCCCTTTTTCTGAACCCCTGAATAAAGGAACTACTAATGCTGTGTTTTACCTGTGGCTCCAGGAGCTCTAAGCCTCCGCTGGTGGGGAGCCTGGGGTCTTACCCGTTCTTAACATGGTGCAGCGCCTCCACTTACCCAGGATCTCCATTTTAGAGGATCTACCCTGAATAAGAAACATACCAACTATATTTGTGCAACAAGCAACCTTTTACTTTTCCCTAACTAATAAGATAAAGCAGAATAAACACAACATGCCTTAGACATCTTACACTCTATAATCATATCATATCACACTGTGGCTCGGCCACACCTTAAAAGGTATATTGTCCTGTACACAGGTGGCTCTGCCACTCTCCAAAGGAGTATGTCCTGGTGACTAGTATTTATATTAACAGTCTGCTAGCACACTAGTGCCCCAATTAGTTAGTGGGAGGCGGGATCAGCGCCTGGTGACCGGTGTAGGTGCACTTGATGATTAACAATACCTCCCGGTCACTGCGGTGACCACACCTCTTCAAAAAGGGTCCGTAGTGTCGTTCCAAGCCTTTCGCTGACACTCTGCTCTGCTCTGCGGTCTGTCTCCAGACCAAGATGGCGTCCGCAACTCCTGCCGCTGAACCAGCACTAACGGGAAGCTTCCCTAAGTACTACGGCCGTCCCTACAAAAGCTGCACCCTACAGTGACAGGGGTAATACTCCTGGGGGCTGGGGAATGTCTCTGTCCTAAGCGGAAGGGTCACTGACCCTCCGCTCGCACACACGAGGTTCCGCCACCTTCCTCCTTCCACTCTCTCACTCGTGTCCCCGCCCACACGCTTCCTGTCTCTCTCCTCTCCAAAATCCGAGCACCCTATTGGTCCCCAGCCTCAGCTGACTTCTCCACAGTTCACAGTTCAAAGTTCAACCCCAAAGTCCCGCCGGATTGGTTGCCGTTCGCGCGCTTTCCTTGCGCATGCGCAACCTTGCTATTCACACAGTGTCCTTACTTGCAAAAGAACAGTATGGCGCTTCCTGCATTAGTAACAGCGCGGAACCCACATATATATGTACACATTCCTAACACATCCTTACATATATATATATTTACATTATCTGTAAATAGAATGAAGTGCCCTACTATTGTGATGTGCTAATGTTTGAGGTCATACATTGTTGCTAATTTGTGATTTGTAAATCTCCTGTTTCCACCAACCCCATCCTCTCCTCATATGAAGCTAAGGGGAGCTCTTGTGCAAAAGAGATAAGGATAGAGCTGGAAGCTAGCAACTCAAGGTCAAGATGGGTAATATATTTTGGTTGGGTCTGATAATGAGAAGACATGGTACCAATTAAATTGGAACAGGAAAAATCTGGTTAAATAGAAAGTGACACGATTGAACTTTAATAAACTGTTGAAAATTATGATGTTGATTAGGGTGTGGGCCTATATGGGAGATTCAAATAATATGAATCACATACAGTAGTAATGAAAAGTGTAAAAGTTTGATTGCTTCATACATTTCTTTGCAACAGTATTTTCATCCTGCTGTTACTCTGTGCTTTTAATATAGAAATATACTGGTACCAGTATCTTCATCCTGCTGTTACTCTGTGCTTTTAATATAGAAATCTCCTGGTAACAATTGTATTGTATGTCTTTATTTATATAGCGCCATAAATATACATAGAGCTTCATAGTAGTAAAACATGTTGTAATCATATAAATAACAAATAATATAAATAACAGGTCATGGGAATAAGTGCTTCAGACATAAGAGTAACATTAAGGAAGAGGAGTCCCTGCCCCGAGGAGCTTACCAACTAATTGGTAGGTAGGAGAACGTATAGAGACAGTAGGAGGGAATTATAGTAAGTGCGTCTGCAGGGGGCCAAGCTTTATGTACAGTATCATGTGTCCAGGATTATCCACAGTGCTATACATATGCTTCTTTAAGCAAATGTGTTATAAGGTGGGTCTTAAAGGTGGATAGAGAGGGTGCTAGTCGGGTATTGAGGGGAAGGGTATTCCAGAGGTGCAGGGCAGTCAGTGAGAAAGGTTTAAGGCGGGAGAGGGCTTTAGATACAAAGGGGGTAGAAAGAAGACATCCTTGAGAAGACCGCAAGAGTCGGGATGGTGCATAGCGAGAAATTAGAGCTGAGATGTAAGGAGGGGCAGAGGAGTGTAAAGCTTTAAAAGTGAGGAGAAGAATGGAGTGTGAGATGCGGGATTTGATCGGAAGCCAGTAGAGGGATTTCAGGAGGGGAGACGCGGAGACAGATTTAGGAAAGAGTAGAGTGATTCTGGCAGCAGCGTTTAGTATAGATTGTAGGGGAGACAGGCATGGGCGTCCGCAGAAATTTTTTCACGGGGGGGCATAATTTATAACCGCAGCGCAATGGCGGTCCCGGCTGCGGCACAGATTGGTCCCGAGTTGAGAGTGAGACGGCTTTCATTGGTAGGTAGTGTTACCAATGAGAGCCGCATCCCTCCCGAGTGCTACCAATGACAGTGCGCTGCGCTTCCTCCTGCGCAGCAGCATAGACTAGCCTACCACTAGCTGCCTGCCGCGGCGCCAGGGGCACCCACCCACCTCCGTCCCGGTCCACTCAGAGTCTGTTTGTGGCGTTTATAGCGTTGTTAACGTACTGTATGGCGCCATAAATGCCAAAAACAGCCCAGGACTGCGAGTGATCCAGGCAGAGCCGCCAACAGAAATCATGGGGCCCAGGACAAATGAAAGGAGCAGGCCCCCCTCGAACCCATAGTGCCCCCCCCCCGAACCCATAGCGCCCCCCCCCCCCCGAACCCATAGCGCACCTACCACAAAAAATATCTTTTAGAGCGCAACTTTTACTTAACTGTTTTCTTATTGTGATACAGAATAAAACATTACAATGCAACCTGTTTATTTTTATATTTTCAACAAAAGACATGTGTCTGCCTGCCTGGGTGGGTGAGTGGGTGAATTACAGTAGAATGACAGTGGGTGAGTGGGTGAGTGGGTGAATGACAGTGGGTGGGTGAATTACAGTGGGTGGGTGAATGACGGTTGGTCGGTGGGTGAATGACAGTGGGTGGGTGGTTGAATGATGGTGGGTGGGTGGGATAATGACGGTAGGTGGGTGGATGAATGATGGTGGGTGGGTGGGTGAATGACAGTGAGTGAGTGGGTGGATGGGTGAATGACAGTGGGTGAATGACAGTGGGTGGGTGGGTGAATGTTGAATGTGGGTGGGTGAATGATGGTGGGTGGGTGAATGACGGTGGGAGAGAGTGACTGAGTGACAGTGACTGGGTGGGTGGGTGACAGTGACTGGGTGGGTGGGTGGGTGGGAGACAGTGACTGGGTGGGTGGGAGACAGTTACTGGGTGGGAGACAGTGGGTGGGTGGGAGACAGTGACTGGTTGGGACAGTGACTTGACAGTGACTGGGTGCGTGACAGTGACAGTGGTTGACGTTGACAGGGGGTAATGGTGACAGTGGGTAACGGTGACAGTGGATGACAGTGACAGTGGGTGACGGTGACAGTGGGTGATGGTGAAAGTGGGTGACAGTGACAGTGACTGGGTGGGGTGACTTACCTTGACCGGGTGGGTGCAGCTTGTCGCCGGACGCTTCCCCCTCCTGCCCCCGATATCCCCTTCTGACCCCGATATCCCCGTGGCAGCTGCCAGGGATGGGAGGTGGGCTTGGGGAGGGGGTGCGGGAGGAGGGCTCGGGGGGGGGGGCGCGGGAGGAGGGCTCGGGGGGGCACGGGAGGTGGGCTCGGGGGGGGGGCAAGGCCACGGGAGGTGGCCGGGGGGCACGTGGGAGGTGGGTGCGCGGGAAGCTGGCCAAGGGGGGGGAAGCGGGCTGCAGGAGGAGCTGTTACTTCCCCCTCCATCCCACGTTGGGAGCGGGAGTGGGAGCGGGCCGCAGAGGAGCTTGGCTTGTACTTCCCCCTCCGTCTCACGTTGGGAGCGGGAGCGGGAGCGGGCCGCAGAGGAGCTTGGCTTGTACTTCCCCCTCCGTCCCACGTTGGGAGCGGGGGGAAGCGGGGGGAAGCGGGCTCTGCTTGCCCTGCGCATGCGCGCCGGGACCGCGGGGAATCGGCGCCATTTTTTAAACTTTTTTTTTTTAAATTTATTTAATTAACTGGTGCCCGGACGCGCGGGGGCCCGGCCTGACCCACGGGGCCCGGGAAGCAGTACCCTTTGTCCCCCCTGTGCCCCCCCTGTTGGCGGCCCTGGATCCAGGGGGGGGCAAGCGCCCCCCCTTGCCCCCTTCTGCGGACACCCATGGAGACAGGTGAGAGGCAGGGAGGCCAGACTGCAGGAGGTTGCAGTAATCGAGACGGGAGAGAATGAGGGCCTGAGTCAGAGTTTTAGCAGTCGAGCAACAGAGGAAAGGGCGTATCTTTGTGATATTGCGGAGGAAAAAGCAACAAGTTTTAGAAATGTTTTGAATGTGAGAGAGGAGTCGAGTGTGACCCCTAGGCAGCGTGCTTGGGCTACTGGTTGAATGATCGTATTTCCAACAGTAATGTGGAAGGAGGAAGTAGGGCCAGGTTTGGGAGGAAGTATAAGGAGCTCTGTTTTTGCCATGTTGAGTTTCAGTCGGCAAATGGCCATCCAGGATGATATTCTAGAGAGAGACATTCAGAAACTTTGGTCTGTATAGCAGGTGTAAGGTCAGGGGTTGAAAGGTAAATGTGTGTGTCGTCAGCATAGAGGTGATATTTAAACCCAAAAGATGTGATTAGGTCACCTAGAGACAGTGTGTAAAGAGAGAAGAGAAGGGGTCCCAGGACAATGTTTTCATCCTGCTATTACTCTGTACTTTTAGTATTGAAATATTCTGGTACCAGTATTTTAATTCTGATGTTACTCTGTACTTTTAGTATAGAAATCACCTGGTAAAAGTCTCTTCATCCTGCTGTTACTCTGTGCTTTTTGTATAGCAATCTCTTGGTAACAATCTCTTCATCCTGTTGTTACCAGGAGATTTCTGTACTAAAAGCACAGAGTAATAGCAGGATGAAGAAACTGTTACCAGTAGATTTCTATACTATTATGCGGGACTCAGCAGCTACACATGTCACAAACCTCCCTTTTTCTGTGTGGCTGGGTGCCCACACGGCTGAAGCCCGACCCTCCACTGCTTCTCGTTACAAAGTCTGTATTGGCATATCCCTTTCCAGGCCTGTGTTATATCTCGAAAGAGAAAGGTTGAAGGGCCATATACCAATGGGTTAATCTGACATTTGACTCCTTCATGGAGTTAACGACTTTAGGGGGCATGATCCATCACTAAAGTGAAGTGTACCCTCACTAGATAGTGCCTTAATGCCTCAATCGCCTATTTTTGGCGAGGCACTCCTTTTCTATAACAACATAGTTTATCTCCCTTGGGAATAACTTCTGACTTATAAAAAAGATGGAATATTCCATGCCCTCAAATTCTTGAGAGAGAACTGCTCCTAACTCTATATCTGAGGCACTACAAAGGTATTTTTTAAATCAGGGCTTCTAAGGGCCAGGACCGTCCGATAGACACCTTTTTACCTCCTCGAAGGTTCTCAAGCACTCTCTGGAGTCTGGAGTCTAGACGATACAACTTGGGCAGATGCACATTTTTTTGTGAGGTCTGTTAGGGGTGCCGAAATTGCAGAGTAATTTGGGATAAAGCGTCAGTAATAACCTGCTAAACCCAACAGGGAGTGTACTTGAGTCTTTGTCCGTGAGTAAAGAACTTTTTTCAGGGCATCTACCTTACTGGTCAGTGGCCTTACTTTCCCACCCTACTACGACATAGCCTAAGAATTTTGTTCCAGCCTTCTCTAAGGCACATTTCTTAGGATTGGCGGTAAGTCCGGACTCTCTTTGAGACCTGAGGACAGCTTTCAACCTGTTTAGATGGGCCAACCAGTGTTAACTGCAGATGACGATGTCGTCCAGGTAGGCTGTAGCATAAGCCCGTTGAAGTCTTAGAACCTTATTCATAAGTCTCTGGAACGTGTCTGGAGCTCCATGCAGAACAAATGGCATCGTCACAAACTGGTATAAACCCATCGGAGTGGCAAAAGCGGTTTTGCACTTGGACTCCTCTTCTAAAGGTATCTGCCAGTATCCTTTTGTGAAGTCAAATGTGGATAAATACTCCGTCACACCAATGGCATTGGAAATGCATCAAGCCTGGATACCGCATTTACCTTTTGGAGGTCCACACAAAGCCTTACCTTCCCATATGGTTTAGTGACCATGACTATTGAACTACACCATTCACTGCCGGTGGGCAGTCCGGCAAACAAAGGTAACTGGGACAGCACATTGTTAAGCCTTTCATCCTGTGCTGTGTGCTTCTGGATTTGGAGCTGGTTTTGCTGCTGCAAATGCGGCAGTAATAGTCGGGTTTGCTTGGCCTGCCCGTTCGTTAGTAGTCCATTTTGCTTGGCATGTTTGTACAAAAACTGGTAGAAAAAAATGTTCCATTTTTTTTTCTGTGTGGCCCTTTCGATACAGGGGCCTCTCAGATTCCCACTCTCACACCATATTGCACTCTCACACCTGACTGTCCTCCAACCATCCCCTGCTATCTATTTAGCTCTATTTAGGTATAAACATATCTCAAAATGTCTGTCTGTCCTCCAACCATCCCCTGCTGTCTAGTCCTAATTTAATTCAGCTTTCTCACGTGGGCAAGGCAACATCCATCTTAGAAAAACCATTTGCTTTAACGTCCCTCACATGTGCTAATTAAGTTGGTTGGGCCAGCCAGGTGACTTTGTAAAAGTATATAAGTAAACTCACAGCAGCCATTGCTGCCTGCAGCCATGCTCTTAAGCAGAAATGTTTAAAGTAGTGATGAAGTTTAAAAAGGAAGTTTGAAAAGTTGACAACAGCTACTGCTTCTGATTCCTGCATTTGATCTACGCTGGAAAGGAGAATATCATCACAGACTACACATCTCAGCATTTAAGGATTGCTGTGATGCCACCTTTACTTTTTATATTTGCTGTGACATCACTTATTTTCAAATTATGCACTTCCTTCTACCAGCCTCCTTATGTCTCTAACTCTATTCATATATCTCCATCTCTCCTTTCTTCCCCACTTCTCAGTTCACATGAACTCCTTTCTTACCTGCGCCCTCTGTCACCACACAGCTATTCCCCCGGCACTAAAACACACCCCTACAAATCCTCCCCACACATTCTCTTTCTATCCATGCTTCTCCTCCTTGCTTCTGGGGATATCTCTCCCAATCCAGGTCCCTGCCTTATTTCTGTATGCTCTCGTCCTCGCCTGCCACAGGCAACTTCTACTCCTTCTGGTGTCAACCCCTCCAACCTCATACCCATCCCCTGCCACCCTCCCTCCTCTCTCCCTTTCTCCTGTCCCCTTTGGAATGCTCGCTCCCTCTCTAACAAATTCCTCTCCATACATGACTTCTTTCTCTCTCACTCTCTGCTCCTATTTGCTATAACTGAGACCTGGCTCACTCAGTCTGACTCTGCTCTGGAAGCTGCCCTCTCTTATGGTGGCCTTTCCTTCTCCCACACTCTGCGCCCTGATGGCAGGGGTGGAGGCGTGGGGCTCCTGCTCTCATCTCTCTGCCGTTACCGAACCCTTCCTATCCCCCATCTCATGATTTTCCCTCCTTTGAGGTTCACAAAGTCCAGATCTTCTCACCTCTCCCTGTCCACGTAGTGGTCATCTATCGCCCGCCTACCTCTACTCATCCCCCTTCTGCCTTTCTCTCTCACTTTGAATCCTGACTCTCTTTCTTTCTCTCCTCAGACTCCCCTGTTCTTCTCCTTGGGGACTTCAACTGCCACATTGATGACCCTTCTCTTCTTTGGGCCTCCTGCTTTCTCTCTCTAACCTCTTCTTTTGGCCTTCAACAGTGGACTGCAGCCAGCACCCACAAAGATAGCCACTACCTAGACCTGGTTTTCACTAAAAACATTTCTCTCACCGATTTCTCCATTTCTCCTTTTCCTATCTCTGACCATCACCTTGTCTCATTTTCTCTCTCCCGCTTCTCCCCCTCTCCACCTCCATCTAGCCTTCATTTTTGCAGAAACCTGCGCTCTATTGATCTACAGTGGCGGCCGCCTCTATCCTAATGAGGCTGAATCAGCGCAACTTTGATAACCGCGGGCAGAAGCGGGTTTTTTTTTGGTCCGGAGAGAATTGCGGTATTTTAGCGCTCGTAATATTAGCATTTTATTATCGCTGTCTGCAATACTGCAATACCGTCTAAAAACTCAGTGGGGCGTTCGCGAGCTGTTGTCTTGGAAGTCTAATACTTTAGCAGTTCAACCTACGTCAGTAAACAGTCTGCGTGTGCGCGCGCAGTAATTGTAAATTTGCATATTTATACATGCATTTGCAGTGCTGTATGTCTCATTTGAAAATTGTTGAAACGCATAGGCGTGTGCTGTAACAGTATCACATTTTGGCATATACAGCGCTCTCCCCTCGCTCGCCCCCGCACACACACAGGATAATTTACTGCACTGCAGTATTTCAACTTGTTATCTTATCTACAGTGCAGTACACCTCTCCCACACCATCCTTTGAATGTGTGTCTTTCTGGTTTGAATCACATTCCTGCTTGATAGTAGATGATTACTGCGCATGCGTCTGTAAATTCACCACTGAAGTTCAAGAGTGAGTGACCGAGCGTGACCGCGGTGAGCCGAGCGTCACCTCACTGCGCCTGCGTGTAACCCTCTTTGGGATGGGAGCTACAGTACAAAGCTGATGATTACTGTGCATGACTCTGTAAATTCACTACTGCTTGCTTTTTGAAATTATGTCATTTCTTTGAACTGCTGTACAGCTAATCCTTCAAGCTGCTGTACCCTGTATCCCCCTCCCCCACGCACACACAAGGCTCGCTCAAGGATTTGAAACTCTTATCGACAGACACCTCTACAGAGTCATTTTCTGAAGCTTGCCATTGTGTTTTTAATCCGTCCCTAGCCGAGCGTCACCTCACTGCGCCTGCGTATAATCCTCTTTGGGATGGGAGCTACAGTACAAAGCTGATGATTACTGCGCATGCGTTTGTAAATTCACCACTGCTTGTTTGCGAAGTTCAAGAGTGAGTGACCAAAAAAAAAAAAATATATATATTTTTTTTCTCCTCATTTTTTATTTTTATTTTCTCCACACAAGCCTGCCTAAACCATCTTGATATTACGATATTCAATCTGTGCTGTAGCTTTTGACTGTGACACTGTGAGTTTGACTGCACATGGTTGATTTGTGTGCTTTTTAGTACTGTATTTGGGGGTGTAGGGATCGAATTATTATGATGACCTGCCTTTTGAAATTATGTCATTTCTTTGAACTGCAGTACAGCTAATCCTTCATGCTGCTTTACCCTGTACCCCCCTCCCCCACATTGCTCGCTCAAGGATTTGAAACTCTTATCGACAGACACCTCTACAGAGTCATTCATTTTCTGAAGCTTGCCATTGTGTTTTTAATCCGTCCCTAGCCGAGCGTCACCTCACTGCGCCTGCGTGTAATCCTCTTTGGGATGGGAGCTAGCTGATGATTACTGCGCATGACTCACCCATCCCCCCTCAACCCTTTGAGGCTTTGTTTACGGTAACGCTTTTGAAAATCCCTTCTCGAATTTGATATTTAAATCTGATTTGCACAGCACTGTGAGAATTGAGAGTTAAAAAAACATTATCTGATTCATGTTGTTGATGCAGTAAATTACCACTTTTTGTCAAGCTTTCTTTTTCTTTGGTGTAAGTTTGGGGGGGGGGCTGTTAATGATTATGATTATCATGAATGTAAATAAATATTTATTTTATTTTATCAGGAACAAAAAAAACAAATATAAAAATAATCATAAATAATACAAAATGCAGTCTTTATTAAGTTCTTCTGTCAGATGGAAATAGAGGGCCGGTGGATAATCATGAATAATGCACATTGATAATAATATTAATTAATAATATATAATATATAATAATATATATATATATATAGTAATACATTTTTCCTGTCTTTTTCTTCTTCCTGATTCTGTGTACAGTACAGTAGTTCATTGAGAGAGGAGAGGTTTTGTGTACATCATGACTGCAGTTTAGATACTGTACACTTAACTGTACAAACAGTTCACAGACTTTACACGATACACCCCCCCTCTCCCCCAGGCCATCCTTTTTTTCTGAAAAGACAAGAAAACAAAAAATTAGTGCAGTTATGTGCATACTGTATAATGGCATTGTGTGCTGTATAGTACTGTCAAACTAGTCTATACTGGAACTACTGTAACTGTGACTACTGTTAAATACTTTGTAACCAGATGGCTGGTGCTGCTCTCTCTGGAAAAATTGAGCAGTTACTGTAGGTGCATACTGTATTATGGCATTGTGTACTGTATATCTACTCCATATTGGACTAAAGTATGCAGTTAGTACTGTCAAACTAGTCTATACTGGAACTACTGTATACTCTGACTACTAGGAAAATCTGTGCCATACTTACCTGTATCATAATGTACTTACAATACTACAGTACAGTACTATACCATACTACCTTCCTGATGCTTGCCCATTACACGCAATCACAATGGGCAACACAGTCGCAATATGGTCAATATATTTATTGCATCTTTGCACGGTGAGTACATCGTTCCAAAAACTCAGTATGCCTTGCGCCAACTCATCCTTTTTGGAGGGTATCACGACTTTTCGGATATGGTCCTTCAGCTGATGCCAGACCATTTCGATAGGATTGAAGTCTGGCGATCTGTCATTGGAGGGAGGGGGAAACAATAAGGACAATTAGTTTAAGAGATACAGTACACAGTAAAAACAGTGGGAAAAAATGAGACACGGTTTCCGGACTTACTCCGCTGGCATCTTCACCCAGTTGATACCGCGCTCAAGGATATGCGCTGCTGACGCGGTGTGCTTCGGATCGTTGTCCTGGTAGAAACGGTGACCATCCGGGAACTCACGTGTGATGTATTCCACAATCTCAGGCACAATTTTCTCTTGGAAGAAAGCTTTATTCATGATTCCTATAACAAGAAAAGAAAAGTGCACAAAAAACTGCACACTAGTACAGTACTGTGCGTAAGGCACAAGCGTGTGTCATACATTTTACTATACCTTCAAAGATGACGATGGTCCACGCCTAGAGATGGCACCCCACACATGCATCTTCACTGGGTGTTTTGGACGCGGCTTCATAGATATGCAACCTTTTTTGTGGAATGCAAAGGTGGCAAATCTCTCCAGCGAAACAGTAGACTCGTCAGTGAAGATGCAATCCTGGAAAGTTTCTCCACTGTCGATCCATGCCTGGGCCTGGACAACTCTCTTAATCTTGTTAACGTCCCTTATCATAGGGTACGCTCTGTAATGACAAGGAATAAATAATTTTAGAGGTACAGTACAGTTTCTTAACCAACACTTTTGCCTCCTGTACTGTCCAGTACTAACCTCACACGTCCATATTTCCATCCAATTCTGCGTCCCATCTTCTTTATGCTGGTCTCGGATACAGTGAGATTGTGATTTTGTTGCAGAGTGTATTTGACCCTTAATGCACTCTTCTCATCATTCTCTTCACTTATTTTGTTGACCAGAAGAGTTGTCTGCCTACAATGTACAGAAAAACAACAACCCGGTAAGTTACAGTGCAGTAGGCCACAAGCACAGCACATCATTTGCAGTAAAAATAGTATACAATGAGATAGATCTACACAATATATTGTTCTATTAATATGCAGCAATATAAACAATATATATACTGTTGTTATCAAAATATACCGAAATAACTATAAAATTAGAGAGATCTACACAATATATTGTTCTATTAATATGCAGCAATATAAACAATATATATATATATATATATATATATATATATATATATATTTATATATATATATATATACTGTTGTTATAAAAATATACCGAAATAACTATAAAATTAGAGTTGGAGAAGATGGATCGACGGATGGAGAAGATAGAGACTGACATAGCGGGAATACATAATTTGCTCGGTGTTCATGCCCCTGTATCCCCGACGCCGGAGCAGGAGGGTGGCATGGATCTGATGAATGGGACCTTCGACCACCTTCCAACACCAAGCGCACCCCCTCCACCAGAAGATTTTGTGTACATGTATGCCGTTGAGGAGGATAACATGACAACCCCATCAAGACCACGCCAGGAGACAACACGGCGACCAAGACAGTAGGAAAGCTTCCTCCCAGACAACCTACCCTCGCCCGCCGCCACAAGCACACCCGCTCACAGAAGAACACCCGCTCCCAGAACCCAACCTACATACGCCTACATACGCTTGCATCGATACGGTGCGCCGACATCATCCTGAGCGAGCTGCCATTGGCACTCAGGGAGAAGTATAGGGTGATGAGTGCTGGCTTACCCCACAAGTATGCCATGTTAATTTTTAAGCATCACGTATCCCACTTGGTGTACTGCGGGTGGGCCTACAAAGTGAACTATGAAGGAAGTCGCGAAAAAAGGGCGCTTCCTGACAATTTAAGAAAGACTATTGTGGAGGAATTGCGACGCTATTTTTCAATGACAGATCCTTTAATGAAAAGCGTTTGAGACTCCATTAATGGCATTTTGCGCCATACAAGGCATCGGCCCTGGAAGTACAATCTGGTGGGTATCGAATTTGCGTGACTGTTCCACTGTTGTATATTTTTTGTAAATGTTTTTTGTATATTTTATGAATAAAGAATTTTTTTTAATAACACCATACTGTTGTCCTGTACTGTACATTTTTTGACTTTCTGTACTTTAATAAAGGAGATGTTGCATGTTTTACTTGTATTAATAAAGAAATGTTTTTACTTACTGTACACACAGGACCTGCAAAATTCCAGTCCCCGAGTGCCGCAAACAGGCCCGGTTTTCAAGGTTATCCTGAAAACCGGGCCTGTTTGCCGCCCTCGAGGACTGGAGTTGTGCAGGCCTGACTGATTGATCTGTACACCATCCTACTGTAAATGTTTTGACTTTCTGTAGTTTAATAAAGGAGATGTTGCGTTTTGAATATTTTATGAATAAAGAATTTTTTTGATAACACCATGTGACTGTTAACTATACTGACTGACTGTAAATGTTTTGACTTTCTGTACATAAATGTTTTCACTAGCAGTAAACCATACACCTGTTGATGTTTTGAATTGCTGTGCACTTAAAATGTTTTTACATTGTACATTATTTGTAAATAAATATTTTGGTACTTACTCCACCAATAAACCACCATTAAAAGAAAATGTTGATTTGTTTTAAATTGTTCCATTGTCTACTTTTATACTGTAACAAAATACAGTGTTTCTAGAATGTACAGTACTGTCCAGGCATACTGTACTGTATACTGTAGGCATGCTCAGTACTGTACATCACAAGAGTATTAAAACATGCTGTACGGGTATAGAATACACATATGTACTGGAATACATGTAGAATAAATGCATACTTTTTATTATATCGTGTTTATTATACAGTATATATAAAAAAGTATTGTATACGGTCTGAAAACATCAGCATACAGTTTCCGAGGTAAATGAGAATTTTAATCCTAATAGAGGTATATTAGTATTTTATCTGGTAGTGTTAGGACTTGCGAACAGGTGTCTGCCTTGACGTGGCTCACAAGCTTACAACGCTTTGGCCAAAGGGTTAAACTAAATGACCCTATTTGAAGAGAATATATAAGTATTTTACTGTGTATTTCTGTCATGTTGGATGTAGCATTGGGCTTCTGTCGTCTAAATTGATACATTATTGTAACCTCTTCCTTCAGTCCCAAGGCCAATTTACAATAGACCACTGTGGTATCTTTTTTAAACGAAACACCTGCAAGTCGACACATTACTGAAGCGCATTACAGTTCATGAATATCTGCCATCTGGTGGATACGCGAAGAATTGCAACCAATTAAATCCGAACCATTATCAATAAACACATCAACCGCGGCTGTGAATGCAACATGAATGCGGTATGAATGCAGCATGAACGCGGTGAAGTGCGTGGCATTCTGAAAATAATCCTGGAAAAATGCGGTGATGTTTGAGAATAAAAGGGGCTGCGGCTGTACCAGCTTTTGAGTCCACTTTACGCTCCTCCCTCTCCTCTCTCAGTTCTGCTTCAGACCCTGACAACCTGGTCAGGAACTACAACTCTGCCTTATCCTCCTCTCTTGATCTACATGCCCCACATTCTGTCTGCCGTCCTCGCCCTTCTAACCCCAGACCCTGGCTAAATTCCAACACATGCATGCTGCTTTCCTCCACTCGCTCCTCTGAACGCCTCTGGAGGTAATCTCATACGCTCGCAGACTTCCTTCCTTCACTACAAATTTATGCTAAACAAACCTACTTTTCATCACTAATCAACACACACAAGTCTAACCCACGCCTACTCTTTTATGTCTTTGACTCTCTACTCAGACCACCCTCGGCTGCCTCCTCTTCTTCCTCCATCTCACCTCAGGACTTTGCTGACTTTTTTAAGGAAAAGATGGAATCCATACGTCAGAACATCCCATCTGTTGCCTCCTCCCATCCCACACCGCTTCGCAACTCTCCTCTTGCCTTTCTTGACTCTTTTTCTGCTATCTCGGAGGAGGATGTGTCACTGCTGATCTCCTCTTCTCCCTCTACCACCTGCCCTCTTGATCCCATTCTTTCCCATCTCCTAAAACCTCTTGCTCCTTCTATAATCCCTATGCTCACACAGATCTTTAACTCTTCCGTCTACTCTGGTACTTTTTCATCCTCCTTCATGCATGCAACCGTTATACCATTGCTCAAAAACAGCAAGCTTGACCCTATTTGTCCTTCTAACTATCGACCTGTCTCCCTCCTGCCTTTTGCCTCCAAACTCCTTGAACATCTTGTATTCTCTCGATTGATACACTTTCTCAACACCTATTCCCTTCTAGACCCTCTACAATCTGGCTTCCGCACTGCTCACTCCACGGAAACAGCCCTCACTAAAATAACCGATGACCTCCATGCTGCCAAAGACAGAGGTCATTACACTCTGCTCATATTACCTCAACCTCTCTGCAGTATTTGACACTGTGGACCACCCTCTTCTCCTCCACATTCTCCATACCCTTGGTATTCGGAACAAAGCTATATCATGGACCTCCTCATGGACCTCCTCTTACCTCTCCCATCGTACTTTCAGTGTCTCTTTTGCTAACACCTCCTCCTCCATCGATCTCTCTGTGAGGGTACCCCAGGGCTCTGTCCTGGGACCCCTTCTCTTTTCTCTTTACACACTCTCTCTTGGCGACCTAATCACTTCTTTTGGGTTTAAATATCACCTCTATGCTGACAACACACAAATTTACCTTTCAACCCCTGACCTTACACCTGCTATACAGACCAAAGCTTTTGAATGTATCTCTGAAATATCATTCTGGATGGCCATCCGCCGACTGAAACTTTACATGGCAAAAACAGAGTTCCTTATACAGTACTTCCTCCCAAACCTGGCCCTACTACCTCCTTCCACATCACTGTTGGAAATACGATCATTCACCCAGTAGCCCAAGCATGCTGCCTAGGGGTCACACTCGATTCCTCTCTCACATTCGCAATATCAGAAAGATACGCCCTTTCCTCTGTTACTCGACTGCTAAAACTCTGACTCGGGCCCTCATTCTCTCCCGTCTCGATTACTGCAACCTCCTGCAGTACGGACTCCCTGCCTCTCACCTGTCTCCCCTACAATCTATCCTAACCGCTGCTGCCAGAATCACTCTACTCTTTCCTAAATCTGTCTCCGCGTCTCCCCTCCTGAAATCCCTCTCCTGGGTTCCGATCAAATCCCGTATCTCACACTCAATTCTCCTCCTCACTTTTAAAGCTTTACACTCTTCTGCCCCTCCTTACATCTCATCCCTAATTTCTCGCTATGCACCATCCCGACTCTTGCGTTCTTCTCAAGGATGTCTTCTTTCTACCCTCTTTGTATCTAAAGCCCTCTCCCACCTTAAACCTTTCTCACTTTCTTCCCCGCACCTCTGGAATGCCCTTCCCCTCAATACATGACTAGCACCCTCTCTATCCACCTTTAAGACCCACCTTAAGACACATTTGCTTAAAGAAGCATATGAATAACACTGTGGATATTCTGAACACGATACATAAAGCTTGGCCCCCTGCAGACGCACTTACTATAATTCCCTCCTACTGTCTCCACACGTTCCCCTACCTACCAATTACATTGTAAGCTCCTCGGAGCAGGGACTCCTCTTCCTTAATGTTACTCTTATGTCTGAAGCACTTATTCCCATGACCTGTTATTTATATTATTTGTTATTTATATGATTACAACATGTATTACTACTGTGAAGCGCTATGTATGTGTAGCCCTTTTTCTGACGCTACCAAAGAGACTACGGGTAACTGCACGCACCTGTGGCTCCAGGAGATCTGAGCCTCCGCTGGCTGGGAGTCTGGGGAAACACTTATAGCGCAGCGCCTCCACTTACCCAGGATCCCTGTGATGTGAGATTCCCCTGGGCAAGAAACATACACGCACAAATATATCTGAAACCAGTTTTACTGTAATGCAATAATAACCTTATCAATTTATCATAGCAATCCACACATAACATATAACCTTATACTATAACGCTCATAACAGTAGTGGCTCGGCCACTCTTATCAGGAGTAACGTCTCCGTCCCCTCACCGCGTGCCCCACACACCGTGTCCATGTATGGTACTATATTTGTATAGGCTCAGTCCTTTGGCCACTTCACTAGTGTCCCCAAAGAGTTACGCCTAAGGCGGGATCAGCGCCTGTTGACCGGTGTTGGTGCACTTGATGTAAAATAATACCTTCCAGTCACGGCGGTGACCGGTAACAACTTCGAAAAGGGTCAGACGAATCAGCGGCCTGCCTTCTGGGTCTCAATGTCCAGCCGTCTGGTCCCAAACAACTCGCCACAACCGCAACTCTGCACCTTTGTCCCTAGCTGTCATACAATAAGGGATGGCGTTCCTGTCACTTTAAGGCTTCCCTGCAGCACTGCAACCTACGGTGACTTCAGGGATTCTCCTAGGGGCCTGTGGGGAAGAACTGTCCTATGCAGGTGGGTCACGGACCCCCTGCCCTCACACTACCTCTCCCTTCACCCTCCGGATCCCCTCTAACTAGCTTCTCTAAATAACTGCTGCAGCTGCATGGTGAGAGAGCAGAGCACTGCCGTGGAAGGAAAATCAAAAAGGAGGGCCTGATGCAAAAAAATAGTAAATTATTTATTAAGCCTGATAGCCAAAAAGAACAAACACACTAAGGTTTAAAACTCTGACGCGTTTCCCGCCGTGGAGGCGCTTTATCAAAGAGTACTAATGCTCCATAGAAGTCGGATTATATAATGGTCAGAGGCAAGTGCACGCCCACAATTAGGTTGATGCTGAATGATATAAGCTGAGGAATATAAGCAATCAGTCAAATCTTCAGTCCAGCAAGATCTGCAATAGGAGAAGTGCCCTAAACCTCTGAGCACAATATCAATCTGATGGAGCTAGACCATGAACAACAGTTAACATGTACAACAGTAATCAAAAACAGAAGACTAATATCCCTACAAAAACAAAACAATTTTCAAAAAACACTATATTATAAATAGATGAAAATATATATGATGATAAATGTATCCCTTAATATATAAAGAAAGTGATCTAATATACATGAGTTACAGTATGTGAAAAAAGAAAACTGAAGTGGTTATAGGTATATAAAAGATATGTGAAATTGATAGAAATAAATATGCCTAATAAGAAATAATAAAGTTAATCATAAATATTTAAAATATAATAAAGAGTAATGATGAACATTTAGTCTTACAAAGATATATAAAATAAGTAAAATAAAACCAACAAACAAAATAATTTAAAAAACCCTATTGTAATATGAAGTGTTATGTGATAGTCACCCATCTTTATAATACAATAACATGATATATCATAGTATGATATCCTAAATTGCTATTTCATAGTTTAAAAAATGTTAAAGCCTAATAGATATATATGAATGTATATCACATATATATATATATATAGAAAATTTAAACGTATAAGATTATAAATGAATGATAAATAAATGGTATATCAAATATAAATTGAAGATCATAATATGGTGACATGTCCTTAAGTGTAAATCACAAACAAAAATGGTAAAGGAGTATGGCTATAGTCATATAAACAGAATATCCAAATATGATAATATATTAAACCAAAACATAATCTTGAAACAAATCTTCAAAAATGGTATACAATGAAGAATAAATATCTAACTTAATACATAAATAATCAATTAGAAAAAATGAACAAAAATGAATGAAAGCTGTTGAATAAACGTATTCTTATAAAAAATGCTTCAATTCCCAATCGACATTGATGCCAGAGGGTTGCATGGTATCTAAGCTATACATCCAGAACATTTATTTTCTGTTTAACATGCCCAATCTGTCTCCTCCCCGCGTTGGGGCATGTATATGGTCTATACCTGAGAATGTGAAATTTTTAATAGTCCCCTTAGGGCAGATGGAAAAATGTCTCGAGACCGGGTGTGATTGGTCTTTTTTGTTAATTGCGCGGACATGTTCCATAATTCTATTCTTAAGGGGTCGTATAGTACGACCCACATAGCCCTTTTCACACCCGCATCTTAAAAGATATACAGTGCACTGCACTCAACCCTGTGTCTTCTTGTCAGCGCACACAGCACTGCAGCTGTGTCACTGACAAGACTACACACACTCACACCTAAGGGCAGAGTCCCTACCTTAGGGGCCTTCCCTCAGAACCTACCCACTAACCTAGTGGGGAGTGGGGCCTACCTGGGACCTGGGGATTACCTGACCTGGTGTAGGAGCCACTTGCTCCCTACACCCTTCCTCCCCCTTCCTGCTCCCAGCTCCAACTGACGTTCTCCTAAGCCCGCGAAACGTATCAATCTCCCCTCTCTGCAATCCGGGAGCCTTATTGGCTGCTATGAGGCACCTGGTGCCTGCCTCCCTATGCCTCATGGGAACTGTAGTCCTGTGGAGGCTGCTGTCGCATTGGGGCCGCGTGCGCGCTTGTACTGCACATGCGCGACTCCCTAATGGCCGCCGCAGCTCTCTAGCCTTGTCTGCGCATGCACGATCACTGCGCATGCGCGCGCATCTGTAATGGCGGCCCCCGCTAGCCGGGTGCGCCTCAGCGCCCCGGAGCGCTCCCTGCTCCGGCCCCCACCTTTGCCGTGTGCCGGCGGGTCCCTCGCTGCCTCCGGTGGCACCCGCGACCGCTCGGCGCGCAGTCAAGGGGGTCTCTGGAGTTGAAAAGAGACCGGGGCTACATATATTTATGGCGCTATATAAATAAAGACATACAATACATACAATACAATACGTTGCAATGAGTAGGTAACAACACGTGGGGGTTCTAAGTATAGGCATTTTATTTAGCCTTAAAAATGGAACATAAAAAGAGCTTATATTCAGTGTATGTACAAAATAAAAGAAAGCCGCTTACTTTCAGCAGGGTTTAGAATAGTCCATTCAAACAGTCCATGACATGGCTGAGCCCTCGGTCCACACGCGTGGGTGTGTGATTCCAGTAGCAGCGTGGTCCTGCAGGGTTCCAGGGTAAGACACAGACTGCAGCACGTTCCAGACCTTTAAACCCTGCTGATGATGCAGCTGAGAGCTGGCTAATTACTGTACCTCAAGCTGAGATTTAACCAGCTCAGCGCTGGACTCAGCAGCTACACATGCACAGTATTTAGGCAGTGAAACTACCCTGTCACAGGTTGAAAAAAAAATATATATATCTATTAAATTTATATATTTAAAAAATGCAGTAATTATTATCTAATTTTACACAACTGATTTATTAAAAAAAACTTGCAAAATCTTGCTGCATTAATAGGTGCTAAAAGGTTTGGGGAACATGGATTTCTTAGCATGTGTCAAGGTTGTTTGTCTTGGTCTAACAGTTGTACTGTATGTCGTCACAAGAGGCATTAAAAGAGATGCTACTGGATAGACATGTTTTATCGGGTGTATTTGTATGTCTCTTGCTAACCTTTTCTCCATCTTTAGTGCAGCAATAAGACATTCCGGCCTGATTAAGACACTTGTAAGTACAGATATACATTACAAATAGTACTCAGTGATTGGGCTGCATGGTGATGTATGGCCACACTCCACTTGGTAAATATGTTTCTGATGCCCAGAACGTTGTTGGGGTTACACTGAAGTCTCCAGGCTGCAGAACTGGGAAACAACTGGTGATAAGTAACTGCACCACATTATGCACCACACTGGTTTTTCTCTAATTCCTGGAGAATGTAGTACTGCAAATAGACCTTTTTATTCCCTGCAATATGTTCCAGGCTCCTCCAGCAGCAAAAAAAAAGACTTCAACACTGGCACAACTGGCAGACACCAGAGTGTATTGTGCGAGCAGCAGTTCCTATACTTAAGTGGAAGATAATCTGGAACACTGGTGCAAAGGCATGTTCTCTAAAAGATACCGTGAAGCCCACTGCTGGAGCCACATTCACTGAACTCCATACGTTTGCACTAAGCCGCTCATTAATTCAAACAATTTATCTTCAAGTAGTTCCAGTTGCTTTAATTATATGTAGCCCTCTTTCCCCTACCCTCTGGGAAATGTTCTGCTACCGGTGTCTTCCTGTGGCTGGTGGTGCATACCTGCAGGTAAACAGAAGGCCGGAGATCACCGCGGTGGTGTGGGGAGTGTCAGGACAGGTTTGTGGTGATTTTTAGGTTTGTGGTGAAGTCTCAGGATGCACCTCATGGACAAATCTTCTTCCTTTAGTCATTACCATGCTTCAAATACTACACCAGGTGTACAGTATATTTGACTGAGGTTTATTCATCTCCATAGTACATGCACTGAATTGTACATCATTGTACCCTTTCCCATCTTGGACTAGGCCTCATCCACTTCTCTGTGCAGAGTATACACATTCTGGCCTCCTCCAGTAGCACTCCTTACTCCTTGAAGGTTAGTATAAGAACTCTCTCTCTGGAGCTAACTTACGCTGCGCTTAGTAGTGGCTAGTAGTCCAGAGAAACCTGGCTATATATCATCCATGTTTATTTGTTGACATGAATGCTTTGTTAAGTACATTCATAATAAACCCAATGAATGTGTACTGCATTGTGACTGGCGTTTTTATGTGAAAATGCAATTATTCATCTCAGATTCGAGACGCGCAACTCAAAATCAGAAAAGTGCACGTCCCTGTAGCATAGATCAATGAAAATGTGCCAGTTACCAAATCTCCAGTGCCAAAAAATGTCAACAAAAAACAAACTCACAGGTACAATTTCCTTGATAGAAATGGTGATTTGGAGAGCGCGTTTGATTGTGAACATTCAAGCGATTGCTGAGACAGGGCAAATATTTTGAAAGTACTGTGCAGCCCACATTCTCATCCCTTCACTGCCACTTATAGCTGCTTGCCTCTGAAACCAGAGCTGGTTCTCTCATTAACCACCTGCACAAACTTACACGGACACAAACTGATACACTAACATGCAGGCAACGCTGATAAGAATATCATTTTCCCTTTTCAAGAGGTGACTGCATGAATGCTGATGGAAATGGAAACTCCTTGGCAATTGAATGCTGTTGAAAAAAAAAACAAATACAAACTGTCTATATTAGATTACGAGTTACAGCAGCTTGTAAGTGTTAGGAAGTCTGATCTTTTTCTCACTTGCTTATTTTTGGATACATACTGTAAATATTCTGCCAAGTCTCCAAGTGCTTCGGAAATGACTACCTGGGAAGAAAGATTTGCTATGTAATCCTTTCAGTATTGCAGTTGCATGAAGAAGGAGGGGGTATTATGCACACACTAATGGAAGTCACAGTGACTCCGATAGGTACAATGCTATCCTAAATATGGTAACAGCCACGGATTTAAAAGAATGGAATGCTTTGCCACTGGCTGGGAACTGGGCAGTCATAGAGGCTGATCGGCACCCATGATAATTCTTGCTTTGCCAGTGCTGAGAAAGTGAATATTAATGTAGCGTCTGACAATTGTTACCCCCACTTATTTAGTCCACCGAGCAGCGTTAAACTATCCCAAATTACTTCCTGATGTTTAGTTCTAAGAAGGGGAAAATTAACCCCGGGAAATTCATGGTCTATTTGAAGTTGTAAAACTAAGATAGGCAGCGGTCCTTCATACCCAAGGAAGGACCCGGAGAGGTGGGAAACCATGTAACATACCCACTACTTGTTGGTCCAATAAAAGGGATCATACCCCTTACTCCCTCTCCCTCCGTTGTTACTACATGGAAGAAAGGACCACACTTCTTTGCTTACCTAGAACTAAGATAATAATAATAATAATAATAATAATAATAATAGTTGTTTCGTGTATACTGCTGACAGTGTACACAGCTCTGCACAGAGATTTGTTTACATGCACGAGTACCTGTCCTATAGAGCTTACAATCTATTTGTTGGTGCCTGAGGCACAGGGAGATAAAGTGACTTGCCCAAGGTCACAAGGAGCTAACATGGGATTTTAACCGGGCTCTCCTGCTTCAAACTCAGTGTCTTTGTTCTCAGACAAAAGACAAAGATACCAAATGCTACATACAATGTGACAAAATACATACAGTAGTTAAATACATCAATGTTAGTATTCTCATGAGTAAGGGTCATTTAGTTAAACAATTTGGCCAAAACAGTATAAGCCTGCAGCCACGTCACGGCATGACCACTATGCAGCCACGTCACGGCATGACCAGTATGCAGCCACGTCACGGCATGACCAGTATGCAGCCACGTCACGGCATGACCAGTATGCAGCCACGTCACGGCATGACCAGTATGCAGCCACGTCACGGCATGACCAGTATGCAGCCACGGCACGACCAGTATGCAGCCACGTCACGGCATGACCACTATGCAGCCACGTCACGGCATGACCAGTATGCAGCCACGTCACGGCATGACCACTATGCAGCCACGTCACAGCATGACCAGTATGCAGCCACGTCACGGCATGACCACTATGCAGGTCCCAACACTGCCTGTGAAAATTCTCATCTACGTCTGCAGTGGAGGGAGAACGCACGAACTAGAGGGAGGAGGAGGAGGGAGGGGGGGGGAAACCCTCGCTACTGCTAAATGGAAGTAAATGGTGGTGCTACTATCAGGGGAAACAGGGGTAGCGACAACAGAAGAAAAAGAACCCCAAGGAGAGCACTCACACACTATAAGTAACAGGTGTACCTAAGAACCATGTGATGAATGGGAGGAGTGAGTGAATAAAATAAACTTTATTTGAGTCGTAACTCAGAATGAATGAAATAAAAGGGGAACGCTGTGGATCAAGTTAAATACTCGTGTGAGCCAGTATACAGCGAATTAAAATAGGACGAATATATTCGTGATAGGGGTCGTTATGCTGCCTGTACTCCAAGGAACAGAGATAGCAGCATAAGTGCCATATAACAGGGCCAAATAGCCCTATTGGTGACTGTGATGTTAATAGTCATCACACAGCTGCCTAAGAAATAGGCTAAAGTGACACTAATGTCCCTACCACAATTGTATAGTTGGTTAGTGGTATATTAAATAGTACCCTCGATTAGGGTGTGGACAGATCTGCCCTATGACTGGTACTCTCAATGAGCACCTGCGTATGCCAGGTGTCACAAGGCTAAATGAACCGTGAGATCATGTATACGTGCAGTGGATGTATAAGAAACTGGCAGAGTCAGTAGCTGCTATAACAGTGCACAAGTAGTGCCTGTTTACATGTAACATCCATAGATATGGATCGTGAGATACATTCGTCCGTAGTAGCAACCATACCTGTTCGGAAGGGGCTGGGCAACTTCAGCTCATGCAGGGTGCTCGAATATATCAGCCAGGGGTACGTTGCTGGTTAAAAACATATGTACACGGTGCTAGAATAGCGCAGCCCCATGTGAGGAGCTACTGGGGATGGAAGCGCTCCGATCGCGAGCACATGTCCCGCCCCTATGACGTGATGACGTCATCAATCAATCTGAGTTACGACTCAAATAAAGTTTATTTTATTCACTCACTCCTCCCATTCATCCCATGGTTCTTAGGTACACCTGTTACTTATAGTGTGTGAGTGCTCTCCTTGGGGTTCTTTTTCTTCTGTTGTGGAGGGAGAACGGTCTGAATAGACCTGTCCAGCACAGGAACATGGGATAACCTGCTACTTATTCATGAGAATACTAACATTGAAGTATTTAACTATGTATTTTCTCGTATTGGATGTAACATTGGGCTTTTTTGTCTTTTGTTGTATACATTTTGCCACGCTCAGTAGCACTCCTTTTGATACAAGTATATACGGTATATGGTGGGTTCTGGGGTTTGAGCTTGCTGGGATTGTGTGTTTATTAATCTTTGTTCCCACAGTCAGAGCGCCTTTACTCACGGAACCGCTCCTTCAGTCCAATACAGCTGTGGGACTAATGTATCTAACACCAGAGCTAACAGTTTATCCGGAGTTACACGATCAGTATCACCGAATAACACTTTGCTGGAACGGTCTTAACAGCAAAGGGTTAGAAGCAAAAGAGCAGGCTATATAAAAATGGGAAAGATTTGATTATTCTTTTAATCCATCTCTGTTTTCTATATTCCTTTTCCTTTGAGACACCCCAGAAGAGGGGGGAGTGCACCAGAACAGTACATTTTTTATTTATTAATACTAATTAATAATAGGTAAACTTAACTTCCGCAGCTAGTGCACAAGAGACTTTTTCAGTTGCTCTGTTTTAGAATTGTTTACTGATGTTGTATTAATATACTCCCAAAATGTCACATTGAATGAATCCCTTTGCTGGTGTATTCAAACAAATGAAAAACTCAAGAGAAAGAAAAGTTTCCTTAGAACATTAACATTCAGTACAGTTTAAAAAATGTATGGCAGCAGCTACAAATTGGCACATTTGCAGTATTATTTTATTCCGAAAAGAGAAGTACGAGTTGCATTTGATACATATATTATGGGGAAAGCATGGAATATGTGCCTGATCATAAAAATGTTAAAAAACCAAAAGTGCATTTTGTATTAGCAGAAATGGTTCGTTGCTAAACTCTTACTGCTTCTTGAAATCAGCTGGAGACAAATATTAGATTTTCAGAAATGGGCTAAGAACTAGTGTCGAACGAAACAGTAATTCTCTTGCAATAATTAAAGGCGCCTTTCTCGAATAGTGAGATAATGAAAACAATTTATATTTCTTTCTTCAAATAATTTGTAAAGTGCACTTTGCCTGAAGCCTGGGGGCAGAAACACATTAAAAATGAAAATAAGATATATTAGCCACACTTGCCAACAGCCGGTGAAATGTTCGTCCCCTGATAGTCGGCAGGAACAATTTCAGAATGTAAGGATGATAGTTAACACAGAATCAGCGCTCAAACAAGATAACATAAGATTTGTAACATGAACAGGGGCATTATACACTGAGTAATGATGCTATTGGGGTATATTTTGCAAAACACTATTTTTCTCTTAATGTCGCCTTCAAATACCCTTTGTTGCACTTTGTAAAGTGAATCTTACCTTTCTTTTTCAAAGGGTATTATTCCCGAGGTAATCGCACAGACCGAATTAATATTCCTATCTTGTGAAACCTCAGACCCTCTTTGGTTCTTGGCTTTGTTTTACCTGTAGGATATCCTTATACCGTGTCTCTCCCCGGCTTTTTCACATTCCCTTTGTGTATTAGCGTTACCACATCTGGTGGGTGGCAATTCCATTAAGAACTACTTCCTCACGTTTCCCCTTAGCCTCCCAGCCTCCCGCTTCATAGCATGATCTCTTGGTCTCGCACAGCGATGGGCAACTCCAGTCCTCAAGGGCCACCAACAGGTCAGGTTTTTCAGATGCCCCTGCTTCAGGTGTCAGTCGATTGAGCCGCTGATTGAGCCACCTGTGCTGAAGCAGGGATATCCTGAAAACCTGACCTGCAGATGGCCCTTGAGGACTGGAAATTCCCACCCCTGATCTAGCATTTCACTCTGAAACCTTGTTGAAACTCTTGATACATTAGAAAGTTTCCATCCTACACGTACCTCCCTTGTCTCCTCCAGGCTGTACATGCAACACCAGCATGCTAAATATTATTACCTTTACTTTCCTGTGTCTTTCTACCTAGAAGTTTATGTTGACTCCCAAATTCTATTCTTTTCTCAAACACATCACACAGAATTTACACTGTCGATATCCAAATTCTAGGCATTTACCTGCAAAACAGCACAGTGCGTCCGCTTTTAATCATGTTTTTACTTGTATTGCACCGAGTACACTGAGTAGATAATTTTCAGGCATTAGTCCCTGCCCCATTGAGTTTACAATCTATGTGTTTGTAGTCCCCATGGCACGGGGAGATAAGGTGATTTGCCCAAGGTCACAAGGATCTCACACTAGTATTTGCACAAGGCTTCTTCCCTGCTTCAAACCCACAGTCAGTCTTTCCTCACTGAGTCACTCCTTTCAGCTTCCAAACTCCTCTTAAGAGAGGAATGGTCCCTAAATGTACTGCATTACACAGCTTGTACTGCCAAGCCTGAGTTAAAGAAGCACCGAGCCAGCAAACCCTCTCAGAGGCTATTATCACGGTAAAAAAATTATAATCCGAATTTTGCCGGTAGAGCAGAGAAAATCACACAACTATTAACCTAATAACTTTGAAGCTGCTAATTTGCACGTTGCTACTAATGGCAATAAAATGGTTCATTAGCTTGCTATAACTAGCAACCATAACTCCTGCCACTTTAAGTGACGAGTTTTATTACCCCAAGAGTGTCATTACATACGGCTAATATAATGTAGCCTGCAACAGATTAAGCAATTCTTTACTTATGCACTAATTAAGACTGCCACTGACCAGTAAAGTTGTTTTTTTTTTTTTTACCCAAATGGGGGGATCCCGAGGAGCAAAACCACTGCTAATTATTTCCGGAGGTGTCACGGCACGTGAGGGATTCACCAGGGAAGCCTCAATTCTGAAATGGGGAACCAGCTGTGGCAGTGGACTGAACAGTGTGCACCATAGTAGGCCCCTCCGCACCACTGGCTCAGATTTGGACAATGAGCTGCTGGTGACCACAAATGGTCATTGAAATGTAAAAGTACGGAGACTGCTGACGCTTAATCAGCGAGTCACAGTGAGTCGGTGAGAGTTGGCATGTCTGCTGATTGGCTTGCTGGTGGTGGACTAGGAAGTTGGCAACAAATGGTGGTACCCGGCTAAAAATATGCTCTGGGGGATACTCCAGTTCAAGACAAATAAATACAAAATAAAATTCCACAAGGTGAGTGGTGGGGGTGATCGTAAAAAGAAGCCCATTCTTCCGTTATTGTGTGGGCTGAGTGAGGTTCCACCTCATCCTATTATACATTGAAAGTTGCTACTGAGGCAAGTCTCGTGGGCTTCCAATCAAAACTTTGGCAACTTCAACGTTTGTTTCTGAAGTGACTCGAACTCGCTTTCTGGCGATTTTCACTATACGGCGGGCCCTTAGAACGGAACCCGCCGTATGCCCGGGGCCCTGCTGTACCAACCACAACCCAAGTAAAAGTACCCACCCTTAGCGACCATCTTAAAATGCTCTATTCTTTTCAGGGTGTGAGACTTACGCGGTTAGAAAAGGGGATGTCTGCGTTTTTTCATTTGCTGCCGGAAGACCGGGATTATGACCAGGCGATCGCTTGGGGTGGTAATTGTGTTGTCATGACCGACTCCCAGTTACGTGAACTGAAATGGAGGGGCCTCCGCTTTTTGTTCCGATTACATTCACCGCTTTGATGGCGTCATCTCCCCCTAGAACATTAGTAAAAATCGTACGCCTTCCCCTGAGTTTTAGAAGGGCAACGCCTTCCCCTGAGTTTTAGAAGGGCAGCTGGCCGGCCTCATGGCCTTCAGGGAACATCATATGGCAGGAGGCTGTTACAGGGTGAATCAGGGGCTGGACACAGGAGCTCTGGTGCACAGTGTTCTGTTGTTTGTACAGCACATGGTAATATATGTTATAACTCAAAATAGCTTCACTCAGCAAGAGAAAAGAAAAATTCCAATATAACAGGCAGCAATACCTGGAGTTCTTGGGTAGAGCCCTTGGCAGCAAGGCTGGTACCTTTATCTGGTGAGACACCAGCAGCCTTCTGGTAACTCACAGCAGTCTATCGTTTGTGAGAAAGTCTCCTAGAACAGGGGTGCTCAACTCCAGTCCTCAAGCACCCCCAACTGGTTAGGTTTTCAGGATATCCCTGCTTCAGCACATTTGGCTCAATCAGTCCCTGCTTCAAAGACTGAGCCTCTGATTGAACCACCTGTGCTGAAGTGGAGATATCCTGAAAAACTGACCGGTTGAGGGGGCTTGAGGACTAGAGTTAAGAACCCTTGTTCTAGTGGCTGCTTTTTGAATCCTACTAATCAGTGATGCCTCTGAGCCCTTCTTTCAGGCAGCCCTACAGATGTAGCCGGCTTTACCGTTCATGTTGTCGCAGGTGAAACACTGAAAAACCAAGGTGGTGGGGGAGATGACAGCGGCGACGATGCTGCGGAGGGTCCATTCTTATCAATGGGACCTCCCGCAGTGTTAACCTTTCCGAGACACATTTGGTGTGGTCACAGGCCACGCGCACACTCGCGGCCACGTACAAGTCCAGCTCACTGGAAATCCAGACCTGGACTAAAGGTATGTTGTCACACTGCAGTGCAGGCTCACAGGATGTTATCAGAATGTACTGTATTTGTTTTGATACACATGGTATCGATCTTGACCCCAGAACTTCATAAAGGTTTTTAATCCAACTCTTTGCCTAAAAAACTGGAACACAGACACTGCAGCAGATTTATTACGGAGACATGTTCCAGTTTAAATGAAAGGGATTTTGCATCAGTTTTGTCCTGTTTTTTCCCCAGGAGACTTTGATAAATGACCCCCCCATATACCCTATTATATTAAGATGCCTCCGTGTGATGTGATCGCCTGCTTGACAACCACACTGGGCCATACAATATATACTAACTAGTGCTAAGGGACCTTATAGCCTTTCATCCTGAACTGGCAGAGGAACTAAAGTGCTCTGATTTGTGTGTACCAGATGCTGGAGGCTCTGTATTATTTATTTAGTCCAATCTAAACATCTAGAATCTAGATCAAACATACAATATAAAGCATAAAAATTCCAGATAATTACCCAAATTGCTATGTCCAAAAATAATATCATGGACAAAAAGTGACACAAGAAGAGCCTTTAGTAGTCTACTTAGTGTTCGCAAGGTTTCATGCAGTAGATAATATAAGGTCTATGTCCTGCTTTAGAATGTACTGCAAGTCCTCAGTCAGTGATGGTGATTGTCTTGAATAAATGTGTGCTGAGGTTTGACCTACCTTAAGTTGGTGTGCTGGAGGGGTTTGTTATCCTTGTCTTGGTTGCATTTTGTCTATTATGCTCTTGATGCTGATATTGGCGGTTTTAAGGGGAGCCTGCCACAGAATGTCTGCACCATTAAACACTTAGCTAACTTTCTTCTAACTTTCTTCTATAGCGAGCAGGGCAAGTAGTATTTTTTGGACACACTGTATAGGTGAGCGATCAATTGGGCACTGGGGTTAAGTAGTCATGTCTTGGCTGTGGATGGTAATACTTGTACAATAAGAGGTTAAGGCTTGTTCAGCAATTCTCTTCCTCACAGTCAGTATAATTATCATTAGCCCCATGCTGATTGCAGGAAACTGTATCAAAAAGAGGCATCACTTCATCACTTGAGCTCTTGTCCTTCCTGATCCATACTGAGCCTTTCCTCATCCTACCTGAATGTTATTAACTTATTGGTATGATTACAGACAAGCAGTCACACTGGGGATAATTGATGCTTTTCTCAGCATGGCAATTAAACAAGCAACAGGGGGACTTCCGGGAGATGGGTTTAGCAGATAGCCACATTTTAGTGAGCTACTCGTTGCCCTAGCTAAATCTATCTCCATCCTACTGACAATTTGTACAATAGACGATAAACTGGCAGACAAAGGCAAATAAATATTGTGCCATTTCGTTGCCAAATTTCTACCTCATGGATCCAATATTTGGGAGAAAATTAGACCATGAAAATTTCAAGTTGGCTCCGCTTAGTTCCTGGGTAAAACACACACGCAGAATTCCCGGAGACATTCCGTGTAAGACTTCCCACAACTTAAATAATTGTACTGATGTGTTGACGGCTTTGCAAATAGGTGACTTGATTGCATACTTCAACTATATGAACCATTCCTCACATTCAGTCCCTCACAAAGTCCTGTCGGCCTCACCCCCAAAATATTGCCGAGACACACCCTTTTCTCATTCATGATGCAACAAAAATTCTAATTCACTCACTCATCCTATCCCGCCTTGACTACAGCAACCTTCTCCTAGTTAGCATTCCCCCCTGTCCGCCTGTCCAACTTCAATCCATCGAAAACACTGCTCCCAGACTCAACTACCTCACTCACCGCTCCACTTCTGCTGCTCCATATGTAAATCCCTACACTGCCTTCCCATAGGCTCTAGAATCAAACATTAACTGTAATTTACAAAGCTCTCAACGATGCTGCCCTCCCTTACATCTCAGCCCTCATTCCCAAATATATCTCTAAACGACCCTCTGTTCTGCTCACAACATCTGCGTCTCCTACCTTAATTGCCTTTTGTTACTCCCGCCGACAAGACGTCTCTGTGACGGGGGGGGGGGGGGTAACCAGGCAATATATTAAAGGTCAAGCCTGTTTGGTTACCCCTGCTCCATGTATAAGTGTCCCACAGAGTAAGCTCTTGGGCCCAGTATTATTGTATTGTTGCATTGTACTTTGTGTAATAAAAAACATGTTTTGTGTTTTTCCCTTTCCGGGCACGCCAGCGAGCAGGGATAGCTGGGGTATGAGTTTCAAGTTTTTTTTGCGGAGGAACCGTTGTCCGAGAGTGCCAAGGAGGTTGGGGTCTAGAGTTACTGGTTTCCCAATAAATGTACCCGGGAATCATGACAGATTCTCGGATACATGTAGGCACGATGTCCCGGCAATACCTCCCCCTTGAAAACGTAACCGCGACTCACCACTAGGCTGCCTGCTTCAGCATAACGCGGAAAGGAGAATGTGGCACAGGGATAAATATGTTGAGAAAGTTGTGAATAAAAACACAAGTCTGAGGATATATTTTGCAGAATGTCAAATAAGTTTATTGCTTTGTGCAGTGCACACGCAGAGGAGAGTTTCAAAATAAAACCCTCCCAACGACATTATGGCATACAGGCCTTATTTATACACAAAATTCTAAACCCACGCCACCTCTACGAGGTTGCGTGTCGTCACTACGTAAACAAAATATGAACATGAACACATCGAGTTAATAACATTATGGGATGCCTAAATGAAATGATTCAGCAATATTCCTTATACAAGCCGTTGACCTTTTCTCTACATACAGAACTTCACAGCCCCCCCCCCCTCGGAATGAGAGACAGTGCTATCAGTCTCGTATTTTCATAACATTGGCACTTAGCCCTCATTCTCAAGGTTTTTTTCAGTTAGCTGCTTGGTTTATTATCACTTTAAAAATTAAAAGAAAAAATCCCTTTCAAACCGTTCATCTCATAACCCATTCACTTAGACAAAACCTAAGATGGATGCTGACTTAAAATGGTTGCTTAGATCCCAGTGCTGTTATGTCAGACCCCCCCTTACGTCATATTCTCACTTTGTCAATGTATTCTTTTAGCTGAGGGAATCCCTGGGTTAAGGGAGGTACCCCAGCTAGGGCCAAGGTGACCCACAAACAGTATATGGTTTGTGGGTGCCCAACCGTACATATGGTTGGGGGGACTCAGAGTCCGAACTGAGTCACAGGGAAAGTGTGTGGGGAAATAAGGCAGACAGAAATAAAGAGACAACATTTTTTCCTTTTCTGTTCCCTGTACCCTAGATACTCCAAACTTTGGGAGTCTAAGTCTTATGTGGGGTTTTGGGGTGAAAAGCAAGACATTTTGATTGCAGGAGGTCTGGGGACAAAGTTACCGGTGACCCTATAATTCTTCCCGGCTTACTCACACAATTTTCCGGTACCCGGGGTGAGTTGCACTGGGGCCATCCAGTGTCTCCCAGACTCCCAGTTTTAAATTTCAAGCCTGAAAAGCCACCCTGCCAGAGGCTATGTCCCGACTTTTGCGCCCAAGTTCTGAGAAACGAACGTAGCGGTCGCGGCTGGAATTTTCTGCCGATTTGGGTTCCAGGAGATCCCGGGCGAAGTCCCGGTCAGGGTAAAACTTTCCCATAGAGTTCCCTGCACCTAGGAAAGTCTAGTTTTCGACCCCAGACCTCCAGTGTGTGTCTTTTCATCTGTATTTGTGTTTCACAGCGTATATGCGAATTTATGCTGAATAAATTACAATTTATTGCACTACCTTGTTTTGCTTAATGAATGATCCTGGTAAAAGGTGTAAATAACCTGGTCCCCCATGACAGGCTCCCGTGCTGCCCTCTCTCTGGAATTCTCTATCATGCACCATCAGACTCTCCCCCAGCTTTCAGACATTTAAAATGTCCTGGATAACTAGATGCGGGTGAAACTGTCAAAATCTATTTTCCGAGCTTTCCATTCAAAATCCGTTCCATGGTGTCAAATTGTTCCAGTTTCAATCCGTGTGGATTAATCCCAAACCGCCAATGGATACAATCCACTGGTGGATTTTTAAAATCCGCTCGCGGGTTCTGAATCTGCGGATTGAATTGTTACAATCCACCAGCAGATTGCAGAATCTGCGGATTGGATTGATGGTGATGAAAAATGAAATCCGGAAAAGACGAATCGCCCTTTTTGAGACCGATTTGCGGAAATCCGTGTACCAAAGGAAACACATGATCCAAATCCGCTAAACAAGATTTTCCCATCTCTAGCTAACACCCTATAACATCCCCACCCTTAAACCTTCAGGGGACCAGCTGTGTGGCTGGGCCATACTCAACCCTGAGATATACTCCATCCCGCACCCAGAGACCTATATTTCCTGGACACAGAGGACCCAGGAACCTGCCAGAGACTGACATGGAGGGCCACCTGCTTAAGGTACTTCCTGAGACTTTGGGGTGGTAGGCTGGTAATGGGAATATCCCTCCAGTCCTGCAGATAGGGCCTGGGGAAGTAAGTTAGCCCTTACACAGGGATAGGGGTTTGCTATTTTGTTGTTTTTGTATGTTTTGTCTGGATAAAGGAACAGGCTCAATAAAGCCAAGATATAATTTCACCCAAATCGGTCTCCATTATATGTACCGCTGCACACATCTCTTACAGTCACCTGACGCGTTTCACAGAGAGCCCCTGCTTCCTCAGGGCTTGTGTCCTCTGTCCATATATGCTACCTTAAATAGTCCTACCTATTTAACCCTATCTATCCTATCTTCAATACATATTCTACTTTTAATTCAACAACAATATCACATTTGTTATAAGACAAAAAATATATATCAATGGCGCTCTGCACTGGTATTATAACTATAGTGTATATAAAATAACAATAAAATTATACAACCAGTGGCGTGGATGTTGTCCTTGGGATGGATGCTCCACATGAGATAGGTGAACATGTAAGGAAAAAAATCAAAACATAGTGTAATACTGTTAAACACACATACAAACATGTAACATGAGACGGACGCTGAGAACAACAGGTGACCAATTACAGACACATTTAATAAAGTATATCATTAAAAATACATAAAATTACATAAAAATCATGAAATAGAAACTGATAGGACACTCCAACTCAGGTGGGGGTACCTGCTTACCGAATGTAAGACGGTATCAGGCAGTGGATATTGTAAGAGTATCCCCTCTATGGATGGCTGCTGCTGCCACGATCTGCTGGGCTCACACGTGTATCTTCCTCCGTGGATGGTGCTTGCTCCCTCTGTTCGTGGCATCCACCTCCGTTCGCCGTGGATACGGGTGATTTGCGTGTCTGCTGGAGGCTGTAGATCCTTCCTGCTCGGCTGCTCAAAGCGCGCCAAATGGAGCAGGTACAAACGCGGATGGATATACGCCCGGATTCGTCAGCCTACGGGCATCAGCTAGCAAGTTCCAAGGGGGACAGGATTCACCACCGAGTATGGGGGACCTCACAGAAACACCCTACGCGTTTCGAAAGTCAGGCTTTCTTCCTCACATTTGTTATAAGAGGTACTAGCATAATTCTAAGAATCCATTAAAAAAAAATTAAAAAAAATTTAAGACATAAATTGTAAGCATATAGCAGACATATATAGAACACTATAATTGATATTGCACATATAAACTCATATGGCATTTAATATGATTTCATTCTAAGTTAGGAAATGGGTTTCTCGATATTTCATTTTCTAACCTAAATATATATGTAATTTGACAGATAAAGGGGAACCACATAAAAAAATATATAGTGATATTGCACTTGTACCCCTTAATCTGTCAAATCACATATACATTTAGGTTAGAAAATTAAAAATCGAAAAATACTCTTAGAATGATGGCAAAATTTAATGCCATCAGCAAAGATGGAGACTTTTGCTCCCTATGCAACCTCAAGGTCATTAATAAACATGTTCAAAATGTTATTTATTTATTTATAACATGTTTTACCAGGAAGTAACACATTGAGAGATACCTCTCGTTTTCAAGTATGTCCTGGGCACAGAGTTAAAATGACAAATAGGGTCTGGGGTGTGATCTTACTGGGGGGAGAGGTAACCATTTCTATCATAAGAGATGGCCTCCATAAACCTGGAGCCTGCAACAGATGGAGGCGCTGCACTGCTAGAGAATTATGCTGGGTATGTACCCCAGAAACCTGTCCTGTGTCCCCACAACCATCGGCGGATGACTCAGCCCTCCTGCTTACCAACAGGTAGCCTGCACCACACACACTGTAATGACAGAATCTTCCATTGGGTGGGGGAAATACCGTTACACACCATAATTAGCACATTCCTAGGTATTTCAGATGTGCTCCACCTTAGCCCAGTTCTAACTCTAACCACATTGAATTCTAGTTAATAACAGGTTAACTCATACGGTCCAACCATGATGAGGTGTAGAAATCAGACGATGACTGTGGGCAGGAGTGCCTGGCCACCATTCATATGGAGGACCATGTCATTCCACATTTTTGAATGTCACGGCGTATAAATGCAAATTGTTTCATTGCTTTGGGGTGACAGGTTGTGAGGCAAATCGCACTTTTTCACATTGATCCGCTGAAATTCGCAGACCAAAGGAACCGGCCAATCCGCTAAAGGATCCAAATTCACAAAAATATTCACCCATCTCTAATTGTTAAGAAGTTTCACAGCTTGCAAAGTTTGGGCAGGTTCTGATCTTCTTGGTTTTTTGGATCAGCATGAAATGATATTTTTTGCACATGATCTTTTCAGTCGGTGGAAGTGTGTTCTTCAGATATGCAAAAACAGAGTGTGGGCCTTTGAAATCTCATCTATAGCTACCCTGATGAAGACGCTTCATGATGGTCCAGACAAATCCTGCCAACTGTGAACGTCTACAGGGCAACCCTGAGCTGTTAGAAGCCTGCTGCCCGCCTCTTACAGAATGAGTGGCGGTAATATTAATGTTAGTGCAAAAAGGAATTCAGATTTTGGGTCAGCATCAGGTAATATCACCCTGAAAGTAATTATTATCAAATTGGCCTCCAAAACACAAACACGTTTGAAATCTCTATCTGAAATAATCCAGCATTGCTTTTGAAAGTAGAGTTTAAAACTTGAAATACCAAAGGCTCTGATTATGAAGCTATAAATATGGAGCGCTGTTGCTGTTAAGCTGTCAGAGAGCCAGTTTGGATGTGTGCATTTTGGCATCCAACTATTTGTTGCAATGTTGCTCTTTTTGCTTTTGCTTATGATATGGGGAGTGGAGCAAAACGACGAAATAACAACGTTATACAATTCATATACGGTAAGATACTGGTAAAGTACAAGATTTGAGTCTTTTTTTCCAATCATTTTATTCTTTTTTTTCTCCTGGAACATCAAAAAAAATCCGCAAGGTCTTTGGTTCTGTAAAGATAGCAGCCTCTCAGATCTGTGACAGATAAAGAAACGCCAATAAGACATTTGTACATTGACAGGGAGGAGGAATTTATCCGCAAATAATATATATATATATCCTCGCAGTACTGCTGGCAGCAAGTGTTAGACAAATTGGAGCACAGTTGTGTTGCATCAAAAATGTCAGTGCTAAACAGTAAATATGAATTATCAGTGTTATATTATTTATAACAGCCATACTGTGCAATAATATTTATTTTTACATATAGAAAAAAACATCCGTGCAGCATCAAATACATTTTTGTTTTGATACATAGCAACTTCATTCTGCGCTAACACTGAGTCCTTATTGGGGTCTATGCCAAGTTCATCTTGGCGGCTGCTTATGATCCATTTTCTCCTATTCTTGTGCACAGAAACATTCCTTTTTAGTACATACCCCTCACAGCACGTCACGTGCAGGCCATGCGTGTGCACCGGAACACACGAGGAATTCCTTTCTGACGCAGACGGAGAACTTTGAACTTAGTACATAGGCATACAAAAGCGCAATTAAAATAAACGTTGACGTGTGTCACTTCTGCAGTAAAAGGCTGTTTGTGAGGCATACAGATGCAGCGGCCATTATTTTAAGGCAACCCGGCGCCGTTTTCGTGTGCGCTGCTGTACTCCACGCGGCATGAACGCGGCCAATTGCCCCAGGCACACGTGTTTATAGCGGTTGCATTGTTTGAATTTTATGGATTGTGTGCAATTAAATGCAATGAAATGAATGAATTGTAATGTGTACAGTACTGTGCCACTGTGCCACTGTGCCACTGTGCTACTGTGCCACTGTGCCACTGTGCCACTGTGCTACTGTGTCACTGTGTCACTGTGCTACTGTGCCACTGTGCCACTGTGCCACTGTGCTACTGTGTCACTGTGTCACTGTGCTACTGTGTCACTGTGTCACTGTGCTACTGTGCTACTGTGCCACTGTGCCACTGTGCCACTGTGCTACTGTGTTACTGTGTCACTGTGCTACTGTGCCACTGTGCCACTGTGTCACTGTGCTACTGTGCCACTGTGCTACCGTGTCAATTTCAGGTGTTTAAAAATCAGAACACTAAAATGCTATTTTATGCACTCGCGTCTTAAGGCGCTATGGTGGGAAGTAATGCCGCGCCATGACATGGCTATTCCGAGGTATACAGCGCGTGATTTGTTAAAGTAATGGCCGCTGCATCTGAAGTACCTGGGCACCCTTATGTGGCTGAGATTTATTTAAATAAGATCTCACAATATTGTAACCCCCCCTCCAAATTAAGCTGCCTCTTCCTCCCCTGGCGCTTTTTGGTTGCGGCTTCGACAGGGGAAAGGAGGGCGGGTGGGAGACAGCAGAGAGAGGCATTCAATAAATAATAATTATATCAATTTACTTCTATACAAAAACAATCATTAGTTTGACTGGACTTAGAATAAAGCAAAGGCAAGCCCCCCACCCCCTGACCCATCAATCAGTCCGGCCAGTCCACGTCCTTCATTTGGGTTGGTAATAAGGGACTGGTAATTAAAAACATCACCAGCACAAATACAATGTCTGTGACAAAACAGTGGCAACGACAAAGAAGTTTCACTTAAAATGCGTGATTGGGTAAACCCCACAGGATAGCCTGTCACTGTCTCTAGCTTATGGGACTTACGTGACAGGAGGGGCAGAAAGATATCTGGACCAGCCCGGGGTATAGCACCAAGAAAAGTATCACCTGCCATGCCATCAACTGAAGCACGAGTTTGTAACAAGGTGGAATTCTGTTCTTTATATGCTTGAGCATCTTCAATGAATAGTAATAAGCCGTCAGCAGCTACACAGCATCCCAGAAGATAGGGAAAGGCAGGAGTTAACTTTCTCCAGCACACTGGAAAATCCTTTCCACCTTGTACCAGCTACTTAAACCATTTTAAATAGAAACATGGCAAGTCAGTTCAGAAAGTACTAGCCTGAGTCAGGTTAAACCACTCATTAACCTTCTAGACAAGCAGCTGGAGAAGAAGGCCTATAGTATATAGACAATGATGGGTCAAGTTCTAAATACTTTGGCCTTGTTCATCCCTCTCATTTCTGTGCAAGGTCCAAAGGTTTAAGCTTGCCCCACCCCACTTTCCAAGTTGGCAGGTCAGTTTCATTTTGACAGGTTACGACAGATCCAATGTGATCATTCTTCCTGTAATTATACAGGTAAATAAGAATTTTAACCCAGGGAGTGTTAGGACCTGCTTCGGTCATGCCTTGTAAGTGGCAGCAGGCTTAAGACGCTTTAGCCAAAGGGTTAAACTAAATTACCCTTTTTACAAGAGATATATAGGTATTGGACTGTGTATTTTTGTCACAATGGAAGTAGCTTTGGGCATTTTTGTTTGTTGTATACTAGGACAAAAGGGACCAATTTAGATCTGAGCACTACATTTTAGCAACCATGCTTTACCCACGGTTTAAGCAAAACTGGCCTTTCTTTCCACTAGGCATAGATGTAAACACACGGAAAGAGCTCCTTCTTGTGAAGGTATCGACTACAAAGTCCCACGCCACTTATCCTTCTCCTGAAACTCCTGTGTTTTTTGCTGTTTGAAAAAGTAGAAGCAAGAAAAAAAATGTAATGTAAGCGTCATGTAGTAGAACCAGAGACTTTTGAGCGTTGCTCTGACATTATCTAGTAGAACCAGAGACAGATACAAAAGAAGATGCCTGATCAGGTCTAAAGGACATCCCACTGCTAAGAACGAAACAACCTATTCGTTTCTGGAATGGGTGGGAGATTATTCTGATGATAACAGAGAAGTTGACATAACGGGCTATGGTTTACCTTAACTATTCACCCTTCAGTGTGTACTCTGAAAGGGCGTTTAGCATCGGCACAGTGACCTTTGTTAGTGGCAGGAAACTACTGAGCACTTTTTTGGATAAGCTGGTGTAGCCAGGTCACCTTTTTCTCGTTGGAGACCCCCCTTCCCTGGCGCAGCTCGATCGCGGGTACTGAAAACCCCGACGGCTGCTTCCAAGGGTGGGGGCTGGAGCAGGGAGCAGCGCGGCTTCTCCTGCCTGCGGCCGGTTGCCGGGGACGCGATCGGGCCGTTGCTAAGGCCGCGATCGCGTCTCTAAGGTCCCGGCGGCCGCAGAGCAGGGCGCCGCCATTGAGCCTCAAGTCGCGCATGCGCAGTGATCGCGCGAGGGCAGGAGAGCCCCAGATAGGTCGCGCATGCGCAGATAGGGGTAGGGAGCTAAGGCAGCTATTAGGAGGTCGCGCGAGAGTAGGGAAGCCTAGGGAGAGATCGCGGCGGCCATTGGGAGCTAGTGTAGGCAGAGGGGAGGAGCGCACGCGGCCCCAATGTTATAGTAAGGGCCTCGGGACTACACTTCCCAGGAGGCATAGCGAGACAGGCACCAGGTGCCTGATAGGAGCCAATAGGGCTGTAGGACTGCCCTGGAGGGAGATTGATACATTTGGCGGGCTGGAGCTGCGTGTCAGTCAGGAAGGAGCAGAGCAAGGAGGCAGACAAGGGAAGGAGGTAGGGTACGGGAGAGAGGGATCCCCTGTACTAGCCAGCACCCCCTTGGCCCAAGATAGCTTTAGGTATCACACATAGTGAGTGTTGCCAGGGAATGCCCTAGAGTAAGGGACCCTGTCACTCAGGTTAATCGGTTGTTAGTGGGAGTCAGGACTGGGCCTCGTTAGGGGAGTAGGAATACTATTAACCCCTTAGGTCCCAGATGTCTCTCCCTCTCCAGTGTATGGTGTAGGAAGGATTGGCTGCTGTGTGTTGTCGCTGCATGTGTTGGGCGCAGTGAGTGCAGCGGGTGTGAATGTCTGCCGGCTGACGGTGTTAGCTGTGTGTACGCTGCAGGCTGGTAGTATCTGGGAGTTAGTAGCTAGGTGTTAGGAGTAGCTATTGTTAGGGAGGATTAGGGACTGGGTAGCTCGGGGAGTGGGGCAGGGTATTACTCCGCAGGCCCTAGGAGATTTCCCCTAAGCCACCCAGGTTGCGGTTCATCAGGGACAGGCCCTAGGTTAGGGTTCCTGTCACGCTAGGATTAGTTAAGGATAGACAGGGATAGCGGCGTGGCTGTTCCTGTGGTTCGGTTGCTGTACCAAGAGACTGTTGTGTTCCCGTGAAGCGGTGGGACCCTCGTTGGGGTCCACGGCAGAAGTACCTGGATAGGATCAGACGGACGTCTGACCCTTTTAGAAGAGAGTTGCAGTCCCGAGCATCGGAGTGCTCGGAAGGTATCTCTAACGTATAAGTGCACCAACAGGCCTATTCATATAGTGACTGCGCAGTCACCCAGTGACTATCTCTGTAGGAGTACGGGACATTGGGTGGGGTTCTTGGGACACTGGGTGGGATCACCGGGTGTCGGGGAATCGTCCTGCGAGACGTCACTGGTAGTGTCTCCTCGTGAGAGGGACACAAGGTATTATTACATGTTCATAAGTAAAGTCATTAGTTAGTTATATAATCATTGTGTGTGTAGTCCATTATTGGGTTCCTATGTAGGGTCATTCTACATTTCCCTAGAATCCTACATAGGTGGAGGCGCTGAAGAAGATCCGTTCCAGAAGATTCACCCCGGGCTCTCATTAGCGGAGGCTCAGACCTCCTGTGAGCCTACAGGTATATGCACCACACCGGTAACACCACATGTTCTACTCACCCACACTATATATGAGATTGGGTGGGGTGGAATACCCGTTACATTTGGAGGCGCTGCTGAGATGGGACCTGGGGTGCCCTGTTTTCATTTTTTCTAAATTGTGCTATTTTTGTTCGCCATGAAGAAGCCACGTGCTGATTTCCCGCCCGCGCGGGAAAATGTTGCAAACTGGCCGGGTTTGGCGGGAAACCCTATGCCCCGCCCCCGCCAACTGAATAACTCTGTGCCGAGCCAGAGTCACTTAATGAAAGAGTGTGCTGCCCCTCCTTCAGATTCCACCAGGGGGAGCAAGCACTGTGAGCCTTCACCCGTAACTGCTGTCTCCATCAAAGAAAGTACTGGGGGCAAAGAAAATTGCTCGCCGTCATATGGACTATGGCAGACTAAGGCCGGGTGCGTATCCTTTTTGTTGTGCCCGTGTATGATCGAATCATTGAGTCCGTCAGGTAGTATGAACTTTGGTGTTTTGACGTGCCTGATAAAGGGGCGGTTGGAAGACGCGAACGAGGATGGGTGCCGGGAATGTTTCTGTAACAACGGTGACTGCTCCTTTTGTAAATTGGCCTGGGGACGCATGTGTGGCTGCTGCAGGATACCGACTCTGCAACCCGTGCCGTTGGCGGCTACAGGACAGCCCGAGGAAAAGGGCACTGTGGCCGACATAAATGAAATAGATTCTGGGTTTTCTGATGATGGTGATGAAACAGACTGTAAGGGAGTACACCCCAATGTATATGTGGCCTGGCACGCGCCAGGAGTGAAAGCCCTTACATTAATGTGCACATGCCTGCAAAAAGCTTATGTCCAAGGAGCCGACCTATTTCAGCTACCGCTGGATTTCAAGACCGGCACCGTGGATGGAGAACTGAGCATACAGTATTTTAGCCCCACCTGTGACTGTTCTAGAGCGGCATTGGCGTGGGAGCCTCAATGTGAAGATTGCGGTGCCTGGTTCTTAAAGCCTATTGTACCCCAGCCTACAGAGCCAGCTAAGGAGCTAAGTGAACCCTTGGCAGAGAAGAGTGCGGCTGCAGTGGAGGTACCGGAGCACGCCAGCTTCGTACCCACAACCACTGGCTGCATTTCAGGAGAATCTGGTGACTACCTTGCGGAGGATACTGTCATGATATCTTCCGGGGAAAAGGTGGAAGTCCCATCGGTGGCGATGCGCCTACCGGCGAACCACCCCAGCGGTAATGCAGAGGATATAGAGTCTGCTGTGGGTCCGTGTACCCTGGAAGAGGTGTCTTCCGATGTTGCGGATCCTGCTGTGGGCCCGTGTGCCCTACAATGGTCAGTCCGACCTACTACAGAGGTACCCTCGGTCCTAGAATGGGGACCAGTACCTAACGCCGACAAGGGTGAGTCGACTGCCCCAGGGGTGTCGGGGGTGAGCCTCCAGGTGACCGCGGAGCACGATGGCTCCTTAAGTCTGGTCGCCCGGGTGAAGGGTTCCCCTCTGCATCGCGTCCTGGCGGAGGTGTCCTCACTAGAAGGTAGCTGTCCAGAGGAGAGAGTGGACCAGTGTCTACCGCCGATCCTTCCGGAAGAAGGGAAGCCCATCGTCAGCCAGCCGAGTGGTAAGGAACCCCCTTGTTCCTCACAGACTCCAATGGAGGTGGCCGTGAAGAAGGCCAAAGCTATGGTTCCTGAGCGGAGTGTGAGCCCGTGTGCTCCGACACAAGTGGTCCCAGGACTGGGATCCAACGCTCCCGAGTTTTCAGCGCGTACGTGGACTGCCCCAGAAGTGTCAGGGGCAGGTCCCGATACCACCAAGGTGGGAACTGACAGCGTCCCCGAGGACCTGTTGGCCACCGTGAATCACCGCAGGGGTAAGGTGTCTACTTTTTCCCCCCTGCCAGGTGAAACCGAGACATTGTTCAGTGCTCGCTTCTCAGTGGAAGCCTCGAAAACTTATGGGGACAAGGACTGTGTAAAGGAAGATCCAGGGAGACTGGCCTCCTTTAAGCCCAGAAAGGAGCGTGCCATTCGCCAGGTGGTGGACCGCGGGAAAGGTCCTGGCCTCCTGGTCTACCGCATCCCTGCCGCGGATGACCGGGTAAAGGCCCAATTCAGAGACACTGTGCTACTCCTTCCACCAGGGGGAGGAAGTAGCGAAGAACCAGTAGCTGTCGCTTTAGGGTGTGCTCTCCAAGAAATTTTTCTGGGGGAGGCTCACGGACGCAAAAGTGAGGTACCCCCACATGATCAGTCAGGGGCACCCCACAAATGGTCTCAGCCAGCCTCGGGTAATACTGGGTGTGATGTGTCCAGTTTCATGGATGTTGCAGCCGATCGGTTAAGTGTACGGGTTATGCCATGTCATTTTTCACTGTGTAAAATTGTGCCATGTGATGAGGTTCCCCAAGCGAGGGCGTTGGGTGTTTCACCAGGGGGAGAGTGTAGCCAGGTCACCTTTTTCTCGTTGGAGACCCCCCTTCCCTGGCGCAGCTCGATCGCGGGTACTGAAAACCCCGACGGCTGCTTCCAAGGGTGGGGGCTGGAGCAGGGAGCAGCGCGGCTTCTCCTGCCTGCGGCCGGTTGCCGGGGACGCGATCGGGCCATTGCTAAGGCCGCGATCGCGTCTCTAAGGTCCCGGCGGCCGCAGAGCAGGGCGCCGCCATTGAGCCTCAAGTCGCGCATGCGCAGTGATCGCGCGAGGGCAGGAGAGCCCCAGATAGGTCGCGCATGCGCAGATAGGGGTAGGGAGCTAAGGCAGCTATTAGGAGGTCGCGCGAGAGTAGGGAAGCCTAGGGAGAGATCGCGGCGGCCATTGGGAGCTAGTGTAGGCAGAGGGGAGGAGCGCACGCGGCCCCAATGTTATAGTAAGGGCCTCGGGACTACACTTCCCAGGAGGCATAGCGAGACAGGCACCAGGTGCCTGATAGGAGCCAATAGGGCTGTAGGACTGCCCTGGAGGGAGATTGATACATTTGGCGGGCTGGAGCTGCGTGTCAGTCAGGAAGGAGCAGAGCAAGGAGGCAGACAAGGGAAGGAGGTAGGGTACGGGAGAGAGGGATCCCCTGTACTAGCCAGCACCCCCTTGGCCCAAGATAGCTTTAGGTATCACACATAGTGAGTGTTGCCAGGGAATGCCCTAGAGTAAGGGACCCTGTCACTCAGGTTAATCGGTTGTTAGTGGGAGTCAGGACTGGGCCTCGTTAGGGGAGTAGGAATACTATTAACCCCTTAGGTCCCAGATGTCTCTCCCTCTCCAGTGTATGGTGTAGGAAGGATTGGCTGCTGTGTGTTGTCGCTGCATGTGTTGGGCGCAGTGAGTGCAGCGGGTGTGAATGTCTGCCGGCTGACGGTGTTAGCTGTGTGTACGCTGCAGGCTGGTAGTATCTGGGAGTTAGTAGCTAGGTGTTAGGAGTAGCTATTGTTAGGGAGGATTAGGGACTGGGTAGCTCGGGGAGTGGGGCAGGGTATTACTCCGCAGGCCCTAGGAGATTTCCCCTAAGCCACCCAGGTTGCGGTTCATCAGGGACAGGCCCTAGGTTAGGGTTCCTGTCACGCTAGGATTAGTTAAGGATAGACAGGGATAGCGGCGTGGCTGTTCCTGTGGTTCGGTTGCTGTACCAAGAGACTGTTGTGTTCCCGTGAAGCGGTGGGACCCTCGTTGGGGTCCACGGCAGAAGTACCTGGATAGGATCAGACGGACGTCTGACCCTTTTAGAAGAGAGTTGCAGTCCCGAGCATCGGAGTGCTCGGAAGGTATCTCTAACGTATAAGTGCACCAACAGGCCTATTCATATAGTGACTGCGCAGTCACCCAGTGACTATCTCTGTAGGAGTACGGGACATTGGGTGGGGTTCTTGGGACACTGGGTGGGATCACCGGGTGTCGGGGAATCGTCCTGCGAGACGTCACTGGTAGTGTCTCCTCGTGAGAGGGACACAAGGTATTATTACATGTTCATAAGTAAAGTCATTAGTTAGTTATATAATCATTGTGTGTGTAGTCCATTATTGGGTTCCTATGTAGGGTCATTCTACATTTCCCTAGAATCCTACATAGGTGGAGGCGCTGAAGAAGATCCGTTCCAGAAGATTCACCCCGGGCTCTCATTAGCGGAGGCTCAGACCTCCTGTGAGCCTACAGGTATATGCACCACACCGGTAACACCACATGTTCTACTCACCCACACTATATATGAGATTGGGTGGGGTGGAATACCCGTTACACTGGTCTTTATCAAAATGAACTACAGCATGTTTGATGAATACCATTACCGTCAAATTGAAAGGGAATAGTTAGTGGGTGATCCTTGTTGCGGATTGACAACAATATAACAGTGACTCCCAGGGAACACACACCATTATGTTTGTGGGGTTGGGATGGGACTGTGGAAATAAAATGTCTACCAGTCGTGTATTGTTGGTAAAAAAGGAGAGTTGGGAAGGTGGCGTGGTGGTGGTAATTTTGTGGGGGGCACAAAAAAGCCAACATTTATACAGCATTGCCAGCCACATCCATGTGGGTAAAGAGGTAGGGTTGTTTTGCATGTATGTCATCATTTTGTCCAAGACACATCTTGGGACCCAGGGACATCCTCCCTGTCCCTTTCCCCCGTTAAGACACATATACACATGATTGTACGTGTGATTTGTACAGAACAGTGTTCTGTGACTGCGGTGACAGAAGCGAGTTAGAGTCGGAGACTTAGAATTACACAAGCTATGCTGCTGCTGCTTACTGACTGACTAAGCTGGCACCAGTGCCCGCCCATGGCATATCACCGCCATTATCAGCACCCACACCACCACCACAGCCATCATTAGTGCCAATTGCTAATGTGCCACTAGCATCACTAGTTCTTTTTTACCTTTTTCATTCTATGGTGTCCCACATGGAAGCCGGCACGTGTACAATATTGGTAGCAAACATAATATCCACGAGGGTACAGCTCTCGGCTTGTTCTGTACTGTATGTATATCCTTACGGTTTCACCCGAGCCGGGTAATCAAGAACATACCCCTTCCTTTTATATTTATTCCAGCCTGTGGCAATGTTATATACATAGCAGTGCTTTGTGACTGGGGTTTAGTGAGGCAATTCTTCCTGCATGAAAGAGCATATGCTCAAGGTCACAAGGTGAACATCATCCTGTATGCACTGTCTCCAACATACTCTATAACATTTGAATAGTATTTATAAATAGAGTCCGGCTTCTGTCTAGTTTCACCCTCATTATTTTCTCCAAATAGCTTGCTAATGGCATAAATACAAAGGAAGCAAAAATAGCTCAGGATTACATACTGAAATGTTAGGAAAAAATTTTTGTATCATATTCACAGTTGAGCGATAAGGTAGCCACAGTGACAATCAATGGATTAAAAGGCTAGAGTTTGATTATGTTCTTATTTTATCGTAATCTATATTTTGTTAAAAGTAGTTTTTTAAAATACATTTCTATGGGCAATATCCCAATTAGCCACATTTGGATAATAGGGTTATTGCCCATTACTATGGGTGGGGGTGGTTTTGTTGGGGGTAGAGGATTGGGGGATGGGGTAGAGGGTTGGGAGACCGGGGTAGTTGCCCCAGGGAAGGATAATTAGTCCTCCCAAGGAGGGGTTGACCCCTTGGTTTCCTTCGCGGTTAGTAAAGCATTGTCTAGCAATGCTTTATACCCACTAAGGTGGCAAAGAGGGTTAGGTAGTATAGTCTATGTTCATATTAATCACTTTGTAGCCCTTTTTGCTTAGCTGGTCTTTCATGTTATTTTAGCTTATCTTGCCTATGTATTCAGTATATTGACCAATTTTTAAATAGGAAAGACAGGACTAACATCAGCCTGGACTAGGTAATAAAATATATATTTTTTTAATTTGTTGGAAGCACGGGGCCTCCGTAGCTTAACCCCGTTCATTTCAGCTCCGGGGACCCCCTTCTTCCCCAGATACATACCTCCGTAGGTGCTGCCGGTATCTTTCTGCAGTTTAAATGGCCCGGTCACGGCTTCCTATTGGCCCACGTGACCTGGGCATTGAAACTGTAGAGAGATAGAAATTAATGGGACCCCCTGCTGCATCAAACCTATTTAAAGAAACAGAACAGGGTCATTTTAAGCCGCTATCACGGATCATCTTTTTTTGGGGACAGATCCACGGAAATCCCCAGGCCAAAGGAATTGGCCGATCCAGAGTGGATTTAAATCCCACCCAAAAAATTCCCCATCTCTCGACAATAGGATACAGGATACAATCAGTTCAGATATAACAGGATACAATCAGTTCAGATATAACAGGATACAATCAGTTCAGATATAAAAGCAGAGGAAAGGAATAGGATTCCTGCGTACAATACAATCTACGTTTTAGAGCAGCTAAGTGTCTCACGTACTTTGAATGTAGAAAGGGAGCAGAAGATGGATAACTCCTCACTTTCATGAATCCCGCACATGCGAGGGCTAAGGATCCCATAAGAGGTAAGTGTAACTAACCCTGCACCTTTGCTTTAAGTTAGGGGAATTATTAAAAAAAAAGGGATAAAAGACAACGTCTGTTTCACTACAATGTAACTCCTTCTTACATTATGGATGAATGGAACATCCCAAGTGCTGTCTTTATAGTTCCCTGTGCAGATAGGATCAGTCTATCTATTACAGTATGTCCTCTAGATCAGGAGTACCCAACTCCAGGCCTCAACCCCCCCTACCCTGCCCCAACAGGTCAGGTTTTAAAAATATCCCAGCTTCAGTACAGGCTGCTCCGTCAGTGGCTCAGTGGAAGACGTGTCTGTAACTCTGTTTGTGCCACTGATGTCATTCTGTACCCCCATTGTACCCCGCGGCAGAATATGTTGCACCTTTACAAATAAACGATTATAACAATATGACTAAAGTATATCCCATAATGCTATTTATGAAAGTTTACTGGGTGAGCAACCCAGAATAAACAAATAATAAGAATAATCAGACTTCTTCCATGGTTAATATCACCGCTCAGCCATAATACAGAGCTGCAATATGCCCACTCCGCAGAACACAAGGACAAACTGAAACATTAAAGCCTCCATCCAATTAAAATGCAGAAAGAGAATAAGACAACAGACAACACGAGAGATAGGGCCAAGTAGCTGCTAATATGGTGGAACGGCTTCCAAATCCTATCACAAGACGCTCATTATCCAAGCAGCGAGGGAACACGACATGCGTTTAATAGGCAAAAAAAAAAAACCCCTAAAACAAATGAAACGATTGCCAGCAAGAACAACAAAATGTGTAATCGGTAAAACATGTATTATAAAATGATGTTTTTTCTCTTCTGCACGCTGACAAATATCTTTTATTAAAGCTGTTTGTTTTTTGTTTTTTTGGTGTTTGCAAACTTCATTCCCCATAGAAATCAAAGTGACAGATGCTGCAAAGCACACACATTTTCTTAATTTCCCTACTTTTCCACAATAACTTTTTCAGATGGGTGTTTGTGACCCGTTTGAATAATTGGCGGTGGCGCTGAGAAAGTCAAATCGCCCGTCCCTTTAGTATTTACAAATGTCCTACATGCTGGTGAAGGGCACTGTAAGGAGAATGAATCGGTCTCCTGTGGAAAAGCTTGAGCAGAACTTATGAAGAAAATAAAAAAAAAAGGATTAATTGACGAAAGTATCAGTTCATTTAACCCCTCTGCTGCTGGTGCTGGGTTTACACATTATTTTTCTCCAATTGCAAATCTTGTGCGGAATATGCATTTAGGAATAAAGGGGCATATTTAGTAAGCAGTGCTCTTCTATCTGACCAAATTCCAAGTGACAAAGGCGATTCAGCACTGAATCCCTTCAATATGTATGCATAAAACAGGACTGGATACGGATATGGATAAACTGCTTAGAAGTAGTAAAGTCCCCAGGTGGGCCAATATTCCCTGAAGGGTAAGGTGTAAGGCTAAAAAAAAACATCAACCCCTCATTGGGATGGTCCCTGGACTCACATTGAGCAATCATGAATGAGAAGGCCTAGTAAGCTATAATCTGGCATGGGAGGTGTTCTATGGAGTAGCGTTGTTTAGTAAATATTGTCCTTTATGGCACATTCGCTTCAGTAGCAAATCTTAGTAAATATGGTTCACACTAGGATGTGGTTTCTTTTATAAATTGTGTGATGTACTAGTGTTAGCCCAGTGCAGTAAGCAGGAGATTTGCAGATGTAGCCAACGCTACTGCAACCACAAACGCAAAATATTGCGATTAAAACCCTGCTCGCCGGCGCACGGTAAAGTGACATCCAACCGTCACACACTAATTACTTGCAATACCAGTGTTGGCCTCTCGGGGTCTCATTCTGGTCTGGTGCTAAACCCCATGTTCTTCAATGAGACGCATACATTGTGTATCCCAGGGAGATGCACACATACTGTGACAAAAGACCTGGGGGGGATTCAGTGTGGGACTGGGGTGTTCCCCACCTGTCTTCTGGGTTAGGGGGGATTCTGATTCTTGAGAGTCAGATCTGGAAGAAAGCAGTATAGGTTATTTTGGTGTAGGTATAGGGCAGTTAAGATAAGACAGAGAGAGTGGGTGCAAGAGAGACAGAGAGAGGGATTGGGTGAAAGAGAGAGTTGGGTGACTGACACGTGGGTGGGTGGGTGATTGACTGACACTTGGGTGGGTGACTGACTGTGGGTTGGTGTCTGTATTCATTCACAGACACACACACTCCATCTCAGACACTCTGCTTTTCTCTCTGACTCTCTCTCTCTCTCTCTCTCTCTCTCTGACTCTCTCCCTCTCTCTGACTCCCTCCCTCTCTCTGACTCTCTCCCTCTCTCTGACTCTCTCCCCTCTCTGACTCTCTCCCTCTGACTCTCTCCCTCTGACTCTCTCCATCTGACTCTCTCCCTCTGACTCTCTCCCTCTCTCTCTGCCTCCCTCTCTCTCTGCTCCCTCTCTCTCTGCTCCCTCTCTGACTCCCTCCCTCTCTCTGACTCTCTCTCCCTCTCTCTGACTCTCTCTACCACTCTCTGACGCTCTCTCCCTCTCGCTGACTCTCTCTCCCTCTCTGACTCTCCCTCCCTCTCTCTGACTCTCCCTCCCTCTCTCTGACTCTGACTCTCTCTCAGACACTCTCTCTCTCAGACACTCTCTCTCTCTCTCTCAGACACACACTCTCTCTCTCTCTCTCACTCAGACACTATCTCTCTCAGACTCTCCCTCTCAGACACTCTCCCTCTCAGACACTCCTTCTCAGACAATCTCTCTCTCAGACACACACTCTCTCGCTCAGACACTCTCTCAGACACTCTCTCAGACACTCTCTCTGCCAACACGCGCCAGCCAATCAGGAGAGGGGGGAGGTTTTTGTTTTTCTTTTGAATAGACGCGCGCACTGCCTGACGCATCGCGAGCGAGCTAAATCCTGTCACCGCATGGTGGCCGGGCGATGGGATATATCGAGGGGCACGGCCCTGACTCACAGGGCCCGGGACGCCAGTTCCCTCTGTCCCCCGCTGCTGGCAGGCGGCGCGCACATCGCTAATGGTATGTAAACCTACATAGTATTTCTGCAATTTGTTTTTGCGCCGCTGGCTTTTTTTGGTATTATCACGGCCTTATAGGCACTGGTGAGCGACAGGACTTTCCCTGCGACCCACAGCCTGCTCTCTCCCTGATACTCTCCTCCCTTCTAACTTTTAGTCTGTCACACGAGCATGTGGGGGTGGAGCGACAAGCGGAGCGAGAGTGACGGAGAGTGAGAGGGGTGGGGGAGACAGAGAGTCAGAGAGAGAGAGAGGCGGGACAGTGTGTGTGTGTGAGAGAGAGAGAAAGGAGGGGAAACAGTGAGAGAGAGAAGGGGGAAGAGTGCAAGAGAGGGGATCAGTGAGAGAAGGGGTATGAGAGAGAGAGAGAGAGAGCGAGAGAGAGAGAACGGGCTACATTAATGATCTTCCCACAGCTTCTCAGGAAGCTTCAATACACATGTATGCAGATGACACAATCCTATATGCACACAGCCATAGCCTCTCCGACCTGCAACACATACTTCAGTCTGACCTTTTGAGACTCGAAAAATGGATTTCCCAAAACAAACTGTTTTTAAACACTGACAAGACTGTAAAGAAAAAGACGGTTTGAAATCAGCGCTAAAGATATGTAGCGGACATGTAAAATGGCTACAGTCATCTCTCCTGCTGACAGTAAGGCCTGGTAAGTTGTGGGCATGCCAGCAGTAATTATGGAGGTTTGCCCTCACACCCTGGTGAAGTGCCCTGTGTATGGATGGGAGTGGTCACATGCTCTGACTCCATGGTTAGTGATGTCAGAGGTGTGTCAGCTTCCAGAGTATACATAAGGCACAGCACTGAGCCTAAAGTTAGTTCTGCACAGATCTACGTTCAGTTCTGCAGGAGCTCTGCAGGAGTTCTGTCAGAGATCTGCATCCAAGTTCAAGTACTAGCCTGAGAGACTGGAGGTTATGTTGTAGTGACCTAGAGGAGACTGTGTCCAGGGACCTCGCACAGGGCAGTGATCCCTGCGGGGATAGGGAATCCCTATCTAAGGAGAGAGACACCTTTTAAAGGGAGGCACTGACTACAGAATGAGTGGCTAAGACTATACTGCGAGGGGCAGCTAGCCCACATCACCCAATAAAGATGTTCTCATTCACAAACCCTCTCGTGTACATGTGTGGAGTGAATGTACAGAGAGGAGCACCACGGAGGAGTTCCTCAACAGGATCATCCCCTTGCGGACGCAGGGACCCTGATGAGGTGGAGGCGCTGCACTGGAACTAGGTGAGACTCAGTACACTACCTCAGCTGCCTGTCTGGACGGGTCCTCCCCACATACCATCATGCGGGAGACTCAGGAGTCCTGTTGCCAACAGGTGCACCACCAGACACTACCACACTGTAATGGGGGCCGGTTAGACCACAGGGGCCAATAGGAGATTGGGTGGGTCAGGCCGGTTCACAAAACCCATTACATTTGGAGGCGCTGCTGAGATCAGATCTGTCATCAGGACAGGCTCTAGCTAGGCACACTGGGAAACAGGGAGAGAGTCTGCTGCCACTCTGTGCTGCGTAGGGACGGACCTAGGGGTGGTCAGGGGGCTGACGGGATATTGTCAGTTCGCAGGGACAACCTAGGGGCCTGAAAGGAGTGAGGGGTCTGGAGCCGGGCTATAGCTGACCGAGTCACCTTGAGGCAGTGCTAGTTGGTAGGACGCCAGAAGGGATAGCCTGTAACTTGGTCAGGAATCCTGGAGAGGGTCTGCGCTAGGCTGACCAAGAGAGGTAGACGCCCCAAGTACTGCATGGCAGAGCCAGAGTACCTAGCCCATTCCAGACACTTACCATAGGGAGCACAGACTGGGAGGAAGGAGACACAGCAGACACTGAGAGAGTGAGCCTAGCCTCAGGTAGTGCAACATGAGTCCAGCCTAGTTCAGGTACACATGTGGTGGTGCATCTGAGCAACTCTTTATTGTACTGATGTGGAGGCTGCCCCGCAGAGCGGAGCCCCATGTACAATAATTGGTACGAGAGTGTGACAACCCAAAGAATGGAGGATCCGCGTGGTGCGGAGAACCCAAAATGGCGACCAGAGGCTGATGGGGAGGGCACCCGTGGCGTGCACCCCACTGAAGAGCAAACTGTCGCCGAGCTATCGTTAACCAGTCTGCTCTGGAGCGGAGCGAAGGCCGTGGCTGCCCCGTTTTTATCCTGTCTGGGACACCGAGGGGCCACCCTTGAAGAGTGTGAGGAAATTGTAATAATTGGGGGAGAACCCCGCGAGGAGAACAAACAAAATGACTTTTTGGGCTTAAAAGCCAACCAAAATGGCGGTTCCCGCTTGCTAGGGAAACCGCATGGGCCAGTCACAGAAAATGTGGCTGATACAGGACTTGCAAAGAGCTGGCCGGGAATGGCGCGAACAGCAGAGCCCCGCCCTGATGGGGGGCATGGCGCGAAAGCTATGGCTGCGCCTGCATGGACAGTGACTAACTCAGCCCCTGTGCTGAGTCAACCGCTTAGTCTATGGGACCCTCCACTGATTTCCACCAGGGGGAGTGACTTTCAACTATGGCCTGTGGGAATGCACCCACTGGGCCCAGGGACTGATATCCAGACGGCGCCACTACCCAAGGTAGTTCCGGCCGCGGAAATGATTTGCAAGAAAGAGGGATATTTTGCACGCAAAGCTGCTGCAAGGAGAAGGCGGGAACTAGCCGCGGGAAAAGAATCCAGCTCTGAGGAGGAAACTGGCGCGAAAATACAGACCGCGCCCACCAGGACTGAGAGAGGTGCAGCCTTAATTAAGGGGCATGATATTCCCTTGTGGGACCCGCCCATAATTGCAACCCCTGGGGGCGGGTTCCAGCTATGTCAGCGAAGGGAGGAGCCGAGGCAGGAAGTGGCTGGCCCAGAAGCTTCTACCGGTCAGTTGCGAGGAACCACTGACCTGGAGAGACCCACACTGAAAGTGGTCCCTACAAAAAGAATGGCCTGCCCCTCCGCTGTGGGAACTATGGTCTCCACTCAGCCCTACTCAGTACCCGGCGGGCTACTGGTAGTAAGGGTGGCTAACACCGAGACGGTGGTCGGGCTCTGCCTACAATGCGGGCTGCCCGGAGGCACGGTCAACACGGCGGCACGTTGCCCCATTTGCGGGACACTTTACTTATGGCCTATGCCAACGTTTATTCCGATACAATCGGCTGACCCCCCGGGGGACCAGGCTAAGCGAACTGCCGAGTCCCCTGGCGCACTGGGGATAGGACGTGCGAGTCCCGGAGAAAGGGGACTGGAGCCGGTCAAGTCGGCTGGGTAGGCCGCAACCGCGACAGTCGGGTCACCTCCTGACCGCACCGAGAAGGGAGAATACTCGGACGAGGATCTCCGGGAACTTGCGGAGGTAGCAGCGAGGCCCAGGATAGAACCGGGGAGGACGACACCCCGTGGTACTAGCGGCTGTCAGAAAGACAGGACGTCCCCCGCAGATCGGCGAGCCGAGAGACGGAGTCCCTCCGCCTCAGAACATGGCGGCGACGGACGAGAGACGCCGGCACCCCTGCGGACGGGTAAGAGGAGTCCCTTCACTTACCTTGCCCCAGCAGACGGTGTAGGAGCGGAGAGGCCATGCCAGGCCGCAGGCGCACGTGGAGAGACGGCATCACTTCCGGTGAGGACGACGGCGGAGCTTCCGGATGTCGTCATTGAGGAAAAGATCCCGAAAGGGGGTCCAACCCGCGATGACGGTGTTTCCGGTTCCGGGGAGGACATCACTTCCGGTGGCGACAGCGGAACCCCAAGGAAGAGTGCAGCGACGCTTCGGCGATCGGGGGAAGGTCCCCGATCACCCACAAGGCCCAGGAGTTGGAGGGGCGATCCAAGGACTGAGGAGGGTGAGATATCCTCATTGGACCAGTCTACGGACAGCCAGGAACGGGTCGTAACCCCGTGGGGTCCAATCCCTTGCCCCTGCGCCCAATTCCCCGCCCTAGCTAAAACCCCTGCATCAATCACACGGTTCTCGGGTTCCCCGCCTAGTCTGGAGTCCGTGGACATATCATCAGGGGGAGAAGGGAGACAGACTGGGGAAAGACAGCGCAGTGGCGCTACGGAGGGTGACTCTCGGGGAGGGGGAGAATTGAGAGTGGTCACGACGGCACCTGAGCCAGCGATAAGGGCCCCGGGGTCGTCCAGGTGGTTCCTGCCGCGATCCGCACGGTCATCGGGGATATTTTCCATAGATGATGATAGGGAGTCAGGGAGGTCAGATAGATTCAAAGAGAGCCGTTGGTGGGCCCCATTATTTGAAGGGTACTCCGCCTGGATGGACCGCACTCGGTTCCTCATCCGGCGAGAGGATGTAGTGGACTACTGGTGGGCTGTGGGAGAGTTTACCCCAGAACAGAGGGACAGAGAGCTGCAGGAGCGGTGGCTGCAGATTGAGAATAGGGAAATAGAGCCCATGGGTCCTAGCATCCTATCAGACCCCGTGGACCCTGATGAGCCCCTATCATGGGTGTTGCCTGGAAGGGCAGGTAAGGCTGACCTGACTAGAATTAGTAGGGCCAAGAGAACCATAATGGCTCGGTATAAATCTTCCCACGGGTTGGAGTACCCGTATGTCCCTGAGCCTCTCATGGATGAGATAGAGGACAACCGGGATAGGTGGCTTAGGGAGGCCATAGAAATGCACCTAGTGGGAAGAGGGAGTTCCGTAATAGGGAAGAAGGCTGAGGAGCGCATAGAACACTTAGTGCGGGTATGGGGCATTGGCCGAAACATCTATAAGCACCGGGTGACATATAGGCCTGAGAGGGGACTGCCTAGGCATTATCACGTCACGGTCATAGATATGGGCGGAAGAGAGGTCAAGAAGCCTGACCCGAATCACTATTTTTAGGAGGTACTGATACATTACGCGGGTTCGTGGCTGCTGGTCGGGGCGGGCTTGGCGGAATGTACTGTAGTCATTTTTGTTATACACCATGAAGATTTGTATGAAAAGTTAACCAATTATGTGTTGTATTTCAGTGCTTCCTGGAAAAGGGTATACAAATTTAGGTCCCAGCGAGGACGATGGGATTCACCAGGGGGAGAATGTAGCGGACATGTAAAATGGCTACAGTCATCTCTCCTGCTGACAGTAAGGCCTGGTAAGTTGTGGGCATGCCAGCAGTAATTATGGAGGTTTGCCCTCACACCCTGGTGGAGTGCCCTGTGTATGGATGGGAGTGGTCACATGCTCTGACTCCATGGTTAGTGATGTCAGAGGTGTGTCAGCTTCCAGAGTATACATAAGGCACAGCACTGAGCCTAAAGTTAGTTCTGCACAGATCTACGTTCAGTTCAGCCAGAGTTCTGCAGGAGCTCTGCAGGAGTTCTGTCAGAGATCTGCATCCAAGTTCAAGTACTAGCCTGAGAGACTGGAGGTTATGTTGTAGTGACCTAGAGGAGACTGTGTCCAGGGACCTGGCACAGGGCAGTGATCCCTGCGGGGATAGGGAATCCCTATCTAAGGAGAGAGACACCTTTTAAAGGGAGGCACTGACTACAGAATGAGTGGCTAAGACTATACTGCGAGGGGCAGCTAGCCCACATCACCCAATAAAGATGTTCTCATTCACAAACCCTCTCGTGTACATGTGTGGAGTGAATGTACAGAGAGGAGCACCACGGAGGAGTTCCTCAACAGGATCATCCCCTTGCGGACGCAGGGACCCTGATGAGGTGGAGGCGCTGCACTGGAACTAGGTGAGACTCAGCACACTACCTCAGCTGCCTGTCTGGACGGGTCCTCCCCACACACCATCATGCGGGAGACTCAGGAGTCCTGTTGCCAACAGGTGCACCACCAGACACTACCACACTGTAATGGGGGCCGGTTAGACCACAGGGGCCAATAGGAGATTGGGTGGGTCAGGCCGGTTCACAAAACCCGTTACAGATAAAATATAATATATAAAATAAATAATGAACCCTGGTCTGGGTGGAATTAGGCCGCCAGGTAAGTACTGATTGTACAATCAGACACTTAGATGCAATAAAGAAAAAAGGAAAAGCGGCGCCTTACAGGTTCAGGTTCAGAATGATATGGAAAGTCCAAAATGGTATCATAACAGTCCCAACAAAGTCCTCTGCAGCAAAAACGATGAAAGAATTGCTGTGCAGCTCCCACCGTGCATGGAGAATTATGTGGAGAGAAAACAAATAAACAAAATTATGGTGCAGTATGTCAAACCAATATAACTGACATGAGATCCCAAAACACTAAATGACAGCCCCTGAGGAAGTGTGCGCAAGCGCACAAAACGCGTTGGGAAGTTATCTTTTAGAGCTGTCTGTTGGTGAAGGAAGACGTGCAGTTAATCCAGGCTTGAAGGTGAAAAAACGCCGTTCCAGGAAGTCCCACCTTCCAGTCATGTGGCATCCGCCTGGAGGTTCCGCCCCTTAGTGACGCGGCATCCACCCGAGGCAGGGGAATCGCAGGAAGGCGCTTCGGTTACCACTGCAGTGGATGAGCAGCACGGCGTTTATCTCCATTGCCTGTTTTAACTTGCTATCTTGTAAGTAGGGTCCCAATTTTACCCCATCTGGACCTGGCGATTTTCTAGTCTTCTGGAACCCTTCATTTATGTTGTTTTTATTAAATTAGCTTTTTATCACTATTAGCCTTGCTATTGTTTGTTTAGTTTGTCTGTCTTGTTGGTCTTGTTATTTAGTGTTTTGGGCTCTCATGTCAGTTATATTAGTTAGACATACTGCACCATAATTTTGTTTGTTTGTTTTCTCTCCACATAATTCTCATGCACAGTGGGAGCTGCACAGCAATTCTTCCATCGTTTTTGCTGCAGAGGACTTTGTTGGGACTTTTATGATACCGTTTTGGACTTTCCATATCATTCTGAACCTTTAAGGCGCCGGTTTTCCTTTTTTCTTTACTGACAAGACTGCAACAATGGTATTTGGGACCAAGACTACATTTTTAAAGCTTCCAGCGACTGAGCTCCAGATTAGAACCAACGCTAACACCACCCTAACTCCTGTTACTAGTTTTAAATACCTGGGCATGTGGTTTGACTCCCACTTAACATTCGGGATGCACATTGATACCCTGACAACCAAGACCTATGCCAAACTAGGGGTACTTTACAGGAACAAATCCTCCCTAAGTCTCCTGGTCAGAAAGGGTATCGCACAGCAAATGTTAATGCCAATTATTGACTATGGAGACATACTGGAGTATATGGCTCGGCACCTCAAACCCACCTTAGCAAACTTGACACCCTCTACAATTCAATTTGTTGTTTTGTTCTCCAATGCAACTATAACACACATCACTGTGAAATGCTCAAAGAACTAGATTGGTCATCACTCGAGTCTAGGTGCAAAGTTCACCTTTCCTGTCTTGCCTTCAAATTCTTTATGGGCAAGCTACCCAGCTACCTGAACAAGCTCCTCACCCCTACCACATGCAACACCTATCATCTGAGATCAGACTCCAAAAGACTGTTCATGGTCCCAAGGCTCAACAAAGTATCCGGACGTTCCTCCTTCTCCTTCCGTGCACCCCAAAACTGGAACAACCTACCAGAGACTCTCACATCCACCACCAGTTTAAGTTCTTTCAAATCTAAGGCTGTCACACATTTTAACCTGGTCTGTAACTGTTTTATACGCCCATAATATTTATTATCTTTAACTGTGCATGCAATGTCTTGTATATAATGTATAACCTGCTCATTTATGTAACTGTATTTGTAACCATGAATTATTTGTCTAACTCTGTGCCCAGGACATACGTGAAAATGAGAGGTAACTCTCAATGTATTACTTCCTGGTAAAATATTTTATAAATAAATAAATAAATAATAGTATGTGACAGGATAGTTCGGCTTACACTGCTATAGAACGTGACAGGATAGAACTGGTTACATTTATCTGATAGCCCGTCATCTGCGCTTATCACACCTTACAGAATAAGGGCCAGAGTTTATAAGCTGTGACACAATGTGTCAAAGTGTCTCGTCACTGGAGAGTATTCTTTTCTTAGTCTAATGTTAGATTTGTGTTGATATTAATGCAGTTTCAGTTGTCGTGTCGTGATTGGCCAATATAACATTTTCCACGTGGACAGTTCAGAGTATATCCAGGTACTATAACATGTAAAAAAAAACTTTCAATCTGATTAATTTGCCACTTCAGGGATGATTAAATGTCTCCCCACTAGCAATACTATTACAATGGCAGCAATAAAGGCAAGGAAAAAAATCCCTTTTCGCACTGATTTGGGTTTGTTTCTTTGCATTAAGGATATCCGCCTTTATTAGTATACAGTATCACCGTCATTTTTTGCTCTTTTATATAAGAACAGAGATGGTTCTGTAAATGATGTTTAATATATTCATCCTTCACCAGGATCTGCCAATGTATAGAGACAATCTGTCATATGGAATTCTGTTTTGTTTTTAGGCATCTTTCTTGTTATGTGTGAGATGTGAGCTTCTTGTTAGTTTTGATACTTCCATATAATACTGTTATAGTTTCTTCTCATCATACACACAATATTTAAATTTTTCTATCATTTTATATGCTTTAATCTTATATTTCCCCTCATTCCCTGGGATTCCACGTGCCCTAAGGAGTTAAATAAGCATAGCTTCCAACATTGGGATGCAACCCATTCAGATGAAGAAAATATCATCTATGTAACTCCCCCATTGCAAGATATGCTGACCAAAGTCCTCATTGTCCAAGTGTTGTCCTGTGTTCAATAGCAAAAATATAGTTTGCATATCTCCCAGCCAGGTACCTCAGTCTCTCACTCTCTGTATTCAATGATGGATTTGAATGAGTCTGACTGGAATTGTTTTTTAGTATCCAACCCAGAGATGGATTTGTCAAAACAATCCGCGGATTTCCGAGAAACGGATTTAGACTGTTCCGCCCATCCCTACCCACTATATACAGTGCTACACATGAAGATAATAAACAGAGTAGATAGGGAGAGACAGGTAGAGAACAAACACACAGGTAGAAACGATAGAGAAGTGCAGATACTCTGAAGTGTTGTGCATGAATGTGCTCTATTACTCTGTACATGGTCGGGCCACAACTCTCCATCTTAACATGGCTGATGAATATAAAGGCAAGATGACTGTGTCACATATACTAGTAATATACTCAATTATTTGAAAACTATTAAACTGTGCAGAATATTGTGTAAAGTACAGTACATCGGAAAGAAAAGTACTTACTGTTTGCATTTTGGAGCCCTTGAAATAAGGTGTGCTAGCTTTTTTACTTCTTTTGATCGCTACATTGTATTTAGTGTGGCCATACTTGGAGGTTATCCCCCTCAACTAGCTTTCATTTACACTTTTGAGCACAAATAGCCCTCTTTTTGTGATATTGTACCAGCACCTACCCATGTGTCAACATTTGACCAGCAATTTATTTGGAAAAGATGCTGTAAAAAATGTAAGCAATTCTGCGAGACACACACACACACACACACACACACACGTTCCAGACCCATGAAATATGGGTGAGCATGAGAGAGTGCTGTATATATATATATATATATCCCTTGAAGCAACATTTAGAGAGACACATGGGCGCCACTAAGATGCCTGGGAAATAGCCTAATATGTGTCATTAGCACATACTATTCGCATATTTCCCAGGTATATCAGGTGTCTCTCCACATGCTGTTTTAGTGGATATAAAAAACACTTGGGACTCTATCTAAAAATAGCTAATAGAGTCACTTTTGCAGCAAATTTGAATGTTGGCGAATAATTCACCCATCTCTTGGTGAAGCACACGGAGGTGCTGAGTCAGCGCGGAACATCTTGTCCCAGTGAAAACGTTTGACTGATGTCCCCTTGGCAGTCATGTCGAATGACCCACTACAGCAGCAAAGTCAGTAGGAGGTGCCCACTATTTTTGCCCAGCACAGGGTTCAAGAACACATCTCCAATGTGCTGTATGAAATGTGGACCCATAATGTTTGTTTTGACGGCTTTAGGGGAAGAGAGCACTACATGTTAATTTCAGGAAAGAGATTGTGTCCCACAGACTCACACAGCAGGGCTCAGTAAATCAAATATTTAATAAAGGAGGAAAACTTTAATAACAGTTAGTAAGATATAAAATGGGTAGGCTTGTTTGAGAGTAAAGCCCACACATTTTTTTCAGTAGCTGAAAGACTTTATAGTTGCTACTGTATCTACGGTATAACAATCTGTTGTGTGTACAAATCATGCAAGGAGTACCATATGTCTTGAAGGATAACATCTCATTAAAATCAACAGGAGTTTTGTTTTAAACTTAAAAATAGATTTACCCCAGTTTTGCAGCTAAAAGTTGGAGACTTGCTTGAATATCCAGAAGAATCACCAGGTTTTATTAGTCAATGACTGAATCACAGGGTAAATCATAAACCATATGTAATGGGTATTCCCCCACCCAATCGCAGATTATAGTGTGGGTGCGGAAAACATACAGTGTTACCAGTGTGTGGTGCTTTACCTGTTGGCTCACAGGAGGGCTGAGCTTCCGCCAAGGGAAACCTGGGGCATTTATGATACTATGAGTAACCACTTACTCGGTGCAGCACCTCCACCTGCGATGGTTCCTAGCAGAGCAGGAATTGTTCCTCGCAGGACCTCATACAATAACCATATACACGATATGTGAGATAACCAAATACCTTTTACTTGTGAACAGCATACAACACATATATTATCACTGAATAACGGGTGTCCCTCTCTAGAGGAGACACTACCCACCACGTCTCTCACAATGCTAACGCTATCTTGCGCCACGGCGGACGCCAAAACGTTATGCGCCACGGCGGACGCCAACCCTTTATGCGTCACGGCGGACGCTAACACTTTATGCGTCATGGCGGACGCCAACACTTTATGCGTCACGGCGGATGCTAACACTTCCACTGAATGGTCCCACCCCGTGTCCGATAACCCCACCCAATGTCTCGCACTACCAAGTCAGATACAGGTGTGTGTGTGTGTGACTGCGCAGCCACTATGTCTGGTGATAGGCCTTGTTGGTGCACTTGTTATGGGTTACCTGCCGAGCACTCCGGTGCTCGGACCTGCAACGGACTTCGTTGCAGGTCCGCCGCGGTGAGTGTCTCGAGGGGGGGGGGGGGTCCAGTAACGGCTTGGGGGACATGGCTACACATATTTCATTATAAAGTAGATAAATAAAAAAGATAAAAAGTAGCGGCAGACAGAAGTTTATTGAGCTCCATGTTCAAAGGGATAACAAGCAAACGGTGACACAGTGTGCTCATATGCAAGTACTTACCCAGAATGCCTGGCTGCCGTGTATGCAAAGAGATAATGGGAAAAGGCAGGGTTGCAGACCTGTCTGAAATATGTGAATGTGCTCACAAGTGGGATTTTTATTTATGATGCAGTAGCAATGTTTTGGGGTATCCTGCCCCTTTGTCAGGCTTGCACTATAGCAGCTACTGTGTGAACCAAGCTCGGAACATGACGTCATACCCAGATGACTACTGGAGATGAGCGAATCTGCCCAAATCCTTTCCCTGGATTTTCTCACATTTCCTCCTAAAATCCGTATCGCGGTGTAAAATCTGCGGCCGGATTTGGTCAGTTTTAATCCGTACGGATTCATCAAAATCCGCCATTGGATACCACCCGTAGACGAATTTGTAGAATCCAATCCATTGGACTCTGCAGATCCATCCACAGGTTGCGGAATCCGCGGAATGTCTGGGTAATAATTATAAAAAAAAACGTGAATCGCCCATTTTGAGATAAATCTACGGACCACAGGAACCGGCCGATCAGCCGTGGATCCAAATCCAACCCCAAAAAGTCACCCATCTCTAGTGACTGCGTCTTCATATATGCATTGGCCAAGGATGCCAAATAATTGTTCTGTAGCTGAAGGACTTTATAGTTGCTACTGTATCTACTGTACAGTATAAAAGTCTTTTGTGTGTACAAATGATGCACAGAGTACCATACAGTATGTCTTGAAGGGTAACATCTCATTAAAATCAAAAGGAGTTTTGTAAACTTAAAATAGATTTACCTCGGTTTTGCAGCCAGGGAGACTTCGATAAATAACTGATAAATAAGTGACAAACATGACATCCCTGTCACTCATTTTCTGATAGAAATATCAAATTCGTCATTAAATATAATTCTGACGGATTGTTAAAAATACGATGAGCAGGAGAGCGAGCTTCAAATTTAGTTGAGTCTCCAGTGCTATACATATCTCCCTAAACGTCCCTCCTCCCAGGAGACAGATGTAGCCCTTTTTCTGAACCCTCCCAAAGGAACTACTGGTCAGTGTACAACACCTGCGGCTCCAGGAGATCTGAGCCTCCGCTAGCTGGGAGCCTGGGGTAACACTTATACACTTACGTAGCGCAGCGCCTCCACTTACCCAGGATAGCCGTGATGTGAGATTCCCCAGGGCAAGAAATACAACAACACACATATATGATGCAACCAGTTTACTATAAGATAATGCACAATACCTTATCACTCTATCTTATAGCAATATAACCCAACGCATATAACCTTATACTACACCGGTAAAACCTTAGTGGCTCGCCCACTCATCAGGAGTAACGTCTCCGTCCCCTCACCGCTTGCCCCACACACCGTGTCTATGTATAGTACTATTGGTATAGGCTCAGTTCTTTAACCACTCGCTCAGTGTTCCTAAAGAGTTTACCCTAAGGCGGGATCAGCGCCTGTTGACCGGTGTTGGTGCACTTTATGTTATAGTACCTTCCGGTCACGGCGGTGACCGGTACCTCTTCGCAAAGGGTCAGATGAATCAGCGGTCTGTCTCCTGGGCCCAGACGACTCACCAGCAAACCTGCTCCACACCCTTGTCCCTTTGTCCCTAGCTGTCCACACAGTAAGGGGTGATGCTCGCTCTCATTATAGGCCGTCCCTGCAGCACAGCAACCTCCGGTGACTTCAGGGAACACTCCTAGGGGCCAACGGGGTAGCCTGTCCTATGCAGGTGGGTCACTGACCCCCTGCACCCACACTACCTCTCCCTTCACCTCCCGGATCCCCTCTGACTAACTCAACCTAAACCTGCAGCAAACACACTGCACTCACACAGTACCTGCAGCAACCGCACTGCACTAAACCGGTACCTGCATTAACCGCACTGCACTCAACCGGTACCTGCAGCAACCCACTGCACTCAACCGGTACCTGCAGCAACCCACTGCAACCAACCTGGTACCTGCAGCAACCGCACTGCACACACACACTGAGCCTACTTGTCAGCGCTCACAGCACTGCCAGCCATGACACTGATAAGACTGCACACTCACACCTAAGGGCAGGGTCCCTAACCTAGGGGCCGCCCCTCAGTACTTACCCACTACCCTGGTGGGGATTGGGGCCTGCCTGGGATCTGGGGAACTACCTTACCTGGTGTAGGAGCCACTTGCTCCTGACACCCTTCCTGCTCCCAGCTCCAACTGCCAAACGTGGTCCCCGCAACATTGCAGCCTTCCTCCACAGGAGAAGCTGCAAAACCCTATTTGCTGGCTGGCTGCACGTGATGTAGGTGAAAGGGCAATCCCCAGAGGCTGCTGGGAATTGTAGTCCACTCAGGACCTCTTTAGCATTGGGACCGCGTGCGCTACCCTTACAGCGCCTGCGCGATCCTGTAATGGCTACCGCGGTGGTTCTATGCATGTGCGACCTCACGCCAACCTTAACATTGCCGCCGGCACTCCTGGCACTGTACAGCGCGTGCGCGACAACACTGCACAACCACAAGCAGACACAATGGCGGCCCCCGCTAGCCGGGTGCGCCGCCGAGGCTCCGAGGACTCGGAGCGCTCCCTGCTCCGGCCCCCACCTTTGGGGACCAAAATAAGACCGGGGCTACACATATCTGTGCCAAAAAGGAGCAGACCTGAGGTACCCGACTGGGAGATATGTTAATGGCTATGCAATATTTAAATGAGTCCCATCCCACACTTCCTAAAAGGATTTCCACATCGAGTCTGGGGTGTTGCCTCTCTTGGCCTCCTGAGTACAGGGGCTCTGGGGAAACCGCTGCACAATTAAGGAGGGGCATGGGGCTTAGCAGCTGAGGCCCAGCATACACAAAACCCAGACTGGATCAACAGAGAGGTGTGTGGGAAAGAGGAGTGCTTCGTCCAGGCCCTCTGTGGTACCTTGCAGGCAGCTTCCTGGAGTGGAGCAGAGGGGTCACCGGCCCTCAGGGGAGAGAGTTGCTTCCGCTATGTAGGGGAGCACAGAGATACCTTATTGGCAGTGGGAGCAGCTCAAGGCGGAAGGAGTGTGGAGATGGCAGGTGGACCACTGAGGAGGCAGGGGATAGAGAGCAGGACTCCTTGTGTGGGGGGACCAGTAGGGAGCAGATGGTTGCAGAAGGAGCAGCTTTCTAGGTTGTCAATGCTAGAGGCTCGGTGGAGGGTGCGACGCAGAGCGTACAAGATGTAGAAATTGGCTGTAGCAGGGTAGTTGAAGCTGAGGTCAGCGGTAGATACAGTGGCAGCCGCCTTTATCCTCCTGCGGCCACCACCGCGGGATTTTTAAAAACGTGGCGGCGTGCGGCTTTTTTCCGTCAGGTTTCCCGCAATGCGGGTGCTTTCAATGATAAGCGCCATTAGCGCTTATCTGGTGATGCGGCCGCCGCGCGGGAAACTCCGAGAAAAACTGAGAAAATCCCCGCATTTATCCGGGTAAGTAGGAGAATAAAGGCGGCCGCAACAGTACTCTAGGGGGGAAAGGTGTTAATGTTGAGGCTTTGAATGTGGGGAATGATTTAATTGTCATTTTAAGGGAGATTCTGGTACATTGGGAAGCTCTTTCACAAGATATTAGGGTATCTTTGGGTACCGGACCTTATCAACAAGCGGGTAGCAGTGCTTCAGATTATTGGGGGCCATGAGCTGAGGGGGAGAAGGCATCCTCTTGGGGAGGTTTAGACAGCATGGGTATTTACCAGTGACTTCCATTGTGGCAGAGGGGACGATATCTGGTAGTGTGACTGTTCCCATAGCTGGAGGGTCTGGGGCGTGGTCCATTGTTGACCCGGTTGGTAAAAAGAATGGTAAACCAGCGGATTATGGATTAAGGGATGCTTAAATGTGTTTAGCTCGTAAGTATGTATCTTTCCATGAACATTAAGGGAAAGGTGATTTTTGTGAAGATTTTTTCCCTTCTACCGGAATATAAAGAACCTGTGTCTAGATCTGGTAAAAAGAGGGAGGCGAAAAAGGACATAGAAAAGAAGCTGTTTCCTAGACCATTTTTTAACTTACTTCAGACTTTTGCCATTTTGGCAAGTGTGGTTTGGGATCCGTCACTGCAGCAATGCTTGGGGATACGGTGTGGTGGTGGTATGGCATGGTGGCAGTACGATGATGCTTTCCGGATTAGAATGTCGGTTAGGAAAATATTGTATTTTGATACCAAAGACATGGGTCTTTGGCTGGAGCACATGACAGTTAAGAGGAAGTCTCCCTTTCAGGGAGGGTGGTGTGAGGAGGGTCAGGAACAGCTGGGCCACCAACTGTTAATAAGAAGTGGCAGTGTTGGGGATTTAATGAAGGGCTCTGCAAGATTGGGATCAAAGGTAAGTTTTGGCACAATTGGGGTTCCAATTCAGGAACAAGTGTCTCTCTGAAGGGAAGTTGGGTAGCGGTAAGTCCATTTCGGGATCCTCTGCTTCCAGGACTATGGGTATGGCCTTTCAGGGTGGGGCATTCCTCATCTATTGTATTCAGAGGGTTCATCGGTTAACAATAGCATTAATAGGGAACTGTGCGCAGTACATTATGCGTCATTTGACAAGGTGGCTTGGCTGGTGATGCATTGTGGGTGGAGGACGCTGAGGACTAAGGTGGACATTTAGGCTACTTTCTGCCTGCTTCTGGTATATCCTGATTGTTTCCAACTGTTGGGGTGTAAGCTTGAGGTTGGGTATTTTTTGGATAGGTACCAATAGGACCTGTTACTTCCAGTTTTCATTTTGAGACCATTATCACATACTTCTAGTGGGTGGTTTGTCAGAGGTGCAGGAGGAAGGGCTCCTGCATTACTTAAACAACTTTTTTGGGGGGTGAGTCTGGTTAATGCTCTAAATGGTTGACAGTGTTCTCAGAGGTGGCATGTGATTTTGGGGTTATATCGGAAGTTGAAAATATTGAGGGCCCTTTGAGGGTGCTAAGTTTCCTGTGAATTGAGTTCCACGGCTATGGAATACATACATCCCTGGGAAAAGTTGGAGGTGTTGAGATCTCTGTTGGCCATACTGTATTTGTTTTGTTGAAGAAGGCAACGCTTCGGCAGTTCCAATCCCTGTTGGGTCATTAAGTTTTTGCAGTTCTGGTGATGCTGATGGTTATGGGTTTCTGAAGCAGGCTGGCAGCAGCAACGGTTGGGGCCAAGTGTCCTCATTACTTCATTAGGGTAACGGCAGGTGTCCATGTGGATTTAGGGATTTGGAAGGCTTTACTAGATTCAAATAACGGGAGTACCCTGTGGAGGGCATGGGTGGTGTATAATGAGGTGCTCCATGTGGCTGGATCAGTGGGTTATGGGTCTTTCTTCCATGGCTCATACAGTGCGGAGAGGTGGCTGTTCCGGTGGGTGAAGTCAGGGCTTGTTAAATTTTTTAATTTTCTGGAGCATTTTCCCATGGTGGTGGCAGTGGAGCTGTGGGTACAGTGGCTAGCAAACAGAGACATTAGGTTCTGGACAGACAATATTTGGGGATGGAGGCTGTAAATGGTCTGTGTGCAAAGTCCCCGGCAGTGGTTTCGCTTTTGAGGGTATTTGTTTTGAAATATCTGGAAAAGGACATCTATTTTTGGGCTAAACATGTTCCTGTGGTGCCTAATAGGATTTTTGATTGTTTGTCCTGCTTACAGTTGGTGGATTTCAGAGGGCTGGTGCAAGGCGTGAAGGCGTGCGGTCAGCAGTGTCCTTTGAAACTGTGGGAATTTATAGTGGCTGGTGTGTGACCTTGTGTGGGCTTCTGTTGCTTTGGGTCAGTCAAAGTTTGACATATTGATTGTGGGCACCTACTCAGACATCACTTTCCCGCCTTCACCATTCCATCTGCCCTTGCGCAGAAATGCACCGGGAACTTATTTTTCCAAGGTTTCATAACAACTCTAACTTCGTCTGGATTGTCCTTATGCAGCCCCATGTGTAAAGGCTCCCGAAACTACCAGAACCCATACCCTTGGGAGTAACCTTTCAAAATTGCAGTGATCTGTTTTTACTATTTCTTCACCTGTGCATTTCATCCACGCATTCTAACAGCGGCAAGAAAAATCACAACATCGTGATGCAAGTGAAAATGTGCACTTTTCTGTGGGACGCAGCATACGTAACACATTTCCGTTTAGTATGATTTGTTGTGCTCGTTTTAGAAAGTGCCTCGTGTACAATACACTGAAGGTCAATCCCATTTAGCAACATGCTGCATATTGAAGTTGCAATAAAAGGAAAGCACTCAATCATGTGACACATTTTGTTTTTGTTCTGTACAGTACGTACATATTTGACATATCCCAGCTTTTCATCAGAAGAAGGAGTAATAAAGTAATGACCTGAATGGCAACATATCCTGCAGTATGTGCAAAGTAACAATGAGCACTAGTAATTAATCAGTGCTGTGAAACTTCTCAGTGGCTCCCATTGTTACAGTAAGTGCCCAACACCTCCATACAATTCAGTTATACTGTATCAATATAACAAGGTATCATAAAACGATATATATTGCTATAAATACCATCAAATAATGAAGCTAGCAAAACAGAAACAACTTGTAATTTGGATTAAAGCTTCCACTTAATTACAACTTGAATATGTTTTTCTAAGTTGAAGTCTGTAGGCACTATAGGGAACACCGTGAGTTGGGATAACACATTGATTGTCCCCCTCTTACATTGGGAATGCTGTAATCGACCATTGAAAAGCCTGTTTCCGTAAACACTTACAGTTCAAAAGTTTCAATTGGATATTTTGCCCCGAGGGCAACACAAGCAGCTAAATGTAATGAATACAAGTGAGGATGCATCTGTTATAACAGGTTTGCTCTGACAAGTAAATGAGAGAGTTGGGATTAGGTTTCCGAAGCCATCAGAAGAGCATGCTGCACACTGGGCGATATTGATGTCTGCTAAAAATGTAGATTGAGCAGTGCACAAAATGCTAATAATGGCCGATAAAGTCAGAACTTGTCCAGGTTTTATGTGTGCTGGTCTACCCCCGTTTATTTTACCATCTTCTTTAATAAAGACATTTTAGTTTAACAAATACTCTCCTCCTGTTTTATATAGGGGGGGATTGTATATACTCTAATTTGGCCGTATCGGTCATTCATCCCTTGCCATTCCCATACTATATAGTACTACATTATATATGATTATAAATGGGTGAGTGCACACTTACGGGTTCTTGGGTATTGCTCCATCTTTGGTAGCAGTACCTACCTAAACTCTCTTTTCTGCTCGTTGTCCATTACCCTAGTGCCCCCCATTTTTTTTTATATACTTGGCAGAGTGGGCGGGGGCTATTTGGTTCTTCGCCTGAGAATGTAGTCCAGAGCGATTCATTGCAGCTCCTCCAGTGGGAAGCAGTGAATACCGGAGAATGGATTTGCAGGTACTAGGTACTGAAACTTTTCATGGGGGCTGAGAGATTACTCAGACGCTCCAACATTTGGCACATGACAATAGATACTCTATTTTCTCCATCAATATGGGCGGTAGAAAACTTTCTAGTGTACAATTTACTCCAGATGTGGCAGGCGTTACTTATAATACGTATAGCTCTATTAATGCGCTAGCACAGCCCTCTTTTGGAGCACAGTCAATTCCAAACATTGGAGCTGGCACCTACTAATGCCATATGCATTTCCTGAAATAATGTGCTTGGGCAAGCCACTTTCTCTCCCAATGCCTCAGGCACCGAAAACATAGATTGTAAGCTCTACGGGCCATAGATGCATGCCGGCAAAAAATATATTTACGGACTCTGTTAATCTTGCTACAATCATGGAACATTTATTTTAAGCTGTTATTATATATACTCAGAGCCCGGCTCTCATTGGGACGCAAAAGTTATAATAGTTGCATTACTAAATACTGAACAATAGGTATGTCTTCCTGGTAACAATAAAGGCCCACCATGAGACATCATGATACTAACCCTGATGAAGCTTGTGTAGGATACACAAAGTTCTATTGTCTGACAAGCTCATCAGACCATTCCCTGCATCGGTAAGTATTAAGTCATGCACTATCTCTTTTAAAATTCTGAACAATAAGTATCATATTAACGGATTGCAAGGTCATGGTCAAGGGCGGCCAGCCGTTGAGGAGGGCCAGAGGGGTGATAGTGGGGGGGGGGGGCAAGTCCACAGGGGTGAGAGAGGGGGGGGAGTGTTGTACTTACTTTTGGTGTCTTGGTGAGCATCTCGTCAGCGTCTCTAGGGTTGAGCGGGCGGGCGTGGATGTAATCCACAGGGTAGGCTCCCAAATCTAACAGTATGAGGAAGTTCTGGGGTGTGAGCAGTCCACACTTGTGAGAGTCTGAAGCGGTGTGAGTGGAACAGTGGCTTCAAGTAGACCGGCCAATGAGAGTCGTGGGGGGGCGGGCCATGGGTGGGGGGGTGGTCCATGGGTGGGGGGGGCGAGACACCGGCCAATGAGAGCCGTGGGAGGGTGGGCGGACCGACAGACCACTCAAATGGTCCCCAGACACTCACAAACAAGATTTTGAATTTATAGATATAGATATATATATATATATATATATATATGTGTGTGTGTGTGTGTGTGTGTGTGTGTGTTTGTGTACACAGATGTGTGTATATATATATATATATATATATATATATATATATATATATATATATATATATATATATGTATATACTGTAAATATATATATATATATCTATACACAGTATATGTGTGTGTGTACACAGATGTGTATATATATATATATATATATATATATATATATATATATATATATATATATATATATATATATATATATATATATATATATATATATATGATACGAACCAATCCAAAGACCAATAAAGAGACAGCAGACCACACGGGGTTAATCCAAAAGTCTATTTTCACAACATGAAATACACGTAAGCCAACGTTTCGGTCCCACAGAGAGACCTTCCTCAGGGCCATGCAACCCACAAGTGTAAGTGACCAAACATATATACCCTCACCCATAGTGCAATGCAAACAAAGGGAACCAATCACCAACATGCAATCAGACATAATATGCAACATAGCTGTGCTCCGTGCCCCCTCCCTATTACCTGAAAATCCAATTGGTTCATCATGACATAAGAATAGGCACTAGAACTATTGGGAGAGAGACACCCTGAGACACTGGTCCCAGAGTCAGCTGCCCGTGCGGGGGAACATCGCGCGCCGCGCATGCGCAGTGGGCCAAAACACATTGACTGCCGGGGCGCCAGCAAGGAGAGTGCGCCGCGCATCAAAACTGTGAGCAGACGCCTCATTAACTCTCCCTGGCAACCAGGGACGCCGGCAGCGCAAATCGCGCATGCGCAGTCTGGAAAACCGCCTCGGTGCACAGTTACCCACACACTGACAGCACTGATGGGCTAAACAGAGTAATAAAACACAGAGCGTTGAGGTGAACCACAGGGGGACAGATAGAGGTATAGAGCACAAGGAGCACATAGCATCACCATAGTATATAAGGACAAAGGAAGTGCAAAAGTGCAGAGGGAGTGATGCAACAGAGTATGAGTGACAAACATATAAAAGTCATAATGTAAAACTAAATCAAAGCAGGGAGACAACTACAGAAAGCAGCTAAGTGAAAGCTCCTCATTTAGGCCACCTGGTGTCATAGTCCTTAGTTCATAAATAAGCCTTGCTTCCTGTTTAAGCAAAGTCCTGCCCCTGTCACCCCCACGGGGGGGGGGACTGGAACCTGCAGAATAGGCATACAACGAAGTGTGGCCAATGTGTGTCTTTTTTCTTTGAAATGTCTAGCCACAGGTAGACACTTCAGATCTATATCAGAGGCATCACTCAGTAGGGCTTTTCTGATGTTTGAACGGTGCATGGCCATGCGTTCTTTCAGCATCCTTACAGTCTTCCCGATGTACAGCAATCCACAAGGACACTTAATAAAGTACACCACGAATTTTGACTCACAGTTCAGTTGTTTGATTTTAATCCGTACGCCACTATGCGGGTGATTATAGCTAGGGCCCAGCTGCATGTAGTGGCAGTTGGTGCAGCCATGACAGCGGTACGAACCAGGTTTTTTGGCTAACCAGGTGGTGGGTGTGGCATATTTGTCTATTGGATCAGATCCAGTGACCATGTCACCAATGTTTGGTCCCCGACGAAAGCAGAATAGGGGTGGCTCTCTAGCATATGCACCAATCCTCTCGTCATTTTCCAAGATGCGCCAATTGCCCCGAATGCAACGCTTAATGCTGTTTGTAGCAGTACTGAATGTACTGACTATATTAAGCCTGTTTCTCACCGGTCTACCTGACGAAGGAGTCAATAGTTCACCCCTGTCAACCTGTCCAACCTTTTGCAAGGCAAAGTTAATGTCCTTGGCCGAATAGCCCCTCTCCCGAAAGCGTGCGGCCATTTGGGCCAGGGCCCTCTGGGATTCCTCTGGATCAGTGGTAATTCTTTTCACTCGGAGAAGCTGGGAGTATGGGAGACCCCTCTTGAGTGGTACAGGATGGTGGCTGGCTGCACAAAGCAGGGAGTTCTTGTCTGTACTCTTCCGGTATATTCTAGTAGCCAGCGTGTCTCCAATTTTGTACACTATGGTGTCTAAAAAAGCGATTTCCTGGTAGCTGTGGTTGAGGGTAAAACGGATAGTGGAGGGGATTTGGTTTAAATCAGAAACAAATGTCAGCAGCTCATCTTCGCTGCCCGTCCACAGAATGAAGATGTCGTCAATATAGCGAAGGTATTTGACGATATGCCGCCCATGCGTGGTGTCAGTTAATATGTGCAACCGTTCATACAAATCCATAAATAGATTAGCATACGACGGTGCCATATTTGAGCCCATGGCCGTACCCGTTAGTTGAAGGTAGTAGTGTTTCTCAAATTTAAAGAAGTTCTTATGGAGGATGACCTCAATGAGCAACATGAGAAAATCAACTGGTGGACCCTGTTCGACTCCATGTTCTTCCAATTTTGTGCGTACTGCTTCCAGGCCCCCTGAATGGGGAATGTTGGTGTACAAGCTGGACACATCTAACGTTGCAAGAATACATTCTGCTGTGTTAACGGAAAGATGACTGAGCTGCTCAATGAAGTCCGTGGTGTCCTTGATGTATGAACCCATTCCAGCCACCAGTGGCTGTAGATAGAAGTCCACGAATTGTGAGAGGGGGTGGCACAGCGACCCACGGGCCGAGATGATGGGTCTGCCCGGTGGTGCGACTATAGATTTGTGTACTTTGGGTAGTGTGTATAATACTGGCATCACGGGGTGGTCCTGAGTCAGGAATTTACTGGTTTCTTCTGTGATCCAGGCATTATTCAAGCCCAATCGGATGATGCCATCAATCTCCTTCTTGTAGGCTATCGTCGGATCCCCCGGGAGGCGTCTATAATGATGTACAACTGCAAGTTGTTGCTCGATCTCCTGTTTATAGTATTGATAATTCAAAACCACAATCCCTCTACCTTTGTCTGCTGCTCTCACTATGATCCCCTTGTTCTCCCGTAGCATTTTCAGGGCAGCTCTCTCCTCTCTCGATGTATTAAAAAAGCTGGTCTTGTGATTCTTCAGAATTTTCCGTGTGTCTCTAGTCACCAAGTTCATAAATGCAGCTATGTTGGGATTCAGTGAGTGCGGGTCAAAGGTGCTCCTGGTCTTGAATGGATTTGGGGTAATGTCTCCAGAAGAGTTAATATCAATGTTCTTAGAGAAGAAATCCTTTAACTTCAACTGTCTGTGCAGTCTGTACATGTCGACCTCCCAGTCAAAGTAATCCTGCATATGGGTTGGCACAAATGATAGGCCTTTCTGTAAAATGCTAACCTCTGCCGGTGTCAATGAGTGGTCCGATAGATTGTAGATCACCGTCTCGCTTGCCTGGTTCCCCTTGTCGCTTTTCCTTCGCGCACGGGATACCGCCGATCTCCGGCCACCTCTCCTGGTGGGTCTGTGCGCGTTTTGCCCTGCGGGAGTGTTCTCGCTCGACCGCCATCGCCCGGACCTAAAAAAGGCTCCATGGAGGCGTTGTCCAGGGCATCTGATGCATCAGTGTCACTGGTCATGTAGCCCATTCTGGCGGCATCACCACGCCTAGACCGAGGCTGGTATCGTCGCTGTGGACCGCTTCTACCGCTCTTCGTCTCACCCAGCCCCAGGAGCCATCGGTAAACGTTCCGCTCCTTGTAGTCCGCAGTGACCTGCCGGAGCTTCTCCTTCTTAAACTTGATTAAATTCGCCCTGTAGGCGTCAATTGTGTTCTGCATCTTATCCAGCCAGTTGGTGTCCGTGTCCGCTGCCAGGGTGTCCACATGTTTGGTTTCTATTACTGCAATGTCCTTCTTCAATTTGGCAATTTCCTTGCTTGATTGGTCAATGACCAGAATCATTAGATCGAAAGAACATTTGTTTAAAATGGCTATCCAGCGTTTGCAGAAATCCATGTCACATCTGCCAATGGTTGGCTGATTTTTCACCCTGAACCCCCTTGGCAGCATCCTCGCTTTGTGGTAGTGTGACAGGGTGAGGCCATGTAAATAAAAATCCACTTCACGTTTCTTTAATTTGATGAGCTCATTGAAAACATCAGCCGCCTTATCAGCTCCTACTACGTCATCAAAGGACTCTGTGAAGCGGATCTGTGCGACCTCCGATTCACTGAAACCCGCCACATCCGATAGGGACGAAAAAATGCCTGTGATGTCAGCAAATTCCTCCATTGCACATATAACAAATAGTCACAACCATATGCAGATAAAAAATGTAAATAAGGCCAAGTGTTTCCTAAATACAGCTCCCCGCTAGGCCATCGCAGGGAATGTACAGCAATGAATAGAGTACGTAGGTGCACAACCCATAAGGTATAAATTCACATGAAAATCAGTCAGCACACTGTAGTTGAAAATGTTGTAATAGCAGATGCTAGTCCCATAGAGAGTAAATATGATACGAACCAATCCAAAGACCAGTAAAGAGACAGCAGACCGCACGGGGTTAATCCAAAAGTCTATATTCACAACATGAAATACACGTAAGCCAACGTTTCGGTCCCACAGAGAGACCTTCCGCAGGGCCGTGCAACCCACAAGTGTAAGTGACCAAACATATATACCCTCACCCATAGTGCAATGCAAACAAAGGGAACCAATCACCAACATGCAATCAGACATAATATGCAACATAGCTGTGCTCCGTGCCCCCTCCCTATTACCTGAAAATCCAATTGGTTCATCATGACATAAGAATAGGCACTAGAACTATTGGGAGAGAGACACCCTGAGACACTGGTCCCAGAGTCAGCTGCCCGTGCGGGGGAACGTCGCGCGCCGCGCATGCGCAGTGGGCCAAAACACATTGACTGCCGGGGCGCCAGCAAGGAGAGTGCGCCGCGCATCAAAACTGTGAGCAGACGCCTCATTAACTCTCCCTGGCAACCAGGGACGCCGGCAGCGCAAATCGCGCATGCGCAGTCTGGAAAACCGCCTCGGTGCACAGTTACCCACACACTGACAGCACTGATGGGCTAAACAGAGTAATAAAACACAGAGCGTTGAGGTGAACCACAGGGGGACAGATAGAGGTATAGAGCACAAGGAGCACATAGCATCACCATAGTATATAAGGACAAAGGAAGTGCAAAAGTGCAGAGGGAGTGATGCAACAGAGTATGAGTGACAAACATATAAAAGTCATAATGTAAAACTAAATCAAAGCAGGGAGACAACTACAGAAAGCAGCTAAGTGAAAGCTCCTCATTTAGGCCACCTGGTGTCATAGTCCTTAGTTCATAAATAAGCCTTGCTTCCTGTTTAAGCAAAGTCCTGCCCCTGTCACCCCCACGGGGGGGGGGACTGGAACCTGCAGAATAGGCATACAACGAAGTGTGGCCAATGTGTGTCTTTTTTCTTTGAAATGTCTAGCCACAGGTAGACACTTCAGATCTATATCAGAGGCATCACTCAGTAGGGCTTTTCTGATGTTTGAACGGTGCATGGCCATGCGTTCTTTCAGCATCCTTACAGTCTTCCCGATGTACAGCAATCCACAAGGACACTTAATAAAGTACACCACGAATTTTGACTCACAGTTCAGTTGTTGTTTGATTTTAATCGGTACGCCACTATGCGGGTGATTATAGCTAGGGCCCAGCTGCATGTAGTGGCAGTTGGTGCAGCCATGACAGCGGTACGAACCAGGTTTTTAGGCTAACCAGGTGGTGGGTGTGGCATATTTGTCTATTGGATCAGATCCAGTGACCATGTCACCAATGTTTGGTCCCCGACGAAAGCAGAATAGGGGTGGCTCTCTAGCATATGCACCAATCCTCTCGTCATTTTCCAAGATGCGCCAATTGCCCCGAATGCAACGCTTAATGCTGTTTGTAGCAGTACTGAATGTACTGACTATATTAAGCCTGTTGCTCACCGGTCTACCTGAAGAAGGTGTCAATAGTTCACCCCTGTCAACCTGTCCAACCTTTTGCAAGGCAAAGTTAATGTCCTTGGCCGAATAGCCCCTCTCCCGAAAGCGTGCGGCCATTTGGGCCAGGGCCCTCTGGGATTCCTCTGGATCAGTGGTAATTCTTTTCACTCGGAGAAGCTGGGAGTATGGGAGACCCCTCTTGAGTGGTACAGGATGGTGGCTGGCTGCACAAAGCAGGGAGTTCTTGTCTGTACTCTTCCGGTATATTCTAGTAGCCAGCGTGTCTCCAATTTTGTACACTATGGTGTCTAAAAAAGCGATTTCCTGGTAGCTGTGGTTGAGGGTAAAACGGATAGTGGAGGGGATTTGGTTTAAATCAGAAACAAATGTCAGCAGCTCATCTTCGCTGCCCGTCCACAGAATGAAGATGTCGTCAATATAGCGAAGGTATTTGACGATATGCCGCCCATGCGTGGTGTCAGTTAATATGTGCAACCGTTCATACAAATCCATAAATAGATTAGCATACGACGGTGCCATATTTGAGCCCATGGCCGTACCCGTTAGTTGTAGGTAGTAGTGTTTCTCAAATTTAAAGAAGTTCTTATGGAGGATGACCTCAATGAGCAACATGAGAAAATCAACTGGTGGACCCTGTTCGACTCCATGTTCTTCCAATTTTGTGCGTACTGCTTCCAGGCCCCCTGAATGGGGAATGTTGGTGTACAAGCTGGACACATCTAACGTTGCAAGAATACATTCTGCTGTGTTAACGGAAAGATGACTGAGCTGCTCAATGAAGTCCGTGGTGTCCTTGATGTATGAACCCATTCCAGCCACCAGTGGCTGTAGATAGAAGTCCACGAATTGTGAGAGGGGGTGGCACAGCGACCCACGGGCCGAGATGATGGGTCTGCCCGGTGGTGCGACTATAGATTTGTGTACTTTGGGTAGTGTGTATAATACTGGCATCACGGGGTGGTCCTGAGTCAGGAATTTACTGGTTTCTTCTGTGATCCAGGCATTATTCAAGCCCAATCGGATGATGCCATCAATCTCCTTCTTGTAGGCTATCGTCGGATCCCCCGGGAGGCGTCTATAATGATGTACAACTGCAAGTTGTTGCTCGATCTCCTGTTTATAGTATTGATAATTCAAAACCACAATCCCTCTACCTTTGTCTGCTGCTCTCACTATGATCCCCTTGCTCTCCCGTAGCATTTTCAGGGCAGCTCTCTCCTCTCTCGATGTATTAAAAAAGCTGGTCTTGTGATTCTTCAGAATTTTCCGTGTGTCTCTAGTCACCAAGTTCATAAATGCAGCTATGTTGGGATTCAGTGAGTGCGGGTCAAAGGTGCTCCTGGTCTTGAATGGATTTGGGGTAATGTCTCCAGAAGAGTTAATATCAATGTTCTTAGAGAAGAAATCCTTTAACTTCAACTGTCTGTGCAGTCTGTACATGTCGACCTCCCAGTCAAAGTAATCCTGCATATGGGTTGGCACAAATGATAGGCCTTTCTGTAAAATGCTAACCTCTGCCGGTGTCAATGAGTGGTCCGATAGATTGTAGATCACCGTCTCGCTTGCCTGGTTCCCCTTGTCGCTTTTCCTTCGCGCACGGGATACCGCCGATCTCCGGCCACCTCTCCTGGTGGGTCTGTGCGCGTTTTGCCCTGCGGGAGTGTTCTCGCTCGACCGCCATCGCCCGGACCTAAAAAAGGCTCCATGGAGGCGTTGTCCAGGGCATCTGATGCATCAGTGTCACTGGTCATGTAGCCCATTCTGGCGGCATCACCACGCCTAGACCGAGGCTGGTATCGTCGCTGTGGACCGCTTCTACCGCTCTTCGTCTCACCCAGCCCCAGGAGCCATCGGTAAACGTTCCGCTCCTTGTAGTCCGCAGTGACCTGCCGGAGCTTCTCCTTCTTAAACTTGATTAAATTCGCCCTGTAGGCGTCAATTGTGTTCTGCATCTTATCCAGCCAGTTGGTGTCCGTGTCCGCTGCCAGGGTGTCCACATGTTTGGTTTCTATTACTGCAATGTCCTTCTTCAATTTGGCAATTTCCTTGCTTGATTGGTCAATGACCAGAATCATTAGATCGAAAGAACATTTGTTTAAAATGGCTATCCAGCGTTTGCAGAAATCCATGTCACATCTGCCAATGGTTGGCTGATTTTTCACCCTGAACCCCCTTGGCAGCATCCTCGCTTTGTGGTAGTGTGACAGGGTGAGGCCATGTAAATAAAAATCCACTTCACGTTTCTTTAATTTGATGAGCTCATTGAAAACATCAGCCGCCTTATCAGCTCCTACTACGTCATCAAAGGACTCTGTGAAGCGGATCTGTGCGACCTCTGCATCACTGAAACCCGCCACATCCGATAGGGACGAAAAAATGCCTGTGATGTCAGCAAATTCCTCCATTGCACATATAACAAATAGTCACAACCATATGCAGATAAAAAATGTAAATAAGGCCAAGTGTTTCCTAAATACAGCTCCCCGCTAGGCCATCGCAGGGAATGTACAGCAATGAATAGAGTACGTAGGTGCACAACCCATAAGGTATAAATTCACATGAAAATCAGTCAGCACACTGTAGTTGAAAATGTTGTAATAGCAGATGCTAGTCCCATAGAGAGTAAATATGATACGAACCAATCCAAAGACCAGTAAAGAGACAGCAGACCGCACGGGGTTAATCCAAAAGTCTATATTCACAACATGAAATACACGTAAGCCAACGTTTCGGTCCCACAGAGAGACCTTCCGCAGGGCCGTGCAACCCACAAGTGTAAGTGACCAAACATATATACCCTCACCCATAGTGCAATGCAAACAAAGGGAACCAATCACCAACATGCAATCAGACATAATATGCAACATAGCTGTGCTCCGTGCCCCCTCCCTATTACCTGAAAATCCAATTGGTTCATCATGACATAAGAATAGGCACTAGAACTATTGGGAGAGAGACACCCTGAGACACTGGTCCCAGAGTCAGCTGCCCGTGCGGGGGAACGTCGCGCGCCGCGCATGCGCAGTGGGCCAAAACACATTGACTGCCGGGGCGCCAGCAAGGAGAGTGCGCCGCGCATCAAAACTGTGAGCAGACGCCTCATTAACTCTCCCTGGCAACCAGGGACGCCGGCAGCGCAAATCGCGCATGCGCAGTCTGGAAAACCGCCTCGGTGCACAGTTACCCACACACTGACAGCACTGATGGGCTAAACAGAGTAATAAAACACAGAGCGTTGAGGTGAACCACAGGGGGACAGATAGAGGTATAGAGCACAAGGAGCACATAGCATCACCATAGTATATAAGGACAAAGGAAGTGCAAAAGTGCAGAGGGAGTGATGCAACAGAGTATGAGTGACAAACATATAAAAGTCATAATGTAAAACTAAATCAAAGCAGGGAGACAACTACAGAAAGCAGCTAAGTGAAAGCTCCTCATTTAGGCCACCTGGTGTCATAGTCCTTAGTTCATAAATAAGCCTTGCTTCCTGTTTAAGCAAAGTCCTGCCCCTGTCACCCCCACGGGGGGGGGACTGGAACCTGCAGAATAGGCATACAACGAAGTGTGGCCAATGTGTGTCTTTTTTCTTTGAAATGTCTAGCCACAGGTAGACACTTCAGATCTATATCAGAGGCATCACTCAGTAGGGCTTTTCTGATGTTTGAACGGTGCATGGCCATGCGTTCTTTCAGCATCCTTACAGTCTTCCCGATGTACAGCAATCCACAAGGACACTTAATAAAGTACACCACAAATTTTGACTCACAGTTCAGTTGTTTGATTTTAATCCGTACGCCACTATGCGGGTGATTATGGTTAGGGCCCAGCTGCATGTAGTGGCAGTTGGTGCAGCCATGACAGCGGTACGAACCAGGTTTTTTGGCTAACCAGGTGGTGGGTGTGGCATATTTGTCTATTGGATCAGATCCAGTGACCATGTCACCAATGTTTGGTCCCCGACGAAAGCAGAATAGGGGTGGCTCTCTAGCATATGCACCAATCCTCTCGTCATTTTCCAAGATGCGCCAATTGCCCCGAATGCAACGCTTAATGCTGTTTGTAGCAGTACTGAATGTACTGACTATATTAAGCCTGTTTCTCACCGGTCTACCTGACGAAGGTGTCAATAGTTCACCCCTGTCAACCTGTCCAACCTTTTGCAAGGCAAAGTTAATGTCCTTGGCCGAATAGCCCCTCTCCCGAAAGCGTGCGGCCATTTGGGCCAGGGCCCTCTGGGATTCCTCTGGATCAGTGGTAATTCTTTTCACTCGGAGAAGCTGGGAGTATGGGAGACCCCTCTTGAGTGGTACAGGATGGTGGCTGGCTGCACAAAGCAGGGAGTTCTTGTCTGTACTCTTCCGGTATATTCTAGTAGCCAGCGTGTCTCCAATTTTGTACACTATGGTGTCTAAAAAAGCGATTTCCTGGTAGCTGTGGTTGAGGGTAAAACGGATAGTGGAGGGGATTTGGTTTAAATCAGAAACAAATGTCAGCAGCTCATCTTCGCTGCCCGTCCACAGAATGAAGATGTCGTCAATATAGCGAAGGTATTTGACGATATGCCGCCCATGCGTGGTGTCAGTTAATATGTGCAACCGTTCATACAAATCCATAAATAGATTAGCATACGACGGTGCCATATTTGAGCCCATGGCCGTACCCGTTAGTTGTAGGTAGTAGTGTTTCTCAAATTTAAAGAAGTTCTTATGGAGGATGACCTCAATGAGCAACATGAGAAAATCAACTGGTGGACCCTGTTCGACTCCATGTTCTTCCAATTTTGTGCGTACTGCTTCCAGGCCCCCTGAATGGGGAATGTTGGTGTACAAGCTGGACACATCTAACGTTGCAAGAATACATTCTGCTGTGTTAACGGAAAGATGACTGAGCTGCTCAATGAAGTCCGTGGTGTCCTTGATGTATGAACCCATTCCAGCCACCAGTGGCTGTAGATAGAAGTCCACGAATTGTGAGAGGGGGTGGCACAGCGACCCACGGGCCGAGATGATGGGTCTGCCCGGTGGTGCGACTATAGATTTGTGTACTTTGGGTAGTGTGTATAATACTGGCATCACGGGGTGGTCCTGAGTCAGGAATTTACTGGTTTCTTCTGTGATCCAGGCATTATTCAAGCCCAATCGGATGATGCCATCAATCTCCTTCTTGTAGGCTATCGTCGGATCCCCCGGGAGGCGTCTATAATGATGTACAACTGCAAGTTGTTGCTCGATCTCCTGTTTATAGTATTGATAATTCAAAACCACAATCCCTCTACCTTTGTCTGCTGCTCTCACTATGATCCCCTTGTTCTCCCGTAGCATTTTCAGGGCAGCTCTCTCCTCTCTCGATGTATTAAAAAAGCTGGTCTTGTGATTCTTCAGAATTTTCCGTGTGTCTCTAGTCACCAAGTTCATAAATGCAGCTATGTTGGGATTCAGTGAGTGCGGGTCAAAGGTGCTCCTGGTCTTGAATGGATTTGGGGTAATGTCTCCAGAAGAGTTAATATCAATGTTCTTAGAGAAGAAATCCTTTAACTTCAACTGTCTGTGCAGTCTGTACATGTCGACCTCCCAGTCAAAGTAATCCTGCATATGGGTTGGCACAAATGATAGGCCTTTCTGTAAAATGCTAACCTCTGCCGGTGTCAATGAGTGGTCCGATAGATTGTAGATCACCGTCTCGCTTGCCTGGTTCCCCTTGTCGCTTTTCCTTCGCGCACGGGATACCGCCGATCTCCGGCCACCTCTCCTGGTGGGTCTGTGCGCGTTTTGCCCTGCGGGAGTGTTCTCGCTCGACCGCCATCGCCCGGACCTAAAAAAGGCTCCATGGAGGCGTTGTCCAGGGCATCTGATGCATCAGTGTCACTGGTCATGTAGCCCATTCTGGCGGCATCACCACGCCTAGACCGAGGCTGGTATCGTCGCTGTGGACCGCTTCTACCGCTCTTCGTCTCACCCAGCCCCAGGAGCCATCGGTAAACGTTCCGCTCCTTGTAGTCCGCAGTGACCTGCCGGAGCTTCTCCTTCTTAAACTTGATTAAATTCGCCCTGTAGGCGTCAATTGTGTTCTGCATCTTATCCAGCCAGTTGGTGTCCGTGTCCGCTGCCAGGGTGTCCACATGTTTGGTTTCTATTACTGCAATGTCCTTCTTCAATTTGGCAATTTCCTTGCTTGATTGGTCAATGACCAGAATCATTAGATCGAAAGAACATTTGTTTAAAATGGCTATCCAGCGTTTGCAGAAATCCATGTCACATCTGCCAATGGTTGGCTGATTTTTCACCCTGAACCCCCTTGGCAGCATCCTCGCTTTGTGGTAGTGTGACAGGGTGAGGCCATGTAAATAAAAATCCACTTCACGTTTCTTTAATTTGATGAGCTCATTGAAAACATCAGCCGCCTTATCAGCTCCTACTACGTCATCAAAGGACTCTGTGAAGCGGATCTGTGCGACCTCCGATTCACTGAAACCCGCCACATCCGATAGGGACGAAAAAATGCCTGTGATGTCAGCAAATTCCTCCATTGCACATATAACAAATAGTCACAACCATATGCAGATAAAAAATGTAAATAAGGCCAAGTGTTTCCTAAATACAGCTCCCCGCTAGGCCATCGCAGGGAATGTACAGCAATGAATAGAGTACGTAGGTGCACAACCCATAAGGTATAAATTCACATGAAAATCAGTCAGCACACTGTAGTTGAAAATGTTGTAATAGCAGATGCTAGTCCCATAGAGAGTAAATATGATACGAACCAATCCAAAGACCAGTAAAGAGACAGCAGACCGCACGGGGTTAATCCAAAAGTCTATATTCACAACATGAAATACACGTAAGCCAACGTTTCGGTCCCACAGAGAGACCTTCCGCAGGGCCGTGCAACCCACAAGTGTAAGTGACCAAACATATATACCCTCACCCATAGTGCAATGCAAACAAAGGGAACCAATCACCAACATGCAATCAGACATAATATGCAACATAGCTGTGCTCCGTGCCCCCTCCCTATTACCTGAAAATCCAATTGGTTCATCATGACATAAGAATAGGCACTAGAACTATTGGGAGAGAGACACCCTGAGACACTGGTCCCAGAGTCAGCTGCCCGTGCGGGGGAACGTCGCGCGCCGCGCATGCGCAGTGGGCCAAAACACATTGACTGCCGGGGCGCCAGCAAGGAGAGTGCGCCGCGCATCAAAACTGTGAGCAGACGCCTCATTAACTCTCCCTGGCAACCAGGGACGCCGGCAGCGCAAATCGCGCATGCGCAGTCTGGAAAACCGCCTCGGTGCACAGTTACCCACACACTGACAGCACTGATGGGCTAAACAGAGTAATAAAACACAGAGCGTTGAGGTGAACCACAGGGGGACAGATAGAGGTATAGAGCACAAGGAGCACATAGCATCACCATAGTATATAAGGACAAAGGAAGTGCAAAAGTGCAGAGGGAGTGATGCAACAGAGTATGAGTGACAAACATATAAAAGTCATAATGTAAAACTAAATCAAAGCAGGGAGACAACTACAGAAAGCAGCTAAGTGAAAGCTCCTCATTTAGGCCACCTGGTGTCATAGTCCTTAGTTCATAAATAAGCCTTGCTTCCTGTTTAAGCAAAGTCCTGCCCCTGTCACCCCCACGGGGGGGGGGACTGGAACCTGCAGAATAGGCATACAACGAAGTGTGGCCAATGTGTGTCTTTTTTCTTTGAAATGTCTAGCCACAGGTAGACACTTCAGATCTATATCAGAGGCATCACTCAGTAGGGCTTTTCTGATGTTTGAACGGTGCATGGCCATGCGTTCTTTCAGCATCCTTACAGTCTTCCCGATGTACAGCAATCCACAAGGACACTTAATAAAGTACACCACGAATTTTGACTCACAGTTCAGTTGTTTGATTTTAATCCGTACGCCACTATGCGGGTGATTATAGCTAGGGCCCAGCTGCATATAGTGGCAGTTGGTGCAGCCATGACAGCGGTACGAACCAGGTTTTTTGGCTAACCAGGTGGTGGGTGTGGCATATTTGTCTATTGGATCAGATCCAGTGACCATGTCACCAATGTTTGGTCCCCGACGAAAGCAGAATAGGGGTGGCTCTCTAGCATATGCACCAATCCTCTCGTCATTTTTCAAGATGCGCCAATTGCCCCGAATGCAACGCTTAATGCTGTTTGTAGCAGTACTGAATGTACTGACTATATTAAGCCTGTTTCTCACCGGTCTACCTGACGAAGGTGTCAATAGTTCACCCCTGTCAACCTGTCCAACCTTTTGCAAGGCAAAGTTAATGTCCTTGGCCGAATAGCCCCTCTCCCGAAAGCATGCGGCCATTTGGGCCAGGGCCCTCTGGGATTCCTCTGGATCAGTGGTAATTCTTTTCACTCGGAGAAGCTGGGAGTATGGGAGACCCCTCTTGAGTGGTACAGGATGGTGGCTGGCTGCACAAAGCAGGGAGTTCTTGTCTGTACTCTTCCGGTATATTCTAGTAGCCAGCGTGTCTCCAATTTTGTACACTATGGTGTCTAAAAAAGCGATTTCCTGGTAGCTGTGGTTGAGGGTAAAACGGATAGTGGAGGGGATTTGGTTTAAATCAGAAACAAATGTCAGCAGCTCATCTTCGCTGCCCGTCCACAGAATGAAGATGTCGTCAATATAGCGAAGGTATTTGACGATATGCCGCCCATGCGTGGTGTCAGTTAATATGTGCAACCGTTCATACAAATCCATAAATAGATTAGCATACGACGGTGCCATATTTGAGCCCATGGCCGTACCCGTTAGTTGTAGGTAGTAGTGTTTCTCAAATTTAAAGAAGTTCTTATGGAGGATGACCTCAATGAGCAACATGAGAAAATCAACTGGTGGACCCTGTTCGACTCCATGTTCTTCCAATTTTGTGCGTACTGCTTCCAGGCCCCCTGAATGGGGAATGTTGGTGTACAAGCTGGACACATCTAACGTTGCAAGAATACATTCTGCTGTGTTAACGGAAAGATGACTGAGCTGCTCAATGAAGTCCGTGGTGTCCTTGATGTATGAACCCATTCCAGCCACCAGTGGCTGTAGATAGAAGTCCACGAATTGTGAGAGGGGGTGGCACAGCGACCCACGGGCCGAGATGATGGGTCTGCCCGGTGGTGCGACTATAGATTTGTGTACTTTGGGTAGTGTGTATAATACTGGCATCACGGGGTGGTCCTGAGTCAGGAATTTACTGGTTTCTTCTGTGATCCAGGCATTATTCAAGCCCAATCGGATGATGCCATCAATCTCCTTCTTGTAGGCTATCGTCGGATCCCCCGGGAGGCGTCTATAATGATGTACAACTGCAAGTTGTTGCTCGATCTCCTGTTTATAGTATTGATAATTCAAAACCACAATCCCTCTACCTTTGTCTGCTGCTCTCACTATGATCCCCTTGTTCTCCCGTAGCATTTTCAGGGCAGCTCTCTCCTCTCTCGATGTATTAAAAAAGCTGGTCTTGTGATTCTTCAGAATTTTCCGTGTGTCTCTAGTCACCAAGTTCATAAATGCAGCTATGTTGGGATTCAGTGAGTGCGGGTCAAAGGTGCTCCTGGTCTTGAATGGATTTGGGGTAATGTCTCCAGAAGAGTTAATATCAATGTTCTTAGAGAAGAAATCCTTTAACTTCAACTGTCTGTGCAGTCTGTACATGTCGACCTCCCAGTCAAAGTAATCCTGCATATGGGTTGGCACAAATGATAGGCCTTTCTGTAAAATGCTAACCTCTGCCGGTGTCAATGAGTGGTCCGATAGATTGTAGATCACCGTCTCGCTTGCCTGGTTCCCCTTGTCGCTTTTCCTTCGCGCACGGGATACCGCCGATCTCCGGCCACCTCTCCTGGTGGGTCTGTGCGCGTTTTGCCCTGCGGGAGTGTTCTCGCTCGACCGCCATCGCCCGGACCTAAAAAAGGCTCCATGGAGGCGTTGTCCAGGGCATCTGATGCATCAGTGTCACTGGTCATGTAGCCCATTCTGGCGGCATCACCACGCCTAGACCGAGGCTGGTATCATCGCTGTGGACCGCTTCTACCGCTCTTCGTCTCACCCAGCCCCAGGAGCCATCGGTAAACGTTCCGCTCCTTGTAGTCCGCAGTGACCTGCCGGAGCTTCTCCTTCTTAAACTTGATTAAATTCGCCCTGTAGGCGTCAATTGTGTTCTGCATCTTATCCAGCCAGTTGGTGTCCGTGTCCGCTGCCAGGGTGTCCACATGTTTGGTTTCTATTACTGCAATGTCCTTCTTCAATTTGGCAATTTCCTTGCTTGATTGGTCAATGACCAGAATCATTAGATCGAAAGAACATTTGTTTAAAATGGCTATCCAGCGTTTGCAGAAATCCATGTCACATCTGCCAATGGTTGGCTGATTTTTCACCCTGAACCCCCTTGGCAGCATCCTCGCTTTGTGGTAGTGTGACAGGGTGAGGCCATGTAAATAAAAATCCACTTCACGTTTCTTTAATTTGATGAGCTCATTGAAAACATCAGCCGCCTTATCAGCTCCTACTACGTCATCAAAGGACTCTGTGAAGCGGATCTGTGCGACCTCCGATTCACTGAAACCCGCCACATCCGATAGGGACGAAAAAATGCCTGTGATGTCAGCAAATTCCTCCATTGCACATATAACAAATAGTCACAACCATATGCAGATAAAAAATGTAAATAAGGCCAAGTGTTTCCTAAATACAGCTCCCCGCTAGGCCATCGCAGGGAATGTACAGCAATGAATAGAGTACGTAGGTGCACAACCCATAAGGTATAAATTCACATGAAAATCAGTCAGCACACTGTAGTTGAAAATGTTGTAATAGCAGATGCTAGTCCCATAGAGAGTAAATATGATACGAACCAATCCAAAGACCAGTAAAGAGACAGCAGACCGCACGGGGTTAATCCAAAAGTCTATATTCACAACATGAAATACACGTAAGCCAACGTTTCGGTCCCACAGAGAGACCTTCCGCAGGGCCGTGCAACCCACAAGTGTAAGTGACCAAACATATATACCCTCACCCATAGTGCAATGCAAACAAAGGGAACCAATCACCAACATGCAATCAGACATAATATGCAACATAGCTGTGCTCCGTGCCCCCTCCCTATTACCTGAAAATCCAATTGGTTCATCATGACATAAGAATAGGCACTAGAACTATTGGGAGAGAGACACCCTGAGACACTGGTCCCAGAGTCAGCTGCCCGTGCGGGGGAACATCACGCGCCGCGCATGCGCAGTGGGCCAAAACACATTGACTGCCGGGGCGCCAGCAAGGAGAGTGCGCCGCGCATCAAAACTGTGAGCAGACGCCTCATTAACTCTCCCTGGCAACCAGGGACGCCGGCAGCGCAAATCGCGCATGCGCAGTCTGGAAAACCGCCTCGGTGCACAGTTACCCACACACTGACAGCACTGATGGGCTAAACAGAGTAATAAAACACAGAGCGTTGAGGTGAACCACAGGGGGACAGATAGAGGTATAGAGCACAAGGAGCACATAGCATCACCATAGTATATAAGGACAAAGGAAGTGCAAAAGTGCAGAGGGAGTGATGCAACAGAGTATGAGTGACAAACATATAAAAGTCATAATGTAAAACTAAATCAAAGCAGGGAGACAACTACAGAAAGCAGCTAAGTGAAAGCTCCTCATTTAGGCCACCTGGTGTCATAGTCCTTAGTTCATAAATAAGCCTTGCTTCCTGTTTAAGCAAAGTCCTGCCCCTGTCACCCCCACGGGGGGGGGGACTGGAACCTGCAGAATAGGCATACAACGAAGTGTGGCCAATGTGTGTCTTTTTTCTTTGAAATGTCTAGCCACAGGTAGACACTTCAGATCTATATCAGAGGCATCACTCAGTAGGGCTTTTCTGATGTTTGAACGGTGCATGGCCATGCGTTCTTTCAGCATCCTTACAGTCTTCCCGATGTACAGCAATCCACAAGGACACTTAATAAAGTACACCACAAATTTTGACTCACAGTTCAGTTGTTTGATTTTAATCCGTACGCCACTATGCGGGTGATTATGGTTAGGGCCCAGCTGCATGTAGTGGCAGTTGGTGCAGCCATGACAGCGGTACGAACCAGGTTTTTTGGCTAACCAGGTGGTGGGTGTGGCATATTTGTCTATTGGATCAGATCCAGTGACCATGTCACCAATGTTTGGTCCCCGACGAAAGCAGAATAGGGGTGGCTCTCTAGCATATGCACCAATCCTCTCGTCATTTTCCAAGATGCGCCAATTGCCCCGAATGCAACGCTTAATGCTGTTTGTAGCAGTACTGAATGTACTGACTATATTAAGCCTGTTTCTCACCGGTCTACCTGACGAAGGTGTCAATAGTTCACCCCTGTCAACCTGTCCAACCTTTTGCAAGGCAAAGTTAATGTCCTTGGCCGAATAGCCCCTCTCCCGAAAGCGTGCGGCCATTTGGGCCAGGGCCCTCTGGGATTCCTCTGGATCAGTGGTAATTCTTTTCACTCGGAGAAGCTGGGAGTATGGGAGACCCCTCTTGAGTGGTACAGGATGGTGGCTGGCTGCACAAAGCAGGGAGTTCTTGTCTGTACTCTTCCGGTATATTCTAGTAGCCAGCGTGTCTCCAATTTTGTACACTATGGTGTCTAAAAAAGCGATTTCCTGGTAGCTGTGGTTGAGGGTAAAACGGATAGTGGAGGGGATTTGGTTTAAATCAGAAACAAATGTCAGCAGCTCATCTTCGCTGCCCGTCCACAGAATGAAGATGTCGTCAATATAGCGAAGGTATTTGACGATATGCCGCCCATGCGTGGTGTCAGTTAATATGTGCAACCGTTCATACAAATCCATAAATAGATTAGCATACGACGGTGCCATATTTGAGCCCATGGCCGTACCCGTTAGTTGTAGGTAGTAGTGTTTCTCAAATTTAAAGAAGTTCTTATGGAGGATGACCTCAATGAGCAACATGAGAAAATCAACTGGTGGACCCTGTTCGACTCCATGTTCTTCCAATTTTGTGCGTACTGCTTCCAGGCCCCCTGAATGGGGAATGTTGGTGTACAAGCTGGACACATCTAACGTTGCAAGAATACATTCTGCTGTGTTAACGGAAAGATGACTGAGCTGCTCAATGAAGTCCGTGGTGTCCTTGATGTATGAACCCATTCCAGCCACCAGTGGCTGTAGATAGAAGTCCACGAATTGTGAGAGGGGGTGGCACAGCGACCCACGGGCCGAGATGATGGGTCTGCCCGGTGGTGCGACTATAGATTTGTGTACTTTGGGTAGTGTGTATAATACTGGCATCACGGGGTGGTCCTGAGTCAGGAATTTACTGGTTTCTTCTGTGATCCAGGCATTATTCAAGCCCAATCGGATGATGCCATCAATCTCCTTCTTGTAGGCTATCGTCGGATCCCCCGGGAGGCGTCTATAATGATGTACAACTGCAAGTTGTTGCTCGATCTCCTGTTTATAGTATTGATAATTCAAAACCACAATCCCTCTACCTTTGTCTGCTGCTCTCACTATGATCCCCTTGTTCTCCCGTAGCATTTTCAGGGCAGCTCTCTCCTCTCTCGATGTATTAAAAAAGCTGGTCTTGTGATTCTTCAGAATTTTCCGTGTGTCTCTAGTCACCAAGTTCATAAATGCAGCTATGTTGGGATTCAGTGAGTGCGGGTCAAAGGTGCTCCTGGTCTTGAATGGATTTGGGGTAATGTCTCCAGAAGAGTTAATATCAATGTTCTTAGAGAAGAAATCCTTTAACTTCAACTGTCTGTGCAGTCTGTACATGTCGACCTCCCAGTCAAAGTAATCCTGCATATGGGTTGGCACAAATGATAGGCCTTTCTGTAAAATGCTAACCTCTGCCGGTGTCAATGAGTGGTCCGATAGATTGTAGATCACCGTCTCGCTTGCCTGGTTCCCCTTGTCGCTTTTCCTTCGCGCACGGGATACCGCCGATCTCCGGCCACCTCTCCTGGTGGGTCTGTGCGCGTTTTGCCCTGCGGGAGTGTTCTCGCTCGACCGCCATCGCCCGGACCTAAAAAAGGCTCCATGGAGGCGTTGTCCAGGGCATCTGATGCATCAGTGTCACTGGTCATGTAGCCCATTCTGGCGGCATCACCACGCCTAGACCGAGGCTGGTATCATCGCTGTGGACCGCTTCTACCGCTCTTCGTCTCACCCAGCCCCAGGAGCCATCGGTAAACGTTCCGCTCCTTGTAGTCCGCAGTGACCTGCCGGAGCTTCTCCTTCTTAAACTTGATTAAATTCGCCCTGTAGGCGTCAATTGTGTTCTGCATCTTATCCAGCCAGTTGGTGTCCGTGTCCGCTGCCAGGGTGTCCACATGTTTGGTTTCTATTACTGCAATGTCCTTCTTCAATTTGGCAATTTCCTTGCTTGATTGGTCAATGACCAGAATCATTAGATCGAAAGAACATTTGTTTAAAATGGCTATCCAGCGTTTGCAGAAATCCATGTCACATCTGCCAATGGTTGGCTGATTTTTCACCCTGAACCCCCTTGGCAGCATCCTCGCTTTGTGGTAGTGTGACAGGGTGAGGCCATGTAAATAAAAATCCACTTCACGTTTCTTTAATTTGATGAGCTCATTGAAAACATCAGCCGCCTTATCAGCTCCTACTACGTCATCAAAGGACTCTGTGAAGCGGATCTGTGCGACCTCCGATTCACTGAAACCCGCCACATCCGATAGGGACGAAAAAATGCCTGTGATGTCAGCAAATTCCTCCATTGCACATATAACAAATAGTCACAACCATATGCAGATAAAAAATGTAAATAAGGCCAAGTGTTTCCTAAATACAGCTCCCCGCTAGGCCATCGCAGGGAATGTACAGCAATGAATAGAGTACGTAGGTGCACAACCCATAAGGTATAAATTCACATGAAAATCAGTCAGCACACTGTAGTTGAAAATGTTGTAATAGCAGATGCTAGTCCCATAGAGAGTAAATATGATACGAACCAATCCAAAGACCAGTAAAGAGACAGCAGACCGCACGGGGTTAATCCAAAAGTCTATATTCACAACATGAAATACACGTAAGCCAACGTTTCGGTCCCACAGAGAGACCTTCCGCAGGGCCGTGCAACCCACAAGTGTAAGTGACCAAACATATATACCCTCACCCATAGTGCAATGCAAACAAAGGGAACCAATCACCAACATGCAATCAGACATAATATGCAACATAGCTGTGCTCCGTGCCCCCTCCCTATTACCTGAAAATCCAATTGGTTCATCATGACATAAGAATAGGCACTAGAACTATTGGGAGAGAGACACCCTGAGACACTGGTCCCAGAGTCAGCTGCCCGTGCGGGGGAACATCACGCGCCGCGCATGCGCAGTGGGCCAAAACACATTGACTGCCGGGGCGCCAGCAAGGAGAGTGCGCCGCGCATCAAAACTGTGAGCAGACGCCTCATTAACTCTCCCTGGCAACCAGGGACGCCGGCAGCGCAAATCGCGCATGCGCAGTCTGGAAAACCGCCTCGGTGCACAGTTACCCACACACTGACAGCACTGATGGGCTAAACAGAGTAATAAAACACAGAGCGTTGAGGTGAACCACAGGGGGACAGATAGAGGTATAGAGCACAAGGAGCACATAGCATCACCATAGTATATAAGGACAAAGGAAGTGCAAAAGTGCAGAGGGAGTGATGCAACAGAGTATGAGTGACAAACATATAAAAGTCATAATGTAAAACTAAATCAAAGCAGGGAGACAACTACAGAAAGCAGCTAAGTGAAAGCTCCTCATTTAGGCCACCTGGTGTCATAGTCCTTAGTTCATAAATAAGCCTTGCTTCCTGTTTAAGCAAAGTCCTGCCCCTGTCACCCCCACGGGGGGGGGGACTGGAACCTGCAGAATAGGCATACAACGAAGTGTGGCCAATGTGTGTCTTTTTTCTTTGAAATGTCTAGCCACAGGTAGACACTTCAGATCTATATCAGAGGCATCACTCAGTAGGGCTTTTCTGATGTTTGAACGGTGCATGGCCATGCGTTCTTTCAGCATCCTTACAGTCTTCCCGATGTACAGCAATCCACAAGGACACTTAATAAAGTACACCACGAATTTTGACTCACAGTTCAGTTGTTTGATTTTAATCCGTACGCCACTATGCGGGTGATTATAGCTAGGGCCCAGCTGCATGTAGTGGCAGTTGGTGCAGCCATGACAGCGGTACGAACCAGGTTTTTTGGCTAACCAGGTGGTGGGTGTGGCATATTTGTCTATTGGATCAGATCCAGTGACCATGTCACCAATGTTTGGTCCCCGACGAAAGCAGAATAGGGGTGGCTCTCTAGCATATGCACCAATCCTCTCGTCATTTTCCAAGATGCGCCAATTGCCCCGAATGCAACGCTTAATGCTGTTTGTAGCAGTACTGAATGTACTGACTATATTAAGCCTGTTTCTCACCGGTCTACCTGACGAAGGTGTCAATAGTTCACCCCTGTCAACCTGTCCAACCTTTTGCAAGGCAAAGTTAATGTCCTTGGCCGAATAGCCCCTCTCCCGAAAGCGTGCGGCCATTTGGGCCAGGGCCCTCTGGGATTCCTCTGGATCAGTGGTAATTCTTTTCACTCGGAGAAGCTGGGAGTATGGGAGACCCCTCTTGAGTGGTACAGGATGGTGGCTGGCTGCACAAAGCAGGGAGTTCTTGTCTGTACTCTTCCGGTATATTCTAGTAGCCAGCGTGTCTCCAATTTTGTACACTATGGTGTCTAAAAAAGCGATTTCCTGGTAGCTGTGGTTGAGGGTAAAACGGATAGTGGAGGGGATTTGGTTTAAATCAGAAACAAATGTCAGCAGCTCATCTTCGCTGCCCGTCCACAGAATGAAGATGTCGTCAATATAGCGAAGGTATTTGACGATATGCCGCCCATGCGTGGTGTCAGTTAATATGTGCAACCGTTCATACAAATCCATAAATAGATTAGCATACGACGGTGCCATATTTGAGCCCATGGCCGTACCCGTTAGTTGTAGGTAGTAGTGTTTCTCAAATTTAAAGAAGTTCTTATGGAGGATGACCTCAATGAGCAACATGAGAAAATCAACTGGTGGACCCTGTTCGACTCCATGTTCTTCCAATTTTGTGCGTACTGCTTCCAGGCCCCCTGAATGGGGAATGTTGGTGTACAAGCTGGACACATCTAACGTTGCAAGAATACATTCTGCTGTGTTAACGGAAAGATGACTGAGCTGCTCAATGAAGTCCGTGGTGTCCTTGATGTATGAACCCATTCCAGCCACCAGTGGCTGTAGATAGAAGTCCACGAATTGTGAGAGGGGGTGGCACAGCGACCCACGGGCCGAGATGATGGGTCTGCCCGGTGGTGCGACTATAGATTTGTGTACTTTGGGTAGTGTGTATAATACTGGCATCACGGGGTGGTCCTGAGTCAGGAATTTACTGGTTTCTTCTGTGATCCAGGCATTATTCAAGCCCAATCGGATGATGCCATCAATCTCCTTCTTGTAGGCTATCGTCGGATCCCCCGGGAGGCGTCTATAATGATGTACAACTGCAAGTTGTTGCTCGATCTCCTGTTTATAGTATTGATAATTCAAAACCACAATCCCTCTACCTTTGTCTGCTGCTCTCACTATGATCCCCTTGTTCTCCCGTAGCATTTTCAGGGCAGCTCTCTCCTCTCTCGATGTATTAAAAAAGCTGGTCTTGTGATTCTTCAGAATTTTCCGTGTGTCTCTAGTCACCAAGTTCATAAATGCAGCTATGTTGGGATTCAGTGAGTGCGGGTCAAAGGTGCTCCTGGTCTTGAATGGATTTGGGGTAATGTCTCCAGAAGAGTTAATATCAATGTTCTTAGAGAAGAAATCCTTTAACTTCAACTGTCTGTGCAGTCTGTACATGTCGACCTCCCAGTCAAAGTAATCCTGCATATGGGTTGGCACAAATGATAGGCCTTTCTGTAAAATGCTAATCTCTGCCGGTGTCAATGAGTGGTCCGATAGATTGTAGATCACCGTCTCGCTTGCCTGGTTCCCCTTGTCGCTTTTCCTTCGCGCACGGGATACCGCCGATCTCCGGCCACCTCTCCTGGTGGGTCTGTGCGCGTTTTGCCCTGCGGGAGTGTTCTCGCTCGACCGCCATCGCCCGGACCTAAAAAAGGCTCCATGGAGGCGTTGTCCAGGGCATCTGATGCATCAGTGTCACTGGTCATGTAGCCCATTCTGGCGGCATCACCACGCCTAGACCGAGGCTGGTATCGTCGCTGTGGACCGCTTCTACCGCTCTTCGTCTCACCCAGCCCCAGGAGCCATCGGTAAACGTTCCGCTCCTTGTAGTCCGCAGTGACCTGCCGGAGCTTCTCCTTCTTAAACTTGATTAAATTCGCCCTGTAGGCGTCAATTGTGTTCTGCATCTTATCCAGCCAGTTGGTGTCCGTGTCCGCTGCCAGGGTGTCCACATGTTTGGTTTCTATTACTGCAATGTCCTTCTTCAATTTGGCAATTTCCTTGCTTGATTGGTCAATGACCAGAATCATTAGATCGAAAGAACATTTGTTTAAAATGGCTATCCAGCGTTTGCAGAAATCCATGTCACATCTGCCAATGGTTGGCTGATTTTTCACCCTGAACCCCCTTGGCAGCATCCTCGCTTTGTGGTAGTGTGACAGGGTGAGGCCATGTAAATAAAAATCCACTTCACGTTTCTTTAATTTGATGAGCTCATTGAAAACATCAGCCGCCTTATCAGCTCCTACTACGTCATCAAAGGACTCTGTGAAGCGGATCTGTGCGACCTCCGATTCACTGAAACCCGCCACATCCGATAGGGACGAAAAAATGCCTGTGATGTCAGCAAATTCCTCCATTGCACATATAACAAATAGTCACAACCATATGCAGATAAAAAATGTAAATAAGGCCAAGTGTTTCCTAAATACAGCTCCCCGCTAGGCCATCGCAGGGAATGTACAGCAATGAATAGAGTACGTAGGTGCACAACCCATAAGGTATAAATTCACATGAAAATCAGTCAGCACACTGTAGTTGAAAATGTTGTAATAGCAGATGCTAGTCCCATAGAGAGTAAATATGATACGAACCAATCCAAAGACCAGTAAAGAGACAGCAGACCGCACGGGGTTAATCCAAAAGTCTATATTCACAACATGAAATACACGTAAGCCAACGTTTCGGTCCCACAGAGAGACCTTCCGCAGGGCCGTGCAACCCACAAGTGTAAGTGACCAAACATATATACCCTCACCCATAGTGCAATGCAAACAAAGGGAACCAATCACCAACATGCAATCAGACATAATATGCAACATAGCTGTGCTCCGTGCCCCCTCCCTATTACCTGAAAATCCAATTGGTTCATCATGACATAAGAATAGGCACTAGAACTATTGGGAGAGAGACACCCTGAGACACTGGTCCCAGAGTCAGCTGCCCGTGCGGGGGAACGTCGCGCGCCGCGCATGCGCAGTGGGCCAAAACACATTGACTGCCGGGGCGCCAGCAAGGAGAGTGCGCCGCGCATCAAAACTGTGAGCAGACGCCTCATTAACTCTCCCTGGCAACCAGGGACGCCGGCAGCGCAAATCGCGCATGCGCAGTCTGGAAAACCGCCTCGGTGCACAGTTACCCACACACTGACAGCACTGATGGGCTAAACAGAGTAATAAAACACAGAGCGTTGAGGTGAACCACAGGGGGACAGATAGAGGTATAGAGCACAAGGAGCACATAGCATCACCATAGTATATAAGGACAAAGGAAGTGCAAAAGTGCAGAGGGAGTGATGCAACAGAGTATGAGTGACAAACATATAAAAGTCATAATGTAAAACTAAATCAAAGCAGGGAGACAACTACAGAAAGCAGCTAAGTGAAAGCTCCTCATTTAGGCCACCTGGTGTCATAGTCCTTAGTTCATAAATAAGCCTTGCTTCCTGTTTAAGCAAAGTCCTGCCCCTGTCACCCCCACGGGGGGGGGGACTGGAACCTGCAGAATAGGCATACAACGAAGTGTGGCCAATGTGTGTCTTTTTTCTTTGAAATGTCTAGCCACAGGTAGACACTTCAGATCTATATCAGAGGCATCACTCAGTAGGGCTTTTCTGATGTTTGAACGGTGCATGGCCATGCGTTCTTTCAGCATCCTTACAGTCTTCCCGATGTACAGCAATCCACAAGGACACTTAATAAAGTACACCACGAATTTTGACTCACAGTTCAGTTGTTGTTTGATTTTAATCGGTACGCCACTATGCGGGTGATTATAGCTAGGGCCCAGCTGCATGTAGTGGCAGTTGGTGCAGCCATGACAGCGGTACGAACCAGGATTTTAGGCTAACCAGGTGGTGGGTGTGGCATATTTGTCTATTGGATCAGATCCAGTGACCATGTCACCAATGTTTGGTCCCCGACGAAAGCAGAATAGGGGTGGCTCTCTAGCATATGCACCAATCCTCTCGTCATTTTCCAAGATGCGCCAATTGCCCCGAATGCAACGCTTAATGCTGTTTGTAGCAGTACTGAATGTACTGACTATATTAAGCCTGTTGCTCACCGGTCTACCTGAAGAAGGTGTCAATAGTTCACCCCTGTCAACCTGTCCAACCTTTTGCAAGGCAAAGTTAATGTCCTTGGCCGAATAGCCCCTCTCCCGAAAGCGTGCGGCCATTTGGGCCAGGGCCCTCTGGGATTCCTCTGGATCAGTGGTAATTCTTTTCACTCGGAGAAGCTGGGAGTATGGGAGACCCCTCTTGAGTGGTACAGGATGGTGGCTGGCTGCACAAAGCAGGGAGTTCTTGTCTGTACTCTTCCGGTATATTCTAGTAGCCAGCGTGCCTCCAATTTTGTACACTATGGTGTCTAAAAAAGCGATTTCCTGGTAGCTGTGGTTGAGGGTAAAACGGATAGTGGAGGGGATTTGGTTTAAATCAGAAACAAATGTCAGCAGCTCATCTTCGCTGCCTGTCCACAGAATGAAGATGTCGTCAATATAGCGAAGGTATTTGACGATATGCCGCCCATGCGTGGTGTCAGTTAATATGTGCAACCGTTCATACAAATCCATAAATAGATTAGCATACGACGGTGCAATATTTGAGACACACATTGGCCACACTTCGTTGTATGCCTATTCTGCAGGTTCCAGTCCCCCCCCCCCCCGTGGGGGTGACAGGGGCAGGACTTTGCTTAAACAGGAAGCAAGGCTTATTTATGAACTAAGGACTATGACACCAGGTGGCCTAAATGAGGAGCTTTCACTTAGCTGCTTTCTGTAGTTGTCTCCCTGCTTTGATTTAGTTTTACATTATGACTTTTATATGTTTGTCACTCATACTCTGTTGCATCACTCCCTCTGCACTTTTGCACTTCCTGTGTCCTTATATACTATGGTGATGCTATGTGCTCCTTGTGCTCTATACCTCTATCTGTCCCCCTGTGGTTCACCTCAACGCTCTGTGTTTTATTACTCTGTTTAGCCCATCAGTGCTGTCAGTGTGTGGGTAACTGTGCACCGAGGCGGTTTTCCAGACTGCGCATGCGCTATTTGCGCTGCCGGCGTCCCTGGTTGCCAGGGAGAGTTAATGAGGCGTCTGCTCACAGTTTTGATGCGCGGCGCACTCTCCTTGCTGGCGCCCCGGCAGTCAATGTGTTTTGGCCCACTGCGCATGCGCGGCGCGCGATGTTCCCCCGCACGGGCAGCTGACTCTGGGACCAGTGTCTCAGGGTGTCTCTCTCCCAATAGTTCTAGTGCCTATTCTTATGTCATGATGAACCAATTGGATTTTCAGGTAATAGGGAGGGGGCACGGAGCACAGCTATGTTGCATATTATGTCTGATTGCATGTTGGTGATTGATTCCCTTTGTTTGCATTGCACTATGGGTGAGGGTATATATGTTTGGTCACTTACACTTGTGGGTTGCACGGCCATGAGGAAGGTCTCTCTGTGGGACCGAAACGTTGGCTTACGTGTATTTCATGTTGTGAATATAGACTTTTGGATTAACCCCGTGCGGTTTGCTGTCTCTTTACTGGTCTTTGGATTGGTTCGTATCATATTTACTCTCTATGGGACTAGCATCTGCTATTACAACATTTTCAACTACAGTGTGCTGACTGATTTTCATGTGTATATATATATACAGTATATGTGTGTGTGTACACAGATGTTGCAAGACTTTGGCCCGTAATATAGTGGGTGCGCTTGCTGCGCCGTGAGCATGCGGATGTTATTGTTGGCTGTGGTTAGCCAGCCATTGTTTGCTAGGGCCGCGCGCGTGCACGGCAGTGAGCGTGGAGCCGGGTGATAGCAGGGAAGACTCAAAAAGTAAGTATTCGCGCTGCTAACACACACACACATAAATACACACACACCCACATATACATATATACACATATACAAACACACAGACCACTGCAAACTTGTCGCTCCCGGCAGCACGGACCACCATACACACAAAAAGTGTGCGTCACGTGCACGCGCGTTCGCACAGGACCTGCTATAGAACAAGCCAACTTGTCCTTTGTGCCGCGATGTTCACTGTTCCGGCGCAGCTGCACTGCGGCGACAGTTATCGCGCCCCAGAGGATAGTAAGCTGCGCAGGAGGATTGACTCTGCGGCGTTCCATGCTTCGGAATAGATGCAAAAGAATATAAGTTTCGATTTGAAAGAGAGAAAAAAAGCAGTGGTACTGAATTCCAACTAGTGCATCATCTGGTTCAATAACTATTTCTGCGGTGACACTGTGCATGTGCCACACAAATGACTTTTTTGCAAAATGATGCGAGTAGAGCTAAGGCTGCAGCCCCAGTGGTCATGTCTGCACACGCGCCGGAGCGCCTGGCGACGCGTGCACCCAATTCAGCCGTTACCGTGGTCTGCTGGCTGTGCTTTCAGGGTAGAGCAGGAGTTGCACCGGGAAGAGGACTTTTCGGGGGTGCAGCCATGGCGTCACGCGGCTTGTTAGCCCTCATTGGCTGAACCAGTGACGTGGCCAATGCGAGGCCGCCGCACCCAGAGACAAAAATCTTGTATTTTGGCCAAGGCGGTAGTGCACCGCGGCTTGTGCGCGCACCCTGACTGGGGCCTGCCCCATAGAGGGCTGTGTCTTGTGTGCGACGCGCACACCATTGCGCATTCCGCAGCGGCCACTGGGGACCTAGCCCTACAGATACCCTGCTAAAAGTTTGTAATGAAATCAAGTGTGGAATGGAACGGGGACAACTCACTGGTGCAGTATTCCTAGATTTTGCAAAGGCTTTTGATACTGTCGATCATGTTATCCTGCTTAACAAACTCCAGAGCTCTGGAATTGGGAAGCATGCTTTAAACTGGTTTCAGTCCTACCTATCAGGTAGATTCCAACATGTGTCCATCTCAGGCTCTAACTCCAACCCCTTGGATATCACCTGTGGTGTCCCGCAAGGCTCTGTTCTGTGGCCCCAACTCTTCTCAGTGTTCATGAATGATCTTCTTACAGCTTGTAAAGGAAGCTTCAATACACATGTATGCGTATGGCACAATATTATATACACACGGCTCTAGCCTCTCCGACCTTGGACACGTACTTGAATCTGATTTTTTGAGACTTGAACATTGGATTTCCCAAAACAAATTGTTTTTATACACTGACAGGACTGTAACAATGGTATTTGGGACCCATGCTACATTTCTAAAGCTTCCAATGAATGAGCTCCAGATCAGAACCAACTCTAATACCATTCTAGCCCCTGTTACTAGTTTGACATATTTGGGCATATGGTTTGACTGCCATTTAAGATTCGGGATGCACATTGATACACTAACATCCAAGACCTATGCTAAACTAGGTGTACTGTATAGGAACAAATCCTCCCTAAGTCCGCTGGTCCGAAAGCGCATCGTACAGCAGAAACTAATGCCAATTATCGACTATGGGGACATAGTATATGGCACGGCACCTCAAACCCACCTTAGCAAACTTGATACCCTCTACAATTCAATATGCCACTTTGTCCTCAATGCAACTACAACACAATTCAATGCAAATGCTCAAAGAACTAGATTGGTCATCACTTGAGTGTAGGCGCAAAGTTAAGCTTTTCAGTCTTGTCTTCAAATACGCAACGTTGGGGGCGGAGCTATGTCCTTGCCTATATCCAGGAAGGTTGTGCATGAGTATTTTACTCTTTGATAAAGCGCTGTGAGAGCACGAAATGCGTAAGAGGGATACTTCACCTCCTCCTGTCCATGCTGTTTTGTGCTTTATATAGATAAACCTCACTTTAAATAGCAGCTTTATTGCCTGGTCCCCGCTTTTCATTTTGCTGTGCTCGTTCCGGTTCTTTACCCACGTGGATCCACAGGAACAACTCTGTTGTCTTCAAATACTTTCTGGGCAAGCTACCCGCCTGTATGAACATGCTCCTCACCCCTACCACATGCAGCACTTATCAACTGAGATATGACTCCAAAAGACTATTTATGGTCCCAAAGTTCAACAAAGTATCCGTCTGCTCCTCCTTCTCTTACCGTGCACCCCAAAACTAGAACAGTCTGCCGGAGACTCTCACAGCCGCCACCAGTCTAAGGGCCTCATGCAGTAAGCCCCGATCCAACATTTTCGGTAAGGGTTGCGGATTGGTGGCTAACAGGCCATTTTTTGGCGATTTGCCCTCGCAGTATTCAGTAAGGGCCGAATCCTTCCGATCCCTGCCGAAGCACTGCGAAAGCAAAGCTGCCGATGACCTGTGGCGATACAGCCTGGCTCCCGATAAGGCTCCCGATAAGCCTTTGGTGCCGATAGATGTTTGCAGCTGAGAGAGACAAGCCGCTCTCTCAGCGCAAACATCGGCAACAAAAAAAGTATTTAAAAACAACTTTTACTCATAGTGTACATGTGCAGGGGGTCTTCGGAGCTAAACCGCGTTGGTTTCAGGTCCGGGGACCCCCTGCCCCCCGAGATACAGGCCCCTTTATGAGGTGCCGGTATCCCTCGGCGTTTCAAGGTCCCGATCACGTGACCGCGACCTGTAAACAAACCAGAGGGATACCGGCACCCCATAAAGGGGCCTGTATCTCGGGGGGCAGGGGGTCCCCGGACCTGAAACCAATGCGGTTCTGCTCCGGAGACCCTCTGCACATGTACAGTATAAATAAAACACACACACATCAATAAAGACTCGTTCTTTACCTTGGCGGCTATGTGCAACGGTAATGAAGCAGCATGAATGTCTTTTTAATTATACTGTACAGTGAGCAGGGGGTCCCCTGAGCTGAACCGCATTGCTTTGTGGAGCAGGGACCCCCTGCTTCCCGAATTACAGGCCCCGGTATGTGTCATCGGGTGGCAGTGTCGCCGCCATGTTTATAGCGTCCCCGCAATAAACATGGCGTCCACACTGTAACCGATGGCCCAAACCGGGGCCTGTAACTCGGGAGGCAGGGGTTCTCTGAGCCACAAATAAATGCACTTCAGCTCAGGGGGCCTCCTGCTTCCGCACAATATTATTAAAATACATTAATGCTGCTTCATTACCATAGCGGATAGCCGCTAAGGCAATGAAGGGGTTAACGCATAGTAGCATGTTTATTGGGGACAAATGCCCCCAATAAACATAGCAGCAATACACAACATACAATATAGTAATGGGCAGAATGACTATTATCCACAAATGGATAATAGTGCAGTTGTCCATTTAAAATACATACACAACAATAAAGACATTAAATACATATAGCACTCACCCATGTCCCACTGCCACGATGAAGGCCATCCTCATCTTCATCCTGCCCATGCCCCATCCGCTTCTGCAAAACAAACACAAGAATTACAACATCCAAATTAATGTCCCCTAACCCCTTAATCACCATAGCGGTTATTAACCGCTACAGTTATTAAGGGGTTAAGCCACCATCACCCACATACCCACCCCCACAAAGCCCCCCAACCACCCTCACCCAATACCCACAGGGGAGTCCTACCAAATACCCTTGGGCCTAATACCCCCTCCCCCAGCACATACAGTACAATAATGTGCCAAATAACTATTATCCACATAGGGATAATACATTATTTGGCCATTATTAAACACATTCAATACCGTTAAAATGTAAAGAAAATTGTACTAACCTCATCAATAAGAAGCCTCCGTCGCCAGCATCATCCTTGGGGTCCGTTGCCAACATTATAAATAGCCACAACATTTGAATATCATTAACATAACACTGAACCCCTTAATCACCTTATCGGGTACTAACCTGAAAGGTAATTAAGGGGTGAAGCCATCCTGCAATGCCTACAACAGTTATGCATAACATCCTCAGTGAAATAAATACCCATTGCCTAACCAAATTCCATTTAATCATTCAATCTGTAGGCTCACATGCCTCATAAAACATTGCATTTACAGTGTATACATGTAGCATAACATGTAAACTGCATGTACACGCTGCAAATCAATGTTAACAATACAATAATCCCACTCAAATCGCCATACATCACAAGAAGTATATTATATAATCCAATAAACTCACCATCAATGAATTACCACACATCACTTACATCCCTAAACAATTAAAATACCATCCATACCAATTACACAATGAACTAAAGCTATCCTAACAGAGAACAACTTCAAAACATAGAAAAAAGTACACCAACAATTACAATATACTAAAGCAAGGCTTTCCATATCCTACTGTACGGCCTGGAAGCCCAAAACTTACATCTGTCTAAAAATAAAATACATTTAGCACACATCAATGCATAGCCACAATGATTAACAATACAGAATAAGAAGCTTTAACAACACTATCATTTCTTACCCTGTATATATATCTGTACACATACATACAGACATACATACAGTGGGAAGAAATGATATGCATTATAAAAAATGAAAACATGAAAAAGCAACAAAAAAAACAGTTACATTAAGTACATTTCTTTATTTAACTTACCATTACTTGCCCCCACCGACTCCCGTTGATCAGCTTACTCACGAACCAATCCAGGAACAAATCCACGAACCAAACCAGGAACCAATCCAGGAACAAGTGCAGGAACCAATCCAGGAACCAAGCCACGAAGAAATCCACGAAACAATCCACGACACGATCCAGGAACAGGAAACCATAAAAGAAAAAAACATAACAAATTAAACATTAAAATAATAAAACATGACAATCAAGGGTTGTACTAGTTTTATTCTTAGTGAATCTGTATTAAAATACCTTGTTCCGGGGTCTTCTTGACGTCCGGTGCCACGCCCTGGTCTTCAATCTTCAGGAGGAGGTCCGTCCTCCTCGCCGTCTGCCTTCAAAATGAGACGACATAGGCTTTTAAAGGCCTATGACGTCACATTTGTCGTCATATGGTTCCCACGGCCCTGATTGGGCCGTGAAAACCATGTGTTTTGGCAGATGTAAAAAAATTTGATGACGTCACTTAAAGGCAATGCCAGCACAGCCAATCAGAATGGCTTTGCTGCAATTGCCTTTAAGAAAACGTCATGAAAAGACACATGGCCGGACTCACATGGTACTTGAACCAATCAGAGTAGGGATGGAGTTCCCACGCTCTGATTGGCTGGCTTACCATGTGAGTCCGGCCATGTGTCATTTCATGACGTTTTCTTAAAGGCAATTGCAGCAAAGCCATTCTGATTGGCTGTGCTGGCATTGCCTTTAAGTGACGTCATCAAATTTTTTTACATCGGCCAAAACACATGGTTTTCACGGCCCAATCAGGGCCGTGGGAACCATATGACGACAAATGTGACGTCATAGGCCTTTAAAAGCCTATGTCGTCTCATTTTGAAGGCAGACGGCGAGGAGGACGGACCTCCTCCTGAAGATTGAAGACCAGGGCGTGGCACCGGACGTCAAGAAGACCCCGGAACAAGGTATTTTAATACAGATTCACTAAGAATAAAACTAGTACAACCCTTGATTATCATGTTTTATTATTTTAATGTTTAATTTGTTATGTTTTTTTCTTTTATGGTTTCCTGTTCCTGGATCATGTCGTGGATTGTTTCGTGGATTTCTTCGTGGCTTGGTTCCTGGATTGGTTCCTGCACTTGTTCGTGGATTGGTTCCTGGTTTGGTTCGTGGATTTGTTCCTGGATTGGTTCGTGAGTAAGCTGATCAACGGGAGTCGGTGGGGGCAAGTAATGGTAAGTTAAATAAAGAAATGTACTTAATGTAACTGTTTTTTTTTGTTGCTTTTTCATGTTTTCATTTTTTATAATGCATATCATTTCTTCCCACTGTATGTATGTCTGTATGTATGTGTACAGATATATATACAGGGTAAGAAATGATAGTGTTGTTAAAGCTTCTTATTCTGTATTGTTAATCATTGTGGCTATGCATTGATGTGTGCTAAATGTATTTTATTTTTAGACAGATGTAAGTTTTGGGCTTCCAGGCCGTACAGTAGGATATGGAAAGCCTTGCTTTAGTATATTGTAATTGTTGGTGTACTTTTTTCTATGTTTTGAAGTTGTTCTCTGTTAGGATAGCTTTAGTTCATTGTGTAATTGGTATGGATGGTATTTTAATTGTTTAGGGATGTAAGTGATGTGTGGTAATTCATTGATGGTGAGTTTATTGGATTAAATAATATACTTCTTGTGATGTATGGCGATTTGAGTGGGATTATTGTATTGTTAACATTGATTTGCAGCGTGTACATGCAGTTTACATGTTATGCTACATGTATACACTGTAAATGCAATGTTTTATGAGGCATGTGAGCCTACAGATTGAATGATTAAATGGAATTTGGTTAGGCAATGGGTATTTATTTCACTGAGGATGTTATGCATAACTGTTGTAGGCATTGCAGGATGGCTTCACCCCTTAATTACCTTTCAGGTTAGTACCCGATAAGGTGATTAAGGGGTTCAGTGTTATGTTAATGATATTCAAATGTTGTGGCTATTTATAATGTTGGCAACGGACCCCAAGGATGATGCTGGCGACGGAGGCTTCTTATTGATGAGGTTAGTACAATTGTCTTTACATTTTAACGGTATTGAATGTGTTTAATAATGGCCAAATAATGTATTATCCCTATGTGGATAATAGTTATTTGGCACATTATTGTACTGTATGTGCTGGGGGAGGGGGTATTAGGCCCAAGGGTATTTGGTAGGACTCCCCTGTGGGTATTGGGTGAGGGTGGTTGGGGGGCTTTGTGGGGGAGGGTATGTGGGTGATGGTGGCTTAACCCCTTAATAACTGTAGCGGTTAATAACCGCTATGGTGATTAAGGGGTTAGGGGACATTAATTTGGATGTTGTAATTCTTGTGTTTGTTTTGCAGAAGCGGATGGGGCATGGGCAGGATGAAGATGAGGATGGCCTTCATCGTGGCAGTGGGACATGGGTGAGTGCTATATGTATTTAATGTCTTTATTGTTGTGTATGTATTTTAAATGGACAACTGCACTATTATCCATTTGTGGATAATAGTCATTCTGCCCATTACTATACTGTATGTTAGGGGGGTATAGGTGTTGTTGGGTATATATATATATATATATATATATATATATATATATATAATTATTTAATTATTTATTTATTTCGTTATTGTGGGGCTGGGGTGTGTTTTTTTTATTATTGTGGGTAGTGGGGCTGGGTGAAGGGGGCATTAGCCCCAACGGTGGTTGTTTAGGGCTTGCGGGTGGGTAGCGGGAGGCCTTAACCCCTTCAGGACCGTAGCGGTATTAACCGCTACGGTCGTGAAGGGGTTAAGTGCCCCCGCATCCCCCCCGCAAGTCCTAAACTCACACCCAGGGCCAAATACCCCCCTCAGCCATCCCCGCTACCCACAATAACGCTGGCACGGTGGGTTAACCCCTTCATTGCCTTAGCGGTTAGCCGCTAAGGTAATGAAGTGGCTTTTAAATGCCTTTTTCCTGCCTCGGATGCATGCCGGGGGGCTCCGGTGCGGGTATCAGTTCCGGAGACCCCCGGCATCAATCACAGGCAGGAAAAAGGGCTGATTTTTTCTAAGTGTCGCCCTTGCCGATGCTTCTCCTCCAGCAAGTTGCCAACTTTAGTTGGCGGGACGGATTGGCCATAAAATAGCCAATCTGGGGTGCCGATCAGCACCGAAAAGCTGATCGGGCCTTACTGAATTCAGGCGGGAAAAAAAAGTCCCAATAAGTGGCTTATCGGCAGCCGGGTGGCGAAAAAATTTTTTTCGGAAGAAAAGTTGCCGATAATTCCCACTTATTGGGGCTTACTGAATCAGGAGGGCAAAAAACGGCTATAAAATGCCGAAAAAGCCTTATCGGGGCTTACTGCATGAGGCCCTAAGTTCTTTCAAAACTAAATCTGTCTCACATTTTAGTCTGGTCTAACTGTTACATACGCCTATAACATAAATTATCTCTTATTGTGCATGCAATGTCTTGTATATAATGTATAATCCTGCTTACTTAATGTAACTATGTATTTGTCATCATAACTCTGTGCCCAGGACATACATGAAAACGAGAGGTAACTCTCTATGTATCACTTCCTGGTAACACATTTTATTAATACATAAATAAGGCGCTCCTGCTCTGCCCCGCCTGCTGAAAATGGGGCTTTTCCTGTCCTTGCAGGCGAGGCAGTGAGCACGCTCAGGGGGTCGGGCAGAGGCGGGGCGGAGACGGGGCAGAGGCGGAGCGGAAGCGTGCCAGGAAGCGGAGCAGGAGGCGGGGCTAGTCCACGCTCCCATTGGATGGGAGCGGTCACGTGACCGCTCCTCCGCTTCCCCGAGCGGCAAATTTCAAACTTGGGTGTCTGTTCCAAGTTTCTCAGCCTCCGCACGCATCAGCGCGCATGCGGAGGGGGAAACTATAGCCACGCTGATGACAGATGCAGGGCCTTTGTGCATCTGCTCAGCGCGGCTCAGCCCGCCTCAGCAGAGCTTCAACTCACTATGTCCCAGGCCTAAATCCCCAGTGGTGTGGGCTCAGCATGTCCTTTAGTCATATGTAAAACAAAATGTACCTAGATGGCCATATTTACTAAGTGGTGCTATTCCAAAAAACACCTTTCTGCACCAAACGAAAAACTTGGGGGTTATTTTCTAAAGGCTCCTGAGTGAAAAACTGGGGCAAAGTCTGTGTAGATTTATCAAAGGAAAATCTCTCATCGTGTTTAATGGGGCAAAGTCTGTGCAGATTGCACCAGCTTTATCAATGGGATTCCTTTCCTTTAATGAATATGGCTCAGTTTTTGCATTGGATTTGTTCTACTTTTGTAGCCAGGAGACTTTAGATAATTATATCCCTTTATGGCCCATTCAACTCTTCCAAATTCCAGATGTTGTCTTACATAGCGCTGCACGGGAAATATGGGCCATAATAATATATATCACACGCAAGGCAAAATATCTTCTGTTCTACCAAAGGAAATGAAACAGAACCTTCCATATCCCAGCATGCTGATGCCAATTAACCTAAGTTTTACAATAAACTTATATAATGCTAAAAAAATAAAGTAAACAAGGCATCTGGCCCCGATGGCATACATCCAAGAGCTCTCAAGGAGTTAAGTTCAGTAGTAGCCAAACCATTACATTTAATATTCAGGGACTCCATTTCCACAGGCTAAGTGCCACAAGATTGGTGTAAAGCAGACGTGGTGCCTAGATTACAACCGGGGAATTACAGACCTGTAAGCCTGACTTCATTAGTGTGGAAACTACTTGAAGGTTTACTATGGGATAATATTCATGAATAACTAATGGAAAACAAAATTATTAATAATAGTCAGCATGGATTTATGAAGGATAGATCATCCCAAACTAACCTCATTTGTTTCTTTGAGGAGGTAAGTAGGAATTTAGACCAGGGTAATGCAGTTGATGTGGTCTACTTAGATTTTGCAAAGGCTTTAGATATGGATCCACACAAGTGGTTGGTGTACAAAAATAAAGCAAATTGAACTCAGTAAAAATATATGCACCTGGATTAAAAACTGGTTGAAGGACAGACAACAGAGGGATGTCATAAATGAACCTTTTCAGGCTGGGCTAAGGTTGTGAGTGGAGTACCTCAGGGATCGGTACTGGGACCCCTGCTTTTTAACTTGTCTATTAATGACCTTGAGGTTGGTATCGAGAGCAAAATCTCCATCTTTGCTGATGATACTAAATTGTGTAAGGTAATAGAATCAGAGCAGGATGTCATTTCTCTTCCGAAGGACTTGGAGAGACTGGAAACGTGGGCAGGTAAATAGCAGATGAGGTTTAATACAGATAAATGTAAGGTTATGCATTTGGGATGCAAGAATAAACAGGCGACTTACACATTAAATGGGGATAAATTAGGGGAATCCTTTATGGAGAAGGATTTAGGACTGCTTGTGGACAGCAGGCTTAGCAATAGTGCCCAAAGTCATGCAGTAGCTGCAAAGGCAAACAAGATCTTATCTTGCATTAAACAGGCAATGGATGGAAGGGAAGTAAACATAATTATGCTCCTTTACAAACATTAGTAAGACCACACCTTGAATATGGAGTACAATTTTGGGCACCAATCCTTAGAAAATACATTATGGAACTAGAGAGAGTGCAGAGAAGAGCCACCAAATTAATAAAGGGGATGGACATTCTAACTTATGAGGAGAGGCTAGCTAAATTAGATTTATTTACATTACAAAAGAGGCATCTAAAAGGGGATATGATAACTATATACAAAATATGCAAGGACAATACAAGGAGCTTGCAAAATAACTATTCATCCCAAGGGCAGTACAAAGGACTCGGGGGCATCCCTTAAGATTGGAGGAAAGGAGATTTCACCAGCAACAAAGGAAATGTTTCTATACAGTAAGGGCAGTTACAATGTGGAATTCATTACCCATGGAGATTGTGATGGCAGATACAATAGATGTGTTCAAACCAAGGTTGGACATCTTTTTAGAAAGGAAAGGTATACAGGGATATACCAAATAAGTATACATGGGAAGGATGTTGATCCAGGGAGTAATCCGATTGCCAATTCTTGGAGTCAGGAAGGAATTTATTTTTCCCCTTATGAGATATCATTGGATAATGTGACACTGGGGTTTTTTGTTTGCCTTCCACTGGATCAATATTGAAGGATAGATATAGGATAAAGTATCTGTTGTCTAAATTTAGCAGAGGTTGAACTTGATGGACGTACGTCTTTTTTTAACGTCATCTACTATGTAACTATGTAACTATGTAACTATGTAACTATGTTATACAGCCCGGTTTGCACCTGTCACTGTGTAATAAACCGTAATTCCATGTTAGAGTACTGTCCCTTATTCTCTGCACACTTCCTTAGAAATAAACTCACCAGGTACATAATACAAGGTGAATGAGTAAAAAAGTGACAACACCCCTCCACCGTACAGCAACTAAAAATCCCGCGTGTGAGCACGTTCACACGTCTGCGACAGGTTTGTGACCCTGCCCTTCCCCATGATCTCTTAGCGCTTCCACTGCAGCCAGGGATTCTGGGAAATGAGCACATTCAAATGTGTAAGAAGTGAATGTGCTCACAAGTGGTATTTGTATTTGCTGTACAAGATACGGTGGAGGGTTTTTGTCTCTTTTGGACTCACCAAAACTTACTTTGTGGTTGTAGCCACTACCTGTTTGACATCGCGTAGCCAGTAACCATCCTGGGGAGACCCAAAAGGTCAAAACAGCTGTTTGTGAGTAGGGTTACTGGCTTTTCACTTCTGTAACCCAGGTGTGCTTTAAAATATGTTGAAAATGAACACGTTTGGTTAATGATACTGGCGCTAAATTTCTAAAAGTCTGGATTATGTGGCTATCCCAAACGGACATCCCTGGGGTTGATGGTACTACTGATAGTTTCGGAGACATGTTCTCTGCTCACTTAAAGAGGACAGGCAATAGTAGGAAGAGATCTAAAGTAGATCTTTAGATAGAGATCAGAGCGGCTGGCCACGTGAGAGACCTACTCTAGAATTCTGAGAGAGGAGATGCTTGGATTAGAAGATTGAGAGGCGGACAAATGGACCCACCCCCTCCCCCTCCCACTCCTGATTTAGGTTCAAATGTTCTTTTTCTTACAAGTCTGATTATAATTTGTAGAACAGATGTGATTCATATGAATATAAAACGATCTATTGTTACATGCCGAAAAACTTCAATAACATTTTGAGTGATAAAAAAAATATAGCTTATAGGGGTCAACATTAAAATGGATAAGAAGCAAAAAGTGACACACTGTGTGCTCATTTGCATGTCATTACCCAGAATCCCTGGCTGTGGTGGAAGTTCACTGTATGCTAAGAGATAATTGGGAAAGGCAGGTTTATGGACTTGTCTGAGATGTGAATGTGCTCACAAGTGGTATTTTTATTAGGTAAATTCATAACATTCCTGATTTTGTGAATCTCCTCTTCAGTCCTTTGACAGAGAAGAGAGTACATCATTATTATATATTGAGTCAGGCTATATCGGCCAAGATTTGAGGAAACACCATGATTCATAAGCAGACACTGTTTAAAGATCCCCAATGACAAGAAAACATTTATTTCAAAGAGACACAAAAGGTTTGCTTCAATTATGATAATATAGTGTAACAGTGCCCTCCCCCCCCACCCCATTGCAGATAGGGGCCATTACAGGTTGTGTGGTGCATACCTGCTGGTAACAAGAGGGTTGAGTTGTCCGCAATGACTTTGGGACACTGGAACAGGCTTCTGGGGTCCTTACCCCAGATAATGCTTAGCAGTGCAGCGCCTCCATCTGCCGTAGGCTCCAGGGATGTATGGAGATGATCTCCTACGGTAGAACTGTACCTCTCCCCCCAGTTAGATCACACACCAGGCTGGAGGTATATTGCAAACAGGAACGGTTTATTACTACACACTTTGCGGTAACACACAGCTACGCGGCAGTCATCTGCCGGATGCAGACTCAGTAGATAAGTTCTCACTGGAGATAGTCCCTGGACCGTCACCACAGGCCAAGGGCACCCGCAGCCGTCCTAACTCTTCCCCACCTCCCTAGCGGAGGCAGAGGTATAATCACACTCACTCCTCCCCGCAGGGAAGAGCACATGGGAAGGCCCCAATCTCAGGCTCCCTGATGTGTGACCTGCCTTCCTTAGGCAATGTAGCGAGTTCCCCACCAGCAGGGGAATCCTCGCGAGCCGGTCCCGGTCCCCCCTGGTGGCACAGCTGACTACACGCTGTGGCGCGTCAGCCGCTAGGAGACACAAGAGAATGGTGTTTCCTAGCGTTGACGCGTCACGTGGTGTGGCTGTGAGCCAATGGGGAGGGGAGGGGAAGCTTCGGGAGGAGGAGAGGCTTCCGGGAGCGGGGAGGAGTGTGGAGTGAAAGCAGGTGCGTGCCTGTCTGTGTGTGTGTCTGAGTGCGTGCGTGCCTGTGTGTGTGTGTGTGTATGTGTGTGCCTGAGTGCGAGTGCCTGTCTGTGTGTGTGTGTGTATGTGTGTATGTATGGGTGCTCCAGCCTGAGTCCGTGGAGGGAGGGGGGGGGGGGGGAGAGTAGCGGGTCCCTCCTGCAGCCCGTGGAGGGAGGGGGGGGAGAGTAGCAGCTCCCTCCTGCAGTCCGTGGAGGGAGGGGGGGGGAGAGTAGCGGGTCCCTCCTGCAGCCAGTGGAGGGAGTGGGGGGAGAGTAGCAGCTCCCTCCTGCAGTCTGGGGAAGGGGGGGAGAGTAGCGGGTCCCTCCTGCAGCCCGTGGAGGGAGTGGGGGGAGAGTAGCAGCTCCCTCCTGCAGTCCGGGGAGGGGGGGGAGAGTAGCGGGTCCCTCCTGCAGCCCGTGGAGGGAGTGGGGGGAGAGTAGAAGCTCCCTCCTGCAGTCCGTGGAGGGGGGGGGGGAGAGTAGCGGGTCCCTCCGCTCAAGCCACGCCCCCCCTCCCTGTCAAACCTCCCACCTCCCGCCCACCTCCCGCCCACCTCCCGCTCCCTATGTATCTCAGCGCACCGCCTGTCAGCAGTGCGGGTGCGCTGACTCTGGGAGCGGGGCCTTAGCCTTAGAGGGAAGGAACAACCTTATCTTTATTGGCTCTCAGATAAGGACAGAGGGGGATAAGATTAAATAAAACACTTGATTGGCAAACACTTCCACATTGAGGTCCATCAGAAATTCATCTTGTAATTAATAACCCAAAAAATAAAAGCAGCTTAATCTTTGCTGTTATTGTAGCATGCTCAAATTTGTTTGGAAAGCTGTTAATTTTTTTTTACAAAAGGTTGATTCTGACTCACTGTGCGATCCCACCATTAAGGACACAATAATATCAATCAAAGGAGAAAGGGACAAAGGGACATCAGTGAAACATTACATACAATTCACCCTTTTAAAAAATAAATAGATATCATCAAAATGTAAATGCAGAACAGGTAAACCTGGCACATTGTGTAGTTCGCTTGTATGTTGTGTACATCACTGGCACATTGTGTACGTGACTGGTACATTGTGTACATCACTGGCACGTTGTGTATGTCACTGGAACATTGTCTATGTTACTGGAATGTTGTGTACATCACTGGCACGTTGTGTAAGTCACTGGTACATTGTGTATGTCTCTGGAACGTTGTGTACATCACTGGAACTTTGTGTATGTCACTGGTACGTTGTGTGTACATCACTGGCATGTTGTGTACGTCACTGGTACGTTATATATGTCCACTGGAGCTTTGTGTACGTCACTGGTAAGTTGTGTATGTCCCATAGGCACATTGTGTATGCCACTTGTACGTTGTGTACATCACTGGTACTTCAGTAGATACAGGCCCCGTTATGGGGTGCCGGTATCCCCTGTAGAATTTCAATGTCCCGGTCATGTGACGCGGAAGCTTGAAAGTGCAGGGGATACCGGCACTTACAGGGCCTGTATCTCCTGAAGTAGGGGGTCCTCGGAACTGAAACCAATGCTGTTCAGCTCCGGAGACCCCTGCTCATGTACACTATTAATCAAATGTATATTAACAAACATCAATACACAACCCCGCCCCCCCCCCTCCGCCCTAACACATACAGTACAATAATGTGCAAAATTACTATTATCCAAATATGGATAATAGATTATTTGCCCATTATTAAACACTGCATTAGCATACCTAAATAAAGTCAATAAAAACAGTAGCCAGCTAATCCAATCAATACAAGCAGTAACAACATCAACAATTAATTAATGAAACCATTAACCAATGAAACCAATTAATTCCTAAACCAACTCAAAATGAATAGTAACACTAACCAATCAAACCAATGAATTACTACAACATTAATGAATGTAACCATTAATAGACAAAGAAATACATTCAAACAATCTCTGAAGTAATGGAGCTTGCGGTAGCGGGACTGAGACAGCACTCATTAATGGTTTAATTCATTCATTGTTGATGTTGTTATTGCTTGTACGCATTGGATTAGCTGACTGCTGTTTTTATTTAGTGAAGTGTGTTTTTTTGGAGTTAGGTTTTATTATTGTATCTGGTGCATTAATGTATTGTAATTAGGGTGCCCATTGAGTGCTATAGAGGCTTATCATGCCCATATTATTATTATATGGGTATGATGTACCACTATACTACTCAATGGGTACAGGGTGGGTATAGTCAGTTCAGGGTGGGTGCTTATTGTACTGTATGTGTTAGGGGGGGTGTATTTATTTAGAAATAATGTTTATTATTTTTGTAGGCACAACATTGGTACCGCAGGCCCGCGGGTACCCCGGGACTCCCGCGGGGACCCCGGGACGGCCACGGGGTCAGCCGGGGACACCCACGCGACCCACGGCCTCCTTCGGGGACCCCCGCGGGGTCAGCCGGAGACACCCGCCGGCCTGTTGTATGAGTGTTGCGCATGCACAAATGTTAAGCAGGAAATTTTTCAAAGTCCAGCTTTTTTTGCGTCTACTTTGAGCTGACGTGTTCTGTTCAACGCAACTTTCGCGTACGCTAAGGTTGCGTTGCTTAGAGCATCCCGCTTAAGGGCAGAATTTAACGTAAACCGGGTAACGAACGAGCAAAGTTGGACTTAGAAAAATTTCCTGAAAAAAGTCAGTTTTAGAGCGCAAAGTGCCTGTTTGCGTGGCTTAGTGCATCATGTTCAGCGCAACATCACGTTCTAAGAACACTTTGCGCTCTAAAAGTGACTTAACGGAGCTTAGTGCATGACCCCCTATGTCTCTTCTACTTGTATTTAGTTTTCATGTATCGTCTGTGAATTAGATCTACCAGACACTATCCAGATACTCCATCTTGATTCATGAGATTCAATGTATGTTTGAATTTTACCCACTTCTTGTGAGTAGCAGCGAGATGTCCCTTCAGTGAGGTGAGTGGCGGCTAATATCCGGCAGCGACTTAGTCACACAATACAGCCATGACCAAATGTCTAGACTGCCTTCGATGTGGGACACTATCAGGTTAAAGCGTGGACCCTTGTGTTTAGGGCCCCACACGCTCATGGCATTTGAAGTGGCTGAAACAATATGTACTAACAAATACACACAAATGAAATAAACCTTCTTGTTCAATAAAGCAAACTGAAAAGGGCGCAGGTGAATGTCACAGAGCAGAAAGTAAAGGCATTAACATGGCAGGATCACAGACTGACCTTTACCGGTAGCTTGTCCACTAAGGCTGATAAACATTTAGCTTTGAATTTTACAATGTTGAGTCTTTTGTGACGTGGTCGTTCTACGAGCTCAGTGCTGGCAGAGGGCTCTGCAACTCATTACAATGGTATTGTTATTACTTTATGAATTCTATACTTATTCTCTATTTTATTGGTATTCAAATCTTCTTCTGGAATTTGTTTGCGTTGTGCTCTCCACTGATTAAGTGGTTGATTCACTTAAAGAAGTAATCCCATCTGCACGTTTAGGGGATGGGAACCTGGGGGTCCCTAGAGGTACCACACACGTTTGAGTTCCAGAGACCCCTTGGTTCCCTAGATGGTTACCGAGAATGTTCTGACATTTCTGTGCCCTCGGGAGAAACAGAGAGGCGGTTTAAATCCACCGCATCACAAGGGTCAATAGCAATGTCATCCATAGTTACATAGTTACATAGTAGATGAGGTTGAAAAAAGACATAAGTCCATTAAGTTCAACCTATGCTAGATTTAGCCTACAGATACTTTATCCTATATCTGCACTTACAGGCTTCTTATTGAATGTACATTTAAAACTCAGAGAAAAACCAGGACGTAACGTCAGTCCCTGTACCAGTAAGCATCTAGGGAACCAAGGTCTCCGGAGATGAACATACAGTAACATGGCTTAGATTTATATTGTAGATGAGGTTGAAGAAAGATATACGTCCACCAAGTTCAACCTATGCTAAACTTAAATGACAGATACTTATCCTATATTTGTATTTATAGAATTTTGACCAAGAGGAAGGCAAACAAAACATCCTTCCTATGTTACTTATTAACTATATCCCTGTATACCTTCGCTTTCTAAAAAGATGTCCAACCATTTTGTTTTTAAGATACTGTATCTATTGTATCTGCCATCACAGTCTCCATGCGTAATGAATTCCACATTGTAACTGCCCTTGTTGTAAAGAACCCTTTCCTTTGTTGATGGTGAAATCTCCTTTCCTCCAAATTTAATGGATGCCACCGGGTCATTTGTACTGCCCGTGGGATAAATAGTTCTTTTGAAAGCTCCATGTATTGACCTTGAATCTATTTGTATATAGTTATCATATTCCCTTTTAGATGCCTCTTTTCTAATGTAAATAAATCTAAATGATCTATCCTCTCCTCATAAATCACGTTATAATCCACTTTATTAATTTTCTGGCTCTTCTCTGCTCTTTTACTAGTACCATAATGTATTTTTTATGATGTAGTGCCTAAAACTGTACTTCATATTCTATATACAGTCTATATTCTATATACAGTCTATGCCTGTGAATTGTTTCTGTTCCACCGACCGTGGACTGTATGTCCTTCCCTTGCTTCAAGGTGTGGTCTTACTAATGTTTTATACAGTGGCAACATTATGCTTACTTCCCTTCCATCCATTCCCCGTTTAATGCAAGATAAGATTTTATTTGCCTTTGCAGCTACTGCATGACATTGGGCACTATTGCTAAGCCTGCTGTCTACAAGCACTCCTAAATCCTTCTCCATGAAGGATTCTCTTAATTTTGTCCCATTTAATGTGAGTCGCCTCTTTATTCTTGTGTCCCAAATGCATATAAAGATTATTTTAATTAACCTATCTTTACACTATCAGTTGAGTGCGCCACGCTAGGTCTCTTTTTCTTGTTCAAAGTCCATCTCTTGTGCCAATTGGCAAAGTGTTTTTGAGATGTTGACAGCGTTACCAGAATTGCACATACATCGTTGGTTAAGTAGAGCAGAGCATTTTGTCAGCTGGTCATTACTGTATGAGAAAGACAATGACAGAGAAAGAGAAACAGACAGAATGTGAGAAAGACAGACAGAAAGCAACTTCCTCAGCCTCCGTTCCATCACACCCCAGGGACAAAGCACACTGTGGGGAAGCAATTTGCGAGTAACAGGAGTGCATTTTACTGATGTGAAAACGAAACTGCAGAACCTGAAGCAGTTGATCAACTAAAAAAACAGACATTTTTGGTATCCTTTGAAACTGCTGGTCCCTCGGTGACCCCTGTTTTTGATATCTGTGTGCAATTTGTCCATTCCTGAGAGACAAAGCCATAAAAAAAAGAAATATTACAAGCCTGGGTCAAGAGAGGAAAAGAGAATGTGAGAAAGAAAGAGAGGGAGAGGCTGAGAAAATAAAATCTTTGCTAGAAACAGCAGATAAGGTACAGTAACACTAAATATTTTAGCTAACAACAGTTCTCTTTTTTAAGCTGAATTCTTCAAATCGATAAATCACAATTTATCTATGTAAATTAAAACATGCTATGAAAAACATTTATCATTTTTCAAATTTGTCCTCAGAAATCATATACTATATATTATATCAAATAAAGAATCATTACTTATTATAGTGATAAGCGGTGTAACAGGCAGATAATAATTGCATCATTACGTATATATCAAATCACTTTTCACTCTATTGACAAGGGGTAAAGTGCCTATTTTATACACTTGATAAAAAGTAAAAAATAAAGTATAAAAATATATTTTACAAATAGAAGAGTGTTGGTCTACAACTTGCTTATCCCCTCACAAGCAGACAAGGTATTGGTCTGTACCATGGCTAACTATGGCACTTAAAAGGTCCCTAAACTAGTTTTTCTTCCACAATTTCACTTTCCTCTAGTTTGTTAATCATCGAAAGTTAAAGGTAACAAAGTGTGAATGTGAATTAAGGAGTAAACACATTTGTATGATAACAGGAAGCACAAGACACAAACAAACCCTGGAGGAGTTCCAGTCATGGAAACCTTCAGCTAACAATTCTAAGCTCCCATGGTGAGCGATGAGTCTTCACTTCTATTGTACATATTTTGTTGATGTATAAATATTTTGGTTCCATAATTGTATTCACTTTTTCTTCTGGATCATCACCAAACTGTGATTTAGAGATAGTCAGCAGCTGTGGGATTTCCCAGAATGACAGCATCCGACCTACATTGGGGGGTGGTCCCACTGGTTGTAGAAATATTTCCCCTCCCAAAGCTGGCCCATGCAGGGGTCCCAGACTCCCGATGATCTATGAACATGGCTACCAACAGAGAGCTATGAGAACTTTTTAACTACATGTTGAATGCTGCCCCGTTGCCATTTTGGTAGACCAAACTCCCCTATAATTAAAATATTTTCTCTGGAACTGAAGGCATCAACAGAGAGGACTTATACCTGGGAATTTAAGATGCATTTACAGCTATGCTCGTGTAATGAGTAGAGATGTGTGAATTGTTTTTGCGACTTTGCATCTGCCTCGGATCGCGCGGTTCCTTTGATCCGCGGATAACTCTCTAAAAGGGAAATCCGCAATTGTGGATTCTTTTCTTTCAGAGGCAAAGAAAAAATCCGTTCCTGGACAAAAAATTTACAATCTGCAGACGGATTCAGAATCAGTTTGCAGATTGTTAAAAGCGCTCATGTGCACACACACGCCTGCACGCACACACAAGTTTGCAGTGGTTGTGGGTTCTAGTCCTGTTGGATCTGATATGATTCCAGTATTTAGGTTGGTGCCTTAGGCTTATTATCAACTCTATATAGTTGGTATGGAAATCTTTTTAGGAAGTGTGGGATGGGACTCATTTAAATATATGTTGCATATTCATTAATATATCGCTCGGGTGGGCTCCTTTTGCAGCAGAGGCATGTCTCCCTAATTTATTTGGAGGGACGTTTGAGAGGATATATATCCAACTGGTGATTGCTAATAAAATTTGAAAGGTTGCGCTCTCTCTCTCGCCTCTCGCGCACTCTCTCGCGCTCTCCCTCTCTCACGCTCTCTCTTTGGAGCAGAATTTCAGGAACCTAATTTTGATACATCTCTAGTAATGAGGCTGGTATGGTTATGTTCCCTAAACATCATTTTATTATTTATTTTATTTATAAAATATGTTACCAGGAAGTAATACATTGAGAGTTACCTCTCGTTTTCAAGTATGTCCTGGGCACTGAGTAAAACAAATAATACATGGTTACAAATACAGTTACATAAATGAACAGGTTATACATTATATACAAGACATTGCGTGCACAGTTAAAGAAAATATATATTATGGGCGTATGAAAGAGTTATAGACCAGATTAAAATGTGCCTTTCTGTTTGGATTCCATGAGTTCAATGGCAACGCCTGGGGGTAATTGTAATCCACCTTTTCAGCCCTTCTAATGGCTTGGTGTATCAGCAATGGACACATTGCACACAGAGATCAGAAACGGGGGTTAACTGAGAGACCAGCAGTTTCAGAGGGTTTTTATAAAAGGATATTTTTGAGCTGATCTGCAGCTTTACATTCACATCAGTTAAACACACTCCATTTGCTAACAGACTGCTCCCCCACTCTGCGCTCTATCTGTAATGTGTATGGTCACTCTGTTGGAAATGGGGCTCAGGAACTAGCTAATGTCCGCTGAAATCAGACAGTCAATGTCTATAAGAAGCAGCATGTATGCACCAGAGACCTATAGCTAAACTGCTGCTTCAACCATTTAGGATTTTTGCCCAAAAGCCTTGGCACAGATTGTCTTGTATTCCGCTGTCAAGCTGATGATCCATCCAGAGCAGATGCCCGAAAGGCTCTTTCAGTCCACACCATCTGGTCTTTGAACTTATGTTAAACCAGAATGTAACTTCTACTTTACATCAACACTATCTGCTGTTTACCAGAAATAGGAAGAATCGTAACCCCAAATATCATTTTAGAGATGCAGCTCCATTTACTGTACCAACAGGAAATGTAGGAGAAATAAATGTAAAGCCCTCAGCCATGTAGCATCTTCATGTAACATGTAGCATTTCACGTGCAGATGTAGCCAACATTAATGCAACCTGTGGCTTGAGCCCAGTGGTGAAATGGCAAAATCACCTTCCTGAATGTGACTGATAAGAAACAATTGGCCCTTCTCCTGCTGGTTCGTGTATGTATGTCCCGCTTCAATGCAATTGGTTAAAACTTACAATATCGTTGGCTACAGATGTACATACCTGTTAGAGCGCAGTAACAAATACTCCAAACACTTCCACTTACTTTTCTTTCTTCTTGCTGCGACACCTTTGCTCATAAGCATGTTCTCTCCCTTTAGCCGACCTCCCAATTCCCCCGGTTCTATACACATTTCCTCCTCAATTCTTCCTTCTCCCCTAAATATTTATGAACTTCACCACTTCCAGCATTCACTTTTACCACCTATTTCTCTCCTCACAAGAACGCATGCTCTTACAAGTCTTCCTCTCACCTTCTGTCCCTATCCCTTCTCCCTTTGGCTGCAGGAGACATTTCATTTCTCAAAACCCTGGCCCCTAGAATTTCCCCAATTGCTCTTGCCCTCGACTACCATCTCTTCCCTCTCTGATATCTAAAAGCTCTAACCCTTTCCAGCTGAGGTCCATCCCCTGCTTACTCTCAGCTTTTCTACGTTTTCATGCTCTCTCTGGAATACTCGCTCTCTTTCTATCAAATTACAAGTCGTGGGTGACCTCTTGGCACTAACTGAAACTCATACACTCTAACTCTACACTAGAGGCAGCTCTATCCCACACACCTCACCCCGTGGGATACAGTGGTGGAACGGGAATTCTTCATTCTTCTCACTACCATTTACACCTGCTTCCCTGACTTTATCATTTTTAAGATCCACACCGCTTTCCCTTTCTCTCCACTTTCTCTGTGTATTGCTGCCATCTTTAAGCCACCTAACTTTAGATCCTCTCACTCCATTTTCCATTATGACTTCTTGGTTATCTTTCTTATTCTCTTTTGACTTACCCACGTTGCTCTTATTGTAGGTAAGTCGAACTGCCCCATTGATGACTCCTCTCTTTTCTGGGCATCTTGCTTCTTCTCTCTCACTTCCTTCTTTGGTCTCCACTAAAAGACTCCTTACAGCAGCCACAAGAAAGGCCACGTTCTTGACCTTGGAACCTCAGGCACCAAAAACATAGATTGTAAGCTCCACGGGGCAGGGACTGTGTCTGCAAAATGTCTCTGTAAAGTGCTGCGTAAAACTAGCAGTGCTATACAAGAAAAAACAATGATATATATTATTATTATTAATATTACTGAAAACTGCTGTCTGATGTCTCAATTTCTCTGTTCTCACTTTCTTTCCATATTCTGATCTCCTTTTCCCTCTCTTCCGCTCTTCGCACTCAACGTTGGTGAGTGTGAATTGAGTTCAGTTTGCTGTGTGGAAGCCCGATTGAAGAGGTTCTAGTATGTTAAGTGTATTGAGAATATGAAGTATGCGTTAAAACAGAAGAAAAATTAGGGAAAAAGCAAGAGAGATACAGGGATATAGTTAATAGGAGAAGTAGTCAAGGGTAACTTTCTTAAGAATAAGTCGACCTATTGTCCTATTGACCTATTACAGGCCACCTCTCTATATCTTCCCTCCCAGGTGACCTCTTTTAGACAACAGATACTTTATCCTATATCCTATATACAGTATATTGATCCAGAGGAAGGAAAACAAAAAACACCAGTGAAATATCATCCAATGATATCTCATAAGGTGAAAAATTATTTTGTTCCTGATTCCAATAATTGGCAATCAGATTTCTCCCTGCATCAACATCCTTCCCATTTTTACTTATTTGGTATATCCCTGTGTACCTTTCCTTTCTAAAAAAGATGTACAACCTTTTTTTGAACAAATTTATTGTATCTGCCATCACTATCTCCATGGATAATGAATTCCACATTGTAACTACCCTTACTGTAAAGAACCCTTTCCTTTGTTGCTGGTGAAATCTCCTTTCCTCCAACCTAAAGGGATGGCCCCTGAGTCCTTTGTACTGCCCGTGGGATGAATAGTTCTTTTTAATGCTCCTTGTTTTGTCCCCAAATATATTTGTATATAGTTATCATATCCTCTCTTAGACGCCTCTTTCTAATGTAAATACATCTAATTTAGCTAGCCTCTCCTCATAAGTCAGATTGTCCACCCCCTTTATTAATTTGGTGGCTCTTCCCTGCACTCTCTATAGTTCCATAATGTCTTTTCTTAGGATTGGTGCCCAAAATTGTACTCCATATTCAGGGTGAGGTCTTACTAATGCTTTGTAATGGGGCATAATTATGTTTACTTCCCTTTCATCCATTGCCCGTTTGATGCAAGATAAGATCTTGATTGCCTTTGCAGCCAATGCATGACTTTGGGCACTATTGCTAAGCCTGCTATATACAAGCACTCCTAAATCCTTCTCCATCAAGGATTCCCCCAATTTATCTTCATTTAATTTGTAAGTCGCCTGTTTATTCTTATTTTCCCAAATGCATAACCTTACTTTTATCTGTATTAAACCTCATCTGCCATTTACCTGCCCAAGTTTCCAGTCTCTCCAAGTCCTTCTGGAGAGAAATTACATCCTGCTCTGATTCTACTACCTTACACAATTTAGTGTCATCAGCAAAGATGGAGACTTTGCTCTCTATGCCAACCTCAAGGTCATTAATAAACAAGTTAAAAAGCAGGGGTCCCAGTACCGATCCCTGAGGTACTCCACTCACGACTTTAGCCCAACCTGGAAAAGTTCCATTTTTGACAACTCTCTGTTGTCTGTCCTTCAACCAGTTTTCAAACCAGGTGCAAATATTTCTCCAATTTGCTTTATTTTGTACACTAACCTCTTGTGTGAAACCGTATCAAAAGTCTTTGCAAAATCTAAGTAGACCACATCAACTGCATTACCCTGTCTAAATTCCTACTTACCTCCTCAAAGAAACAAATAAGGTTACATTTGTACCACAACCTGGTCCCTTGCTGCATCTACCTCAGCCGGAGCTCCTGGGGCTGAGACCCAGTCTGAACCCATACCCCGGTCCGCAAGCAGATCTGCATCTGCCCGCACCACCTCCCGGTATACCTCACTGCACTCTGATAGTTCTCTACGGGTCACAACATAAGTCACAGTGGGGAAAAACACATACCTGGGGGTATTGGTCAGGCACTGTCAGGTTTACCTGCCTGATCCCTCCGATGTCCTCTGCATGTGGGGGCTCCAAATGTAGAGGAGTATAAACCACCTTGATGGGCATCTGCACTGGTGCCAGGGCAACTGCCCAACCGTGGCTCTCTGTGACCGGTGTCACCAGAGCATCCTCTCCATATACTTTCACCGGCAACCCCGTCCATGGGTGCCTGGGCCAGACCCTATCAGGCTGTCCAGGAGTACCCTGTTGCAGGGGACCCTCCGGCCGACTGCCGGAGACCCCTGGGTGCAAAATAAAACCCTTTGCTGCTGCTGGATGTATCTGGGTCCAAAGCTGCTGCACTACTGCCGGTTACTTCACCTGGGGATACAGCCTCTCACACGACGTCCATCCTGTAGCTGGGGTTACTGGACTCCACAGGTACCACAGGATTGGGTGGTCCCAAATGCAGAGGGATGGTGGTATTCTCAATAGGCAGGGGTCCCAAAGGCTTCCCTACCCGGACAAGTGAAGTGACCGCACTTAACTGCTTTTGCCAGACATCGTTGGATTGCAACCCGACTGTTGCAACCTGAGTCCCTCGTCTCCACTGCTGTTCCACTCGCTGCAGGTGTAGATGCCCTAGGCAAGTGTAGATTCCTTAGGTTAAGGGGGAGGCCCGGTTAATGCCCCGGGCACCCAGAACGAGCATAGGGGTTCATGGGTTGGTTCCCTGCTTCAGCACAGACCAGAAAGGTAAAAGGGGCATAGGGATGTGAGGTGTCCCTGAAACAGTGAAGGGGTCCCTAGTTTAACGGGGATACCCAGTAAATGCCCAGGTTACCTATAAGAATATGACTAGGTAGTCGGGGTCCAGAGTTGCTGGATACCCCAAAAATGTACCGGGGAATCATGAGTGATTTCTGGATACATGTAGGCACATTGTCCCGGTAATACGTCCCCTTGAAAACGCTTGCACGACTCACCACTTGTGTTCCCTGCTTCAGCATAGACCAGAAAGTTAAAAGGGGCATAGGGATGTGAGGTGTCCTGGAAACAGTTAAGGGATCCCTAGGTTAATGTCCAGGTCACCCATAACCGGTATAGGGGTTTTGGAGGTGCTCCAACCATACATAGAAGGTTGTGAGGGGATTCTTAGAATCCATACTGTCTATGCCATAGTGTGTGGGGAATATGTCTAGTGAAAAATAAAGTGCAGCTTTTTATTCTATTCCCCATACCAGAAAGACTTAGGTTTTTAAAGTGTATATTTTATTAACAAAGCGTGTTAAATACATACCTTATATGCTTTGTGCACAGTAAATGAGATGGGATTTTCAGAACCAATGTTCTGACAGGCCACTGGGACTACCAACTTGGTGCCTGTGAGTCTGCCAGGATATCAGAGATGAAAGCCACAGATGATGCCTGAGGTGTCAAGACCATTTGGGAAGGAGGGGAGAGCAAGTACCCACGTCCTGGGATGAATGGAAGGTCTCTGAATTTCCATTTGCCCCACCAGACTTGGAGGAGCCCAACCCAGCGTGTGGCTTCTGAATAGCAAGTGGCTGAGCTGGCAACCCTGCACATGCCCTTGGCAGATTCCGAACACCCACATGCCCGGATTCACAAGACCAGCATCGCTCTGATTGGCTGGTTTGGAACTCCCAGACCTGGATTGGCTGCAGGGTTTTGTGAATGAAACTCAGCAGTATTATAAACCCCTGAGCCAATCAGATTTGTAGATTTGTAGCAGTGTCTCCAGCAAAGAAAAGTCCTCTGGAGAGAGGGCAGCGGTGGTGCCTGGAATTGCAGGCTGAGTTCAGTTCCAGGACATTTACAGTACATAGTTACATAGTTACATAGTAGATGAGGTTGAAAAAAGACATAGGTCCATCAAGTTCAACCTATGCTAAATTTAGACAACAGATACTTTATCCTATATCTATACTTACTTATTGATCCAGAGGAAGGCAAACAAAAAACCCCATTAAGGGGAAAAATTAATTCCTTCCTGACTCCAAGAATTGGCAATCGGATTAATCCCTGGATCAACATCCTTCCCATGTATACTTATTTGGTATATCCCTGTATACCTTTCCCATCTAAAAAGATGTCCAACCTTTTTTTGAACAAATCTATTGTATCTGCCATCACAGTCTCCATGGGTAATGAATTCCACATTTTAACTGCCCTTACGGTACAGAACCCTTTCCTTTGTTGCTGGTGAAATTTCCTTTCCTCCAACCTTAAGGGATGGCCCCGAGACCTTTGTACTGCCCATGGGATGAATAGTTATTTTGAAAGCTCCATGTATTGTCCCTGTATATATTTGTATATAGTTATCATATCCCCTCTTAGACGCCTCTTTTCTAATGTAAATAAATCTAATTTAACTAGCCTCTCCTCATAAGTTAGAATGTCCATCCCCTTTATTAATTTTGTGGCTCTTCTCTGCACTCTCTCTAGTTCCATTATGTATTTTCTTAGGATTGGTGCCCAAAATTGTACTCCATATTCAAGGTGTGGTCTTACTAATGCTTTGTAAAGGGGCATAATTATATTTACTTCCCTTCCATCCATTACCCGTTTGATGCAAGATAAGATCTTGTTTGCCTTTGCAGCTACTGCATGACATTGGGCACTATTGCTAAGCCTGCTGTCTACAAGCACTCCTAAATCCTTCTCCCTCAAGGATTCCCCCAATATATCTCCATTTAATTTGTAAGTCGCCTTTTTATTCTTGTATCCCAAATGCAACCTTACATTTATCTGTATTAAATCTCATCTGCCATTTACCTGTCCATGTTTCCAGTCTCTCCAAGTCCTTCTGAAGAGAAATTACATCCTGCTCTGATTCTACTACCTTACACAATTTAGTATCATCAGCAAAGATGGAGACTTTGCTCTTGATCCCAACCTCAAAGTCATTAATAAACAAGTTAAAAAGCAGGGGTCCCAGTACCGATCCTTGAGGTACTCCACTCACGACTTTAGCCCAACCTGAAAAAATTCCATTTATGACAACCCTCTGTTGTCTGTCCTTTAACCAGTTTTCAATCCAGGTGCATATATTATTACTGAATCCAATTTCTTTATTTTGTACACCAACCCCTTGTGTGAAACCGTATCAAAAGCCTTTGCAAAATCTAAGTAGACCACATCAACTGCATTACCCTGGTCTAAATTCCAACTTACAAATAAGGTTAGTTTGGCAAGATTTATCCTTCATAAATCCATGCTGACTATTACTGATAATTTTGTTTTCCATTAGGTATTCCTGAATATTATCCCGTATTAAACCTTCAAGTAGTTTCCCTACTATTGAAGTCAGGCTTACAGGTCTGTAATTTCCCGGTTGTGATCTAGCTCCCTTTTTAAATATAGGGACCACATCTGCTTTACGCCAATCTTGTGGTACTGAGCCTGTGGAAATGGAGTCCTTGAATATTAAATATAATGGTTTTGCTATTACTGAGCTTAACTCCTTGAGAACTCTTGGATGTATGCCATGGGGGCCAGGTGCCTTATTTACTTTAATTTTTTCAAGTCGCTTATGAACTTCTTCCTCAGTTAACCAATTGTTCATTAATATGGAGGTTGTGGCTTCCTCCTGCGGCACTACTATTGAACTTGATTCCTCCCTGGTAAACACAGAGGCAAATAATTTGTTTAATACCTCAGCTTTTTCCTTATCTCCAATAATCTGCCTGCCCATCTCACACTGAAAGGGTCCTATATTTTCTTTTCTCATTTTTTTGTTATTAAGGTACTTAAATAACTTTTTAGGGTTGACCTTACTTTCTATTGCAATCCTTTTTTCATTATCCAGTTTTGCTAATTTGATTGCCCTTTTACAATTTTTGTTACATTCCTTATATTTCTGATACGATGTCTCTGTCCCTTCTGACTTAAAGAATCTATAGTAGGTCCCGGTCAGGGTAAGCTTTGGATTTAGAAGCCCCTACACCCAGGAAAGTCTAGTCTTCACCCCCAGATCCCCAGCAAGTGTGTATTTTCTTATGTCGTTTGTGTAACATTGTGTGTCTGCCTTTTCCTGTGAATAAATTTACAATTTATTTCATTTACCTGTTTTGCTCAATATATGATCCTGGTAAACAAAGTGTAAATGCCTGGTCTCCCGTGACATATATGTCTCAATTGCACATTTAATAAATGCCCTTTTACTCTTCCCAATATACCACTTGGAGTATAAGTTCTTAATGACTGTCTCCCTTGGCCTTATGTTATCCTTTAATTAATCTTGTCCCCATTGATTTGTGCATTATTTTCCCTGTTTTGTAATCCTGTAAAGTGCTGCGTACACTGTCAATGCGATATAAATAAAATGGTACATACATAGACCAGTGGTTAGTAGCACAGAGGTACCTTCCTAATAAGCACATTAAACTCAGTATAGAATGCTGTGGCATTTCTATAGTTACTTGGACATCTGTTGAAATCTATTGTATTATTACTTTATATCTCTCCAAAGTAAGAAACAGAACTGGAGGATTTCACTAAGGTGTATGTGATCAGAATGACCAAAGTAAGAGTTAAGTACACTAAGTGACTGATGATGGCTGAGATAACTATACAGTTCCTGCATCAGTAGCAATCAGTAATGGGACTAAGTGATAATGACGATTGATTACTGACTAACTTTGCACAGTGACAGTGAGCGGAAGAATCCTGATAAACTACATGCGTGTGGAGGGGTACCTGCCACCCCAGCCAGGCCCATTTGGGCCCCCAGAAGTTTTACCCAATGCCCAATTTCCCACTCTAGTGTGAGAAGTGGACTGGGAGAGGAGCTGATTATTAAGACATAAGCGCAAACACCCTCTGTGTGCAAGAAAGGTAATATACTACCAGGGTAGCATCAACATCAGCTTCCTCCAGCGCTGCAAATAGGAACGCATGCTCTCGCAGAACACAGGTGCAGCAGTCATGTTCGTTAACTGCGAGGCATTTGTGAGACATGCTAGTTACATCTCTAGAGCTAACTAACGAGGTGTTGCTAGTACAGATGTGTTCAGTGTTATTTGCTGGAACATCGTGCTGGTAATTGCATTTATTGCCGTTTAAAACATTAATCTGCACAGAGCCAATAACGACATACAGTTGTGTCACCCGCTGGCGAGCACTGTGTCTGTGCAATAATGCGTTAGCAAATTCATTCTCAATGGTGTGTGTCTAGTCCCACTGGAGCGTTGTGTCCCCGCCACACCGCACCTCAATGGCTGCTACATTTGTTTGCAAATGAATACAGGGTATTGGTTATTTTATTTACCCTGCTTGTATGGATTTTGGATTATTCTGTAACGGAAACTCCAGGATGAATGCAGGTAAAGGCCCTCGTTACCGTCGGCACATGGTTGGTTCGTTTCAGCTAGGGAATAAGGTAAATATCACTGGAAACATCATTCTAATGTACAGTGGTCATCTTCCCTAAGGGGGTGAGTGGGTGACTACCTGTTCCCCTGGTCCTGCTAGAGGGCTGGGGAAGAGCAAGGACTGCTGCGGGGCCCTTGACCCGTAGTGAAGATCCAGGGACCAATCTAAGTTTGGAGACCAGAAGAGAGACTGTATTGGGCAGAGGACTGCTGTGTTACTGTGAGTATACAGGAATAAATCCGTTCCAGTTGAATATACCTCCGGCCTGGTGTGTGATCTTACTGGGGGGGAGAGTTAACCGTTTCTACATTAGGAGATCGCCTCCAGACATCAGAAGCTTACGGCAGATGGAGGCGCTGTGTACCATGGAGTAGATGCCGGGTATATACCCCAGACGCCAGTCCTGCAGTCCCTACAACCATTGGCGGACAACTCAGCATTCTGTGAGCCAACAGGTAGCATGCACCATACACCTGGTAACAGGTAGCATGCACCATACACCTGGTAACAGGTAGCATGCACCATACACCTGGTAACAGGTAGCATGCACCATACACCTGGTAACAGGTAGCATGCACCATACGCCTGGTAACAGGTAGCATGCACCATACACCTGGTAACAGGGGGATCTCCCACTAGGTGGGGGAAACACTGTTACACTTCTATATCAAATCATCTGATAGATATTTGGGAAAGTTGTCTGTTTGCTTTGCATTTGGACACCTCTGAAGGTATCGTAACCGTATGATGGTTCCTGAGATCATGGAGCAGGTTTTTGTCTATTTTTGGATTAAATTGGACGCCATTTTGAATCAAGATGGCGAATTGACCCTTTTAAAACTGCACTGATTTTAACCAAATAAGGCAGGATTGTAAGTACAGTAGCTGGACTGAATTTAAAAAATCCATGTTTTGCACATTGGCAACTTTATCTTGGATGCTCCAGGTTGGGAACTGGAAAAAATGGTATGTTTTTGTGCCTGATGGAAATAGCAGAAAATATAATTTACCCAACAGCATTAGAATAAAAATACATACATTTTTTTTCATCAAGAAAGGGAAAAATGTAATTATTCAGTGCAAAATCTCAGTGTAGAAGTCCTGAACAAGGCAGGGTACTTTTAGCAAGTGTTGTATAAATGGTATTGCACCTTTGAAATATAATTGAACTGTGCTACTGTAGCTAAATGAAACACAGCTTTGAGAGAGGATTTAGAGGTGCAGTGCCACTTATCAATGCTTCAATAAACGTAAACAAACCGAACCCCTTCTCTTCCCCACATCTGATTCTCAGACGGGAAGTAAAGCAAAGTCTTGCAGGGCTCTCTTGCTGTAAAAGGGTTAATTAATGTCTAATTTCTAAGCTGCAAAGAAGTAGTCACAAGTTTATATGCCAAAAGACATAGCCGCCGGTCATTTAAGTAAATTCATTACTCTTTGAAAAAGAGCAGTGCGATAAAGGGAAGGGATACAAGCTGTCGTATTGTTTGACACCGCACTGCTGTTCAGCGCTTCCCTCGGCCTTATTTCTTCTCTGCACACATGTTGTTTACCCTGTGTTTACATCTCATTACTAAAATAACAGCGCTGACACAGGCTTTAAAACAAATACATTCTTTAGTCCAATGATTTATTCCCCATATAGCCCTGGTTTTCAAAGTGTGCTATTACAAAACATTTCAGGAATCCAAACATAATATTTCACACACGTACAGATTTGCTCTGAAAATATGGTGGCTGACTGTGGGAAAAGCTAATGTGCATTTATTTTACCTAATGGTTCAAAAACATTTTCAAACCTACAGATCAACTAGAAAGCGTTGGCCCTTTTTTTTAGCCACAACTTAGAGGATCCTGTGTGTTACCGGAATAAAAAACATACATTACAAGATGGCCGCTAGTGTCCATGTGGCTTCCTTTTAGATTCCAGAGCAAAGCTAACACCAGTGGCCCACATTATTTTCCTGGAAAATGTTAAATCATAAATGTTGGGTAATAGGGTGCTCAGAGTCCTGCGGATCAGCTCAGGAAAACATGTGATGTGAACAAAATATGTTGCAAGGATTTCAAGCTTTAAATCATTTTTTTTTTTTTTATGATTGCGCAGTCTCACAGTTTACAGATGTAGCAAGATTACTGTTCCTGTGACCGTGAGTATAAAAGTGAAATGCGTCGGCACTTCATTGCGTGTCACAGCTTCTTGACCGCGGCTGCTCAATGGTGTTGTTCGGCTTCCGTAGTTATTTGACTTAGCGATAGGTGATGCTAAATTCAATGTATGCTGAGGCTATCTCTACAGTTATGCATGTTCTGTATCACCTCTTCTTGCCATACTCTCTTCCAGTGCGAGAAATGCTAATACATTAAGACATATTTATTAAAGTAAAGCACAGAAACCATGTACAATGCAAATTACATGAGAAAGGTTGTTGCAAATAGGGATTGTATTGTACAGTATCAGCAAATGAAGTGCACTTGATCAGTGAATGTTTTATAACAATATTTAATAAAGCTTCCCCAAAAATGCCATTCTTCAACCAACTGACCCTGGCTGTCTTTTGTGAAGCTCCACTTGTTAAATACCTGCGTTACTTAAAGACTGTGATGTTTTATTGTTACACCGCTGAGCATACGTGCCATTGAACAAGTGCGCATGCGTGCCATTGAATAAGTGCGCGTGCGTGCCATTGAATAAGTGCGCATGCGTGCCATTGAATAAGTGCGCGTGCGTGCCATTGAATAAGTGCGCATGCGTGCCATTGAATAAGTGCGCATGCGTGCCATTGTATAAGTGCGCATGCGTGCCATTGAATAAGTGCGCATGCGTGCCATTGAATAAGTGCGCATGCGTGCCATTGTATAAGTGCGCATGCGTGCCATTGAATACGTGCGCATGCGTGCCATTGAATAAGTGCGCATGCGTGCCATTGAATAAGTGCGCGTGCGTGCCATTGAATAAGTGCGCATGCGTGCCATTGAATAAGTGCGCATGCGTGCCATTGTATAAGTGCGCATGCGTGCCATTGAATACGTGCGCATGCGTGCCATTGAATAAGTGCGCATGCGTGCCATTGAATAAGTGCGCATGCGTGCCATTGAATAAGTGCGCATGCGTGCCATTGAATAAGTGCGCATGCGCACAAAGTACTCTAATTCTACACAACAGAGTATCACTCCACAAATAATTGAAAAGATAAGTTATATTGCAATTACAATGGGCTAAATATTGATACAGTTTTATTTTGGAGTGTTTTTCATGAATACTGTATTTCATTCTGTTTAACTGCGCAATAAACAAAATAAAGGAACAGTCATGTGTTGAATATTACATAGTTTTTGAAGTGAAACTTCTATGCTGGCAGCTACCAAATGAAGATTTCCCTTGGAGTAAATGGACTTTTTGGAGATGGAAGTGCAGAAGTGACGTCACTGCTGGCAGAAGAGGCTATTATGGCAGCTGGCGCGGATTCAGAGGCCTCCCACGCTTGGCACACATGTGCAGGAGCCGTTCCCGATGGCTCGGCACCATTTGAGCGTGCCTACGCTGTAGGTGCTGTTCGGGCGCGACTGCGCATTAAGCACCGTTCGGGAGGGCCTGTGCAGTAAGCGCCGGCTGGATGCACACACACACACACACAGAGACACACACACACACAAAGAGACACAGAGACATACACAGACAGAGACGCACACAAAGACCTGTGCAGTAGCCGCCGGCACACACACACACACACACACACACACACACACACACACACACACACACACACACACACACACACACACACACACACACACACACAGAAACACACACATACAGAGAAACACACACGCACATACACACACACACACACAGACAGAGACATGCACACAGAGACACACACACACTGTAACTGTACATATAGAAGTACAAAAAGATCAAACATGGTGTGTGCCGCGCACGCAAGTTCTAAGTTAAACTTCTTTGCGTTTTGGCACTGAAACTGTGGTTTGATTTTTTATTAAAAACACAAATACAATATCTGCGACAAAATAGTGACAAAACACAAAGAAGTTTCACTTAAAATGTGCATGCTCGGCACACACACACTTTTTTACATAGTAGATCAGGTTGAAAAAAGACATACAAGACAACCCCGTTACAGCACGGTCCTCGGGGGGCACCCGATCCGACAGCGCTATAACTGGGGTCGCGCAAATTTTTTAAATGAGGAGGAGGGGGGAGGATGTGGAATGAGGCTCCGGCAGCAACTGTACTTCCCCCAGCAGCCCCAGCAGCTCCACACAAATCCCCTCCCCCCAGCAGCTCTGCACCGATTTCCCCCCCCAGCCCCGTATACGGTACTCCGGCGGATGAAAGAGTGCAACTATGTTGTAAGGTTAGACCCCGAGACAGAGAGGCATAGAACCTATAACATTAAAATGTTAAAAGCTTATTTCACGAGTGAGCCATCAGTCCTGGCTATTTGTAGCCCACTGATGAGGGACCCGGCGAGCCAAGCTCTGCCCGATCTAGGGGATCTAGGAAGGGGGGCATAGTAGAGCAGGTAGGGATTGTTCCCAGCTCGAGGCACCCCACCGGGTGCAGGCACAAGCTACGCTAGAAAAGTATAAGGTCCTGTTCACGGATAAGCCAAGCATGACCCACATTACTGATAGCCTGGTCCAGACTGGGGATCAGAGACCTCTGCATAAGAATGCCTACCGTGTCTCTGTAGAGGTGAAGCGGAGCATAGTAGAGGAGGTAGAAGAGATGCTGGCCCTAGGGGTGATTGTACCATCTCAGAGACTTGGGCTTCACCGGTAGTCCTGGTACCTAAGAAGAACGGGACCACTCGGTTCTGTGTGGACTACCGGCTGCACAACGCTGAGACGGTGTCGGATGCCTTTCCCATACCCCGCATGGATGAGTTCCTAGATAAGCTTGCGGAGGCAAGGTATCTGACTACCATGGATTTGTCCAGGGGCAACTGGCAGATCCCTCTGACCCAGGAGGCACAGGAGAAGTCATCTTTCATCACCCCGAGTGGCTTATATGAATTTCTAGTTCTGCAATTCAGGGTGAAGAATGCCCCGGCTACCTTCCAACGCCTAGTCAATAGGTTGCAGGAGGGGATGCAAAGTTTTGCTCGGGCATACCTGGATGATATAGCTGTGTTTAGCAACTCCTGAGAATCCCATTTAATACATGTGGCAGCGGTGCTGGGGAGGATGAGGGAAGCAGGGTTAACCCTCACGTGTCTAGTCGGTATGGCAGATGTATTGTACCTCGGGCAAAGGGTAGGAAGGGGACATCTCAAGCCAGAGCCAAAGGGGGCACACCAGCATATGCATTACATTATTGCTGCCATGGTGAGTGACCGTGATTGTGGTCATGTGTGAATTGACTGGGTTGAGTGTACTCTGCACAACCTATGGAGCTCATGAGATTTAAATTGCATGCACTTTACGCAGAGTGGTATATATTATTACTCTTGCTATTAGTGGAAAGTTAAAATTGCTGTGTTTACTTGGGATTTTTATTGTTCTAAACCCTTCTAGTTACCACTCTTTATAGTATATTTTGCCCTATGAATGTTTAAAAAGATTCGAGTGATGGAGAATTATTTTTATATTGTTACTTATTATGTTATTTAGCTGTAATACATTTTTATGACTTTTCATTTTAATTTAATATATTGATATTACAAATACAGAAAATGGTGTGGTTGCTGTAATACAATTTCTAATTCATACTGTACATGTAACGGGTATTCCCCCACCCAATCGCATATGAGTGTATGTGAGGGGGAACCTATATGTTACCAGGTGTGGTGCCATATGCAGCACATACCCCTACCACATGCAGTACCTATCACCTGAGATCAGACTCCAAAAGACTATTCATGGTCCCAAGACTCAACAAAGTATCCGGACGTTCCTCCTTCTCCTTCCGTGCACCCCAAAACTGGAACAACCTACCAGAGACTCTCACATCCACCACCAGCTTAAGTTCTTTCAAATCTAAGGCTGTCTCACACTTTAATCTGGTCTGTAACTGTTTCATACGCTCATAATATATATTTTCTTTAACTGTGCATGCAATGTCTTGTATATAAATGTATACCTTGTTCATTTATGTAACTGTATTTGTAACCATGTATTATTTGTTTTACTCTGTGCCCAGGACATACTTGAAAACGAGAGGTAACTCTCAATGTATTACTTCCTGGTAAAATATTTTATAAATAAATAAATAAATAAATAAATAAATATACCTGTCAAGCTCACAGGAGGCATCAGCCTCCGCCAGTGAGAACCTGGGGTGAATCCTCTGGAACGATCTTACTTACAGCGCCTCTACCTGTGTAGGATTCTAGGAGTGTACAATGTTCCCTACACAGGACCCACATACACAGTAAGCACATACACCGAAATATATATGAGAACAGTTTACTGTATATGAAACATAACCATAACATCACATCACAGGTCATCAACAATTCTTCAGTGTCACCCTGTAACACAGCTCCTCATGGGTGATAACCCCATGCCCTATATCAAAGTCCCAAGTGTCCCCAAAGTCCCCTTCCACCCAAGTGTGAGACAGCGCTGACCACTAGATGAGATGAGGTTGGTGCACTTATAGATACCTGCCCGGGCACACGTTCGCACCCGTGTGTAAAGATCTTCAAAAAGGGTCTGACGCAGGAACAGGAATCCGCCTCCGCGGTGTCCCACCTCCGTGTGAGGTGTCTCCCTCGTGGAGCATCTCACCTACAGAATGTCTCTTGCAATAGAGCCTGAGTGAGCCCAGACGCAGGCTGCGATCACCGAGTGCAACTGGCACAGATGATATCACTTAAAACTGTGTACTATAGAAAGCAAACCCCCCCTTGCACTGTAAGGGGCCTTCCCTGAAACTGCCAAACTAACTGCTGTGGCTGCACTGCAAGCCACACTGTCTCTTCTTGTCAGAGCACACAGCACTGCAGCTGTGTCAGTGACAAGACTCAGATTCAGATTAGGGCAGGGTCCCTACCTAAGGGGCCTTCCCTATGAACTTACCCACTAACCGATTGGGGAGTGGGGCCTACCTGGGCCTAGGGTGTCTGTGGCCTAGTACAGCAGAGCACTGCTCTCTGTACACTACCTTCCCCAATCTCTTCCTGGATCCAACTGAAACCAACTGAAACCAACTGCCACTTCCCTCTCCTTCAACTGCCAGCGCGAGACCCCTATTGGCTGCCTTGCACCATGTGACAGGGATCATAGGGCAGTCCCCAGAGGCTGCTGGGGTTTGTAGTCCTTTATGGCCCTCTTTATCATTGGGGCTGCGTGCGCTGTGTAATGGCCGCCGCCGCTGCTAACTGCGCATGTGCAAACTGGGCAATGTCCCTGACTATGGAGCACCTCTTCTCACTCCCTGTAATGGCTGCCGTATTGCACCTTCGCATGCGCGAGCCTAACGCCACATGCATGATGGCCGCCGTGTCACTTCTGCGCATGCGCGAGCCTCCGCGCCTGCGTGGACATAATAGAGATGGCGGCGCCCTGCCACTGATATCGCTGGGAGCCCTCAGTGACGCGCTCGCTCCCGCAGCAGCACCCACAAAAGGGGAAAAGGAACCGGGAGACAGGGGGGCCGGAGGGACCCTGGCCACATACATTTAAGAAGATAAAAAGGAAAAGTAATTGTATGCCAACCAATTATTTATTTATAAAATATTTTACCAGGAAGTAATAACTACATTGAGAGTTACCTCTCATTTTCAAGTATGTCCTGGGCATGTACAAACCAATGTACTGATTAACTGTTAATAAGGTGCATGCTTAAAGCATTTTAATTATATTTACACCGACACTCTTAATTTGTGTCTGGTTAAAAGTGCTGATCCATACAGAGGGGTGGGCATGGTAACGAAATTAGTTATATGCATATACATTTCCTTTGGGTCACACGGAAAACAGCTGTGCCTGTGCCCACGGATGTTTTAATTCTATCCGTCTTTGCCATATTCAAACATATGAATGCTCTGTGGGGAGGAGGAGGGAGAGAGAGAGAGAGAGAGAGAGAGAGAGAGAGAGAGAGAGAGAGAGAGAGAGAGCATAGAGATAGTGAGATGAAGTGATGGAGAGAGAGTGAGGGTAGGAGAAAGAGAGAGAGATAGAAGGAAGAGGGAGAGTGGAAGGGAGATAGAGAGAGGTGATGAATGGTGAGAAAGACCTGAGATTTCAAAGTCACCTTCACTATCTGACGTTCCTAAGAAGCAAGGTCCACCTCCGGTTTAACAAGCCTCCCTTTCATGGTCAGACATACAGTACCACTATCCAAATGCTAATGAAATATAGTACCACATTGTTTTCTCATATACATGTAGCCCTCTTTCTGCTGCTTTAGAGTGACTACTGGTACTGCACACACCTGTTGGCTCAAGGAGAACTGGGCCTCCGCTAGCTGGGAGCCTGGGGTAATAGTTATCTTATTGGCAGCGCCTCCACTTACCCAGGATCCCCATAACGTAAGATTCCCCTGGGTAAGAACATTAGCAACACACATCAGATTGTAACTGTTTACTGTAATACTGATAAACGCTTATTGCATAGTTATGGCGAAAACACTTATAACACATCAACCAACTACTTATAATATAAACCTAGTGGCTTGGCCACTCTCATAAGGAGAAATGTCAATGTCCCGTCACCGCGTGCCCCCGCACCGTGTCCATATAGTTAATGATATGTCTAAAGGCTCAGTCCTTTGGCCACTCCACTTAGTGTCCCCAAAGAGTGTTCCCTAAGGCGGGATCAGCGCCTGTTGACCGGTGTTGGTGCACTTTTAGTAAATACCTTCCGGTCACTGGGTGACCGGCAACAACTTCAAAAAGGATCCATAAATCCAACGCAGCCCTTCACGATGCACGATGCACAGCAACCTGGTCCCAGACGACTGGCATCAATCACACTCCGCAGCACTTGTCCCTATCCTCTATATAGTAAGGGCAAACGTCGCTATCAATACAGGGCATCCCTGCAGCACCACAAGCTAGGTTGGCTCAGGGAATATACTGGGGCCTGAGGGAATATCTAACCTACGCAGGTGGGTCACGGACCCCCTGCGCCCACACTACCTTCCTCCTTGCTCCTCCGGTGCCCTCTGACTAGCGTGGTCTCTCCCCCACGCTTCACTTTCCTGCCTCCCGCGAATCTGGCCCTCCTATTCGCTCCTGTAAGGAATCGGGGGCCACATCCCTTGCGGCGTGACCCCTCCTTACCCACTACCAGTACTGCAGCAGCTGCTGCCCCTGCCCCCCGTCGCTACCCATGCCGCCGCCCAGTGCATACCTTGAACTTTGCCGTCGCCATCTTTGATTCTGGCGCTGGTGTTACAGACTCTCAGCTGTGCTCCACTACTTCCTGGTCTCTCAGCCACTATCGAGCAGCTCCTCGACACGCCTCCGCCATGCCCCTCGTCCGGATTGGTCATTGTCGCTTTAAATATCCTGCTTTGGCTTCACTTCCTTGCCGAGCATAGATCCTTATGGGATGTTACCTGTGTTTCTGCCACAAGCCCTGTTCTTTCATTACGTATCTCTGTTTTTGTTTCCAGTTCGTTGTACTCGTCCAGTTTCCTCCAGGCCTGCTGCTGCTACGCTGAGTTCCTGAGTTCCTGGTTCTTACAGACCTGCTTCGTTTGCGCTGTAACACGGGGTTACTAGTGCTGCCTGGTGGTGTGCCTATTGTGGTCAGTCTTCCCTCTCCTAGACCGGAGCCATGGGTCGTGGAAGCCACTCGCGTAAACCTCGTTCCCGACCTGCAGCGATTGCGCTGACGCAAAAGGACCAGCTTCATTTCCTGTTGCCGACTCCCTGCTTGAACTACGACTACCCGGATATCTCCTACCCCGACTCTGGCTTGTCCAACAACTATGCTGTTATCTCCAGTCCTGAACCCGGCCTGTTTGATTATGAACTGCGCACTCCGGACCAGTCTGCGCGGTCTAAGGTCGGTGATTTCATAACCCAGCCTCAGCCCCGCGGTCCGGTCCCGGTTTGTGGCAAGCACAATCGTGACAGCTCCCTAGCGTCAGGTGACTTTTCTAAGGCTCTTGGGAGTTGTAGTTACTGGCTGAGCCTCTTCTTTATTGGCCCACCGTTCGCGCGCTTGCACGGCACATGCGCGACCTCTCGCCATTCTAACAGTGCTCCTAACTATTACGCAATAACATGGTGGCGCCCTATGCTACCGGGTCGCCGCGGAACCTTCCAACACTTCCTCTGGAGACACGCTGCAGCGAAGAGAAGCAAACTAAAACATCCCTACACACAGTAATTAAGTTATTGAATATGTCGTTGCTAACTCAAGGAACATGATGTCGAATCTTATTTTAAGTAACGTTATGTGCCCTGATTTAATCGAGCTTAGTGAATGCCCACTCCCCAAAATAAACTCTCATCTGATAACATTGCGGTCTGCTGTTTCAGGACTTATTGAAGTAACCCTGCTTCCCCCACCCAATCTCACGTAGGGTGTCCTAGGGGACATACTGCACTGGTTACATCGGTCTTAGTGGTGCATACCTGCTGGTAACAGGGGCCCTGGGTCTCCCGCATGATGATAAAGGGGAATACCAGGTCAGGCTTCTGGTGTTGTACCCAAATTCTACTTACATGTGCAGCGCCTCCATCTTGTGCAGCCCCCAGCTGTATGGGGTGAAGTCTCTGAACAAGAACACGTCCCCCTCCTCCCAAAATACTCCAGTCTCAGACAGGAGGTATAGGTAAAATGCAGCGGCTCTTTATTGGTCTTCCTTATTCAGCAGCAGTTCTCATCAGGTCTTCTCCCTCAGGATGTCTCTGAACTCACTCCCAGTCAAGGGCACCAAGAGTGGTTCTAGCTCTTCCCCTATCTCCTGGTAGGATAGGAGGTATGGGCCTACCCACGCTCCCCTCAGGGAGTGCCTCAAGCCTACCAGTGCTCTGGCAGCTTAGTACGGGTACCCTGTCTCTATCAAGGTAGAGACCAACTCACTAAATAGGAAGTTGCAGTACATTAAGTAAGCTCCAGTAGGCACCACCCCTGTGTCTCTAATTGGACACAGTGCCTGATGACACTACCTTCACTGACTCACTGCACGGCATGAAGTGGGGAAAACCCATTATTGCTCCTGGCAACCTGCCCTTACTCAGGTATTAATGCCAGGAGGAGGGCAGATCTATAATCCAAACAACACAGGGCTACATGAATATGCCCAATACTAGTTATCCATGGTCAGTCCTTTTTATAACCATACTGTAAATGGTTCCCAAAAGTGCCTCATACCTCCAGTCATTTCGGAGAGAGCCTCAGGGTTGACAAAGACGACATAGAACCTTTCCTGAACATTGTTGCAATTTATAACTGCTTAGCCAACACCATCTTTCTCAGTCTTTCCTTGCTATTACCCTTGGCAACTAGCTATGCTGTAAATATATTACTTCTTACTGGACTGAGGGAGAGTGTCCTGGAACCAGATTCCATATTCTCGGTCTTCCTTTGCAGCTCATGGGATTCATTTCTCCCTAGTTCAGCTGCCTGCTATTTTCCCTGTCCCAGCAGCTAGCTGCATGTGAAAAGGCAACATTATTGCTACATGTTGTTTACATAGCCTGTGTTGGTTGCCTGCAGCTCATATTCTCCTAGCTTAGAGTGGGCTATTCCTAACCCCCTGTCCTTGCTGACAGTTAGTATAGTCTCACTTCCCATCTAATGTGACCCTTGCTCCTCACTTCCTTTTCACCCTGGACTCTGAGTGAGTACCTGCCTGCTATTTATCCCAGCAAGGCCTTTCTGTTTTACACTGCCTCATCCTTGATACACTGCACTTCAGACAGAGAAGCACTCTCTACCCACACTTCATCTGCAAGCACCTTTCTCCCTGTGATTTTCCCTCAATAAAACTAAGAAAGAGAAAAGGACTTGTTTGTGCTTTGGAAGAGGGAAGACATGAGTTAAGCTTACTGGAACTATTCATACATCATTCCTGACCCTGGTTCCAGGAAAGAGAGACTCGGTGAGTAAAGGCACTTACTGATAACAAGGACACTGACTTTGAAGAAGAGAGCCCAGTTTAAATCCCAGTGTCAGCTCCTTGTGACCTTGGACACGTCACTTTATCTCCCTGTGTCCCAGGCACCAAGCATAAATGGTAAGCCTGTCAGAGCACGGTAGGTGCTAGTAATATTATATGTACAGCGCGGCATACTGTTGGACATACTGTATTGTGAATGTGAAGCACTTCAGAGAAAAGCGCAATATGAAACAAGATATTATTATGTTATAAATAACACCTTCAAAGCAGCAAAATTCCTGCACTCGATCTACAATCTATGGATCTGCCCCCACAGATCCATTACAGCAGTTTATGTACATACGATTAGTGGGATGGGGAGCCACAATATATTTTTAAAGGGTTCCACAGACATCCAAACGTTGAAAACCACAGCTGGAATGTTGTGTTATGTTTTTCACTGTCAGACCCCCAGGCCTGTTTTTGCGAGTCCATGTAACATATTAAATTATGAAACAACCACTAACAATTATACAGAAGGCCTTACAGTACATGGATGGTTTGCTTTATTGTAATTTCAATAAATGCTGCTAAGTGGCGTGGGGAATTGAATATTTTATTATTTAGTTTATGCATTGGGAAACCAATAGAAAACAAACAGCGCGGATTTCTGCTTCAAATACTTGTCTCATTCAAAGTAGCCAAATGGTTGTAGATACGGCCTGAACTATTTTAATGTTCCCCTGCTGGAGCACAATAGCAAGAGATTAATGGAAGTAGCACAATTGGATTAATCTCAGGACTCGGCCGTTACATCATTGTTCGGTGCGTCGATGCTGCTGGGAGCTTCTTGTTGGTTGTTGGAACACTGAAGTGAAGGCAGCGATCATAATCACAAATAGAATCAAACATTTATTACATCAGTGGCAAATGTTTTGGTCCCATCCACCTCATAAAATAAACAAAACATTTTGTAAACAGTTTAATGTAGCTTGAAGTTTTATTGACCTTATTGGTCTTGGAGAAGTGCAGCTTTGTTGTACATTTTTTGAGATATCTTTGGACCAACATTTAATTGTACATTAAATTACATGGCACAGAACTTCCAAGTTGTGAATGTACAGTGTTCTGAATAATCACAAAGCAATAACAGGGGACTTAATACAGATGTAGCAAGTATCAAGCAAAAGCTTTTGGCGCCCGGGACAGTGTTTGCTGGGACGGAGTTGCGGAGGGTCCATGCCTTTGAAAAGGAACCCTCCTGCAGCGTTAATACGTCAGTGCCTCGACCGCTTTAAATGGATCCAGCGCTGGAGCGCATTTATCACTAAACCTTCTATAGGATGCACTGCGCCAATGAAGGTCCAATATTTGATTCGATTTGATTTATCCATTGAAACGTGCGTGTCATTTTCTTGTGTTTGTTTACACAATGCGTTACCAGGAGCAATAATGTCTACAACACCTGCATTTTATGTGTGTTTATATTTGTATTGTTTGGCTTCCTTTTGTGTCTGAAGTGTTACGATGTATTGTGTTTGTATTCTGAAATTGGGCGCACGGTAGCCAGGAGATTAGGCGCAGGGTAGCCAGGAGATTGGGCACACGGAAGCCAGGAGATTGGGCGCACGGTAGCCAGGAGATTGGGCGCACGGTAGCCAGGAGATTGGGCGCACGGTAGCCTGGAGATTGGGCGCACGGTAGCCAGGAGATTGGGCACACGGTAGCCAGGAGATTGGGCGCACGGTAGCCAGGAGATTGGGCGCACGGTAGCCAGGAGATTGGGCGCACGGTAGCCAGGAGATTGGGCGCACGGTAGCCAGGAGATTGGGCGCACAGTAGTATGGAGATTGGGCGCACGGTAGCCAGGAGATTGGGCGCACGGTAGCCAGGAGATTGGGCAAATGGTAGCCATGAGATTGAGCGCACGGTAGCCAGGAGATTGGGTGCACGGTAGCCAGGAGGTTGGGTGCACGGTAGCCAGGAGATTGGGCGCACGGTAGCCAGGAGATTGGGTGCACGGTAGCCAGGAGACTGGGCGCACGGTAGCCAGGAGATTGGGCGCACGTTAGCCAGGAGAATGGTTGCACGGTAGCCAGGAGATTGGGCAGGAGATTGGGCAGGAGACTGGGCGCACGGTAGCCAGGAGATTGGGCGCACGGTAGCCTGGAGATTGGGCGCACGGTAGCCTGGAGATTGGGCGCACGGTAGCCAGGAGATTGAGCGCACGGTAGCCAGGAGATTGGGCGCACGGTAGCCAGGAGACTGGGCGCACGGTAGCCAGGTGATTGGGCGCACGGTAGCCTGGAGATTGGGCGCACGGTAGCCTGGAGATTGGGCGCACGGTAGCCAGGAGATTGAGCGCACGGTAGCCAGGAGATTGGGCGCAGGTAGCCAGGAGATTGGGCGCACGGTAGCCAGGAGATTGGGCGCAGGTAGCCAGGAGATTGGGCGCACGGTAGCCAGGAGATTGGGTGCACGGTAGCCTGGAGATTGGGCGCACGGTAGCCTGGAGATTGGGCGCACGGTAGCCAGGAGATTGAGCGCACGGTAGCCAGGAGATTGGGCGCACGGTAGCCAGGAGACTGGGCGCACGGTAGCCAGGAGATTGGGCGCACGGTAGCCTGGAGATTGGGCGCACGGTAGCCAGGAGATTGGGCGCACGGTAGCCAGGAGATTGGGCAAATGGTAGCCATGAGATTGAGCGCACGGTAGCCAGGAGATTGGGTGCACGGTAGCCAGGAGATTGGGTGCACGGTAGCCAGGAGATTGGGCGCACGGTAGCCAGGAGATTGGGTGCACGGTAGCCAGGAGATTGGGCGCACGGTAGCCAGGAGATTGGGCGCACGTTAGCCAGGAGATTGGTTGCACGGTAGCCAGGAGATTGGGCAGGAGATTGGGCAGGAGACTGGGCGCACGGTAGCCAGGAGATTGGGCGCACGGTAGCCTGGAGATTGGGCGCACGGTAGCCATGAGATTGGGCGCACGGTAGCCAGGAGATTGAGCGCACGGTAGCCAGGAGATTGGGCGCACGGTAGCCAGGAGACTGGGCGCACGGTAGCCAGGTGATTGGGCGCACGGTAGCCTGGAGATTGGGCGCACGGTAGCCTGGAGATTGGGTGCACGGTAGCCAGGAGATTGAGCGCACGGTAGCCAGGAGATTGGGCGCAGGTAGCCAGGAGATTGGGCGCAGGTAGCCAGGAGATTGGGCGCACGGTAGCCAGGAGATTGGGCGCAGGTAGCCAGGAGATTGGGCGCACGGTAGCCAGGAGATTGGGTGCACGGTAGCCTGGAGATTGGGCGCACAGTAGCCAGGAGATTGGGTGCACGGTAGCCAGGAGATTGGGCGCACGGTAGCCAGGAGATTGAGCACACGGTAGCCAGGAGACTGGGCGCACGGTAGCCAGGAGATTGGGCGCACGGTAGCCAGGAGATTGGGTGCACAGTAGCCAGGAGATTGGGTGCACTGTAGCCAGGAGATTGGGCGCACGGTAGCCAGGAGATTGGGCGCACGGTAGCCAGGAGATTGGGCGCACAGTAGCCAGGAGATTGGGTGCACAGTAGCCTGGAGATTGGGCACACAGTAGCCTGGAGATTGGGCGCACGGTAGCCATGAGATTGGGTGCACGGTAGCCAGGAGATTGGGCGCACGGTAGCCAGGAGATTGGGCGCACGGTAGCCAGGAGATTGGGTGCACGGTAGCCAGGAGATTGGGCGCACGGTAGCCAGGAGACTGGGCGCACGGTAGCCAGGAGATTGGGCGCACGGTAGCCAGGAGATTGGGCGCACGGTAGCCAGGAGATTGGGCGCACGGTAGCCAGGAGATTGGGCGCACGGTAGCCTGGAGATTGGGCGCACGGTAGCCATGAGATTGGGCGCACGGTAGCCAGGAGATTGGGCGCACGGTAGCCAGGAGATTGGGCGCACGGTAGCCAGGAGTTTGGGTGCACGGTAGCCAGGAGACTGGGCGCACGGTAGCCAGGAGATTGGGCGCACGGTAGCCAGGAGATTGGGCGCACGGTAGCCAGGAGATTGGCGCACGGTAGCCAGGAGATTGGGCGCACGGTAGCCTGGAGATTGGGCGCACGCTAGCCAGGAAATTGGGCGCACTGTAGCCTGGAGATTGGGCACACGGTAGCATGGAGATTGGGCGCACGGTAGCCTGGAGATTGGGCGCACGGTAGCCAGGAGATTGGGCGCACTGTAGCCAGGAGATTGGGCGCACGGTAGCCTGGTTGCTGTGATGCCGCATTTCTGTTGGTGGCATCCGAGGCATCTCTGCAGATGAGCGGTTTTCCAATCCCGAGATGATATAGGGAATAACCGATTAATTGTTGTGGTTTTTCCTGCACTTTATGTATGTTTATCCCCTTTTAAATGTAAATCATGTTGTATGTCAGGATGTTCTTATATTTCATCGAGTGTGATGTTTGTACATTGGGGGGTGGCGTTCTGCCCTTTTTCATTCTTGTGTTATTTGTGATTCCCGTTCTACCTGTTGATTGGGTGACAGAGACACCTCCCACTCAGGTTCATTTTGGGTTGATGGTTTATCTCTCCTTTTCATCAGTTGATGTACGCATTCTGATAGATTGTATGTGGGGGGACTTCAGTCATTGTGTTTCACTATATAACAGTCGCCATTACAGCTTGAGAAAGGATCATGGGGATCCAAAACGTTGCTGCTGTTTGCAACTGTGTATCCTGATGTCTTCAGAATGGTTTAAATAAACTAAGTCTTTTGCACTTTTTGTTACTTTGGAGCTGTGGACTATTTTTATTTTTGTAATTATATTTGTATCGTTAACATCATTGTTTTATTTGTATTGAGCTCTGACACAGAAGTTATACAGGGTCCTTACAAAATCAAAAATGTGTTTCTCACATAATCCTTTCCTTACTATGATTTGAAGCAGAAGGCGACACTGTGCTCATTTGCATGTCATTACCCAGAATCCCTGGCTCCAACGGAAGCGCTGTACGCTAAGAGATAATGGGGAAAGGCAGGGTTGCAGACCTGTCTCAGACATGTGAATGGGCTCACAAGTGGGGTTTTTATTTGCTGTATGCTATACGGAGGAGAGTTTTTGTAACTTTTTTACTCACCATAATTTATTTAATCTGTATTAAAGGAGCAATCCCCCCCATCTCAAGGTTTTAAATTGATTTTATTTTCAAAACCAGGTGGTCGTTAGTAGCTACACTGCAATATTCTTGGATTGGGGTTTGTACCTCCCCCCCCCCACCTTCCCGATTTGACAACATGATGTCACATGGCGCAATGATGTCCTGTGATGCTGCAACGTCATAACACTGTGTAGTCTGAGGAGATTCCGTGCCGGACCAAGTAAGATGCCCTGGGGAAACCCCCCGCACCGCGTCCTGCAAAAGTACAAGCCGGCCCTGCATTCAAGCCTCACTCCCACCTGCCTGTAGGAAGCCGTGCCATCAGAGCATAATGCTGCTGCTTTCTGTCGGACTACGCCATCTTTGATCTTACATTTTTACCAGCATATTAAAAGGCAAATAGCACAAAAACCAGGGGTCCCCAGTGCTGGGAACATCACAGTTTCAATGCCGCAGCCCCCACATTCTGATTCTGCAGAAAGAGGGGGGATTCAGTAATAGGAAAGGGTGACTTCTTTAAGTATCGCTGTGTTCTGCCATTCTTCTGCGTACCCATGGTTATAACTAGTAGCACTCCTGGCCATTAATGCACTGAGCATTTTTTACTTGCTGAGAACCTGTTATTTTTACCCCATTCACAGTCAGAGTGGCTGGATAAGCACCTCAGGGACCGGGGGTAAAGTGAGAGATTCTCAGCTCACCCCGTGTTTTGGGTTTGCCTCTAAAATTATATCCAGGTTTTTTGTTTGCCTAAAGTCCCTATGTTTTGGTTATGGATTCGACATATGATATATGTGTTGCAGGGTTCCCCCTGGGCCCCCATACCTCATCCAGATTGCGGGGACCCCCGCAACATGTCAGGCAGCTGCAGGGGCGAGCGCATCGCCGGGGGCTCCCGACGGCCTTTACTGTGTTTGGGAAATGGCAACAGAGGCTTTTCCGTAGCGCAGGGGCTTTCTAAGGTTGGGCCTGCACAGTTAAGAATAGCGGCGGCCATTACAGCTTCGCACATGCGCAGTAGAAATCGCGCACGCGGCCCCCATAGCAAGGAGCTCTCCAAAAAACTACAACTCCCAGCAGTCCCAGGGGCTGGAGCACAGGTGACTCATTACAGCCAATAGGGCTCTAGGATTCCCTGCAGCAGGGAATAGATACATTGTTGTGTGCTGAGTCAGTGAGGAGTTGAAGCTGGGAGTGAGACAGGGGAGGTTGTGTGTGCAGGGGTCAGGGACCCAGTGCACTAGGCCTGTAATCCCCTAGGCCCCCAGCTAGGCCCCAGTCATTGAAAGGTTGGGGCTGCTATAGGGACATGCCCTAGATAGGGAACGGATCCCCTTAGCAGTCAGGTGTATTCTGATAGAGTCAGGGACACAGCTGTGTGCAACGTGGCCTGGCAAGTTTGGTCTGGGAACAGACCACTTCAGGAAAGAGACTTTCTTCATGGTGGGAGCGTCCGGCGGGACATCACCCCACACGGAGGTGGTTTCATCGCGGGGTCAGCGGATCCTTTGTGAAGACTCATCATACCGGGTGTGGACACACCCGGCAGGTACTGTCACCAAGTGCACCACCATTACCGGTATCAAACAGGCACTAATCACGCCTAAGGGGTGGGTTGCAGAACACTTGGGACTCTGGGAATAAGGTGTGGGGTACAGGGTGTGGGGTTACAGCCCTGCGAGGTGACAGGGTAGTTGTACTATTAGGGGTACAGAGTGATACTGTTGCTAATGTTATTGTCTGTTGCTTATACAGTTACTGTTATATTGTGGGTCTGTTACAGTAAAGCCCTTTTCTATTTTACTCTGTGTGTGTTATCATTGTAAGAGTGTCCTGTGAGGGGCTGCTCCCACTCTGCTGGGATCTCTCACAGGTGGAGGCGCTGCACCATATATAGTAAGTGGTTAGAGCAATTCACCCCAGGCTCCCAGCGACGGAGGCTTAGGCTCCAGAGAGCCAAACAGGTAAAAGGGCAGCACCAGTAGCTAATTACAGTCACCACCCCTGATCTCACTTAGGGGTGGGGGAATCAGGGCTACATATGAATACGTGTGTGTACATTAAAGATAGGGATTGCTCTGTAGCAAAAAGATTATTTAATCAACGTTCTGGTTCCCAACTGAACCTTTCTCAAGGATAAAGGGACAAACTCATTACTTAAAAAGTCCAAACAGCGTGTAAACCGCTATCGAACTAACATCAGCAAACCCGAATGTTAGTGCAATTTCAAGACAAGAACACTCAAGGATATCGTGAAACCGAAATGTGTCGAAGGAGACAGAAAAATAACCCATTGTGAGGGAGGATATGTAATAAATAGACAGGTAGCATGTGGATCAAAATAACAAAACATAAAACAAATGGAAACTAAAAATAAGTATACTGTAACTGTCACACAGAATGTGCCGGGATAAACAGAATACAATAATCACGCCGTTCAATCACAAAAATAGGCAAGGGAAGTCTCACAACTATAAAGTCTAAGTGTAGCATTCTGTATAACATATTCATGTGACTGACAGCAGGACGCCCAGCCCTAAAATAGCACGGAAAGGAAATGTGCCACCAGGTGTTACAAACGGAAATAGTGGCTCGCTGAGTACACGGTTACGCATATCTTTTGAGTAGAAGTGTCTGACTCTCTGAAACTGACAATCGTAACGTATTGACGTATGTTTCTGAATATACGTAGCCTTCGGTATTGTGAAGTTGAATGTAACTTGGTAGCCACGTGGTTCAAAGACAGTAACATAGTCATCACGGTATAACGATGTGGCGTACCTGGCAAGTTTGGTAATGTGATGATAGTAAATAAGAACACTGCATGAGCCACTTAGTTATAAAGATGGTATGGTAAAGTTATGGTACAATCAGATATTGCACCCCGCCATTGTATTTCATTCCCGGCTGATTTTACCATACAGCATATGTGTAAATGCGGACATATAATGGTACTACAGAGAACGATTACTGTGGCCAAAATGCCCCTTATATTGTGATATCTCCCCCCCCCCCCATATGTCACTACTCGGTCTCTACAGATTTAGGGAATCTTACCGTAGTTGCGAAGTGATCGGACTTCCAGTGCAGATTCGGCCATATTGGCCTTTTGGTCACTTACAGTATGGCGTTAGCAGTTTTCTTATTGACTATCACTACATGTGGACCATAGCCAGGTACACCACATTGTTACAACGTAATGACTATGGGATCTATCAACATAGAGTTTAGACGCAGTGCTCCATTTTTGTGGCGCCGAACAGAGGTCTGTGTAAGAACAGTTTCTTACATCTAATGCAGGATGTTAAACGTACACCACTTAAAATGTGGGGGATATATTGGGGCAAATAAAAAACAAAAATAGTGGTGCGGAGAGACTCAGAATGGGATACCTCAAACTGTAAACTGTGCACCATGTAACACCCCCGATCAACTTTCCCCCCACCCAAAAAAACTACAACTGAGACCGCGCTTAGCTGCTAATCCCCTGGGTATAATCTGCTGCTTCCACTCTCTCCCGCGATTCACTGGGGGCAATCCAGACATGTAAAAACAAAACAGAGAAGCGCAAGGAAACCCAAATGAATGTAAGGATAATAACTTTATAGATAAACTGGTAGGGAACAACACTTACATCAATATGCAGTTTTGTTAAATCAGCTAGCTGCAGAAGGGTGCACCTGGGAGCTGCAGGACCCTGCGTCGGGAAGCAGCTGGGATTGGGCTCTGCTGCAAGCCGTGGTGAAGCCCCAGACAGCAGTGTGATCTGTGCCAGCTCCCCTACCGACTCTTTACCGGTTACGGGTTGTTACCATCTGCAGCAAACTGTTTAACCAGCAGAGAACCTGAGGGATGTGGGGGATTTAACAAAACTGCTTATTGATTGTAAGTGTTGTTCCCTACCATTTTATCTATAAAGTTATTATCTTTACATTCATGTGACAAAGACAGGACATAGAGTCCAATCATGGTGCAACAGAGATATTTCACAGGTATATCATATAGCTCCAATAAGTCCCATATGTAACGGATATCAGTAGTCTCGATCCTGGGTATAAAAGTCTTAGTGAAGCTGCTCCAATATATTTGATAGGAGAAATGACATGAGTTGTCATCCAAATCTATAGTTCATGAACACGTGACCGCCAATGATAAAGGCTTAAATCATAGAGTGGGATTTATAGGGTACTGGGGGGACACAAATACCAATGGCAGCGGTCCCCTTTAAACCAACCACACTCAGATAAGGTCACAGAACATATAGATGACACAGTCAGAAGCCAGCCAAGTAATACCACAGTACACTCACTGTTTGTGTAGAGTGATAACGAGCAGCAGGAACTCCGTGTAGGCGTGCATCCAACTTGATTGAAGATCAGGAAAAAACAGCTTCTGGGGAGGGAAGTGGAGCACAGCGCAGGGACAAATAGCAGGAACCAGCACACCATAGGTTAAAAAAACTACTTTATTGAGCGACTAGGGGAGATACCAAGAAAGGAGCAACCAGCCACTCTGACGCATTTCTGGCTAAGCCCTTTGTGAAAGAGTAAGTACTCTTTGACAAAGGGCTTAGCCCGAAACGCGTCAGAGTGGCTGGTTGCTCTTTTCTTGGTGTCTCACCTAGTCGCTCAATAAAGTAGTTTTTTTAACCTATGGTGTGCTGGTTCCTGCTATTTGTCCCTGCGCTGTGCTCCACTTTCCTCCCCAGAGGCTGTTTTTTCCTTATCTTTACATTCATTTGGGTTTCCTTGCGCAACTCCCCCCACCCCTAATTCCTCCTGCTGACTCTCCCCAGGGTGCAAGCTTGGGCAGAGACGCAGAATGTGATACATCTCATTATAATCTGTGCCCCATGTAACCCCCCCCCAACTCCTCCTACTGACTCTCCACAAGGTGCAAGCTGGGGCAGAGACGCAGAATGTGATACATCTCATTATAATCTGTGCCCCATGTAACCCCCCCCCCCAACTCTTCCTACTGACTCTCCCCAAGGTGCAAGCTGGGGCAGAGATGCAGAATGTGATACATCTCATTATAATCTGTGCCCCATGTAACCCCCCCCCCCCAACTCCTCCTACTGACTCCCCAAGGTACAAGCTTGGGCAGAGACGCAGAATGTGATACATCTGCATATAATCTATGCACCATGTAACTCTCCCCACCTCCTCCTACTGACTCTCCCCAAAGTGCAGGCTGGGGCAGATCTGGCAAAATTGGAGCTTTGATTCATACGTGCAGGGGGTAAATGCCTCGGTTTTGCTCCAAATTGCTGTACATAAACCCTTATGCTACTGGCTATGGCCCATGTGACTACCTAGTTATTGCCGACTTCACAACACTACAGAAGGCTACATTCAGAAACATAGATTCATACGTTAGGATTTTAATTTCCGAGCATCGGACAATGATGCTCAAAGATATGCGTAGCCGTTTACTGAGTGACCCTGCTGGACTGGACTAACCATCTGTGAAGATTTCAGCTTGCTGGCATACTACCTTTAATTGTTACTTTAGAATAGGGGCCCCTGTTGTCAGAAACATTAAAATGTTATATGTTACACTTAAACTTTATAGTTGCATTGTCAGGCTCGCCTTGTCTGCAATTTTTTAGATTGAACATTATTATTATTGTATACTGTTTATCGCAGTTTATTAGTTACGATTATTTTTTGTCACTTTGATAGACGTGCTATCTGTCTTTTATTTTACTCCTTACTTTACATTCCCTTCCACGATGGTGTTTTCCGTCTCTGACCGATTTTGCTGTAACGGTGTTCTTTAGTGTTCATGTCTTGACACTGTACTGATAACAGGGTTCTGCTGATGTCATCTCGTTAGCATTTTTCACCCTACACTATTTGGTCTTTTGAAGTCAGTATTTTATTTGTCTCTGTCCTTGAGAAAGTTTCCATTGGCGACCAAAATGTTGGTTAGATAAAAAGATTTTTGTACAGAACAGTAGTTTATTGTGTATTTTATTGTACTTTGTATTTTATTTTATTGTGTATTTTATTGTAATGTATTTTTTCTGCTTTTGAATGGGCAACAGGAGTACTGCCCATGCTTTGTGTGGTGCTGGTGTGGCGTGGGGGGGGGGGGGTGGGGGAAGAGAGGGTGGGTGAAGGGAAGTGTCCCTGGGATCGATGGTTCGGCCTCTTGCAGTGGGTAGCGGGAGGCGTTAACCCCTTAATTACCTCAATGATTACCACCCGCTTAGGTAATGAAGAGCGGTAGTGTTTGGTATCAGCTCTTTATTGAATGTTGGTGGCATTGAGCATGGGGAGGAGGGCGGCCTTCATCCTGACAGGGGTAAGTGCTTCTTTTATTTACTGTAGGACGTCTATTGATAGCCAGTGTGGATATTTGTGCCCCCATTGAGGGTGTACGTAGCCACAGTGACAATCACTGGATTAAATGGCTATTGTTTGTTTTTAGTTTAATGTGTATTTTATTACAGTTAATGTATTTTTTATGCTTCTAAGTGGGCGAAGCGCTATTAGCCACATTTAATAGGGCTATTGCCCATTACTTTGTGTGGTGGGTAGTTGCCCCGGGGGGGTGGTTAGGTCTTTCTCGGGGGGTTGGAGGGCAAGAGGGTTTAACCCCTTCATTACTGTAGCAGTTAGCCACTAAGGTAATGAAGCTTTGGTTTTATTTTATTTGTATTTTATTTGTATTTGTATTTGTATAGTACACATTATTGAAGTAGGGGGTCTCTAGAGCTGAACACCATTAATTTCAGGCCTTGAAACCCCCTGCCTCCCGAGATACTGACCTCCGTATGTGGTGCTGGTATCTTGGAGCTGTTTAAATGTCCCGGTCACACAGGATGCAGGAGATTTAAACTTACAGGACATACAGGCACCCCCTATTGAGGTCTATGTCTCGGGAAGCAGGGGGTCCCAGACCTGAAATTATATGGGGTTCAGCACCGCAGACCCCTGCTTCAAACTGTGTACTAAAAATAATAATGTAAATTGTGAGAACTGTTGTAAGAGCTGTGCGGGGAGACACAGAGAGAGGGACCGCTTCTCTCTGCTCTCTCTGCTGTAAGAGCTGCTGTGCGGGAAGACAACGAGAGAGGGAACGCTTCTCTCTGCTCTCTGCTGTAAGAGCTGTGCGGGGAGACACAGAGAGAGGGACCGCTTCTCTCTGATCTCTCTGCTGTACGTGTGTGGGGAGACACAGAGAGAGGGACCGCTTCTCTCTGATCTCTGCTGCAAAATGCTGTGTGGGGAGACACAGAGAGAGGGACCGCTTCTCTCTTCTCTCTGCTGTAAGAGCTGTGCAGGGAGGCACAGAGAGGGGCCGCTTCTCTCTGTTCTCTGCTTTAAGAGCTGTGCGGGGAGACACAGAGAGGGAACGCTTCTCTCTGATCTCTCTGCTGTAAGAGCTGTGCGGGGAGACGCAGAGAGAGGGACCGCTTCTCTCTGATCTCTCTGCTGTAAGAGCTGTGCGGGGAGACACAGAGAGAGGGAGCGCTTCTCTCTTATCTCTGCTGTAAGAGCTGTGCAGGGAGACACAGAGAGGGGCCGCTTCTCTCTGTTCTCTGCTTTAAGAGCTGTGCGGGGAGACACAGAGAGGGAACGCTTCTCTCTGATCTCTCTGCTGTAAGAGCTGTGTGGGGAGACACAGAGAGAGGGAGCGCTTCTCTCTGATCTCTCTGCTGTAAGAGCTGTGCGGGGAGACAGAGAGGGACCGCTTCTCTCTGAAATCTCTGCTGTAAGAGCTGTGTGGGGAGACACAGAGAGAGGGGCCGCTTCTCTCTGCTCTCTCTGCTGTAAGAGCTGTGCGGGGAGACCCAGAGAGGGACCGCTTCTCTCTGATCTCTCTGCTGTAAGAGCTGTGCGGGGAGACACAGAGAGAGGGGCCGCTTCCCTCTGATCTCTCTGTTGTAAGAGCTGTGCGGGGAGACGCAGAGAGAGGGGCCACTTCTCTTTGCTCTCTGCTCTTAGAGCTGTGCGGGGAGACACAGAGAGAGGGGCCGCTTCTCTCTGCTGTAAGAGCTGTGCGGGGAGACACAGAGAGAGGGGCCGCTTCTCTCTGCTGTAAGAGCTGTGCGGGGAGACACAGAGAGAGGGGCCACTTCTCTTTGCTCTCTGCTGTAAGAGCTGTGCGGGGAGACACAGAGAGAGGGGCCACTTCTCTCTGCTCTCTGCTGTAAGAGCTGTGCGGGGAGACACAGAGAGAGGGGCCACTTCTCTCTGCTCTCTGCTGTAAGAGCTGTGCGGGGAGACACAGAGAGAGGGACCGCTTCTCTCTGATCTCTCTGCTGTAAGAGCTGTGCGGGGAGACACAGAGAGAGGGGCCGCTTCTCTCTGGTCTCTCTGCTGTAAGACCTGTGCGGGGAGAAACAGAGAGAGGGGCCACTTCTCTCTGCTCTCTGCTGTAAGAGCTGGGCGGGGAGACAGAGAGAGAGGGAACGCTTCTCCCTGATCTCTCTGCTGTAAGAGCTGTGCGGGGAGATACAGAGAGAGGGACCGCTTCTCTCTGATCTCTCTGCTGTAAGTGCTGTGCGGGGAGACGCAGAGAGAGGGACCGCTTCTCTCTGATCTCTCTGCTGTAAGAGCTGTGCGGGGAGACACAGAGAGAGGGACCGCTTCTCTTTGATCTCTGCTGTAAGAGCTGTGCGGGGAGACACAGAGAGAGGGACCGCTTCTCTCTGATCTCTCTGCTGTAAGAGCTGTGCGGGGGAGACACAGAGAGTGGGACCGCTTCTCTCTGATCTCTCTGCTGTAAGTGCTGTGCGGGGAGACGCAGAGAGAGGGACCGCTTCTCTCTGATCTCTCTGCTGTAAGAGCTGTGCGGGGAGACACAGAGAGAGGGACCGCTTCTCTCTGATCTCTCTGATGTAAGAGCTGTGCAGGGAGACACAGAGAGAGGGGCCGCTTCTCTCTGCTCTCTCTGCTGTAAGAGCTGTGCGGGGAGACACAGAGAGAGGGATCGCTTATCTCTGATCTCTCTGCTGTAAGAGCTGTGCGGGGAGACACAGAGAGAGGGACCGCTTCTCTTTGATCTCTCTGCTGTTAGAGCTGGGCGGGGAGACAGAGATAGACGGCTTCTCTCTGATCTCTCTGCTGTTAGAGCTGGGCGGGGAGACAGAGATAGACTGCTTCTCTCTGGTCTCTGCTGTAAGAGCTGTGCGGGGAGACACAGAGAGTGGGGCCACTTCTCTCTGATCTTTCTGCTGTAAGAGCTGGGTGGGGAGACACAGAGAGAGGGGCCGCTTCTCTCTGCCCTCTCTGCTGTTAGAGCTGTGAGGGGAGACACAGAGAGAGGGACCGCTTCTCTCTGATCTCTCTGATGTAAGAGCTGTGCAGGGAGACACAGAGAGAGGGGCCGCTTCTCTCTGCTCTCTCTGCTGTAAGAGCTGTGCGGGGAGACACAGAGAGAGGGATCGCTTCTCTCTGATCTCTCTGCTGTAAGACCTGTGCGGGGAGACACAGAGAGAGGGACCGCTTCTCTCTGATCTCTCTGCTGTAAGAGCTGTGCGGGGAGACACAGAGAGAGGGACCGCTTCTCTCTGATCTCTCTGTGCTGCTCTTACAGCCTGGTGGCTGGCCGGGGAGGATTAACACTGTGGGGCGCCATTCACAAGCAGGAACCCCCTCTACGTTATTCCTTCAGCGCTGCAACTATTGCTGTCCTTGTGGCCGCAGGGGGAGGGGGGGCTGCGATTGGGCCATGTTCCTCAGCCCTTTTACTCACTGTCATGGTGGCAGTAAATCTGACTACATCTGTATATAGTACTATCTTTACTGTACTGCCGGCAGCCTGGACACATAGACGATTCCAGTATATAAGCACCCGTATTGAATACCTCGTATTTTCCCTTAGAAGTGCCTCCGTTGCATAGGTAGTGGAATAACACCGTCCCTTTCTTCTTGTACATCCCCACAGATACATATTAAATGCTTAGTAGCAAAAGCTAATTGATGCTCCCTTTCAACAAGCAGCTGTTCCACTCACACACAATTGTATACAAGCTAGTTATGAGCAGTTAGAAATGAGAGAATTTAAAACAAATACATAAATACATATTGAAGTAAAAAAAAAAATATGAACTTGGCTGTGCATTTAACAGAGTATAACAATTATTTTTCAGGTCAATGTTTTGGTCCTTATCCAAATCACAAAATGTCAGATATTACCCTGCGGCATAGCAAAGTTTGTATATGGGTGCTCAAGAATAAGCAGGAAAAATAATGCTCAAAGGCTATTCAGTAAAACATGCTGACCCCTGTTTGGGTGAAGTGAACAAATCAATGTATTTAATGGGTCTTACCCCCTTGTTCCTAATACATAACCATTGAGTTATAGCAATGACAAACCAACTAAGGTTTGATCTTGATCCAGTTCTGACTTTATAAATAATCTTCAGTAAGACACCATTTTGGGAGGAAGCCATCAGGATGAAAACATTTTCTGTACTCACTCTTTCTTCACAAGCCATGGGGGGGACGCAAGCCCCAGTGTGATCAGTCGCAAATAGAGTCCGTAGATTAATACAAAGATGAAGCAGCGTACAGCCAAACGGAGACAGGGTCAAACGTGATTAAAAAAAAGTATACATTTTATTTATGCCGTGGATACAAGGAGTCACAAATCCTCCAACGCGTTTCACACAGGTTGGCGCTTTGTGAACTGGTGCGGAAAGTGTTGGAGGGGTTGTGCCGCCTTGTATCCATGAAAATGATCATGTGACATGGTAGACTCACCGACGGAAGGCACTTCTGGAGGTATGCAGGGCACCTCATCTCTATACCTTTGTTCACACATACCCACGATGGTTACTTGTTCTTAATCACACTGCGTTTGTCATGCACAGCTGCTTATTTATCTACTTAATAATTTGCCCTAGAGGGATTTATTTTGAAGAAAACACCTTCAAAGGAAGACTTGCCTAGCACTGGTTTAAAATGAGAGCTACACTCTATAACCCCTGCTGTAAGAAATACAGCACTCTTATCTTCAATAAATGAGGTGTTTATTTTCAAAGGTTCTGCATCTCTATCCTTATTGAGGACCTTGAGAAAGGTTCACAATTAGGACCAAAACGTTGACCATTTGCACCTTATTTATTGAAGACGAGAGTGCTGTCTTTGTAACTGGCATCGGATTTACAGTACCTGAGATTCTTCAGTAGTCACGCACCTATGGCTGTAAACTCAACTCGATTTAGCTTGAGTACTCCTTTTCCTCTTGATTACAATGTGCAGTATGAAGCACATAACACCAGACTCTCAACAATACTACACCGGTTCAAGCAGTTGTGCCGATGTGCCATTTTACTTTCTGACGAGCATCCTGTCATTTACTATCTGTTGAAGACATGGCCGGGCTCAATGCCAGAGGGGATACTCCTGACGGCAATCCGTTTAGCTCAGAACACTGGGTTCTCTGCACAAGGTACAGCGCCAGACATGTTTAATTGCCCTGGTTCCCTGCAAGTCTTTCTGACAAAGTCACAGTTGTTGATATTGTGTTGAGGATGCGATATTGGTCCCTCTGCACGAGATGCTACACTGAACATACATAACTAATATTCTGAAAATATATATAGCTGCCCTATTGTCCTCTGTAAAATGTACTATGTCTTTAGTATTTTCACAGCACTATAAAAATAAGTCTGCATTACGTATTCAGCACACAAAAGAAATGTTTTATTCTGAAGAGATTTACTTACATTCAGGAATAGTAGATAAATGGTGATGAAATGAAATAAGTTATACTGTTTTCAAAGAGATGGCATAATCATTCTTTTTCCTGGGAGGAATCCATTCTGTCGGATCTTGTCTTTTTTTTAATCTTATCCTGGCTGCCTTTCCTAACTAAAATCTATCAACTTTTATACAGGAAATAGGCCTTACTCAGTTCCTTCTCCCAACACTATGACCAAATATGATATCATCATGTGTCCTCCAGCTTAACACTGATGTCATACTTCCTTATGAACGTTTGGCCAGGTTCCCTTTGATTCCCCTTGTCCCCTTACCTCCTGCTGTGGCTGCGACCGGCAGCGGAGACTGGGGAGGTGAGCCGGTGCGTCTGGCGGGTGCGGGTGCGTTGCGGTATTTGGGAGAGGCGACCGGGGCACCGGAGGTCCACGGCAGCTCCTGTTACAGGGCGCTGCCATGTTGGAATTTGCGCGCAGGTGCACTGAAAGCTTGCGCATGCGCAGAGAGGCTCCAGGTGTGGCGGCCATTACAAGGAGGTTTGCGCATGCGCAATGCAAGCGCAATAGCGGCAGCCATCTTATGGAGTACTCCGCAGGGGAACTACATTACAAGCAGCCCCTGGGGCTGTGAGATCACCTGGCACCACATAGCCAATAGGGCTGCAGGAATCCCCTGCTCCCTGATATAGATACATTTGGCATGCTGAGGCCACGCCAGTCGAAGCTGGGACAAGGAAGGGTGAGCGTGTAGGTGCAGGGCATTGGTAGGCCTCTGCACTAGGCCAGAGACCCCCTTATAGGCCCCAGATGGGCCCCGACTGCCCTGTAAGTTTGTGGCTGATAGGGACACTGCCCCATTTAACCTCCATCGTGTCAGGGACACAGGAGGACGCCGCACAGCAGATGTGGTCTGTGGTCTGGACCCAGACCACTACCGCAAGGCTAGAGACTCATCACGGTGAGACCCTCCAGCTGGATACAACCCCACGTGGAGGCAGACGCCATCGCTGACGGCGACGGCATGGGACCAGACGGTTTCTCTTCAGTCAGTGGTACTGAGTGCCGGAGCACTCAGCAGGTATCACACCCCATCTAACACTGATTGTGGGCAGCACTGTAACACATACTTTGGGTGGGTTGGCTCCTGTGGACACTGGGAGGTTGAGTGCCCAGGGCACCTCAGTACTTTGGGGAAACCCCCAGCAGGGGGTGAAGGTACGGCCCTGTGAGGCCTGGGTTATTCTGTGTACTGTTATTGCATGTTCAGTAAACCTGTTATCTTATACACTGTGTGTAATTATTGCATTGGGTCCTGTGGAGGGGTTATCTGGCGCTGTAAGGATCCCTCACAGGTGGAGGCGCTGTCACCTGACGGATCAGGTACACCCCAGGCTCCCAGCAGCGGACATTCAGGCCTCCTGTGAGCCGCAGGTAAAGCACCACACACACTTAGTAACCGCCACATCTCCCAGGGGGTGGGGGAAACAGTGCTAGATTTGGAGGCGCTGCTGAGATGCAGAACAGAGCAGGATAACAGGGCAGGCTAACAGGACATTGCAGCTGTGCAGCACAGGAGAGGCCGGAGCCGGTACCATCCAGAGGTCTGGGACCTATCATAAAGAATCGATGCATTCACTGTAATAACAACTGCAGTGGCTGCCTCAATAAAGGGTCCTGTTTTATATACCTCTGCCTAAGATACAGTCTGTTGGGTAGAGGTATGAGAGAAGACTTCATGGTGGGGACTGTCTCCAGTACACCTGGAGCCTGCTGTGACTGGAGGCGCTGATACCATGATAAGAGCCTGAAGTGTCACCAAAAGCCTGTCCTGTTTCCCCTTACCATTGTGGACGCTCATCTCTCCTGGACCCTCACAGGTAATACTCACCATGACACCTGCAGCTTTAGCAAGATCTCCCAGGGAGGGGAGGGGGTGAGGGGAACAGCGCTATATACTGCACCGACACACTTTATTCGAGCAAATACCCAGTATGTACCTGGCAGATACCTGGAATGCGCCGCTCCTCACCTCTGACAAGCCCCGTTGCATTTGCCTTCCCAGCCTGGGTTCATGCCTGGCTGACGGGCGGCTGATCTGTTAAATGATAATGATTAGGATTTAATAGGCTGCAATGCTTCGCGTGTCTACCAGATGGTATAAATTCATGAATTGTAATGCAGTATATATATATATACTGTGCAGTATTGCAGCCAGCGGGAATAAAATGCTTCAATCCCTGCCTAGAAAATAACTCAATGCACTCGGGCAGAAAACAGTCACAAACCTCAATACACCCGGGTATACCCGAATTCGTGGGACTAGCCGAGCTCGAATAAAGTGTGTCGCCAGTGTACGTATAAGGAACTACCCTAGTTATTATCAGATTTAATAGCATCAGCTTTACCATGTAGTTGTCAATACCAATTCTCTGTCCCTCGCTGGCCCTTCCCCTGACATCCCAACACAGCTGTATGCCCCCCCCCCCCTGAAGATAGGTTCTGACCTTATTCTATGCAAAAAGATCTACAGAACAGTACTTTGCTTGTCAGAATAATTATTGTATGGCATCTGTTCCTATATTCCAATCAACCTTAATTACAATATAATACATTTGAATATTAGTGACAATCTTCAATCCTCCTTAACTTTCTGTCTACTTCATTTTCTCAGTTTTATGGAGGTCATGGACATATGAGGCTCCACCTTTAGCCGATATTCAAGTCCAATGTTCCTGAGATGTTGTATCACCTTGGTGCCAGAGTACACGGACTAAACCTTTTTTTGCTTTTATTTATATTCTTAAGGGACTGTCTATGCACTGTATCAATGTAGAGAAAATAAATTAGGAAAATGCTTTTAAGCAGCATCTTCCCTCCACAGCCCTAAATCCGAAGCCCTGCAATCACGGCAAACCTCCTCTGCAGTTGATAAAACACATTTAAATGTGCAGAAAACTCCTTTGGACATTGATAGACTGCAAAATAACGATATACAATTGCACTGCTGGGGTATAATTACCTTGCAAGCGGTTACCAATATTAATGTGGACAGCCCAATGAAGTGTGCCTCACACATTGAGATGTATGTCCACAGAACCATACAAAAGCTACTCGTTCCTGCCTGCCAGTGATGTTAATTACAGCATGAGCGTACATGCAAATCTAAATGGCTAGGTTTCTAAAAATACTAATTGCATTTGTCACAACAACCGCTGACTGTGCTCCAGGTTGGCTGGAAATACTGGGAACGCTGGGCTGGCACTGGTCTCCTTGTTATTTTTCCATTTTAATGTATGGGTGCCATGTGAATCGATGTGTAAGAAGATCCAGATTTTTCAGATAACGCAAACACTTAGCCGGGCCGGCAATCTGCTATCTTCATGCGGTGTCAGATTGAGTTGTTGTGATGCTAGGTTAGGTATTTATTGCTTTCCATAATTACTGGGTTTAGCCATCAATTACATAGCGTGATTCATAGATTACTTCAATTGTCACTAAGCAATGATTAGAGTGTGGCACAATGATAGCGTGACAATCTTACTGAAGCAGAAGAATGGGACAAGGAGTTACAGAACAGCACAATCTATGCACTGGGACATCCTTCTGTAGGTACAATCCCAGTGCCAGATGATTGGGAGTTTTGGCAAACACCTTTAGATACCCATTCCAAAGTTTAGATTTTAATCTCTATAGAGCAAGCACTTTCAGTGGTTACATGATTGTATATAGAGCTTCCCACACACTGTCTGCTTTATATTAGAAAAAAAACTGTTCTCATCAATAAACACACTATAAATGCTGTAATCCCCGTCATGCTTTTGACACATTTACCCAGCCTACCCAGACAGAAAATAAAGACATGAAAAGATTAAGCTCTAAACTGAAAGAAGATGAGGAACGTTGCTGTCAGTTTTTGAGTAAGGTGGAACAAATTGGGGAAGTGTCTGATTAAATTCGGCAGCATGAGGAAACAATGAGAGTCTATGGAGTATGGGTACATAGAGTATAGCACCTCCCACTCAGTCCAGCCATAGGTATACAGTGGACCTATATGAAACAGCAGTATATACACGATGTATGTAATTTGTATATGAACCTAGTAACCTAGTATACGAACAGAGCCAGTAACACCTAAATATATCTATATATAATTCACACACATACATGCAGTGTATATGGGGCATTTCGTGTGGTGGCAGGTGTACATTTATAAGAAAAAAAGAGTGGTGTGGATAGCGCTAAAAACTAATCGAAACAAATATATTAGTGATTGTAAGGACAACAGTGTGAATATTAAATTAATTAATAAACAAGGCTGCCAGGAACATCTAACCCAAACACAGTTAGTGAGACACAGAAAAAAACAGATACAGACCGGCGCCTTATAGTCCAATTGGATGGTAAATAAAGTCCAATAGATGGCTTGAAATGTCCAATAATTGGTGTTCTAGTCCAGTGGACAGCAGATTCCTCAGCAGCAAAAGTAATATGCCATGCAGGGAAGACAAGAGAACAAAATCATAGTGTAACACAGTTGGTTAAAACTTAACATATATAGACATACACAGACAAACACAAACAACACTTAAACAACACTAAACAATAGGCTGACTAATATTAATGATTTTAATGAACACAGTAAAATCCAGCACACTGGTGACGAGCGGATTCGGGTTCCGGTGTTTTAAAACCGGAATCCTACTTACAGCAAGACCACAGGATATAGGCAAATGGATATTGAATCGATCATCTGTCGGTAGATGCTTGTGAGCTTGTGAGTCCTGCAGGTCACTCCTCGTGCTGATGCCGAAAATGGCGACTCTGCCTCCTACTCCACAAGACGCCTTCCGTTTTCGCCCGGAACTGCGTCACAGCGGGCGGGACAGGGATACCGGATCGCACTCCAAATGCCAGCTCCTTAAGATCTCAACTCCAGAAACTGCTGCAAGGCTCCGCTCCTCTCTCAGTGATGCTGGTAATAAACTCTCAAAGGCCCAACGCGTTTCGTGCGCATGCGCACTTCTTCAGGGGGTAATGAGCACAGTTCATGACGGCTTGATATACAGACAAAGCGCTCACCATTGGCTCAAAAAGATGTCACTCAAAACAAATTGGTGTTAGCCCTAATTGGTGTCACATTCTGTCAATCATGTCCTGTGTAAAAGGCAGCCTTAACACACAAATATAACTACATAAACACAACAAACATATATACATAAAAACATATATCATTTCAATCATGTTACTAAATATACCTATTACATTTATGTTATCTACAAGGTTATTTTTGTGAGAGGCCTCAGGGGAACCTTTTTTTTTACAACTGATTTTAGGGACTCACAAGACACTCCATATAGGGATGATGGGATTATTAGGAATTAGGCTGGAATGCTAAATGGGAGAGAGGGGTACATGCTTTTTCTGCAGCATTCCCTATGGATAACTCGGGAGGGCCAGAACTGCAGCTCTGTTAAGTCAAGGCTCATAGCTTCATGTTATCTATATCAGGAGCAGGCATGTCATTTTACTGAGGATAATGTGTATCCTCAAAGCTAGTTATCTGACCAATCTATAGTACGGTGATGCCACTATAAAGTGAGCAGAGTAGTAGAGAAGGAGAAGAGAAGCATGGTAGTTTCTGTTTAAGGTCACAGCAACTGATGATAAAAATCCTGCAGTATTTACAGTAGGAGAGTGAATGAGAACTGTGATCAATTAGCATTAATCAAGCAAGAGAATTAGAAAACCAAGATTGGAATGGCATTTCCCCAATAAAAAAATCCAAATAATGAAATGACATTAGTCATTGAAAGCTGTTCAGTGTATGGTTTTCCAAAAAGTCTCAGCTGAAACACAGCGTTATCTGGAAACACCACTTCTATCATTGGGATTTGTTTCTCCTTGAAGAGACCTCTTGATGGACACTGTGCATCTCTGTATTAGGCTATCACAGGGATGTTTGTGATTAAGTGTTTTCCACTGGTTTTGGCACTGTTTCTTTAACCAGAAAACACTACAGACATATGGACCCCTTTGTGCGGCAGTGTTAAAATGTGGGTAATTCAAAATAGCAGAGTCATTATTTAAATAGAGTTTGTGTTCTTATCCTGCATACTGATTGCAGAATTTATTTTGAAGCCAGAAACATTTGTTCTGACTAACTATATCGTGTTATGTCATCTGTATGCATAACCATAACTTCAGTCCTAATAAACACATTTTCTCCATAATTCAGTGAATGCGGGGCTCGGCACATGTATGAAACCTGTTATTGACTTGGAGTATGTATTGTATATCTGACACTGATCTCTTGAACAAATAGCTTAATGCCCCCTCAGAATTGGTAGATGAGAAATGAGAAAATAAATACATATACAACCATTGGTGCATCTGATGGTAATACTGCGCTCGGCACCTCCTCACGTAATTGCTCCAAAACACTGCTCCCCGGGTTGCTTACTGACATAAGGGAAGCAATGTTTATTTAAAGAACCTTGATCGAATATATTTTGATGCAACATAAAATGGGCACTCTCAATGTTAACTTAACCCTTAGAAGGCCCATGTGTCATACCTAGAACGCCATATGATATTTAAATTGTCTGAACTTGCCCCATGGGATTATGCCATTCCCCTCATTGAGGGGTTGGGATCAAGAGCCATGATCCCGCTATAAGAGTGGTGAAATATTGGGATGAAGCCAACACGTTTGGTGCAAGCTGGTCCACTAGACAAGTTGGCACCCATGGGGTTAACCTCAAACCCTTCAAGCATATCTCATAGAAAATGTATAATCATTAGGAACAGGCAACAGCAGTGTGATTACAATGACGACAAGAGGCCCTTCAGACATGGTTTGCAGCTGATTATAGTATCTACTTGTAACCCTGTTTCCCCCACCCAATCTCATATAGAGTCTGTTGTGGGAAATTATACTCTGATTACTCATCTTAGTATGGTGCATACCTGCTGATAACAGGGGGCCCTGAGTCTCCCGCATGGTGGTATAGGGGAGGTCAGGACAGGCTTCTGGGGTTTTGCCCGAATCATATCACGGTGACAGCGCCTCCATCTCTTGCAGGCCCCAGAGATGTGGGGAGAAATCTCTGCAGGAGAACTACCTCTTCTTCTTCCTGATAGATTTCAGTCTCAGGCAAGAAGAACGTGGAAACAGATGATCTTTATTCTGGTTGCTCTCTCTCACACAATCAAGGACAGTGTACAGCTTACACCGAATCAATCCTTAGCAATCAGGTCTTAACCTTTAGGATGTCCCTGGACCTACACACCAGGCCACTAGCCACCAGGAGCAGTCCTGGCTCTTCCCTTACCCTCTGATAGGGTAAGGGGAATAGTCTTCCACCGCTCCCCGCAGGGAGGGCCTCAGTAAGCAGAGCCCTGCACTACTGGGTTGGATAGACTAGCCTCTCTCAGTGGTAGAGGCAACTACTCTAAATAGAGGAAGTGTAGCTCCTTATGTCAGTTCCAGTAAGAACCATCCCCCTGTCCCTGATTGGACAACAGGCCTGATTGCACTACCTTCTCTGACTCACTGAGCTGCAAGGTGTGGGGAAAACCCATGATTACTCCTGGCAACCTACCCTTACTAGGGATTACTGCCACGGGGAGGGCAGATTTATATAGCCCAAAACCAGCCAGGGCTACATACTTGAGGGGGATCTTCTTGTTATATAAGAGTGAAGCCCTGAAAGAACTGGCATCCTGATTCAATAAAACTTCATGTTCCTATGTGTCAATGCATTGAATAAAATCGAGCAAAATGCGCAGTTTGCTGCGTCCTCTCCATTTCACACGAAGGGAATTCATAATTAATATGTGATCGTGCGGATTAGAGGATGCTCCCATAGATTTCAATGGGAGTGATAGTGCACCGATCAGCACTACCGCAATTTATTGAATTTTTACTAAGTTACCAAGTAGTTCTAATCCGTGAGACCCTTAAAAGATCACCAATCAACCCAAGTGAATTGGCCGTCGGGTGCGCCCGGCATTTGATGTCACCACACATTTGACGACAGATATGGACCATTTAGCTCACATGCAGATGTAGCTAACCGTACTGTCAGCAGAGCCACTGCCACCCATGGCACCGGAAGATGAACGTTTCGGGCATCCTATTCGGAAACATGTTCCCCCTTTCCCCCCCACAGCGCAATCGCGGCAGACACTGTCTCTGGCACCGCAGATATTTCCTTCTTTGACCGCGGTGCCGGGGAGTCTTGCTACATCTGTACTGTAGTTTGTTAATTTTCCCCATTGCAACAAAAAACAGACAATTCCCTAAATTTCCCGGGGCCCAGGACTACAGTTCTGAGTGGGGCCCCCGCCGAGCCCCATCTCACACCTCGCGAGCCCCCGCTATTTTCCATCCTCTTCCCATGAATTTCTCTCTCCTCTGTCTCACCTCTCACTCCCTCCATTAATTACCCCACTCACTCAATCCACCCGCCCACACGTATTTCTCTCTTCCCTGCGTCTCACTCTTACTCCCTCTTTTCCTCACTCACCCCTCTCTCCTCTCACTCTACCCCCCCTCCGTCAATTACCCCACACAATCCCCCTCCTCAGACTCATTCTCTCCCCCCCTCACACATTTCCCCGCACAAAAAAATACCAAAAAAACCCACCCCCAATGCAAAAAACTTCCCACCCCCAAATACATACAAAAAATCCCCACCCCCAAATATATACAAACCTCCCCAAATACATACAAAATAAACCACCTCCCCAAAACATAACCCCCCATACATATATATATATATATAAAAAACAAATACATATTAAAATAAAGTCCCCCAATGCTCATATAAAAATGAAAAAAAAAAAACATGCTCATCTTAAAAAAAGGCCCCAATGCATCTAAAATAAAAAAACCCCAATGCACCTAAAAAGAGAACCCCAGTGCATCTAAAAAACAAAAACAAAACCCAAGTACATACTGTATTGAAAAAATCCCAGCATTGTTTTTATCCTTATGCAGTCGTTTGGGTAAGAACTACTTGATTCACTTTATATTTTCATAACCACTTTTAAGCTATATAAAATTATTACCAATATCAATGTTTTTAGATAGAATGGATTTGTCTATTCTTATTCATGTGGTTCACGGGATTCAGGGCTTCACTATTTTGACTAATACCATTTCAGAAGTTTGCTATATACATGTTTTTATTTCGCTGCCGCAGTCTGTTTAGTGCATGTGCTCGATATACAGTATATGTTTCAAATGCAGCACATCTATTGTTGACCCGGTTTGTTTAATGTGTACATGTATTCCACAAGACATCCCCAAGATTAAAAATATTGATCAAATCATAGGCAAACCACTGAAGTATTAAAATAATCAAGTCGCACAAAGAAAGAGCTAGCGCTAGTGCTTCGGACTGGCAGTAGATGACAATAATAGTTATGGGTTTCCAGATTGAAGGCAGATTGGATCTCGTTTCATGGCTTATATGGTCATCAAGGTAACACACTTTCCCTCCTGCGTGTGTCCCTTACTCAAAAAGTAGTAGTGACAGCTGTTGGGGGACACATCTGTCAGCTGCTGTGAAGGCGACCTATGGTGCATTTTCGCCAAGTTTCCATCATGTTTATGAAACCTACAGTAAAAAAAGGCAACAAAAAAAAAAGACTAAAGAGAATATTTTAACAGCAAAACTTAACCCAGCCATGCATTTAAAAAATTATAATATTCATATTCAAGAAATTAACTACTTCAATGGGGGAAGTCATTGTCTGTACTACGTACTTAAAGTGTTAAAGGTTCAAAATACTTTATTTTCTTTTAAATGTTAAACTTTAAAACACTAACACTTTTCTCCTTACTGCTTCCAGCTTAACCTTTAATCCATTGAAAGGTGTTACCACTTTCTCAGATCCAGGGATGCGCAAATATTTTACTTTCTCCCATCTCATTTTTCCATTGGGCTCTACCCTCTCACAAAGCCTGATTCTCACTTTAACCCCTCGCTTTCCACTTCCACAGCCACGTTTTCCCCTTCCACAGCCATGTCTTACCTATAATTTATTTCCCCTTAAACATAATCCTTTTTGGCTTGGTTAGGGGTCATTGGGACCTACAGTCATTCCGCCCCCGTGCTTATGGGTTCAGGGCTTGCTTTTTAATGCAAGGAATCGTAAAACAATAGGTATAGGTTCTGTACTGTATGTGTTATTTAAAGGAATCCCATCCACAAAGAGATATAAGTTAATGCCTCGTTAAATGTTAATGTTATACCCCAAGCTCAGTAACGCATGGCTAAGTCTTGTCTTCAGCTGGAAATGGCTTTGGGAAGAGCCTTTAGTGCTGGAAGATGAAAAGAGGTGGTCCCCCTAACACTACCTATCCACAGATATCCGTTATACAGCACATGGAGATATACCTGTGTAGCAAGGATCCCCCTGAGCCCCCCTTACCTCCCAGGCTCCCAGTGGCGGAGGTTCAGGCCTCCTGTGAGCCTATCAGGTATTGCACCACACCTGGTAACATATGTAGATTTCCCCACATGGTCCCTATCTGTGATTGGGGGGGGGGGGGATATGTGTTACACCTGCAAACAATATCGCAACAAGTAAGACATCTGCAGCTCTCACTGGGATAGTAAATAATACGTAATGAATTTATTACATCCAATCAAGAACAAGGACAAATAAATGAGTAACGAGAGGGACGTTTCAGGCCTTCCGATCTTTTATCAAGCTCCTCTAACAGTGTACAACACACTGATTGCAATATAAATACAATGTTTAAACTGCTTTGGCATCAAAACGTTACTAGCCTTCTTCCTACGGTGGCTCAACAGGTCCTCCCTGATGCTCTTCTTCTCTGTGCATGCGCTCTTAATATGATCACTGCGGTCGTCGTGCAACCATCCCGTTGGTGTATCCACATCATGGGAAGGCTAACTGGAGTATCGTCCATTCCCTGGAGGCTTGCAGCATGTACCCACTCTATCTCCCCAAGTAAACAATGTTGAACACACCTAAAATACCTGGGATATATGCTAATAGGGATATTGAAAGTGTATTCAAATGATTTCAATTTGCATATCTCCCAGGTATCTCAGGCGTTCTGTTTTGTGCAAAGGTGTCTCTCCATGTGTAGTAGATAGGAGTGTCTGGGGAGGTATATAAGTGACTTAGCAAAATAGAAGAAACTCTAGAAATAGAAGTAATCATAGTCCCGCTCTCTAATCTCGATGAGAGTAACGCGACCTGTAGGTAAGATATACTTGGTGCACGCCATGTTATTTGAAGTTAAATTAACATGATGTTAAGCGCATGCTAATGACATAAATAATGGCTATTGTTAATTTATTATTAGCTTTGGGAATTTGTGCTAAATCAGTGAAAATAACGACCACTAATGATTTTGATAGCGGCTCGTTCTTAGCACTGGGTTATCGGGCATCTGTGGATCTGGCCCTAAGTGTTTTCAAGTCATTATAATAGCAATATATCTAGCTAAGGGATTACTGATCAGTTTACCACTTTTTGCTGCCACAGGCTCCAACAGTACATCGTGCCTCAATGTGGTTCCAGATTTCTCTGTTGAAAAGGGGTTGACAAAAATGAAGACCTTCACCCCTTTTCCCGTACACACACAGATCCTATCAGAGTCCATCAGCTTATTGCTCGTCTCTGGGCTTTTCGTGTCTTAGTTAAAGTCCTTTAACATCTCCCAGACTAATAGGTAAGACACTAAATACAGTAGTGAGAGTGTTAAAACACCGGGCTGGATTAAGTAGAGTGTGCAAAGGTTACCAGGAATGAGCGAGTATTTAATACAGCAACTCCACTAACAGTGGTGCCGCTGCTGGAGGAGGAGCAGGTAACATATTGCGCTATTAGAAGAAAAAGGCTGTAATGAACGAACACTTATATTTATCTACGTTCTTTTTTCACGGCTAATCTTGTTCTTATCCTTCTTTTGTATTAATTACAGATGATCCTGCCGTTCTCTCCCTGTCTCATTTATCGAATGAAAGGAGACAAACCTGGCGCCCGAAACAGTTTGTCCTGATGTTCGGCTGATAGGAGAGATGCGTTCTGAAAATCATTAGTTCCTCCGGTGTTGCACATTGTTTAATTAGGGCTCGAATGAAATATGTGACCCTGCTGCTTTCAGTGAACATGCAGCGTCCTGGCGGATCCGTCTTCACAAACAAAACATACTTTACATGATTTTGTATTTGTTAAATGTTCAGGGACACACGGGGCGGAGGGTGTTAAGCAGTCAGACTCCAAGAACGGGCACTTGGGTGCACATTGAATTGTGTGTGCATGCACACTGAATGTTGTTAATCACGTGGCTTACATCTGATAATGATCTTTAATTTAGTGTTGGTGGAGAATTTTGATGCTAGAAAAAGAGGGGAGGGAGACATGCAAAGGCGCTGGGATTTCATACATCCTATTACAATGTGTGTGTTGGATAACGCCTCTTACACCCTTCCTCGCCATTGCAAGCTGACACAAATAAGGCAAAAGAGGTGAAACATAACGTTATAACTTGCGTTTAAGAAATGCATGTTTAAATGAGTAATGTAGTGCGGAGACTGCCTAGTCCCCTTTATCATCCTATACCTCAGGAACTAAATATGTGAGTGCCAGCTTTGGGCACAGACTCCTTACATTAAATGACATATATTCAGATTCCGATGTGATGTAAACGCTGTTTGCTGTTTTATGTACTAGATTGGATTTAGGACCCTGTGTGACCTGTAGATACAGAAGCAAGTTTTCTTTCCTTCAGCTGCAGCTTATTTTCAAAAATAACTTTACAGTATTGATTAAGCTAATTTTTCAGATGATAATGGAGTGTTTTCAGTCACTCAATTGTCTAATATGTCGAAAAGGCGATGTTAAATTAGCATAAAATGAGTAATGTTGCACATTTCCGTGGTAGGTAAGAGCTTTGAGCACATATTCTAATTTAAGCATCGCAAGTCCATCCGTGACTGCTTGTAAAATGCAAAGATGGATTCAAGGTGGTTCAGTGTGTGAGTTACAATTGTGCTCATCAAGAACGAGGTGACAGAGTTTCCAGTCTGATTCTCCAGTGACACTCGGACACATTGCAATTAAAAAAAAATTATAAAGTGGAACTTGAAGAACAATACAAATTAATTTTTTTCTTCTCTTAAATGTTTTAATTCCATATTCTCCTCAATATGGTTAATCTTGAGACAGTTTCCCCCTCCTTTCCATGTGCATTCACATTCTTCAAAGTGACAATTCTAGTTCTCCTGACGTCTTTCTCCCCTCTTCTTAAAGCCTGTACTAAACTCCACCCCAAAAGCAGTTGGTTTGCCCCAGCTGACCAGTAGAATCAGTCACAGCTGGGCCTGTGCCTGGTCTCATAGATTCAGGTACAGGGGAAGGTGGTGTAGGGGGGCAGGGGGAGGAGAGAGGAGGAATAGGGGGTAGCAGAGGTGTTATTGTCCCTCTGTGAAGTACTTGTTAGGCTCAAGTTCCAGTGGGAGTTAGAAGGTTCTTGCCAGAGAACAGGGGTGGGAGCAGTGTCGGCCACTAGCCTCCAGGACACAGTACTTGTGGCTCAGGTACATTGGGTTTAAGTCCCACGGTTGGTAGCAGCGGCTCGCAGGTGGAGCTGCTGGAGCTCAAGTGTGCACAAAAAGGTTGAGGACCCCAGGATAGGGCGAATGCCTTGAATGCAAGACTGTCGGTGTGCTTAATGCTGGGGCTCCAGCATGTGCAGAATGCTGCAGCTCAGATGTTGAGACGTGTTTCTCGCTTCGAGCATATTACCCCCATCTTATACAATCTACACCGGCTTCCAGTGAGCTTCCGGGTTCAGTTCAAGTTGGCTGTTATGGCCTTCAAAGCCTTACAAGGCCAAGGACTTGTCTATCTGCAGTCGCGATTGGTGACTTGTTTGGTTATGATCTCAGGTCCTCAGGGAGGTTCCACCTTCCTGTGTCAAGGGTTTCTGTACCCTACACTAGGTGGGAGGACACTCTCATGTGCGACTTCAGAGGTTTAGAATGCACTCCCACCAGAGCTTAGGTGTTGCGGCCATGGTGTCAGATTCTTTTGCTCCTTCTGGCTTTTCCTGTATGAAGTTCTGTCTAATTTGTCAAGATATCATTTTTTGTTTGTTCTTAAGCTGACTGTAAAGTATTGTGGTGCCCCCTTAAATTGAGGTCTGTATTAACTGTATGTAAATAAAATGAAGATGACTATGACCCCATATCGTACAAACCAAGAGTGTTCACTGGGTCATGCGGCGGCGGTGAGCTTACAGTAAGTGGATTCATTGGTTGCTGACCAGGTCAAGGAGGCTGCAGGTTTTATTTAATAAAAGACGGCGGCCATTTGTACCAAAAAAAGGTGTCTTTATTTGGTGGGTTATTAAAAATAAGGGCCAAGAGTCAAATCAACAAGGGTCAAGTAAGCATGGAATTGGCAAGAATCAAGGGTTCAAGGGTTATGCCACATAATCAGGGTGAAACATTCCCACTTCCAGGCATCATACCAGAGATGGAACGAGTGAATTGTGGGCCCACTGCAAGTCTATTGTATGAACTGGGCCCTTCTTCAACCAATAATGGGAAACACATAACATTTTAATAAAAAAACATGCTACCTCCTCACCATGTTCTCCCCCACAATCCACATGCTCCCTCCTCACCATGTTCTCCCCCACAATCCACATGCTCCCTCCTAACCATGCTCTCACCCCCCACAATCCACATGCTCCCTCCTCAATATACTCTCTCGCAAAGCCCACATGCTGCTCCTCCACATGCTCTCCCCAACAACCCACATGCTCCCTCCTCACCATACTCTCTGCCACAGCCTACATGCTCCCTCCTCCACCTGCTCTCTCCCCCACAGTCCACATGATACCTCCTAACCATGCTCTTTTCCCTCTTACTGTTTTCCGTCCCCATCTTCCCGGACTCCACATGAGGAGCAGAGACTTACCGGGCTGCAGATGGAGCCAACTAATGCGGCCTAGTGATGATGCAGAAACTCCTCTTCAGGACTGCCGAGGCAGCCACCTTCATCAGGACTTGGATTGGAAAGGCTGAGACTGGGTTGGGAGTGGAGGCAGAGTGAGTGTCATTGACCCTGCAGAACAGCCAGTAGAATGCACCACTAACCAGTCTGGGACCCTGGTGCAGCTGAACTGGCTGCACATATGGTTATTCCACCGCTTCATCATACTGTAGGTGTAAAAGGTTCCATCAGGGACATTTTGGGGGGAAATGAGTGAAATATATTTAAGTTAATTTGAACATTAATTGTTTACAAGATGCAGCAGCTCATGGAAATGTAAATGCTTGTGGGGAGGTCCATTCTTCCAAAGGTCCATTCTTCAAAAGAGAACACCACCACAGAGTGATTTCCCACTGCCGGGGATGCGCAATCAGGAAGTGCGAACAGGTAGTGTGGCTAAATCTGTACTTTACATAACATTTTACATATACCAGTGTAACAGGGTGTGTCCCATAATACCTCTCTTTCCCCCATAATGCATCTGTTATGTAAGCCCCTAGTACTTCAGGGCGGTAACAGGTTAATCTGTGGGCCAGGTAAGTAAGGTGGTGGCTCCTAGTCTGTGAAAGCCTATCAGGGATAGGTACAGTTTATGAGCCCGCCCCTTCCAGAGACTTCCAAGTGGGAGTAACAAATTTAGGAGTCTTGCTCTGAAACTGAAGGAGAGAGCATGGGCTGTGAGTCTCTCCCATTGCGCGTTTGAGCTGGCCACCCCAGGCTTATGCCTGGGGACCATCAAGACTAAATACCCCACTACTATTGGGGTGTGCACCCTCCAGAAGTCATGGACTTCGGAGATCATACTCTGCTGTATGAAGAGCTGCTGCAGTGATGCCAAATAAAGACCCATGTTCAATTTACCTCTGCCTGGGTGTCAGTTCCTGGGCAGGAGGGGTAAAGGGTGTTGTGGTGGGAACTGATGTCCTGGAATCCGGGAGCCCACTACAGTTGGAGGCGCCGTACTATGAAACGAAACTCCTGCAAGAAATCATAAGCCTGTCCTGTTGCCCCTTATCATTGCGGCTACTCAGTTCTCCTGAAACAACAGGTATGCCTCAGTACCATACTCACACAGACCAAGTAGTAGACTGTAGAATCTTCCAGAGGAGGGGGGAAACAGGGCTGCAACAGTATATAGTTATGCTAAATACTTGGATGACAGCTGCAAAATTAAACCATTCTAAAATGGCCATGAGTTCCAGTATATATTTTTGTGTTAATTTACCTGACATCATTACAGGGATCACTGCTTTAACCCCTTTTACTACCTGAACCCACCAGCTTTCCATGTAAATCACACATAATATACACATATTCTAGCAGTCAGGAAGAGCCGAGAGATCATAAATCAGCTGCTCAAGCAGAAATTGCAATTTGCTCCACCACGTTAAAACTAATCTTCTGGTAGCTTCATTAGACTACTTAAACATGACACAGATAAATGCGCGCGTACACACAGGACAAGCAAATGCATTTTCATTTAGGAACAGAAATATTTATGCTAAGTGAAAGCATTGCGTGAAAGGTGCAATTCTTGATTTTCAAAAACACATTTTCTTTTATGATGACCATTCACTGAACCATTTCAGCTTTGTGAAGTGGTTCGTGGCTTTAAAAAAAAGAAATGATGTAGCAACCCGCAGGTAAAGTGTCTGCTGGAATCGTTTAGATTTTTGCAGATAAGTGATGGGGCTCATTCAGATTTTGCACAAGCCTATCAGGTTCATTTATCAACGTGAAGGTTTGTTTTGACGTCTACGACTCTGATTATCTGCGTGTCGCTGTATCAAATACTAGGGAAACGCTAAGTTTGATTCCGCATTGTGGGATGAGTGAATAAACCTAATAGGACAAAGATTCATAACACAGAACGAAACACAAGGAAAACAACATCTGAAATACCATACATTTTTGGGATTTTTACATCAAATTGTCCATGTATTGTCAAAGTTCAGTTAAAAACGGTAATGTCTGGCCAATTTAATTCTCATGGCATTGTGGGGTATATATAAACAAGCCTGCGTTCCGCTGACAGACGACGCACAGTCATCAGAGTTGTCCAAAAAGGTGGCTATTATCTGTCACAGCGATCAAGCAATCAAGCGCTGTCTTGGGGTCAAACACAAATGTGAATACTGAATACTACTTCATCCCGCACATTATTGCGACTTGAAAATAAATCCGATTAGTATTATATCACAAACTGTAAAACACTTCCATGCAACAAACTGCCTGAAAGCTGGAAAAAAAAAACCACACAACATATTATTCTCAGGAGGGCCGTGATGTATAAACAGAGAGTATTGAGAAGAACCGGAGCACAGCCAGCAATGGAAGAAAAAAAAGAGATATCCAGGGCAACTCAAAGATATTAATTAATATGTTGCAAGCTCACAACAAAAGCCAGATGAAACGCACCTACGCGTTTTGTGCATGACCATGACCAACGCGTAGGTGCGTTTCATCTGGCTTTTGTTGTGCTCCTGATCTTCTCAATAATCTCTGAATCGTTTACATTCCGGATCAGCACGCCCCGGATTTGCTGGACTGTCTTGTGACCAAGCTCACAGGTAATGGGCCATAGCCCTTTTATTCAAATGACTTTGTTGCAGCATTTATAACTTATCTTTATACCTAATTGGGAACAATACTGTGTGCCACACTTTGTGGTTGTCAGGTGGGCACCACTAGGCACATGTTTCTTTCTGGTTATTACGCCGGTGCTGCCCGCAGACCAGACTCGTCCCTTATACTGAGGTGGGGACGTATATGTGCACGCACCCACAGCAGAAGGAGCGTGTCCGGAGTGTGGTGTTTTGGCGTTGCCAGGCCAGGTGGGAACAGGTGTAGCAATACTTGCCGGTACCGGTACTAAAGAAGCGAAGTGTTTGCCGTTAGCCAAAAGTCGGGGAGAGAGAGATCCGGAAGGTCGAGGTCCAAGCTGAGGTCGAGGGATGGAAGAAGCTGCAGGGTCAAGAAGGAGTCAGGATCCAGAGCCAGGTAAGTTTGTCCGCCAAGCCGGGTCGTAACCTGAATGCACAAAGACAAAGGGAGAGCCAGAATAGACGTCTGTAGCAGAGACTATGTCGAGCGATGTGAGAGAGGCAGAACAGGCATTAAGTACTGTGGCTGACCAATGGTTAATGGAGGCAGGCCTGGAGGAGCCCCAGGAGCTGTCCAGGATTGGTTTCCATAATAGGCTGCCAAGTGATAAGGTTTAGGGTTAACTAGTAACCAGCGTGTGGGAGGGAGGTGTGGCTTCACCGCAAGAGCAGTGAATAAATTAGCTGGTGCTGGAATGTGTTCCGTAACAGCAGGGGATGTGTGCGCAGAAGCAACGGCAGGCAGCCGAGCACCAGCCCTGCGCGGGGCAGCAGCAGCCCGACGGGGAGGACGGGGAAGTCCCCTCAGCAGGGAGGCCGGGCGAGGAGGGAGCCTCACAGCCGCGGCAGTGGACAGAGGTGAGGGGAGGTCACGCTGCGACCGACGTGACCCCCGAGTCCTCACACTGGTACATTATATATGGAACCTGTCACTCTGGACATTCATTACATCATCCGGATTCTCATGGACTTGCATGTTTATGTACATTTTTGATAGAGTCTACATGTGATTTTGAGTACCACCTCTAACCCAAATATATCACATGATGTATAAACAGTTATACTGTACAATTCAAAAATTCAGCATTTCGCTCCCCCTAATGAGCTTTTTCAAAATAAAAATGCAGTGATTCCTGTCTGCTAAATATACCCATCAACCTGCCAGCAGGGAAAACATGTAAGGGGAGGGGACTGGGAAAATGGTGCCAAGAGTGCAACTGTTGCAAGGCAATTCTCCTAACTGTGGGGTGCATCTGTGATACAACTGTAAGGATGTGGTAGGAACCGCATATGTGTGTTCAGTGTGTGTTCAGTTGGTGTTTGATTCTGTTCAGTGAGAGGCATGTGGAGTGTCTGCAACAGTGTTGCAGTGTGCCAGAGCAGAGTGAGACAGGCAGTGGCTGATGCAATAGCTGAGCTGTGTGTCTGTGCCGATTAAGTCAGAGAGGCTCCGTGGAGAAACTACAACTCCCATGAGCTCCTGGGCAGTCACCTGATGTGAAGAACCAATGAGAGGTCAGGATTCTCAGGCAGGGAGAAAGAGATACAATTTGCGGGCTTAGGAACGGCAGTTGGAGCTGGGAGCAGGAAGGGGAAGGAAGGGTGTAGGGAGCAAGTGGCTCCTACACCAGGTAAGATTCCCCAGATCCCAGGCAGGCCCCAATCCCCACCAGGGTAGTGGGTAAGTACTGAGGGACGTCCCATAGGTTAGGTACCCTGCCCTTAGGTGTGTGTGCAGTCTTGTCAGTGTCACGGCTGGTAGTGCTGTGAGCGCTGACAAGTAAGCACAGCCTGTGTGTGCAGTGTAGCTGCAGGTATCCGTGTGAGTGTAGTGGGTTGCTGCAGGTACAGTGTGAGTGCAGTGGGTTGCTGCAGGTACGGTGTGAGTGCAGTGGGTTGCTGCAGGTACCGGTTGAGGCAGTGGGTTGCTGCGGGTACCGATTGAGTGCAGTGCGGTTGAGTGCAGTGCTGTTGCTGCAGGTACTGTGTGAGTGCCAGTGTGTTTACTGCAGGTGTTAGGCTGAGTTAGTCAGAGGGGACCCGGGTGTGAAGGGAGAGGTAGAGTGGGTGCAGGGGGTCAGTGACCCACCTGCATAGGACAGGCAACCCCGTAGGCCCCTAGGAGTGTTCCCTGAAGTCACCAAAGGTTGCGGTGCTGCATGGACGGCCATAGTGGTAGCGAGCAACACCCTTAGGCCTCGGTCCCGCTGCGCTCGTTGGCGCGGGCGGCGGGTCGCGAGTTCCCCACCAGCAGGGGAATCCTCGCGAGCCGGTCCCGGTCCCCACTGGCTGCACAGAGCACTACACGCTGTAGCGCGTCAGCCGCTGGAGACACCAGAGAATGGTGTTTCCTAGCTTTGACGCGTGACGTGTGTGGCTGTGAGCCAATGGGGAGGGGAGGCTGCGGGAGGAGGAGAGGCTTCGGGGAGCGGGGAGGAGTGTGGAGTGAAAGCAGGTGAGTGCCTTTCTCTGTGTGTGTGTCTGAGTGCGTGCCTGTCTGTGTGTGTATGTGTCTGAGTGCGTGAGTGCCTGTCTGTGTGTGTGTGTGTGTGCCCGAGTGCCTGCCTCTGTCTGTGTGTGTGTGTGTGTATGAGTGCGTGAGTGCCTGCCTGTGTGTGCGCGCGTGTGTGTGTGTATGAGTGCGTGAGTGCCTGCCTGTGTGTGTGTGTGCGCGTGTATGAATGAGTGCCTGCGTGTGTGTGTTTAAACTTACCTTCCAGCTCCAGCCCGAGTCCGTGGAGGGAGGGGGGGGGGAGAGTAGCGGGTCCCTCCGCTCAAGCCACGCCCCCCCTCCCTGTCAAACCTCCCACCTCCCGATCAAACCTCCCACCTCCCGCCCACCTCCAGCTCCGGCTCCCGCTCCCTACAGACCGCAGATCGCGGTCTGTGTATCTCAGCGCACCGCCTGTCAGCAGCGCAGGTGCGCTGACTCTGGGAGCGGGGCCTTAGCCTAACTGTGTAGACAGCTAGGGACAAAGGGATGAGCGTGCGGAGCAGGCTTGCTGGTGAGTCGTCTGGGACCAGACTGCTGGACATTGAGACCCAGGAGGCAGACCGCTAATTCATCTGAACCTTTGCGAAGAGGTACCGGTCACCGCCGTGACCGGAAGGTACTATAACAACAAGTGCACCAACACCGGTCAACAGGCGCTGATCCCGCCTTAGGCTAAACTCTTTAGGAACACTGAGCGAGTGGTTAAAGAACTGAGCCTATACCAATAGAACAATACATGGACACGGTGTGTGCGGCACGCGGTGAGGAAACAGAGACGTTGCTCCCGATGAGTGGGCAGCCACTAAGGTTATACCGTTAGAGTATAAGTGCATGTTATGTGTTATTGCTACGTTGCATTATTACAGTAAAAGCCAGTTACAATCATGTGTGTTGTTGTATTTCTTGCCCAGGGAAATCTCACATCACGGGGATCCTGGGTAAGTGGAGGCCCTGCGCTAATTAAGTGTTACCACAGGCTCCCAGCTAGCGGAGGCTCAAATCTCCTGGAGCCGCAGGTTGTATACAGTGACCAGTAGTCTCTTTGGGGAGCATCAGAAAAAGGGCTACACAACAATAGAATAATCCTTATTGTCAATGTAGATGTAACCCTGTCCCCCCAACCCCCAATCGCAGATAGGGTCTATTACGGGGAAAACTATGCTTTACTTGGAGTAGTGTGATGCATACCTGCTGAAAAACAGTAGCCCTGAGTCTCCCGCATGATGTTAGGGTATAGCAACAGGACAGGCTTCTGGGGTATAATCTGATTCGTACTCACGGTGACAGCGCCTCCATCTCTTGCAGTCCCCAGTATAAGGGGAGAAATCCCTGCTTGAGAGTCTCTTTCTCATTCTTCCTGATAGATTTCTGTCTCAGGCAAGAAGTATACTAAACAGGATCTCTTTCTTCTTTATGCACACGGCACTGCAGTCAATCAGCAGTTCTTAGGGCCAACCTCCTCAGGATGTCCCTAGACCTACACTCCCAGCCAGCGGGCACCAGGAGCAGTCCTAGCTCTTCCGTAACTCTCTGGTAGAGTAAAGGGAACAGTCTCCCACCGCTCCCCTAAGGGAGGGCACACAGTATGCAGAGCCCTGCACACTGCTCACAGGTAGACCTTGCCTCTCTCACGGTAGAGGCAGACTCACTAGATTGAGGAAGTGCAACCCCTTAAGTACAGATCCAGCAGGAACCAGCCCCTTGCCCCTGATTGGACATCAGGCCTGATTACACTACACCCATGATTACTCATGGCAAATCTGCCCATACCAGAGATTACTGCAGGAGGAGGGCAGACCGATAATCGAAACCAACCAGGGCTACATACACAATGATATTGAATATAATACATTTTGTCCTGGATGAAACCGAAATCCCTAGATGAGGGAATATACAGCCAGAAGAAGTCTTTGACTTTTAATTTATAGCTTGGCTAATCTTGCATCGTTAGTTTTTGGGGTGTTAATAGTATTTTTAATCAAGCGTAAATAAAAGTGATATATTAATGTGTATCGCAGAGGAGGTCTTCACGTACGGAAGCTGGTGCCATGCACCGGGGTCCCCTCTCTTTCTGCTGAGGCTTATTCAGTAAGCTGCGATAGCGCCGATCGCATGAAAAGACCCCCTGACTTAAATCAGGGTTTCCGTGGGGTAGCGTTGTCACAGCTTACTGAATAAGCATCATGAATGCTTAGAGATATAAAATAAAAATGCCTTATACTGTGTTAAGTAAGGATGGGAAGTAAATCCCCGATAGGTGCTTCCAATATCAGGATAATGATAGCAATATAGCAAAACGTCCAGGAAGTAATATATCTTCTAAGAAATTGGCGTGCAGTGTATAGGCATAGATGCTCACATTGTAGCCATAATATGGGATATCAAATAAGGGGTGAAGAGCCCCACAGTGAATGTGTGAAGTGAGCACTCAACAAAGAGAGCCCACCACACACCCACGAATGGCAGCAGGACACCTAAATCCCTAGGCTTGAGCAAATGAATCGCCTGATTGCTTAAACAGACTGCATAGCATTGAAGAAAATAGTTCACTCACAGTTTGTAAATGTCCTGGAACGTACAGCGTGCCTCCTTCCGGTAATGGTAAATCACGGTGAAAAAGAGTTAGGGGAGCACTGCCTAGAAAAATTAATGGCTGGAGGCTGATAACAAATAAATTAAAAATGCTTTATTCTAAGGCATAAGTAGACCGAGCTACAAAAAAAAACAGGTTCTCTAACGCGTTTCTCGCTGTCGTAGTGCTTTATCAAAGAGTACTTTGATAAAGCGCTATGACAGCGCGAAACGCGTTAGAGAACCTGTTATTTTGTAGCTCGGTCTACTTATGCCTTAGAATTAAGCATTTTTAATTTATTTGTTATCAGCCTCCAGCCCTTCATTTTTCTAGGCAGTGCTCCCCCACTCTTTTACTGTGTTAACTTCTCACTAAACTTGGTACACATAGCGAAATAATTATTACATGGTGTGGCAATCAGGGGGATAAGCGTAGGGCGCGCAGGACAGGTGGGACCGCAGTGACAACTGCTTAGCCACACTGAGGCGGCAGAGAGCAACCCGGAGGCCCAGATGGACAAAGCCCCCGCTATCTCAGGGCTCATAACGTCATGTTATCAAACTCAGCAACGGATGTTACATATCGCTCACACAGCTAATTAAATGAAATACAACAGCCATTACATATCTCATTAGCATAGGCTTAACGCCATGTTAAGTTAGCACTGCCTCGCGTTGCACCTGTCTTACCTACAGGTGGCAGCTCTGTCCAGACCCGGGAATAGGGGGAGGGAGAGAAAGGGAACACCCGTTTTTCATATCATTAGCACTAACATCCGTTATACTAACGCAAGGGCCCGCTATGTCTGAACACAGCACCTACAGTACCACTGCGCTAGTGAGCTTGGAAGTTTCCAGTTAGCACTTAAGTCTTCTTAAGAAAATAAGAGAACTTTGTGAATCTGGGACTGAGTGATGGAGCCTGGAGAGAACGTGATGGAGAGAACTCTGCTGGATAGATTATAGATCTAGCAAGGGCTGATGCCTAATGTAAGTAAGAGCCCTGGCAGTGCACTAGATGGGGATATGCAACAGCCACACGCTGTACTTTTATTTGTATTTAGATGCTTGCTGTATTTACCTTTGTGCTGTAATAAAGACTGCTCTGAAGAACTATTGAATGATAGCCTCTGCCTGCGTGTGTGACTGCATCTACAACGTGGCTCTCAATCCACCCACATGCTCTTAAATGAGCAGGGATGGACATTCCTCTGTCTTTCTCACAAACCTTTTCACAGGGATTGCTCACATGAGCGATGTCAAACAGATTCAACGTTACAATCGTAATAACGTTGATGCTGTCTCGTTAGCCCTGCACCGTCCTCACATGTAGCTTTCATTACGATATTGTTTAATATTAATTCATGTGTCATTTTTGTAACAATTGCAATTGTTTTTTCACCAGCTATTTATACACAATCTCTTTAACAGGCACAAAAGAACATACCCTAATTAGTTTGTTGTGTATACTGATTTCTCTTATCTTAATATCTAACAGAAGTCTGCTTGTGAAAACAGGGAGAACTATTTTCCTAGCATCAAAGTACACATACAACCTGTTATGTGCGATTATACTAATGAGCGGACTGCATTTCCTCTTAAAATAAATGTTTTTGCGAAACCTTTGTACAGTACAATATTTCTTATTGATACATTTCAGCATAAGCTGTTTGCACTGTTTTGATTATTCAACCATTGAGAATAACAATGTGACTATTTCCAAATATTTATACATTTTCTGGGATCTGAGATATTACATTGTAATTAGATTTTTGCAATACAGAGTTTCATTGTATTTAGGTTAGATGAATTTTCCAGATGATACAGTTATCTAGCACCTCTGAAGAATGCTGTTCTCTGAATATCAGGGCTTTGCAAACTCTTGAAGTCCCTAAAAATAACAAGATATTGTTTAGGGAGAGATGAGAACATTGTGTTAATGCCTGATTTAATGTAGTTACATGGGAAGTCTAGGTCAGCCCAGTGGTTCTGCAGTCAATTCTGTTTCTAGTTACTGTATGCCTGGGCTTTAATCTAAAGATTAGAAGTTTGCATGTGGTCTGGATGCCTGGAAGCTGGGTGACATACTTAGGCTGCAATTATACTGCCGGCAACCGATGACGTCACCCGTCGCCATTGCAATGTAAGTTTAGGCGACGTCGCTGGCTACAAGGCCAGGGAAGTCAGACAGGTGGAAGGCAGAGGGATGGAGAAGCTCTCTGATTGGCCACAAGGACAGACCGTCGCTGAAAAAATCAAATAACAGGGACTACCAGATTTTTGGTAGCGCTGTCGCTTGGTCGCGCCATCACCGACGCGTGCACTATAAGCGCCGACGAAGGCGACAATGCACTATAAGCGAAGCCTTACAGTATGATATAGCACAGGGGAGCTCAAATCCAGTGCTGAAGACTCCCCGACATGTCAGATTTGAAGGGTATCTCTTCTTCAGCACAGGTTTAATATTAAACAGGTTAATTTTTGACTGCACCACATGTGCTGAAGCAGGGATATCCTGAAAATCTGACCTGTTGGGGGGTCTTGAAGACTGGAGTTGAGCACCACTGATATAACATGTGAATTATAAGATGTGACTTGGATTTTAACTTTGCCGAATTTATCACCCACGTGGACTACAGGGGTATTATTTTGCAATCTTCAACATACCGCCCACTTTATTGGTTCCAGTGGGAACCAGTACATAATGGTAAGGATGATAGAAACCAGCAAATGCCATGCTAACAATGGTAATATTGAATCAATGTTGATACACAATATTCAGAATGGTAAAGACCAGTAAAGACCACTAAATCCAACCTTCAGGATTAGAGAGGGGAGACTGATTTTCCTACATCCGGCATCATTTTTGATCTGCACGAATTTCACACTATCCACATAGGCGGATTGAATGAAAGAATGTGCCGTTTGCATTCACCCTCAGCATTCAAACCCTGAAATCAAAGAGACAGAGTGATAGAGACCTACATTAGGGGGCTATGCACTAAGCAGCGAGCTTTGCGTACGCATATACATTTTGTGACCGTACTAAAAGAAATGAAGCCAAACGCGGGATTCATTAACAAGTGAAGGGTATTCGTTAAGGCCGATCACAAAACTGCTCTATGGCGCGGGCTGTTATTATCCCACCTGCTGTTCTACAGCGCGATAGCGGATAGAAAAAAAAGCAGCCTGTGAGAGCTGTATGGAGACGCTGTGTCTCCATGCACGGCTGTTACAGGCGATCATACATTAAAAATATTAATTTTAATAATAATGTAGATGAGCAGGGGGTTTTCCTGAGCTGAACCGCATTGGTTTCAGCCTCGGGGACCCTTTACTTCAGGAGATACAGGTCCCGTTACTGTACCTCGGTAAGCAGGGAGTCCCTGGGCCAGAAATCAAAGCGTTTCAGCTCATGAGACCCCCTGCTCCTGCACCCTATTACAAAAATACATTAATGCAGCTTCATTACTTTAGCGGCTATCCACTAAGGCAATGAAGGGGTTAAGGCATAATAGCAGCTTTATTGGGGGAAATTTCCCCCACCAAACCTTGCAATATGTGCTTCCCATACCCCCCCTGTGTCCCCAACATCCCCAATACCCCCCTAACATACATTTAAAAAACTAAGCATAGGAATGTTAACATAGGCCGGCGGTGGCCCTCGGGTGGTCCCCGCGGGTGTCCGAGTGTACTCGTGTGGTCCCTGTGGGTGTCTGGGGACCACACAGAGGTCCCCGGGTGGTCCCCACGGTGTCCGGGGGTCCTCTGATGGTCCCCACAGGTGTCCGGGGGACCCCGCTGGCCTGCGGTACCAATCCTAAGCAAAACAAAACACAACAGCCAATTCTTTTAAATAAATATACCAACCTCCACACCCCCCCCCCCTGTCCCTAACACATACAGCACATTAATGGTCAAAATTACTATTATCCAGATATGGATAAAAGTGCATTTGTCCATTAAATATAAAACATTAACAAGCAGAAAGAAAATAAATAAATCTTGCACTCACCCCTGCCACGATGAAGGCCATCCTAATCACCATCCATGTCCTCCATTGCCACAAACAAAACAGTACAATAAAAAATACAATCTAATGTCCCCTAACCCCTTAATCACCTTAGCGGTTAATAACCGCTAGAGCAATTAAGGGGTTAACCAACTATCCCCAACTACACGCCGGGGAGGCCTAACCACCCTCCCCAGGCAACTACCACCACCCTCCACCCATTAATTTGCCCAATGTTGCAGCATGTACCCAGCATGTACCTGGGTCGTTTTGGAGATTGCCCCAGGTTTGTTTTAGAATAATCGTCGGCACTACAGTAATATGAGCCTGATTTACCACTATAGCAATACATGGAAAGTAAACACAAAATAGGCACAAAATAAAAGACATTTTTTTATTAGCTGTTTAGCGCACTCCACCTCCCCACACCCCCCATGGAAGATATGGCAGCTACTGTGTGTGTGGTGCCTTAACTGTGGCTCACAGGAGGTCTGATCCTCTGCCCATGGAGCCTGGGGTGTACCTGATTCATCTGGTTACAGCGCCTCCAACTGCAAGGGATCCCAATGGTGAGGGATAATCCTCTTACAGGAATAATACCAATAATATACACACTCAAGTATATACTAACAACGTTTACCATTGCACACAATAATATTGGTATCCTATACCACAGAGTAATATAGGCCCCAACCTGTTACCACCAGTGAGTGCCCCCAAAGGCACTCCCAGGCACCAAGGGTCCCAGGCACCAATACCCTGATGTCTCTGTTCCCAATGTCAAGGGATACCGTTTCCCTTGAAATGTTAGTGCACTTAGTTGGGTACCTGCCTGGGGCTCCAGCACCCGGGTAATGCAGAAGAACCAAGGGGATCCGTCTGATCCAACGTTGTCGTCCGCGATGGCGTCCGCCTTCGCGTGGGGTGAATTCCGGTATGAATAATATCACCTTACCGTCTTTACCATCTAACTGGTCTGGTCCCAGACCACAGGCCGCAGTCACCGCATGGTGTCTCACCGGTGCTGTACCTGACTATGCAGCTATTGGGGAAAGGTCCCTAACTATGGGCTTTCCCTATAGCAGCCACAAGCTACAGTTAATCTGGGCCTAGCTGGGGCCTAAGGTGGGAGATCTGGCCTAGTCCAGAGAACCACTACTCCTGGAAACTACTTGCTCCTCAGAGGTCCCTCTTCCGACTGGTGTGGTCCCGGATGCGCCAAAAGTATCAATTCCTGGCTGCAGGGGAATGCTGCAACTCATTTGGCTGTTTGAGATCAGATGGCTGCAGCTTCTGGGGCTGCTGGGGGTTGTAGTCCCCTGTGGAATCCTGTTGTAATTGCCGCTGCTTGTGCTGCACATGCGCAAGGAGTCCCGAAATAGCCTCCACAACAGAAAACACTGCACTGCGCATGCGCAACTGTACTGCGCATGCGCGAGCAATACCAAGATGGCGGCGCCCTGCAACGGGAGCCGCTGATGCCTTTGGCGACGCGCTCACCTGCCACAACAACCGGCACATCCTCTTGCTGCAGCAGAGGTACGCGGGGGAAACGGGAATCCGGGGAAAGGGACCCTGCTACAGCTGTAATAAGGAAGTGGTTGTGTAGATTGCGGAAGGTCCTTGTGGGTTAATTTACACTGGAATGAATAAGAGAATAATGTACCAGAGAACATGAATTGCCTGTTTGGACCAAAAATGTAAAACAGGCAATAACCAAACATTATTTAGAAAACACAGCATGGCAGCTATAAAATATACGGCCATTGATAATGTGCAATGTCTCGTGGACATGGCAATTGTACAGAATTATTGAAAAGCAGAAAATCATTCTGGACAGCAGGAAGGAATAAATTACAGCCTGATGGCTCCTCTGTATTGCCATGATATAACCATTTAGTTGCAGGTCTATCAATCCATGGTCTCCATCACTAAAGGGTTAAAGCAGCATTTATTGCAGACTTTTTTTTAACCCCATTGGTGCAAGAGAGCTAGTAACTCCTTACTTTGCTGTGCAACGGGTGAAACCAGGAGTGGCCAGCTCCGGGCATCAAGGGCTACAAACAGGTCAGGTTTTCAGATATCCCTGCTTCTTCGACTGAGTAACAGGGATATCCTGAAAACCTTACTTGAAGGTTCAATCAGTGGCTCCCTGCTTCAGCATGGATGGCTGAATCAGTTGCTCAGACCCCAATCAAGTCAAAGTAGCAAAAAAAGATAACATATTATTGTAAATATACGGTAGATAAATATGTTCTGTTGGGTTCTGTAGTTGCCAGTGATTTTCTTAAGATTAAATGTGATTCCTTCTTCTTTATATCACAACACACATGTCAATTATAATTAGATTGTAAGCTCTTCAGAGCAAGGACTCCCTTTCCAAAATGTTCCTGTTATGTCTGAAGCACTTCTCCCCTTTATGTGTTATTGTTATTATTTGTTATTTATAAGATTATGTCACACGTATTACCGCTGTGAAGCGCTTTGTATATTAATGGTGCTATATAAATAAAGACACACAATACAGCATGCCCATTGTCCATATAAATACCATTAGTAAGAGTGTGTCTAAAGTAATCTTTGTAAGAAGGAAATCACTGTCTGCTGAAGATAACATTTTGAAAATAAAACCCGCTTGGGGACAAAAAGAAAAAAGGGCAGTGGCACAGTCAATAACTGAGCAACTGAATGAGCAACCTGTGCTGAAGCAGGGATATCCTTAACACCTGACCTGTTGGTGGCCCTTGAGGACTGGAGTTGCCCACTCATGGTCTAAACCAGGCCTGCACAACTCCAGTCCTCGAGGGACGCAAACAGGCCAGGTTTTCAGGATATCCCTACTTCAGCACAGCTGGCTCAATTAGTGGCTCAGTATGACGGAGCCACTAATTGAGCCTGCTGTGCTGAAGTAGGGATATCCTGAAAATCTGGCCTGTTTGCGGCCCTCGAGGACTGGAGTTATGCAGGCCTGGTCTAAACAATATAAAAATTGGTATGGACACCGAAGGAAACAAAGCAAGACTTGCTGCCGCTCACCCCCCTGTGGGTTTATTTTGAGTGGGATGCCATGGATCGGGGAGGGTTGGGCACTGGGAGGTCCCTCCTGATGCCTTTTAATGGTGGTCTGCAGCTGGGCCTCCTCAGTTTCCAGAAGATTATCAGTCTGCGTCACTCCAGCAGGATTTTTTTGGCCCATTGCAAGCTGTTGATACCCCGCCCGAGGCTCGCGATGACATTACAGCCAGGTGCTGCATTGCTGAAGCGGCGGCTCCAGGCTGCCCTGGATGGGGCCACAGCTTTGTTAGCCGTGTGTAGGGCCATATTATGTCAGCCAGGTGGCGTGGTCCCTGGGGATTGTGTTGCTGCTTGGCATGTTTGGTGTGACATAAACCCAGTTTGCAGGAATTTATGATCAACAAACTTTCTTTGTTCTAAGGAAAAGGATTTCCACCTGGCGGGAAACACAAGCCTCCCGAAGAAAGTCATGGCAGGCAAAAAAACTGCACAACTAGTCACAGCTAGCCCTTAAGTATGATGTGGAACCCGAAGGAGTCTGTAGAAGAAGGAGATTGGAGATGTGAACAAGGGAGAGCACAGTCACTCTAGCCACGAAGGAAAGAGTTGGTACGGATGACAACTTTATAGATAAGGATCTTATGTCTATAGAAGTGTTTCTTAGAGATGACTGAAGGACCAACATCAGTTTAATGTCACAGGTTGAAGTATATTTAGGCATAATAAGGCTAGATAATGTCACACCTCTGAGTAGGTGGAGATATCATTTTTGAAAGTGTAAGCCCGGTACCAGGGTGCCTAAGGCTGCACATAATGACCTTGGTGTGGAAGTGTAATGGTTATGCTCACCACAAACCTGGACTGGACTGCGGGGCTGATGTGGGGATGTGAAAACACCGACCTTAGACCACAAAGCCGGATCTGGGCTGCGAATTCCATGGTCAAACGTAGCTGGGTCAGGATTGGAGAAGGCAGGGTAATCCGTAGACAAGCCGGGGTCAGGGCAGGAGGCACAGGAGCGATGGTCACGAGCCAGGGTCATCACCTGGAAGCTTGAGCGAAGCTGCTTCAGCATAGATAGCAGGAGTTCAGGAAGAAGGGAACAGGAACAGGGGATCCAGTGCTTCAGCACAGAACAGCTCTCCCTAGCCGGGTACAGCTGTGAGTAGTGGAGGCCACTGGAAGGTCACTGGGAACAGGAGATGCAGACAGGACAAGAAACACTGAGCGCGTCAGTGTAACCGCTTCAGCGCGACGAAGACTGCCAGGAACTGGGAGCTATAGCTAGAGGGCCAAGGCAGGCCAAACGGAGGTGCTGTGGCAAGCACAGATACTAGAGAAAGTCTATGTTCAGCACTTCCTGGGGGGAGGAGCAGGAGTTAAATAGAATAGGCAGCCAATGAGGCAGAGCTGCATAGGAGGCAGCAAGAAGCAGGATGCAGTCTAGATGCAGGAGCAGGTGATTCTTGATTGCAGGTTCAGACAGGGGTTTGTCTGGAAACACTATAGCTCTGAAAGGTTGAGTTCCATCCAAACCCAGGAGCGGATTCCTTACAGGAAGCCACCAAACTCTCTTGAAACTTGAGTGCTGGATTTTTGGATTATTGGAGTTATGCCAAGATCGGAATCCTGAATGATTGAATTTTATCTTTTTCTAGTACTCGTTCTTACTTAGGAAATTATTAGTTTTCGACCAATTACTGAAAAGGACTCTTCTATTAAACTCCTAAACATGCCGCTATCAAATGTGGTCTGTGGAAGCTCCGGTAGGTAGTCTTCCATTCTATGAAATTAATTGAAGGTGATCCCTAGTCGGAGAGTCGGGCCTCTGGTGAGAAGGTGAATCAAGGGAAACCAAAACTTCACTGATAATATACTGTAAGTACGGATATAGAATAAAGTATCTGTCATCTAAATTTATCATAGGTTGAACTTGATGGACATGTGTCTTTTTTTAACTTCATCTACTATGTAATTATGTAATAGCAATACTGGGTATATCAGAACAAAGGCTTTTATCTAGTTAGTACTGTTTTTTTTTTAATTGCCTTGGGCGAAGGAACAGGGAGAAAAAGTGTGTGGACATTTCACAACAAAAAGAGGAGTGGACCAATGTCATCAGCTATATTAAATGAAACAGTCCACAATAACTGGTCTGAAGGGAGGAGCTACTCAGAACAACTAAGGCTGGTTCTGTATATGGGACTATTAGTGCCTGATATAAGGCTGCATAGCTTCTTAAGACACGATCATACTCTTTGCTGAGAGATGAGTGGAGTCAAACATCTCTGACTCATGGCCAATGGCCCATCGTCCCTTATATGCCCTTGAGAGAGGGGTCTTCTCTGCGAGACTCACCCACGCCATCCAGATATCCTTTCTGTTGCCTCGTTCACAAGAGAACCAGGATGACATTTCCAGCTACGGAATCTTCGTCTGAAGGGGACCATTCAGCTACCTGTACGGTACCCGGGAATGCAGCAAATGTTTTCCCTCAAGCGAGGGTTACGGGATAATTCTGCTCTTTTCCATTTGTGGAGCTACTCATAATCATCTGACCAAGAGGAGATGATAGGCCATCTAACACCTAGATTTTTCTTTTAAATCGGTTTTTGTTCCCCTGTAGTTGATGTCAAGAGAAAAATAGTGTTTTGAGGCACTCCTTAAACTTTTGTGAAGAGGAAATGGTGAGACTCCCTGGCGAAAAAGGCATGGAGTCTGTAGCAGTTACAGAGACTTCATCCTCCAGTTCCTCTGTGCTGAGGAAACATCAGCTGCTTGGGCGCACTAACACAAGACATGCCCGTGCTCTAGTTCATGATTGGCAATAGTGGTTTCATTTTATGCTGAGCTTATTGGGAATGCAACTACTAATACAAAATGCATGTTATGGGCTTTAAATATACTGTAGCTCATACATGCATATGTCATAAAGTCTGACTCACTGCAGCTTTTAGTAGGGTAAATAATTAAGGTCCTTTAACAGAGAAGGGCAGTACTGAGCAAGTTAAAGCAGCAAATATGCAGACACGTCTGTTTCATTGGGTTCTGTAGTTGACAGACATTTTCCTAAGATTGAATGTGATTCCTTCTACTGTATATCACAACATATCATGACAGCATGCCTGGTGTCATAAATTAGTAAGAGTGCATATAAAGTAATCTTTAGAAGAAGGAAATCACTGTCTGAAGATGACATTTTGAATGAACAAGTCAATGAACCATGGACAGTAACATCGTTTAAGGGTTACTGTTACCCCTTTCATTAAATCAGACACCAATAAGTTCATTCGTAGACATCTTAAGGTGCATTTCTATTTAAGACAATTGGTAATGTTGGACACAGTAGGGAATTCAGAATGCTAGTGGAGAATCGCAATGAAGTGGTATGGCTACCTTTCTATCCAATGTGATATGTGTTTATGTATATTTATGTAACCCCCCTGTGGGCCAAGTGTGTGTACAGTACACACAGCAGCTCTTACTATTGGAGTGGCTTGGTAGTGCAAATACAATGTAATGTTCACAGAACTGTGGGGAAATCCCTTTGACCCAATGAGAAGTGCACATTTACTGCTCTTGCACTTTGCTTGTCGTGCTGTGTTTTACACGGTGTATCAATAAATATTCATATTTGCTATATGTTTGTGCAGAAAAAGGTGCTAAAAGCGCTACTGCGAAGTGAATAAAATGTCAAATGTGTAATGCTCACATAAACAAAATATATGGTACAGTATCACATACAGTACAGTATATACTGAATGTAACGTGATCACATAAACAACAAACACAATAGAAATATGAGGCTGCCTGGGGCAACCCGACCTAGTTAAATATTATGAGGCAGCTAGACTGCGTTGGTTAATTTATTGGTCAGCAACCCCAGGTACAAAGCCATGGGTAGATCATAGAGAGCGGAGGCCAAAATGCTAAGCATGGCAAATCTCTTGTGGATAAAAAAGGATAACAGAGCAGACCACTGTAAATCCCACCCAGTCGTAACACACTCTTTAGGCATCTGGGACAAAAACTGTAAATGCAAACAGGTCTCATCTATCTCTTCGCCTCTGACACCAATCAGACCCAACCCAGAGTTCCCAGCATCGCAACACTCACCGGTCTTTAAAAGATGGGAAGAAAAAGGGCTATCCTCTATTGGCAGCATGAAAAAAAGGGGTAGAGTTAAGCCATTCTCTGTTCTAAGGGAAGAATGTAATATCCCGATTACACACACACTCCAGTATATGCAGCTTAAACATTATGTTTCCTCGATACAACCACAAGATACCTGGACTAGATCCCTAACCACTTTCGAGAGGTTGTGTCAATCAGGCATATACCATGAAGGGACAATCGCCCAGTTTTATCAGGTATTGATACAGCAACACAGAGGGCAAACAAGCAAAAATATAGCAGACTGGGAAAAAGATATAGGTAGTACCATGGAGGGGGAAGATTGGGAGGAGATATATGAAAGAATAGCTATTGCTTCCAGATGCTCAGCGGTTAGAGAAACAAATGTGAAAATCCATCACAGATGGTATTACACACCTGTGCGCCTTCATTCTTTCTTCCCATCAACTTCCCCCATGTGCTGGCGTAATTGTGCACAAGCGGGCACGTTTAAACCTATCTGGTGGTCATGCCCCAAGATTATCCTATACTGGGGGAGAATAAGGAGACTAATAAAGGGGGTACTAGGTATAGATTTGACATGGGTCATGGAAACTGTACTTTTACTAAAACCTACAAACGGTCTTGAAAGGAAGGCAGACTACTTGACAACAGAAATACTCTCGGCAGCTAAAGCAATGATAGCGAAACACTGGAAACAGAATGACTCCCCACCAATCACAATGGTAGTGAATACAATGAACCATGTTATGACCATGGAAAGACTAACCAGTCTAGTCCATGACAGATTTAATAGTTTCTTGACAACCTGGGACCCTTGGAGGACTTATATATGGCAAAATCCAAACCTGGCTTAAGACAGTGAACTCAGACTCGACTTTAAATCAAAATGTGTGCACCTCTAACATATAGGATGTCTTTTATACTTTTATATAAATATATGTATACCTTTATGTCAAAGATCCCTGCGTGGAGACCATTGTGGATGATTCCCCTTAACCCTCCCCACCCATCCTTTTCATTTTCTGTACCCCTCCCTCTCCTCCCTGTTAAACTTTGAAAAACAATAAAATACAAGTTAAAAAAAAAAGAAATATGAGGCCGCCTGGGAAAGTCCTCCGATTGTTACAGATCAGATAATGAACAAAGAAAAAACAAGATATTTTCCGGCGCCTTTAATATGCTGATTAATGGTCCAGGGATGGGATAATAAAAAAATGTGTCTAACCATATAATAATAAAATTATATAAAATAATGTCCTGTGTGACGTTTCCGGAAATGACCTCGGGTGACAGTTGGATGACTCTCGGGGCATGTGGAGAAAACATAGAAAGTACATAGTGTAATACTGCAATACAATTGGACACTAAATCACAGATGGTTATATGAGGTACAAGACTGGCATAGAACCAAACAAACAATCAAAGGATGACTAACTCCACATGTCCTGAGGTCCAACTGTCACCTGAGGTAAATTCCGGACACATCACAGGACATTATTATATTGTTTGACTAATTTGTTATTATTCCATCTCTGGACAATTTATCAGCAGATTAGAGGCGCCGGAAAATATCTTGTTTTTACCATGTTATGTTTGTGTAACAGCTGGAAAGCTACAGGTGACCTCTAATCAAAAAGTGTCAAAATAGAAAATTGTATTGAATTAATACAATTTACACATGCTAATTAGCAGTCAGGCCAAACTTTGTTGTATTTTTTTTCAAATGCATGAATAAAATATATTTATGTCCTCTGGTGTATCAACAACCCCTAGCTCTATTCAACTAATCACAGAGCTTGTTGCAGCCTTAACCTATGTGTAATGCAGGAAGTGGGCAGTTTTGTGAGGGCTGTGGGACATGCAACATAGGTCTCTCCTATGCAGGTAGACAGATTCATTGTGGAAGCTGCTGTAAGTATATTTAGTGTAATACTGTTACCCCTCACCCCCCCCCGCCCCCTCACCCCCACGTGGGAGATCTACATGCTACTACATGATCTGTGGTGCTTTACCTGTTGCTTCAGGAGACTGGGAGTGATCTGCATTATGTTGAGACCAGGACAGGCTTTTGATCTTCTTCTTCTGAGTTGGTACTGTGCGCCTCCAGCAGTGATGGGCTCCATGGTGTATAGATGTCAGTCCCCACCACTGCATACTTTACCCCTCCTGCCCAAGGACTGATACTCAGACAGGAGGGGAGTGAACAAGGGCCTTTATTGAGTAGCAGCCACTGCCTCAGCTGTACATACAGAGGTGCCTCTCAAGGTTCCAGTCCTATCTGGATGGTGCTACCCCGATAGTATGGGGTGTTGAGTCAGATGGTCCCCCAGGCATACACCTGAGGGTGAGCCCGCTAATCCTCGCAATGGGAGAGACTCACAGCCCATCTGCTTACTCCGAACGCCAAAGCAGGACTGAATAAGTTTTGGCTCTTCCTCAGGAAGCAGGGGCAGGCCCATGGACTGTACCTATCCCTGATAGGCTGCACACAGGCCATGAGTCATCTCCGCACTCCTGTCCATCAAAGGAGGAGCACAAGGGGGCTTAAGAGCCCATAGATTTAAACTGTTACTGCCTGCAGCTAACAGGACTTACATAACAGATATGCTATGGGGAAAGAGAGGTACTATGAGACATACCAGGTTACATTAGATACATTTATTTATTCATAAAATATTTTACCAGGAAGTAATACATTGAGAGTTTCCTCTCGTTATCAAGTATGTCCTGGGCACAGAGTTAAGACAAATAATACATGTTGACAAATACAGTTACATAAGGAACAGGGTATACATTATATACAAGACATTGCATGCACAGTTAAAGATAATTTGTATTATGGTGACATCTCTCAAGATATTGGTGATGGAGCCCACTTGCAGGGAAGCAATATTGGGCTGAATACTTGTAAATGGGGACATAGAATCAGATGTAATTGTGGGTGAGAATTTAGGCTCCAGTGATCATCAACCAGTATGGATTAGTATAAAAACAAAAGGAAAGAGGTACCGATTCCACGTTATTGGTAAGACCTCGGTGTATTTTTACTTTGCTTGTCTCAGGCCGTGTAGTACTGTAGCTTGCATCAGTCAACAAAGATGACCTGTTTCTGAAGCAACTATTTGTGCATGGACCCAACCAAAAAATGGAATCTCCAGGACCATATGGGGGAGGATTTCCTACGTGACTTGTGCGTTTGTAAGATGGGGAAGTTAGAAGGCGATGCACGGCCTATTTATTTGCCATATCCATTCGTGCAATTACTGTACCACTTAGAGGAATCGCCCACATTTGTGTTTTCCTTTGGAAGTACCTTTATATTCTACATCTCTGCACTACATCCTTGGAATATTTCCCGTCAACTAATACCATCTCCAAAAGTCCATCTGGAGCCATGCGGTATAACAGTAAACACTGTACTTCAGGTCACATCTTAAATATAGCAAAAAAATACCCGGGTGCTATCTCAATGTGCAGTGTGGAAAAAATAGAATATATTGTATATTAAAACTTTTATGGGGTATAATGCCCCTTAACCTCGTGGTGCCCTCCTGTCACTCTGACCCCAACAGGATCTATCCAGGACCCTTGATGGTATTGGAACACAGAGAAGAAAGGGGGAGCACACGGTGACAACCTTTATAGGGTATGGCACAGGGTGACAACCTTTATGGGGTATAACACCCCATAAAGGTTGTCACCCTGTGCTCCCCCTTCCACATCTTAAATATACTTGTACTGGTTAGGAGTTTATTAACTCCTTTCTTGTGGGGAAATTATTTTATTGTTTTGGGTTTAAAAAAATAAAGTTTGATATATTTCTTTCCTTTACCAATCGTGTGTGGGTTTAATGTGTACAACTTGTCATGGTTTCTATTACTGCTATTATTTGTTAAACTATTACATTACTTGATATATTACCTTGCTGAAGGAGGTTTGAGGATTTTCAGCATCATATGTTCGGAGGAGGAGGAGGATGTCACCATCAACGGCAAACTATAACCAAGAGCTCTGGTATCTTACATCGGGACCAGACAATATAGGAGGAGATAGAAAGCAGTCACTGATAGGGAGCAAGAGCGCTACACAGGCGCACACAGGCGCACACAGGCGCACACGCTAAAACATTAAAAAAACGAAATCAAGACCCTCTCTAAAAAATTAGTAAGCGCATGTTACACGCTGAGAATTGTTACCAGATGCTCGCGGATATATCGGTTGGCTCTTTTAGGGGAGCTAGAACCAATGGTAGGTATTGAAACATCTTGGTATTTAATGTTTCTTACTTCATAAACACTGGATAGCACCTGGTACTGTAAGTGTTACAACTTTCAGTGCTATGCCATATGGCTGTGTGTAACATCTGAAGTGTCACATATAAAGTGTCTGTGGAGTTAATTTTGAAGTTGAAATTGGAGGTGAACAATACAAGAAGATCTGGATTCTGCTCTTCAACAACACCAACTCTGCAGCTGTGAGAACTAAATGCTGTGATCAATTGTACTCTTCATATCCTCCAATACCTGGAAAGTCTCTCCTTCTGCATCTCACTATGCCCTCCCAAAAATGTTTACTGTTTCCCCACTGCATTGTAAACTTTTCTGTTCTCTCCAACTTCCCCACTCCCTTCCTATCCACATTTCTATCTACTCCTTCCTGCTGCTGTGGATATCTCTCCTAACCCTGCACCCAGTCATATAAACACCTGCTCTCTCCTATGCCTCCCAGCCACCTCTTCCCCTGCTAATGGTCTTAACCTATCTGATTTAATACTGACTAACCTTAAAACTCTCCTCACAAAGCAAGCATCCCAATAGCCTGCACTCATGGCTATTGTCCCACACCTCCTACAAACTATTGTGGCCAAGCACTGCCAACTACAGAACTTATTCCCTCACCTGCGGTCTCTGTAAGTTAGATTGTAAGCTATTCGGGGCAGGGATTTATTTTCCGATTGTCTGATTTTGCTGCGCTTATTGTATTATTATAATCCCTGTACTGTATTCTTTGTGAAGACATTTTTGGTGCTATATAAATAAAGAAATACATACATTCATACATCTTAGTAGTGGCATGCTCTTGGGTTATTGGGACGTTTGCACAGTATGGTACTGTGTCTGAAAGTTTAATTTAAGTTTTCCCATCTTGTATATTTTAGTGACAATGGGTTTCCCTGTTGGTTTTATAAGTTGTTTTAAGGGAAATGATGGGGTTTAAAGCATGGCTGGAGCATCAGTCTATGTAGTCATGGCTTTTACGGAGATGGGTGTTTGTTTGGGGTGGATAGGTTCTGACGTTCATCATATGCATGCTATTTTCATAATGCATGAGTCTACATTATATATACTGTATTATGTGGCAGTGTGCAGGTTAATAGCCCGGGTGGCATCAGGCTTGATTGCTAGTAAATGTATGGAGCTAAATTATTTATGATTTTTAGCTGACCTGATTTTGCACTTGCAGTGGTGGAACCTATTTTACGTTGTGGTTTCACCGGTGTCTAAGGACATCCTGTGGATTTATTTTTTGGGGATTTAAAAGTACTCAAACAATGAATTCTGATAAGTTACATGCTATATTTAGGCAGAGTGCCATAATGGTACGAGGAGCAGTGTGGGTCAACAGATGTAGCAAAGGTATTGCACCCACTGGCACGTTATGGTGGCATATTCTGCATTATCACTGCCACTAAATCCTAGTCAAAATCTGTGATATTCTATGTTCTAATGCGATATACTGCATTATCACCGGGTGCAATAACCTTTGCTGCATCTGTAGTTAGACCCAATTATTACAGTATTTTGGAAGTGGGTTTGGTTAGGGAGACATTTTGTGCCACCCAAGCGGTGGGTTAGAGAATGGCTCAGCAGCCATTTATGAGATATTTTTCTGTTCAGTTAAGGATACCGGTCCTTTTGGTGGAGTTTGAAGCTTGTTGTAGGGCAAGTGGTTATTGAAACACTTCAACAAAAATCTTGGGTGCTGAATATACAGATGTGGCAGGTGTTATTGCTCACGCTGCAGTGTTACCCAACGCACAAGTGGAAGCAGCCACCAATCAAAATGAATAAACTGCATGAAAAAGGACCTAATTAATGCGTTATTGGATGCACTGGCGCTTGGCAGCGGGTGCAATAACGCCGGCTACATCTGTACATCTGTACATGACTGTTAAGCTGGAGAGCAAAGTATACATAATATGGCACTTCAGCTTCTCTTATCGCCTCTTTATGGATCGATCTGGAAGCTGTAGGAGAAAGGTTCATGTAAGGTTATTGGAGCAGTAAGGTGACGTTACGTTTGAAGGTATTAAAGCTTTGGATTTGTGTATAATTGTGACTAGAGATGAGAGAATGATATGGATTTCTGCGGATTCATCTGAAAAAGGCAGATTCATTTTTTTCCTTCTATCACTGAAAGTCCGCACATGGATTCGGATTTGGAAAAATGAAGTTGAGGATAACGAGCCCTGGGAGAGGGTGAGAGACCTGTTTTAGAAGACCCCTCAAACACCATGTGGGGCACACCTTAGATACTTGGGAAATGCTAATGAGATACACAAAGGGTATTTAAATGACTGACATTTCACACTTCCTAAAAAGGAAGTGTCTTCAATTGCCCTATAATTCTGAGTGTGTACAGGATGCGGAAAAGAGAGAATAATTAGAAGCTAAATTAAGCAGCAACTAAGTCAACAGACAAGATTGGCGTACAGACGGTACATTGAGGAATTAGCCCCTTCTAGAAATAAAACTGGACTAAACATGGTCATTATGAGGCTGAGACCATGATGTGATATAAACTATTACATTATAGCCACTGGATGGTAGGCTGGGGTTTCTTTTTTCGATCTCATTATCAGCTACATTTGTAAATAAGCCCTTCCTGTGCGTGCATTGCAGGCGCGGGCTGCACATCTCATTAGGCGTGGTAATGCATTGCTCTGACAACTATGGCATACCAGAACGCGTTTCTCCGTATAGATTTCGATTTGCATTGTTTTATAGATTGTGATTGACATTTGTTAATGGTTTGGTATTTACAGCACCTACGCCAGCTGACAGTTAGTGAACGCGCTGCTTTATGCAGTATCGAGTGTCAGCCAATACAATGCAGAGATTACCATAAGGAATGTTTACTTAATGGTGTGCGCAGTTGTGATGCGATTGTGCATTCCTTATGCTAATCACAGCACTGATTTCCTATGGGAATCTATAACTTTGGCAGAGTTGGACAAATGTAACAATCCCATTGGGTTTAACACTACTTTTTGCTACTATGTTTGTTGTAGATTGGTGTAGGTGATAACTATTTGGTGGAGGTTTTTTATGCATCACAGGGGAACTTTGTCAAGTAAACTAAAGGAAGCTGGAGGCCCAGTCATGTAAAATCGTAGAAATGTTGCTCGCGTTTGTAAAGTGCAATTTACTAATAATCGTCCAATCCTTTTTTTTACACAGAATTGCATGAACTACATGAAAATGAGTTGAAGGCTAATTCTGTTCAACTGATACAAAAACAAGGGTTTAACTGAGTGGTTCTCAACTGCAGTCCCCACGACCCCCCAACAGGTCAGGTTTTAAGGATATCCCTGCTTCAGCACAGGTGGCTCGATCAGTGGCTCAGTCAAAGACTGATATGAGTATAAATAGCCACGCCGTATCCTAGAAGTAGTTCTTCAGAGTTCTAAGTGATGTTCTCATGTAAGTGCTGTAAATAGGTTTATGTGTTGATAGTGTGCAGCTAGCTATGTCGCCTCACTTTTATTATTTTGGAGTTTAGTAACGTGCCCCTGTTCTTAACAAAAAGTGCCTGTAGAGAGGATCAGGGGGTTCATATCTAGAGGAGAGGTAGGAAGCATTGTTCACATAGAGTTGCTAAATTAGGAACCTGAACATATGTCAGACTGGCCAAACTGGAAGGTTCCAAGTGCATTATTGACTTCATGTGAGGACTCTATCCTTTGCTACTGATAACCAAGATAAATACCACTCTTGGTAGGCCCAGGACCTACCAGGATGATTCCCGAAAGCTTCAATTTTGCCATGTGTTTGTATCATCATGTTTATATACTTTGAAGTGTTTCTGAACTATGTTAAATAAACTCAATTTTATTGTATAAAAGGTCCTGGTGCCCTTTTCTATTCCTACTCTCATTCATGCCCAGCCTGCAGCAACCACACACCATCTTCATAGCCTGAGAGTCTGACCATACACTATAAAGAGATATCTGATGTGACACCCTCTAGAGCCAGGAAAGGGGGGTGTGGCAGGATGACTTGTGGTAGGGTCAGTATGAGTCCAAACAATGATTTAGGCCTTAACCTTCAGTGTTTTATTCTCCATATCACAACAAATAATAAGTGCACTGTCCCTATAAGGCAAACCAAATCATAAAACAAAAACCTACTCCCCTTTGCAGACTAACTACAACACAATGTCTGACTAACCCACTGACTGGCTAGCCCAGTTTCCATCTTTAAAAAATACACTCCGATATGGAAAAATATAATATCAAGTCATTTTCTGTGGTTTGGGAACTCTGTCCCAAGAGACTCCAGGCGCAATACCTTCTGGATACTACAAAACAGCTTTGCTCACTCAGTAGGGTTGAAACACCGGTTCCTTGAAGACAGGGCTGAGTCCAGTAGGCTTGTTCGCTCTCATGGCAATTCTGCTACTTGGTGTGGGTCCCAGGCGTTTCCAGTAGGACCTGCGTCCAGCAGGCCTGGGGAACCGTACTAACCAGTGTCTTTCCTGGTTGGGGAAAGTCTCTCTCCACTGGGCAGTTGACTGCTTGCCTTTTAAACCCCTTTATAGTCAGGAGTTCAGTCTCCTTAATTAGCTGCACCTGGAGCTATCTTCTTCTAATGTTTTTCACACATACAGTAGCTTCCCCATTTTGGCTTTTTTTGTTAAATAAATCATGACACTGTGTAATATGTCATGTGTTTTTGTTCATTGAGGTTGTATTTACCTAATTTTAAGACCTGGTAAGGAACAGATGATTGTTATTATGTCCTGATATGTAAAACAATGGAATTCAAAGGGGGTGTACTATCTTTTTCACACAACTGTGTGTGTATGTGTGTGTGTGTGTGTGTGTGTGTGTGTGTGTGTGTGTGTGTGTGTGTGTGTGTGTATATATATATATATATATATATATATATATATATATATATATAAAAGAAAGAACAATAGCGCTTCAAAATTAAATATAAACTCAATACAGTGATAAAACACAATTCTGGAGGAGGTGCTACCAGTGTCTACCTGTCCCTATCCTAGATGCTGCCGGTTAGGTCCACGGCCCCACCAATGCCGAGAAAGAAGAAATTGGTGAAGATGACCTAGGTGCAAAAGGAGGAGGGAACAAATTGTGAACTAATTAGAAATCCAAAAAACAGAGCACTGTCAAGGAAGGGGATCCCAAAAAACAACCGTCACTGGATCCAATTGGGAACGAGAAGTTCCTTGCTGCATACAATTAGGAGTGTGGATAATATATAAGTATATGGTGAAGATGACCTGTAGATTAATTGGAATTATAAGATGGTATAATCAGTGCAATACTTAGATGGGTTGTAGTCTTCTTAGAATTTAATTAATTATAAAAACTTATTAAAGTACAATATAAAACAACAATGATAATACGAGAGATGATTACACTATGTAGCTTGAATAGAGATAATGTCCCAATATTAATCCAAGTCTTTAAAAAGACTTTATGCCTCTTGGGTGTAGTTCCTATGGCATAAGATAATGCTCATACAGAAAAAACAATCGTAGTAGTTCTCCTTACCCTCCGTGATGATCTTCTGGGTGGGGGTTTGTGTAATTTATCTGCTTGTTGGCAGTGTAGAATACTGTTGGAGAAAGGGAGGGGAAAGGAGCGGGGAGAAGGAAGGGCTAGCCTGCCTCTTCTTCCTATTACTCCGTCGATTCACTCACCCCTCTTCAATGTATCAAAATATCGGTGTTTTCCGCGTCTCCAAGCGCACTGCTACCCTCTACCTCAATCTCCTCCTCTGTAATCGAACTGGGAGTCAGTACATCCAGCGTCTCCAGACGCACAGCTTGTCTTCACCACACTCACCGCTTCCGCATCACGTGGGGGAGCCTCTTCACGTCTCGCGCGACGTTCAACTTAGAAATTGCACCGTCTGAACTCCAATTCAATGTATCTGATCTCAGGCGCGCTATTAGAGAGGGTTGGGGTTCCCTACAATGCATCTGATCTCAGACGCGTTATTAGAGAGGGTCGGTATTCCTTACAATGCATCTGATCTCAGACGCGCTATTAAAGAGGGTTGGGGTTCCTTATTATGCATCTGATCTCAGACGCGCTATTAGAGAGGGTTGGGGTTCCTTACAATGCATCTGATCTCAGACGCGCTATTAGAGAAATATATATTTTGTTTTAATATATGCCACCTTTGATTACCTTTATTGAAAACTAATTACCGAAGCTGCCGATCGATTTGTTCTCCTGGGATTTATCAGCAAAGACCCTTCTTCCCAGGGTTCACTAAATGGCTACCTTTGAGGTTTTTAATCAATCCATCAGTCAGTGTAACTCAGCAGCTACAATGTATTCTTGTATTACTAATGTAACATTATCTATTGTTACTCTATTGTTACAGTTTGCAGCTCAAACTGCTGGGGACATTGGCAACACATGATCACAAACAAGAAAGTGTTGCAAATATCTTGAACTGCTAGGGACATGTGCTAAAATATGCTATAGAAATCAAAGGACGCTCAGTATATTATCTCATTAAAAATTGCATTAAGAGTTGAATAATTTAAAAAAAAGGTAAAATATTACCTAATACTACAGAACTGATTAAAAAAAATAAAACCCCCACACATGCACAGTAGGATATTGCATGGATTGCTTATATAAGCCAGGCGCAGTCACCTCACAGGCTGTGCTCTTATTACTGAGCTGCTCCTGTTTAGCAGCTGCGTCTCCAGCGACTCCTTCCACGAAACTTCTAAGTTGCAGATAACGTCTCAGTAAACATGTTTTCCTCTCAGCTGTCAAATATTTCCTCTCATTTATCCGAGAAAGAGAAAACATTTGGGGAGCTATTTTCTCAAATTACTGTCTTGCAAAAGAATCGTGTTTAAAAATGTGTTTTCGAGACAAAACAAACACTATGTTGCTACGTGTGTGCCTCAGAAGGCTGAGTAAGGTCCCTGTAATTACCGAGACCGCAGCCCAGCCTGGTGCTGCTAATGTGTGTATAATGATCACAGCAGCATTGGAGATTCTGATCCATAAACCCTGTAACATCGGAGTTCTCAACTGCAGTCCATAAACCCCCCCACAACAGGTCAAGTTTTCAGGATATCCCTGCTTCAGCACAGGTTATGCCAGGGGGCGCAAACTTTTTTCCCTGCGCCCCCCTACTGGCGGTACCCTCACTCCCGCGCCCCCCCCCTAACTCACACTCACCTGCGCTCCGGCGTCATGACGTCACGATGCCATAGCAACGTGACGTCACATGACCTCGCTGCGTCATTTCGACGCCGCGTTGCCATGGCGACGCAGGAAGGAAGCCACCGGAGCCTAGGTAAGTGAAGGTTTACAGAGGCCCTGCAGCTCCCCCGGCACTTAATTTAAGTGCCTTCGGGAAGCGCGCGGGGCCTCTGTAAACCCCGCGCCCCCCCGCCGGCGGTCTCGCGCCCCCCCCTGGGGTTCGCGCCACCCAGTTTGCGCACCGCTGGGTTATGCAGTCAAAGACTGAGCCTCTGATTGAGCCACCTGTGCTGAAGCAGGGATATCCTGAAAACTTGACCTGTTGGGGTGGGGTCTTGAGGCCTGGAGTTGAGAACCTTTGTTGCTGTGTGCTCACTGTGCTGCAGCCGTCTCTGACAGTGAAGGGGTTAACTAGTTAAAGACGCAGTCTGTTTATGAAATAAATCCTGTTTTCTTTGAAAATTAAAACAGAACCAAACAGTAAGTCAGGGGTGCGCAATCTTTTTCTTTGTGCCCCCCTGCCTGCTCTCCCACCCCCCAACCCCCTCTTACCTTCTCTCCGGCATACAGTAGGCAACGCCATGTAACGCTGCGTTACCATTTGACCCCGCAGCGTTATTTGAAGCCATGTTGTCATGGTGACACGCCATCGGATGCCGGTTGAGAGCAGGTAACAGAAAGTTACAGAGGCTTCGTGCGCTCCCCCCGCATTTAATTTAAATGTTGTGGGGAAGAGTGCGGAGCCTCTGTAAGCGCTGCATCCCCGCTCCCCCAGAAAACATTGCGCCCCCCAGTTTGCGCGCCCCTGCAGTAAGTGTTTAAGTGAAAAAGTAGTGTTACTGCAGATTTGTAAATAAGAAAGTAGTGGTACAGTGGTGCACTTCGCAAACCTGTATTTGTTAATAGGTTAAAACTAGGTCCTAGCGCCATTTAAAGGGGAATTTTCCCCTGCACGTTTGATTTTTGTTTGCTGAGGATTCCTTCCTCATACATTTATTATCAGTGATTTCATTGTTTTTTTTTCCTGGTCACTGATTTATTTTTTAAATGTGTATTTTATTTTTAAAACATGATCCCAAACCCTAAATTAAAATAACCGCGAAGACCCTCTCAGTTACTGTCATAACGGCAAGCAATTCGTGACATAATTGGACCTCAAAGAATCTTATGTGTGAAGCTCAGGGTTACACTGCTTCACTGAGAAGACCTTTTGTAGTCTGCATGAAAAACAGCTCAGTGCTTTTCAGGTGGGGAGAGCAAATGAGAATAATAATTATTATTATTAACGTTTCCATGTAAAGTGCCACCATGTTCTGCAGCGCGGTACAATGAGTAAGTATATTATATAAACAGAATGACATATAAATAAGGACACACAAGCGAGAACAGATATAGGAGGTAACGAGTGCCCTGATCCTGAGAGCTTACACTCCAGAAGGATTAGGGGACAGTATTGAAACAAAAGGTAATGTGGCTGCTCATTGTGGGACAGAGTATGTCTCAGGGAGGAGTATGGTAAACCTGCATCTCTGGTCCCATTAAGCTTTGGGGGCGTGGATGTTAGGGGTTGTTAGATAGCATGGAGTTTGGTCCAGCTGTACAGCTGGTCCCAATAGGGATGGGGGGAGGGGTGGATGTTAAGAGTATGTCAGAGAGGATGAGTTGCCATGTACGGGGTTTGATACTTTTTAAACAAAAATTATAACAAAATAAAAAATGGCTAAGGTTGGTAATTTGCCTTAAATTGCATTGAATTGAATTTTCGGGGGGACAGCAGCTTTGAACCCCTTGCTGACACAGGGACCAGCAGTGTACATTTTTTTTTTAATTTGAACCCTTTCACAGAGACATTACTGTACATGAATTTGAATCTAATTCTGTAATCTGCAATAAGATTTGACCAATGCCAAAAGTTGTTAAAGAAGCAGGATTATGTCAATACAAAAATATGCTTCGGTTTACTAGTAAGATTTATTTGTTTCTCCTCAGTATATCCATAGAAACATTACCAATGTAACCAACTCGTTACAAAAGCCATTTGCGTAACTCTGTGACAATCTAGATCAACATGCAAGGTAGGTGACTACGGGGCACGGCTTATGAAACAACAAATATTACATTCCCAATTATGAGAGCTATTAAAATGTGTCAGTATTGCTCGTGCTTTACAAGACTCCAACTTCTGGAACTCAATTGTGATGTAGAACGAGTTACAGTGTCGGCACCAGAGCAAGCTATGTGACCGTGGTTCCTCTTTCCTGGAGGATTATCGCGGTGTTGGGGTCCGATCCAGAAGCATTGACCTCCCCGTCTCCCCATCTCCCGCAGAGATGTTACGGCAGGCACCGTCTACGGAGCCACGCCCTTTTGCTTTTTCAGCCGCGGCTCCGGGGTCAGTGAATCATGGTACATCTGTAGCTGGGCACCACATGGTCCCTGAGATGTTTGGTATATTTCTGAGGGATTCACTTCCTGGGTCCAATTAGTTCCTCGATCGTCATCAGACTTAAACACATGGGTGGATTTAAGTCAAATATGTGCGATTGACTCCCTACTGGGACCAAAGGTGTTGATGAATCTCATCAGATTTATTCTGTAGAAACTTTTTATTTGAAGTCAACAATGTTAACCATTTACTAGTCAGGGCATGAGAAAATATTTTGTAAATTACTTGCCTCTTTCACTAAAAAAGGACACTCAATTTGCATCTTTAAAGCAAACATCTTCAAAACGTTCAGCGCACCGGTAACAATTGTCTTGCTATATATGGATGCAATCAATTTGAAATTGTTGCATACCACTATGCTAGAGCTGTAATGTAACTGTGAAGATCTGTAAATTATTAACTTTATGAATTTACTTTCATATCCAAAAAGTATACAGGCATACCCCGCATTAACGTACGCAATGGGACGGGAGCATGTATGTAAAGCGAAAATGTACTTAAAGTGAAGCACTACCTTTTTTCCACTTATCGATGCATGTACTGAACTGCAATCGTCATATACGTGCATAACTGATGTAAATAATGCGTTTGTAACAGGCTCTATAGTCTCCCCGCTTGCGTACAGCTTCGGTACAGGTAGGGAGCTGGTATTGCTGTTAAGGACGTGCTGACAGGCGCATGCGTGACCTGCCGTTTGCCTATTGAGCGATATGTACTTACTCGCGAGTGTACTTAAAGTGAGTGTCCTTAAACCGGGGTATGCCTGTATAGCTTTAGTTGATATTGCAGTTGTTAAGGCAATATTAAAATGCTTATGGTTACATTAGAAATTAAAATAATAAAGTCATGACATTCTTACTGGGTACCATCCCACACATAAAAGATATCATCAATAAACCGTGAACCATAAAAATACGGGTTTTGTGTAATCACCCATATTTTCAGAAAACACTGTTTAGCTCTCCCACAAGTTGAGAAATAGATTTGCATAGGATGACGGACCCAGCAGTCCCTGTCAACTGTAAATATAAGAGCTTGCTAAAAATAGTTATGAGGTAACACGAATCGTATCAACTCCAGTGTAGTCATGAAATTCCTAACTTCCAGTGTCACTCATACTTAAATACTCAACAGGTTTGATACCATTAGAATGGTTAATACAGTATTAGTATAAAGTAATTCCATATCACATGTAACTATACAGTAACTAATTGACTTGGCCTTTTTATATTTATATTGTAATGTCGTAATAAACATTGGACGGCTTGTGAGTATGGGGATTTGTCTCTCCTTCTCAGGGACGTCTTCAAAAGGCACTGTTTCTCCATGTTTAGAAATAATCAGTAAATAACCAAGCACATCTTTTGACACTTATCTTATATGCAAAAGTCTAGGCTGAGGTGTTCAGAGGAGAGGGTTAAAACAAACATTTTATACGTGGTTACAATACGAACATATACTGTGTCAGAGAGTTTTATGCGTAACGTCTTTTTGCTGTGAATTAGCTTTTTGATAGATGTGGAAAGTAACATAAAGAGGCGGATTATAACTTTGGAAACCAAATCTCATGTACAGCACACCTGTGAGTACGTTACCTGCATACGGGATAAGGGTTAATAGACAGCTCTCCAGCTAGCCTACTTTTCACCTTTGAAAATGTCCCTCAAATGAACAATATCTCCTCTCAATCTGTCCCAATGTACCATTTGTCACGAACAGCACACAAGTGAGCACGTGACTTCGATATGCAACCAGGGTTAATACACAGGGCTACTCTAACCAACTCAATATTAAACCCTTACTCAATTGAAGTCATATCTATCTACTTTCACCACCCAAGAACTATGCAAAAAATGTAATTAATATATACAGCTAAATCCCATTACAACGCGAATCCGCTTATAACGCGATGCAAGCGTGGCTCCCAATTTTCGTATTTATGAATACTTTACAACATGATTATTGGTATCTTAAATACTTTATTGTACAATGCTCACAATTGTTACATTATTTCTAACACGATCCGCTTATAGCGCGATGTGATTCTTTGGACCCCAAGCATAGCGTTATATGGGGGCTGAGCTGTATCTGTCAGGATCTCAGGTCCCTGTTTATTCTAAAAAACTATACACTTAACACACAGAAAAATCTTTTGTAGCAAAATGTGTTTACAAACGTAAATACTCTCTACATATCATGCAACAGTTCATTCAGAACCCCAAAGCATTACTTGTTAAAGAAATGTTTAATATATAAAAATACTGTGCTTTAGATAATAATATAATAATAATAATAATATGTTCTTGTATAGCACTGTTAGTTTTAAATAGTACTTTACAGAGACATTTTGCAGGCACAGGTCCCTGCCCCATGGAATTTTTTTATTGCATCTATTTTTTGGTACCTGAGGCACAGGGAGATAAACTGACTTGCCCAAGGTCACAAGGAGCCGACACCAGGAATTGAACCAGGCTCCCCAGCTTCAAACCTCAATGCCAGTCAGTGTCTTTACTCACTGAGCCACTCCTTGATTACAGAAAAAGAGTATTACAAGAACATACAATTACAATAAATGCAGAACAATTTCTTAAAATAACAGGATAAAACATAAACCAGAATTCCCTATACAGTACGTCATCATATGTAGCAGGTTTTCCCCCAGAGGTCACTGGCGTAGAAAAATGAAAATTCACGTGCTTGATCCCAAACACACCTCTGTTGAATTCTGATTTTATAACTCCAGGGCAAGACCTATTTTCCTACCATTCAAAACCACATAAGCCCACTCCTCTTGAAAAACTCTGCTGTAAAAAGATGTTTTAAAATCCTGACTCATTATATAAACACTCATAATTTAATTTCCCCAATATTTAGACAGACGCCATGTCCACGACTGTGTGCTTTCTCTCCACGCGCACGCCTGCATATAAAATGTGACAGCGTAATGTCTATTTTCGTAGGAGAAACAATTATCTGTCCTGGGCACCTCTTACCCGTGTAGCATGTGTTATGACATGATTTGTCTTATTGCCCCAATGCTGTATATGAAACTTTTTGTTATGTAGAATAGATGACGTCACATGATATTCTCATATTTAATAAAGTCCTCCAACTAAGTGGTGACCTGTTTCTCACCTCTCTCCGGGATGCACAAGTGATCGGTCAATGTTTCGTTTTCTAGGAGGCTGACAGTCTAGTATTTGGCTATCATTTATAGAATTCTAATCGACACATTTTATTGAGCCATCAGTGATAACCGCCCACCTCTCCCCCCCTCCCCCCAATTAAGCACACTCTAAAGATCTGCACTGACCCAGGAAGGGTCTTGGCATGTCATTTGCCCAAAATATATACAGGTAAACCCCGTTATAGCTCGGTCCTCAAGGTCCACCCCGAGACCATCGCGTTAGTAACGGGATCGCGCTAATTTTAAAAAAAATGGCCGCCGCGCGCCTGATCGGGAGGGAGGGAGTGAGGAGGGAAGGAAGGAAGAGGCCTGCACAACATGCGGGCCGCATGCCGTCTGGCCTCTCTGTGGGGCCCGCAATGACTCTGGCCGGGCGCCAGTTAATTAAATAAATAAAATAAAAAAGTTAAAAAAACCGGTGGCGATTCATCCCTCCTCCCAGCCCCCTCCCTCTCAGCCCCCTCCCTCTCCCTCTCAGCCCCCTCCCTCTCCCTCCCTGCCCCCTCCCAGCCCCCTCCCTCTCAGCCCCCTCCCTCTCCCTCCCAGCCCCCTCCCTCTCCCCTCCCTCCCCCTCCCTCTCCCTGCCCCCTCCCAGCCTCCGGCAGCCGTGTGTTTTTTTTTCTTCCGGAGAGGTCAGAGCATGCCGGGGGCGGGGCTTAGGCTTAGTACCGGGGAGAGAGGATGTGCTGAGCTGATCTAAGGTAGGGGGGGAAAAACGGGCTGGTGGGGGGGTGTTAAAAACGGGCTGGTGGGGGGGTGTGAAAAACGGGCTGGTGGGGGGGGTGTGTGAAAAACGGCCTGGTGGGGGGTGGACTGCTGACATGTGAGGAGGGGTGGGCTGCTGACATGTGAGTTGGGGTGGGCTGCTGACATGTGAGGGGGGGTGGGCTGCTGACATGTGATGGGGGGGTGGGCTGCTGACATGTGAGGGGGTGGGCTGCTGACGTGATTCTGCTGACATGTGAGGGGGGGTGGGCTGCTGACATGTGATTCTGCTGACATGTGAGGGGGGGTGGGCTGCTGACATGTGAGGGGAAGGGTGGGCTGCTGACATGTGAGGGGAGGGGTGGTCTGCTGACATGTGAGTGTATTGTGAGAGCTGTGTGCTGTGAGAGTGTGCTGTGAGCAGTGTGCAGTGAGCAGTGTGCAGTGAGTAGTGTGCAGTGAGCAATGAGAGTTTATGCAGTGGGAGTGTGTGCAGTGAGAGTGTGTGCAGTTGGAGTGTGTGCAGTGGGAGTGTGTGCAGTGGAAGTATGTGCAGTGGGAGTGTGTGCGTGCAGTGGGAGTGTGTGTGTGCAGTGGGAGTGTGTGCGTGCAGTGTAGAGTGTGTGCGTGCAGTGTAGAGTGTGTGCGTGCAGTGTAGAGTGTGTGCGTGCAGTGTAGAGTGTGTGCAGTGTGTGCAGTGTAGAGTGTGTGCAGTGTAGTGTGTGCAGTGAGTGCTGGGAGTGTGTGCAGTGTGTGCAGTGTGCAGTGTGTGCAGTGTGTGCAGTGTGCAGTGAGAGTGTGTGCAGTGAGAGTGTGTGCAGTGAGAGTGTGTGCAGTGAGAGTGTGTGCAGTGAGAGTGTGTGCAGTGAGAGTGTGTGCAGTGAGAGTGTGTGCAGTGGAAGTGTGTGCAGTGAGAGTGTGTGCAGTGAGAGTGTGTGCAGTGAGTGTGTGCAGTGAGAGTGTGTGCAGTGAGCAGTGTGTGCAGTGTGTGCAGTGAGCAGTGTGTGCAGTGAGCAGTGTGTGCAGTGAGCAGTGTGTGCAGTGAGAGTGAGCAGTGTGTGCAGTTTAAAAAAACAAAACAACGGGAGCCACGTGAAAACCGATTCGCGTTATAACCGATTTGCGTTATAACGGGTCGCGTTATAACGGGGTTTACCTGTATATATATATATATATATATATATATATATATATATATATATATATATATATATATTATTTAAAACAAAAGGTAACCACATTTAAATCTGAAGCACCAGATTTAGTACAATACTGAATATCTCATGATATTATCATGACACCAGATTTCCCTTTCATACTATATTTAAGTTCCAGAAAAGTGAGTAGCTAGGGGGATAAAAATGCTCTCATAGTTTGGGTTACACTTTGAAAAGCTAAGGTTAAACACAGTTTTATTTAAATGAAAGCACCAAACACCCAACTTTAGTGCCATACTTACTAAGTGGTGCTAAGCCATACAACAGATTATAAACTATTCAATGTAATTCATTACAATAGGACACGCTGCATGTTATGGGGCAGTAAGGTGTTTTATGCATAAGCACTGCTTTGTAAAAATATCATGTGCAGTCCCTTAAGCAGGTCACTGCCATTGGTTCATTTTAGTGCTAGCAGAGACGTCAAGTTTAATATCCAACCCCACATTGCCAAGAGACCTCAATGCATCTACATTCCCGTCTCAATAGGATGATGGGTCATCTTATAAAGTAAACAGAAGCAAACTCAAAGCATTCCAGCTCTACAGTATAAGTTGATGACTGCTGCTGAATACATACTTATCTATTATTTATCTCTCTGCAGGGATATAAAACCCACATAGCTAATCATAGCCAACAGCACTGCTGAAAACACCTACCCAGCTATTATCTGCAGGAGCGCTTTGACTTGACAGTCTGATTGTAAAGCCCAGGGGGACCCAAACTTAGTTTTTCCCTTTCTTAATTTAATGTTTAACAAATCCTTTAATCACCCTAAGTCCCTAACATGCCTACAGAGAACACGCTGAAAGGGAAATGAAGCTGCAAGCTTTGCGCTGTCTGCTTTGCAAACTGTAAAAAAGGTTTTGTTCTTCATTAAACCCTCCTGCTGCTACAGGGGCAGCAAAAGGGTAATAAAAAAAACGAATATAGTGCTTTATTTATCAGGCCTTGGGGGGAAACTAGTACAAAAAAAAGATAAAAAAATATATATTAATCATCAACTGGATTATTTTTCTTCGTAAATCTGGTGCAGGGCGACTTTGTTAAACCCTAATAAAACAGAGGAAATATCTATTCCTCTCCCGAGGAGAGTCGGTGTCAAAGGAATTAACCCGCTTCTCCGCCAGGCCGTTAAAGACCCCTCCGGCAGCGAGGAGATTAAACACATTTTACATACAGTGTCAGACCCAGGTGATGCCACAGATATATGTGCTACCTGAGGCTTGGAGGATTTGATTTAGATACAGGTACAGGTGTAGCAGACGTTACTGCTCCCAATGATGGGATGCATTGTGCTATCGATTGTGAGCTATTTAACCGTACATCCAAGACCAGCAACAGAAAATGCAGCACACCGAACTTCATACAACTTGAAAGGAAAACCATTGAAGCAAAGTGGTAAATTCTTGTGTGTTTTCATACAAAGAAATACAGAAACAGTGATAACAATGCGAGACCTGACAAAGGGCCCAGTGGAGGCGTGAGACTTTCTTTTCCAGTGCTCCTCTCTGCTTTATTATATCGTATTGAGACTCGGCTCCAATTGGCGTCTTTCCATAAACTTGTGTGAAGTTTGGTGTTCTGACTTTTTTTTTCATTATTCATTTTGAACTTTAAAGGAGCAGTTCAGCTAACCAGGACAAAAATATATATATATAAACTGAATCCTTAGAAATATCCAATCACCGTTAAATAAAACGGTCTTAGTTATTTCTGTCTTGTGAAAAAGGCATATTACAGTATGTATCACGTCTTGAGGAGAGGAGTTAAGCATATCAGCTGCTTCTGTTTACTTGTTTGAATAGTGATGGCACCATAATTACTTTGGAAACCAGGGGGCAAAGCTAAGAAAACAATTAGGATGATTGGCAAACACCTTATCACTGAAAGACATCAGATAAAGATTATTACTCCTGACTTAAAGCTTTGGATTATCATGGAAATGTTAAAAGTTTGAATATATATATATTATGTAGCCTAGGCTGGTCCAGACTGCCTCCTGTCATGTAAGTCCTGATAGCTACAAGCTATGACAGGTTAATCCTGGGGCTTTTGACCCCCCCCCCCCTCCTGCTACTCTCTGAGTGACGAAAGAAGCGGTGACCTGGTGTTTGCATGCAGCCAATAGTGGTGCAGACACTAGGCCCTCCCCTTCCAGATCTCAGAGAGGAAGTGCCCAAGAATTAGCAGTCCTGGTCTGGAGGAGGAAGGGACCAGTAGACTGTGAGTCTCTCCCATCGGGGATGAGCATGCCCACCTGAACATCTGATTGATAGAGGACCCTATGCTATCAAGGGGATCCAGCACCATCCATAGGAATGAATCCTAGGAACCCCTGCAATGCTCTATCACCATCATGTGCAGTGACTGCAAGAATAAAGCCCTTGTTCTTTAATATATCTGTCTGAGTGTCAGTCTTTGGGCAGATGGAAGGTACAGTATGTTGTGGGGGTGCTGATCTCTGGAACCCTGGAGCTCACTAGAACTGAAGGCGCAAGCACCTGAAAGAATCTCAAGGATCACAAAAGCCTGTCCTGGTCTCCATCACATCGCAGACAACTCAGATCTCCTGACACTAACAGGTATGCCTCTGCACCACACTGGCAGTATCTCCCAGAGGGAGGGGGAAACAGTGCTACAATTAAAAAAACATGTACTTATATTTAAGTATTTATAACATATTTACATATATGTGTTTTACTATAAGGTGTCAGTTAGCTACATTTAACTTATGTGACACTATGCTTAATTTATGCAAATATTTGATTTGACTACAGTATTCCTCTATTCCTGTGGAGTGACCACCAGCCATAAAGACCCCCCCCCCCCCCCCCCCCAAGAAAAAAGAAACTTAGGCCAAGATTCTCAAAGCTGCAAGGTTGCTATTCCATGCAAACTGGCATGGAAAGTCTCACTCCCGTGTCAGCTCGCATGGAACAGCAATCTCTCATCTTTCAGAATCTGAGCCATAGACTGGTTTGAATGGAAAACAGCCACAGCTTTTATTAAACATTCACAAACATTATCCTTGCCAGCAAAACATCATCAAATAATATCCCGCTGCAAGGCTAGAGCATTAGCGCTCCCTACCAAAACAGGGCCAGAACCCATACCATCAGCCAAATATGCACCAGCTCACCACACCATCCGGTCGGCAGCTACCCTTTTTATGCCTAAAATTGGTTCTGTGCCCCACAGATTGCCAAAGCCCTTTTATACCATTATACAAACTAATGTTCAACGTGTCTTACCCAATCTCTGTTTGGTGTTTCTGTTCCCTGTACCCAGAGACTCAGAGTGTATTAAAATATACTTTAATATAGTTTTAATGTGTTTAAACATTCGGAACCGATGTCCAAACAGGCAGCCCGTACAAACCCAGAGGAGCCGGAATGTCTGCTGAACATCGGAAATCAAGCAGCCAGAGGATGCCCAGAGGTGTGAACAGCATTTGGTAAGCGGGGAGAGGTGAAGTACTAGGTCCGGAGAGCAATGGCAGTCCTCCGGGATTCCACTTGTTCTGCTAGATCTAGTGGAGCCTGCCCAGCGGGTGGCATTGAGATGGCTGTGGGGGTATATGGCAGGCTTGCGCATGCCCCTTAGCTGCTTAGAATTTCCTGCTGACCCGGCTTTTCTAGCCGGCTCGGCTTCGATTGGTTGCTTGGGAAAGTTCCCACACGCTGATTGGCTATCTGCTCTGTTTCTATTTTATGAATGAAGCAGAGAACACTATGAGAAGCCCTGAGTCAATCAGATCGTGTGTTCCCCTTGAGTCTGAGCTGAAAGATCGCGTGCTGGATTTTCAAAGATGCTTTGTTTGTAATAGCAAAGGAACCGGCTTCGATTTCCAAGAAGTTCTCAGAAACGAACGTAGCGGACGCGGCTGGGATTTTAAGCCGATTTGAGTTCCATTAGATTTGGACTAACCCACGGTCAGGAGGGACCAAGTTCTCAGAAGAGAACGTAGCGGTGGCGTGTGGAATTTTATGCCGATTTGGGTTCCAGGAGATTCAGGGGTAAGTCCCGGGCAGGGTAAAACTCTCCCATAGAGTTCCCTGCACCTAGGAAAGTCTAGTTTTCGACCCCAGTCCCATAGTAAGCGCGTCTTTTTGTCTGTATTTTGTTTTCCGTTGTGTGTAAGCGGAATTTATGACCAATAAATTACAATTTATTTCATTACCTTGTTTTGCTCAATGAATGATCCTGGTAAAAAGGTGTAAATAACCTGGTCTCCCGTGACAGGCTTATGTCTACACTAAACCATTAACAAAAAGAATGATTCCTGCTTTCCCACCAATTAGGCTAAAATAAAATAATAATCTCGTGAAAAAGGGTTATTTTGCTAAACCCTTTGGCCAAAGCATTTATAAGCTTGCAAGCCACGACAAGGCATAACCGTATGCAGGTACCTAGACTAAATATATGTAATAGTTGTCCCATGGACTGGTGAAAAAATGTGTGAAAGCCCTGAAGGGGTTAAATAAACATAAGCTTATGTGTGTAGTGCAATAAAAATCTGGCTAAAGCCAGTATCATAGTTACCTTACTGAGAGGCAAATTGTGGGTGCACTAGTTCCCTTGTGAATATAATAAAACTTACACATATTCCTCTCCACCAAGGTTATTGCCAAACTGAGATTTCAACCATACAACCTGGTGTCAGCTCATATTACTGCCCAATACACATAGGAATGCCCAATTATCCACACCATGACCTACAAGATAAATTATTGTATATAATGTATACCCTGTTCATTTATGTAACTGTATTTGTAACCATGTATTATTTGTCTTAACTCTGTGCCCAGGACATACTTGAAAACGAGAGGTAACTCTCAATGTATTACTTCCAGGTAAAATATTTTATACATAAATAAATAAATAACATAAACAGAAGAAAAAAACATTTAACCTAAATTAATTAAATTAGGCTGAATATTACTTTGATAACACTAAGGTTCCCTACATTCAATTTGCATCAGTTCTTTCTACTTTTGGTCCAATCTCCCCACTTCTATAGCTGCACTAATTCGGAAATATTGTGTCATAAAATCCCCAGTCAAAAGCTTCAGAGCTCCTAAACATCTCTTAAAAACCTTGTTAGGCTGATATCTTGATAACGGGTGAATAGTTTCCTGAGTAAGGAACAAACCGACCCCTACAGGCTTGACTAATTGAAAGTCCCAAATCAAACTAACTGCACATGAAGAGCCCGGTAAACCAAATAAAAAAGCCCACACGCGTTCTCTTCGTATCAGCTTTTTACTTTCTTATTCAAAACCTAAGCATCTACTCTGATGCCAAGACATCACCCCCCCTGCCTGAATTTCCACTGGTCTCTTTGACTTCATACTGCAGCTGATTATTTTATAATAGACAGATTTATTTTTGTAAAAAACATGCAAGATTAGCCAAAGTGAGCACACATTCTTCTGTGAACAATGAAATAAAAGCTATGCACATTCCTACATTCCTAGGAAACACTGACCATTAATTAAATTGAGTACATGTTAGACAAGGAATGTGTGTCATGCTGTATGTTGCCTTGTTTCACTGCTGCAGTACACTAAGTTGAAACGATTATCCCCCACCACATACCCAACCTTTAGTGCCCTGGGAGACGGGGAGCTAGCATCCGCTCTATCACATTGCCATTTTAATAACACATTAGGAGCTGTATGGGCCTTTTCTAAGCTATGCATAAGTAAAGTTTTATGTCATTGCTGCTGTAGACATTGACTGTCTGTTTTTACATACAGCACAGATGTTACATAATTAGTGGTTGGCCGCCAGGTGTAAATTGGCAATTCTGACAGATGTTAAGGGTGGGTGTAGCACTGCCTGTCTGGCACAGCACAGATGGCACGAAAGGGGCTGACTTGTTTGGGCCACAACTACTAATAGATTTTGAACATTCAAATATGCATAATATATGATGTCGAAATTGGTTTGTTATAGCAATAAGATGATGTTGATGATGTTATGGTGGTTTGTGAAGTGATGATATGACTGTGGGTAACGGTCAGTAAATAACTGCAGGTTAGCCAAGTAGATAATTAACCCCACCTTGCTTTGTTCCTCTGATGAGGGTCCATTATTGTCCATTAAACTAAATCTATAAATTCATTTGTGGCGACAAATTATACCAGGCAAATACAGTATGTAAAAAAATAAGTTCTAATATATATAATTTTGTTATTGGTTGGTGGGAGGAGGTGGAGGAAATAAATGGGGAATTTATTAGTCATGACCTTGTGGGCCTCTCCTCCATTAACTTTTTCTGGATCCGGTGGGGCCTGCAACTGTAGACGTTAAAGAGGGTAAAGCAGCATTTTTTTTTACAGGATGGGAACCAGGAACTCCCTGGAGCAAAACAATATGATTTTGAGTTCTGGTGTCCTTATTGGTAATTGTATCAGTATAACTTCCTGGTTGAAAATGTGATGTAGGGGGTAACCAGACTCTCAAATAAAGGTTATCATTTATCAGGCCCATTTTGGTTACCCCTATCCAAGTATAAGGGTTCAAGAGAGTTAGCTCTTGGACCCAGTAACATTGTATGCTTCAACTGTACTTTGCGTAAATAAAGTATGTTCTGTGTTTTCATCTTTCCAGGCATGCCAGTGAGCAGGGATTGCTAGGGGATGAGTTTCAAGGGGGTTTTGAGGAGGAATTGTTGTGAATGTGCCTAGGTAGTTGGGGTCTGGAGTTGTCGGTTCCCCTAAAAATATACCCGAGAATCATGCTTGATTCCCAGATACATGTAGGCACATTGTCCCGGCAATATCTCCCTTTGGAAATGCAAGCGCGACTAGGGTTCCCTGCTTTAGCATAGCCCAGAAAGGTGAATGGGGCACAGGGATGAATATGTGTCCCTGTAGCTGAGGGGATCCCTAGGTTAAGGGGGGTACCCTAGTTAGTGCCCATGTAGCCCAGAACCTGTATTGGGTTTGTGGGAGCTCCATCTGTATATGAGGTTGTAATGGGACTCTCAGAGTCCAGGCTAAGTCCAAGCGATAGTGTGTGGGGAATACAGGCTGATAGGAATAAAAGTACATCTTTCTATTCTATTCCCCATTCACAGAGACTTAGGGATGTATTAAACTATATGTTATTAATACAGTGTTAATACTGTAATATACTGTTGTGTACTGTAATGTGATGGGACTTTCGGAACCGATGCCCAAACAGACTGCTAGGGCTAACCCATAGACCCCAGTAAGTCTGCTGGACATCGGAGTTCAAAGTAGCCAGATATGCCAAAGGTGTGAAAGCCATTTGGGTGTCAGGGAAGGGCTCAAGTACCCAGGTACGGGGAACAATGGCAGTCGTCCGGGCTGCCATTTGCTCTGCCAGACCTAGTGGAGCCTGACCCAGCGGGTGACATTGAGATAGCCAGGGACGGAGGTGGCAAACTCACGCATGTCCCTTGGCAATTTCATATTTCCCGCTGGCCCGGCTTTTCATACCGGCTTTGCTCTGATTGGCTACTGAGAAAGTTCCCACGTGATGATTGGCTGCTGAGTTTCATGAATGAAACTCAGAATACTATAGAGAATGTCTGAGCCAATGATAAGGGAGATCCCCAGTAGTAAGAGCGCGGGCTTTTCAAAGTTGCTCATGCGCGAATAGCAGAGCAACCGGCTTCGATTTCAAGCGAGAAAAGCCTGCCTGCCAGATTCTAAGTCCCGACTTCTGCGACCAAGTTCTCAAAATCGTACGTAGCGGACGCGGCTGGGATTTGATGCCGACTTCTGTTCCAGAGGATCGGTGGTAGCTCGCGGTCAAGAAAAATCCACGTTCTCAGGAGAGAAGGGAGCGGAGGCGTGTGGAACTTCCCGCCGATTTGGAAACCAGGAGATTCCGGGCTGAGTCCCGGTCAGGGAAAAACTCTTATTTAGAGTTCCCTGCACCTAGGAAAGTCTAGTTTTCGACCGCAAACCCCCAGTACATGTTTCTTTTCATCTATATTTTGTGTATCATAGTGTGTAAGCGAAATTTGTGCGAATAAACTTCAATGTATTTCATTACCTTGTTTTGCTCAGTGAATGATCCCGGTTAAAAAGGTGTAAACTGCCTGGTCTCACTTGACACAAAATACCATAAGATCCTTGTTGTGTGAAAATACAGTTCCTGAGAAAGGATTAATGGTGCCAGGAAATAATGCAGTTACTGTAGTTTTAGTAGCACAGAAGAATATTATTTAAATAAAACACATTTATCACAGTGTATTTTCTGAACTCTGTCTTCATGATGTTCTCCTGCTGGAGTCACACAGGGCTACAGTAAACACCCGTGGCTGTTACAGCATCATGTGTGCAGCAATCTTTCTCTATATCGTTTTCGTGACAAACCGCTTCACAGACCTTACTGTAACTAAAGACATGTAATATAGTGATTATAAGAACCTGGTGACAGTGAGGCATGGTCTGCAGGTAATAACAAAACTTCATCATTTGCCAATTTATTTAGCCAATGCATAGGTGGGATGCATTTGGAGCAGAAAAGGCATACCGTAATAAAAATAATAATAATTTTATCTTGTATCGCGCTGATAGTGCACCCATAGAATTTGGACAAACACAAGTCCCTACTGTGTAGAGGTTACAACCTCCCTGAAGCACAGGGAGATAAAGTGACATGCTAAGGTCGCAAGGAGCTGACACCCGGAATTGAAACCGGGCCCCCCTGATTCACTTTCAGACTCCGGGGCCTCTTCAGATAGCTTCTATGACTTTGCTGCTATCTCGAACGGTTTGTAATTTGTGTTATCACGGTATTCAGAAAGAATCTGAAACCGTGAGGCAGGAAAATGCCAATACTGCTCAGGACAGCAGCGATGAGATCTCAGCCTCTCTCAAAGTTCTCCCAGTACGATCTGGCCGCAGCTGTATAGAGAGCTGAGCAGAGAGAGCCGCCTCTCCCTGCACTGCTCTCACAGGCGATCAAACTGTTTTTATTTAAATTCTAATAATTGTGTGCAGAACTATGGGGTCTCCGGAGCTGAACGGCATTAATTTCAAGTCCGGGGACACCCTGCTTCTTGAGATACTGGCCCCGTTATGGGGTGATGGTATCTCCTATGCATTTAAATATACCACGTGGTACTCTCACAATCCGATTGGTTCCAGGACCATCCCTTAAAGATGATGTCACATCCTTTTAAAAAAATGGAACGTCACCTGGTACTTCAACCAATTAGATCGGGGATCAATCTGATTGGTTGTAGCACCATGTGATGGCAGCCATTTTGTTTTAAGGATGTGACATACCGCCCTTGAAGATGACGTCACGTCCTTAAAAAAAGGAACCCTGTCACATGGTACAGCATCCGATCAGATTGGAGCTGTACCATCTGACACCAAAATGTGATGTCACAGGCCTTGTAGAAGGCCTGTCCCGTCTCATTTTAGCTTAAGAAGCCTTTGGGACAACATCCACCCTATGAATTTAATGGATTACAAATAACAGGTGAAGAAAGAAGACGATAAAGAAGAAGATGGACTTACCGGCTGTTGAGGATCATTGCATCGAGTGTCAAGAGGTTCCTGCTTTGCTGATGGACTCGGAATCGGATGGTGAAGAAGTCAAAGGTAAGAAAAACATTGATTGTATTTTTTTTTTCATTGCGTTTTTTGGATTCTTGTTTTTTTTTAAATTCTGTTTTATTTATATTTTGTTTTTTGGATTCTTGTTTTTTCTAAGTGTTTTTTTTATGCTGATTTTTTCTAATTCGGTATTTTATGCTTGTTTTTTTATGCTTTTTTTTAGGTTGCCCATTGACTGCCTATGTGTTTATCTATGCCCATTTCGGGCTGTAGAAAAATACAGTGACAGACAATGCATTTATTTTGGAAAATGCTTGTTTTTAATTGTTATGTTTTTTGTATTTTTGTTTCTTGTTTTTAGTTAATTATTATGTTTTTTGTAGGGCTTGTTTTAATTAAATTTAAATGTTGTTTACAGGTGCGCCGACGAGTATTCTAAAACTTGCCTTAAACTTGCCTTGGAAAATCTGAGGCTATCACCAACAAGACCCAGGTACATGCTGGGTACATGCTGGGTACATGCTGCAACATTTCAGTGACATTTCTGCAGAGACTAATGGCACATCGGATTAACACAGCAGGGGTCCCTGGCAGTCCCATTCAGTTTGCCAGGACCCCCACTGTTAATCCAACGGGCCATTAGTCTGTCTGCAGAAATGTCACTGAAATGTTGCTGCATATACCCAGCATGTACCCAGCATGTACCTGGGTCTTGTTGGTGATTGCCCCAGATTTGTTTTAGCATTCTCATCGGCACTACAGTAGGTGCTTTGTTTATTTAATTTTTGTGTTGTTTAGGTGCTTGTTATTTTTTAATTGTTGTGTGTTTTTTAGGTGCTAGGTTTTTTTTTATTGTTGTATCTTTTTGGTGCTGTATTATTTTTAGGTTACCCATTGACTGCAATAGTGGCTAATCATGCCCATATTATATGGGCATGATGTACCACTGTGCCAATCAATGGGTAGAGGGTGTGGATAGTTGCACCAGGAGGATGGTTAGGCCTCCTTGGTGGGTAGTCGGGGAGGGGGGTTAACCCCTTAACTACTATAGTGGTTACTAACTGCTTAGGTGATTAAGGGGTTAGTTGCCATTCGTTTGTATTTTGATTGTACTGTTGCTTCCCACTGAGGACATGGACGTGGAGGATGGTGATGCGGATGGCTTTCATCCTGTCAGGGGTAAGTAGAAGTTGTATTTACTTTATGCTGGCTGGGTAATGTTTCATTTAATATGGGCAAATTACTATTATGAATATCTGGATAATAGTAATTTTGTCCATTACTGTACTGTAATGTAGGTTATTGGGAGTAGAGGGGGTGCCCATTCTTTACCATTGGGTTAGCTTTGCTCCCATTGAGGGCATAGGAAACCACATTGGCAATGAATGGGTGCATTGTCTAATATTGTGTTGTAATGTTTATTGTGGGTAACAGAGGTGGTTGAAGGTGGTATTTGGCCTGTGGTGGGTGTTTATGCCTACCGGATGGGTAGCGGGAGAGGTTAACTACTTCATTACCTTAGAAGCAGTAACCACAAAGGTAATGAAGGGGTTAACTACTTCCACAATACCCCCGCAAGTAAACACCCACTATGGGCCAAATACCACCTCCACCCACCCCCACTACCCACAGTAAGCCGGGCACTGATAGTTAACCCCTTCATTTCCTTAGCGGTTAGCCGCTAAGTTAATGAAGCTGCCTGTAAATGTATTTTTATTGGATAGGATTGAAGCCGGGGGTCTCCGGAGCTGGTATTAATGTGTATCAGCTCCGGCGACTCCCAGCATCAATCCGATGCAGGAAAAATGCCCTTTTTCCCCCTAAGTCCCACTCTCAAATCCCATCCCACCATCCCACTCACCTCAAAGATGAGATCTTTGATAAACTCGCTTTTTCACAGCCCCGGTGAGATTCTCATGGGTACTAGAAAAGCGTGATTTCGCTGTTTGGCAGCTCCCACTCGGTGGAGGAGCGAGAACTCGTGGGAAAATGTTCTCCCCATACGAGTTTGGCAACTCATCGAGACTTTCTGAATAACAACCTTGCCAAATTGTGCGAGAACAGTTCCAAATCCTCATTGAATTGGTTATAGAAGCTACCTGAATAGGCCCCTCAGTGTCTTTACTCACTGAGCTGCTCCTTCAGTAAGTGTGTGACTCAAGAAAATACATTGAAGGCTATTTATCAAGTGAGAGAAAAAGGGCAGGCAGCAAAACAGCATTATAATATTCACTGCCACATAGGCTGGCAACAAAAGGATTTAAAACATAGTTTGTTAAGCGCAGTTTATTAATAGCATACTCATTTTTGCGCACAGATGTTAAACTGTGCTGGAGGCGTTTTAATTATATTAGCACAAATTAGCTTTGCTTGATGCCAACTCTGGTGCTCCACCCCAACACAATAATTAAAATGAAGACGCAGTAAGTAAAGCGCTAGTTAATGGGCATATTAAGATAGAAATTTGTTTTGTTTTCTAACTACAAAGCAATGGCTGGTGGTTAACACAAGGAAAATTACCAATTTAATATAACTCTCCGGGGAATATGTATCAAGGGATAAAAACTGGAAGTTTGGTGTTAAGCTTGCCCAAAGGGTTTTTATATATATTTAGGGATGTGTTAGGTTGCCTTCTGTTGTTGCAGTGCGTCTCCGGAGAGAGCGGTGTAAGTTTCTGCGGTGGCCCAACAGTATAGGGTGCCGCCATGTTGATTGCGCAACAGTAAGGGCACTGTCAGAACGCAGAGAGGTCGCGCATGCGCGGTGCAAGCGCGTGAATGGCTGGCCAATAATATAGAGGCTCAGCCAGTAACTACAACTCCCAGGAGCGTTAGCAGAGTCACCTGACACCAGGGAGCCAAAAGGAGGGCTGGATTCATGGGAGGCAGGAAAGGGAAGCGTGGGGGAGAGACAACGCTAGTCAGAGGGCACCAGAGGAGCAGGGAAGGAGGTAGTGGGAGTGCAGGGTGTCCGTGACCCACCTGCATAGGTTAGATCTTCCCTGAGGGCCCAAAGAGATTCCCTGAGTCACCGTAGGTTGTGGACTGCAGGGAAGCCCTATAGTGATAGTGACATCATCCCCTTACTGAATAAACAGCTAGGGACAAATTGTGCAGAGTTGCGGTTGCTGAAGTCATCTGGGACCAGGTTGCTGAGCATCATGACATCAGACCAACTGCGCTGGATCGGCGGATCCTTTTTGAAGTTGTCACCGGTCACCGCAGTGACCGGAAGGTATTTAAATAAAGTGCACCAACACCGGTCAACAGGCGCTGATCCCGCCTTAGGGAACACTCTTTGGGGACACTAAATGGAGTGGCCAAAGGACTGAGGCTATATACATTACAGTACATGGATGCGGTGTGGGGCACGCGGTGACGGGACAGAGACACTACTCCTTAAGAGAGTGGCCGAGCCACTAGCGTTATAAGTATAGTATAAGTAATGAGTATGTGATATGTGTTATTGCCACTAGTGTTATAAGTATAGTATAAGTAATGAGTATGTGATATGTGTTATTGCCACGGTTAAGTAACAAAGGTTATTATTGCGTTCCAGTAAACTCAGTTAAAGCATATGTGTGTTTCTATGGTTCTTTCTCAGGGGAATCTTACATGATGGGGATCCTGGGTAAGTGGAGGCGCTGCCATTAAAGATAAGTGTTACCCCAGGCTCCCAGTTAGCGGAAGCTCATATCTCCTGGAGCCACAGGTGTGTGTGTGTGCAGTACCCGTAGTTCCTCTAGAGCATAGGAAAGAGGGCTACATTTGGAGGTGCTGCTGAGTCAGACCTGGGGTGCCCTATATATTTTTTTCTCAACTGTGCTCTATTTTTGTTCCGCCATGTTTGTGCCCTCACAGCCTGAGGTGCGTAAGTGGGCCCAGCGGCATGAAATACCCTGACCTGTGCCCTTGCCATTGGACACGTCCCCACCACCATCTCCCTGGGCACCGTGACTGATCAATTAAGGAAGCTTCCGTTCCTGGACACTGCCCGAGTGCAAGACCACTTTTATGACGGGGAGCATAACTGGCGTAAAATGTTATTCGTTACAGACCAGGCCCTGAAGCCATTCCCTCAGTATTAATACTGCCCGACGCTCCCGGCATTCGTTTCCCGCTGGTTCATGTGGATAACGCCGAACCCCTGGCTGCGTCCACACCACAGAGGGTTTACCCTGGTCCATCATGCACAGTCACGACCAACCCTTTCTATACCCCTGAGAGCAGTTTTAAACCCCGATGGCCCGCTGCAATGCGTATAGGCGCTTCGTTCACTCCCTCTGCCATTAGGCCAGCGCTAAGCAGAACCAGCATGTCTAGACTGGATGCCTACTCCCCTGCGGGGAATAGTCTGCCTGATAACGTGTCTCTTCCTGTGCTAGCAGAAGCCATACACCTCTCCACACAATCCCATCAATACCGGAAGCTGAAGGCGTTCTTTGGCGACAAACCAACCCCGCTGGGAGAAGTCGGTTTTGAAGAGTGGTTGGATCATACGGAACAGGTACTTCCTGAGTGGTCCTGCATGGATGCTGTGCGAAGGCAGCGCATAATCGATTGCCTGCGACCCCCAGCTTCTCACATAGTGTACTGTTACAGGGACGATTATCCAGATGCCGATACGGCTGGCATCATTTACGCCCTTACCAAAGCTTATGGGATCCCAGTGGATGCGTTTGCACTGATGGCCAAGTTTCATGCCCTGGCTCAAAAGGAGGGAGAAATGGTGTCTGACTTCCTTAGGCGTCTGCATTTGGATCTGTGGACCCTGGTAAGAAGGAAGGTGGTGTAGAAGGTGGATGCCGACGGACTGCGCACCACCCAATTACTGAGAGGACTCCCCCTGCATCCGGTGTCCCTGCGCGTCAGTGGCTGCTTAGTGCCGGGACAAGCGCTGACGTTTGATGACCTGATGGACCGCGTGCAGGCACATGAGACTGTGCTGTTGGGACGTGACTTGACCCCGGGAAAGAAGACGGGTGTGATTGCCAAAGAAGCTAATAAGTCAGAAGCTAAAGTTGAGGCGGTTGGGGAGGCGAACCCGGAAAAGGAGGACCTTGAAGAACCTACCGCTGCCCGGGAGCACCCTGCCTCGGGGCGAACGTCGCTGACATTCCGAGATAGCCCCTCCCACAGCCATCTCCAGTGTTACGCCTGCGGAAAGATGGGGCATATTCGAGCGTACTGCCATTCTCAACGAAGAACGGCATCCCGACTGGCCAAGTCCATGCTGTGCACTCCTCAAACCAGTGAAGCGGCGGGCCCGTCCCCGATGAATAGCCGAATTGGACCGGCAGCCATAGTCAAGGTGGTGATTGAAGGTATCTATGCCTCTGCACTGATGGATACTGGATCCCAGGTGACAATAGTGTATCGACCCTTCTACGATCAACATCAGCATCGGCTGCCACTACTATCCGCCGACTCCCTGAGGTTGAGAGGACTGAGCCATGAAGACTACCCTATTGATGGAGTGGTGAAAGTACACCTGGATATACCTCAGTTGAACAGGCATCATCCCATGGAGGTGGAAGCGTTAGTGTGCCCGGAACCCCAGGATTATCCCAGTGCCCCTATAATAATGGGGACCAATACAGACATCGTCCAAGCGTTGATCCGCATGTATTTGCAGGAAGCAGGTGAACTACCATTGCCGGCTCTCGCTGCTTGCCCGGTGTTACAAGAGGCTTGCGGTAGAATTGCGACCGAAGAAGAACATGGGATGTTGTACAACCAAGAGTGCGGGGTGACCGAGATTCCTCCCAGAGAAGGAAAAATGATGGTTGCAACGTGTCATTATCCCCCCAGACGTCCGGAGGATCGACTTTTCTCGTTGGAAAGCATGGCACTTGATGACCAGCGACTCGGCTACGAGGTGTTGGCCTCGGTGAAGAAGTAGGCGGGAAGAATCCCGTCCCAAACTCAAGTATATATGAGAAACCTCTCTCTTTACCCCATGTGCATTGATCATCGGCAGCAGCTGGGTCGAATCTACCCGGTGACCCCTGAGTGGAAGGCAGAAGGTAGATGCTCAGTGGCCACCGTTCATACAGTAACTCGTTCATACAGTAACGTTGGCGTTCGACTTCGGAGACTCTCCGTTGACAGAGGAGTGGAAGGGGAGATTGCAGACCAGGCTAGAAACTCGACGGGAGGTGTTTTCCATACGTGATATGGACGTGGGGTGCAGTCGCAGCGCCCGCCATACTATTCCACTGAATGACACAACGCCGTTCCGCGAGCGATCCCGCCGCATAGCACCCCAAGATGTGGAAGAGGTGAGAAGGCTATAGCCGAATGGAGGAGGCCGGTATTGTTCAAGGATCACGAAGTCCCTATGCCTCGCCTATCGTGGTAGTACGCAAAACGTATGGGACCGTACGTCTATGTGTGGACTATCGGACGTTGAACAATCGTACTGCACCCGACCAGTACACCCTCCCACGAATCGAAGATATTCTGAACGCCTTGTCTGGGAGCTAGTGGTTCAGCGTGCTGGATTTGAGGTCTGGATACTATCAGGTACCCATGGATTCAGAAGATCAAGAGGGAACAGCTTTCATCTGCCCGCTCGGGTTCTACCAGTTCAAGCACATACCGCAGGGGATTTGTGGAGCACCTGCAACCTTTCAGCGGTTGATGGAAAAGACGCTGGGGGACATGAACCCGCAAGAATGCCTGGTGTACCTGGATGACATTATAGTGTTCGGGAAAACCCTGGAGGAACACGAGGAGCGGTTGTTGAAGGTGCTGGATCGACTCCGACAGGAGGGGCTTAAGCGGTCTATGGACAAATGCAAGTTCTGCCGCACGTCCGTGACATATGTGGGCCATATTGTATCAGCGGAAGGGATATCAACTGATCTGGGGAAGATGGAGGCGTTAGTGAATTGGCCCAGAACCAACAATGTCCAGGAACTACGGTCCTTCTTGGGGTTTTGCGGTTACTACCGTCGATTTGTGGAAGGCTACTCAAGCAAAGCTAAAATCCTGAATAACCTATTAAAGATCTATTCTGAAGACCCAGGAAGGAAAGCTACCACTGCACAAACACCCTTCGGGGAGAAATGGACCCCTGCCTGTGAAAAAGTGTTCTTGGGGCTGAAAACAAATCTAACACAAGCCCCAGTGTTGGCCTATGCCGATCCCGATCGAGAATACGTTCTGCACGTGGATGCCAGCTTCAACGGCTTGGGGGCAGTGTTACATCAGAAACATGATACTGGACACCGACCGGTGGCATATGCCACTCGAAGCTTGACCCCAAGCGAGCAGAACTATCCAGTCCACAAGTTTGAGTTTCTAGCCCTCAAGTGGGCTGTGGTGGACAAGCTACACGATTATTTGTATGGAGTACAGTTCGAGGTAAGGACTGACAACAACCCAATGACCCACATCAATACGTCCGCCAAATTGGATGCGACGGGTCACCGGTGGTTAGCGGCGCTTGCTAACTATCGGTTCAATCTTAAGTACAAACCCGGGCCCATCAACATAGGGGCAGATGCTCTGTCGCGAAGACCGGGGCTCCATCCTACTACCGATGAGGAAGTGTGGGAAGAGATTCCGGGGCCTGGCATACGTGCACTATGTTCTCTAGCTTCAGTGGTCAACGATCAAGTGGCATTTTCAGAATTAAGACTAGCTGATTCACTAGGGTGTCAATCCCGGGCAGTCCCTAGAGCGTACCGACATCCGGAAGGAATGAATATCACGGAGGATAAGATCATTTCATGGAAGGATTTGGTGCAATGTCAGATTCAAGACCCAGTGGGGGAACTAGCCCGTCAAGCCTTGCAACAAGAGAATCCTGCTATACTTAAGCAAGCTCACAGAGAACTAGTTAACCTATTAATGAAGGAGTTCGAATTGGACAACTGCTTATTGTACCGGGTTATACCGTACCATAATCATCCCGACCAGCGGCAATTATTCTTGCCTCAGATTCTAAGAAACATGGTGCTCCGGGCGCTACATGATGATCATGGCCATCTTGGCATTGACAAAACGTCCGGGTTACTTCGTGATTGCTTCTATTGGCCAAAAATGAGAGAGTCGGTAGAGAGGCATTGCCAACAGTGCACTCGCTGTATACAGAGGAAGACACTCCCCACCCGGGCGGCCCCCATGGGCCATCTGAAAAGCTCCGGCCCCATGGACCTGGTGTGCATGGATTTCTTGTGTATCGAGCCCAACACGCGGGGTATTGAAAATGTGCTGGTGATCACAGACCACTACACAAGATACGCTCAAGCTTTTCCTACCAAAGACCAACGGGCAGTGACAGTAGCCAGGGTACTGTGGGAGAAATATTTCATTCACTATGGACTGCCGAATCGATTGCACTCTGATCAGAGCAGGGACTTCGAGAGTACCCTCATTTGGGAGTTGCTGAGGTTGTTGAATATCACAAAGTCAAGAACTACTCCATACCATCCGGAAGGGGATGCCATGCCTGAACGATTCAACCGAACGACATGTTAGGCTCATTGAAAGGCTCTCAGAAGACTGAGTGGAGTAAACACGTAGAGACGTTGGTGCACGCTTATAACTGTACTCGACATGAGTCTACAGGGTATACTCCGCACTTCTTGATGTTTGGAAGAAAAGCTAGGCTGCCCGTGGATGTGCTACTGCGGATATCTACTGATGGGGTATCCAACAGGACGCACTTTCGATATGTGCAAAGGTTACAAGACAGTCTGCAGCAGACCTATAAATTGGCCGAGAAGGCAGCGGCGCAATTGAATGCGAGTAATAAAAAGCGCTATGATCACAAGGTGCGACATAAAGACATCCGCCCCGGGGATGCGGTTCTCCTCCGTAACTTGGGCATTCCTGGAAAGCACAAACTGGCTGACCGGTGGAGGGATGGGGTGTATGAAGTGGAATCACAGATGCCTGGCCTCCCGGTATACTGCATCAAGGACTCCGAAGGCCGGGTAAAGGTATGGCATAGAAACCATCTCCTCCCTATACCTCAAGTAGGGGACAACGAATTGGAGGTGCCCACTGTTTCACTCGATGGAGAAGCTGATAGTACAGAGGATGGCCCAGAGACTGTAATAAATGCCACCTCTGAGAATCCTATGGAAGGAACCTCTCAAAGGGGCCTTTCGACCGCGGGGGCATCTCCCGGAGGAGCTACGGGTAAAGAGCCCCTTGGTCCAACGACCGATACGCTGACTCCAGTGAGCCAGCCACTAGACCCGCAGAGCCCATGCGTTGTGCCCCAAAAAGACTGTGTAGAAATATTGAGCCCCTCAAGGACAGCGTTTGAATTGCCAACGGAGACTTGTTAGCCTCCTGAGGAAGTAGCCGAAGAGCAGCTTCGCAGAAGCCAAAGAGCTGGTCAACCTCCAATGAGGATGGCTTATGATCAATTTGGGGCACCCCATTATGAGGCTCAGCAGTGGGCTCGCTATAAAGTGAGATCTGTAATTCGCATGTTCAGTGAAATGTATAACCTCATGTAGAGTATACAGAATAAGGTATGCAGAAATGTGTAAATGTGTTATGGTTACTTTCCCAAGTGGGGTCGTTGGATTCTGCGAGGGGGAGAATGTAGGGATGTGTTAGGTTGCCTTCTGTTGTTGCAGTGCGTCTCCGGAGAGCGGTGTAAGGTTCCGCGGCGGCCCAACAGTATATGGTGCCGCCATGTTGATTGCGCAACAGTAAGGGCACTGTCAGAACGCAGAGAGGTCGTGCATGCACGGTGCAAGCGCGCGAACGGCTGGCCAATAAGATAGAGGCTCAGCCAGTTACTACAACTCCCAGGAGCGTTAGCGGAGTCACCTGATGCCAGGGAGCCAATAGGAGGGCTGGATTAGTGGGAGGCAGGAAAGGGAAGCGTGGGGGAGAGACCACGCTAGTCAGAGGGCACCGGAGGAGCAGGGAAGGAGGTAGTGTGGGTGCAGGGGGTCCGTGACCCACCTGCATAGGTTAGATCTTCCCTGAGGGCCCAAAGAGATTCCCTGAGTCACCGTAGGTTGCGGACTGCAGGGAAGCCCTATAGTGATAGTGACAGCATCCCCTTACTGAATAACAGCTAGGGACAAAGTGTGCAGAGTTACGGTTGCTGCAGCCATCTGGGACCAGGTTGCTGAGCATCGTGACATCAGACCAACTGCGCTGGATCGGCGGATCCTTTTTGAAGTTGTCACCGGTCACCGGAGTGACCGGAAGGTATTTAAATAAAGTGCACCAACACCGGTCAACAGGCGCTGATCCTGCCGAGGGGAACACTCTTTCGGGACACTAAGTGGAGTGGCCACAGGACTGAGCCTATATAAATTAAGGTACATGGACGCGGTGTGGGGGCACGCGATGACGGGACAGAAACATTACTCCTTAAGAGAGTGGCCGAGCCACTAGCGTTATACGTATAGTATAAGTAATGAGTATGTGATATGTGTTATTGCCACTAGCGTTATAAGCCACGGTTAAGTAACAAAGGTTATTATTGCGTTCCAGTAAACTCAGTTAAAGCATATGTGTGTTTCTATGGTTCTTGCTCAGGGGAATCTTACATGATGGGGTCCTGGGTAAGTGGAGGCGCTGCCATTAAAGATAAGTGTTACCCCAGGCTCCCAGTTAGCAGAGGCTCAGATCTCCTGGAGCCGCAGGTGTGTGTGTGTGCAGTACCCGTAGTTCCTCTAGAGCATAGGAAAGAGGGCTACATGTATATAATTTCAAAACTCAAGTTACTGTAATTGTGTTTTTTTGTATTGATTCCCAACGCGATTTACGTTTTTTTTATACCAGACTTTGGCGGTCATTTACAGTTAAACTGGTAAAACAATGGGGGTTTCTTGCTTTTATGCAGCAGGGAAACTTTGATAAATGACCCAGATAATACAGATGCAGCGGCCGTTATTCGAACATACTGCACCGACACACTTTATTCGAGCAAATACCCAGTATGTACCTGGCAGATACCTGGAATGCGCCGCTCCTCACCTCTGATAAGCCCCGTTGCGTTTGCCTTCCCAGCCTGGGTTCATGCCTGGCTGACGGGTGGCTGATCTGTTAAATGATAATGATTAGGATTTAATAGGCTGCATGTGTGTCTACCAGATGGCATAAATTCATGAATTGTAATGCAGTATATATATATATATATACTGTGCAGTATTGCAGCCAGCGGGAATAAAATGCTTCAATCCCTGCCTGGAAAATAACCCAATGCACTCAGGCAGAAAACAGTCACAAACCTCAATACACCCGGGTATACCCGAATTCGTGGGACTAGCCGAGCTCGAATAAAGTGTGTCGCCAGTGTATCACGGAGCCGTTTTCGCGTGCGCTGCTGTACTCCACACGGCCAATCACGCGATTGATTTGTTTGAATTTCATGGATCCGGATTTCTTTGGGTGCAATTCTTCGCATTTCCGTGGCAGAAATGAATGAATTATAATGTGTACAGTACAGCACTGTGTCACTTTGCAGGTGTTTAAAAACCAGAACACTAAAATGCCATTTCCTGCACTCGATAAAACACGCGGTAATGACGCGCCATGACATGGGTATTCCGAGGTATACAGCGCGTGATATATTTGAATAACGGCCACTGCATCTGTACTTTGTGCTCTGCCCCAGAAGCTTTTGAATTAAAGTAGATAGTAGGTGTAGATGAAGCACAGCCGAGGAAATCTTTCTTCCGGTATCCAGAGAGGGAAAAAAGGCCAGGCCACTCCAAAATGTATTGTATTCTCTCGCTTGCTCCATTTTCTCAACACCTATTCTCTCCTAGACCCTCTACAATCTGGCTTCCGCACTGCTCACTCCACCGAAACAGCCCTCACCAAAATAACTGACGACCTCCATGCTGCCAAAGACAGAGGTCATTACACTCTGCTCATATTACTCGACCTCTCTGCAGCATTTGACACCGTGGACCACCCTCTTCTCCTCCACATTCTCCATACTCTAGGTATTCGGAACAAAGCTCTATCCTGGATCTCATCCTACCTCTCCCATCGTACTTTTAGTGTCTCTTCTGCTAACACCTCCTCCTCCTCTATTGATCTCTCTGTGGGGGTACCCCAGGGCCCTGTCCTGGGACCTCTTCTCTTTTCTCTGTACACACTCTCTCTAGGTGACCTAATAACATCTTTTGGGTTTAATTATCACCTCTATGCCGACGACACACAAATATACTTTTCAACACCTGACCTTACACCTGCTGTACAAACCAAAGTTTCTGAATGTCTCTCTGCTATATCATCCTGGATGGCCCTCCGACGCCTTAAACTCAACATGGCTAAAACAGAGCTCCTCATACTTCCTCCCAAACCTGGCCCTACTACCTCCTTCCACATTACTGTTGGAACTACAATCATTCACCCAGTAGCCCAAGCACACTGCCTAGGGGTCACACTCGACTCCTCTCTCACATTCGCCCCTCACATTCAAAACATTTCTAAAACTTGTCGCTTTTTCCTCACCAATATAACAAAGATACGCCCTTTCCTCTGTTGTTCGACTGCTAAAACTCTGACTCAGGCCCTCATTCTCTCCCGTCTTGATTACTGTAACCTCCTGCTGTCTGGCCTTCCTGCCTCTCACCTGTCTCCCCTACAATCTATCCTAAATGCTGCTGCCAGAATCACTCTACTCTTTCCTAGATCTGTCTCAGCATCTCCCCTCATGAAATCCCTCTCCTGGCTTCCGATCAAATCCCGCATCTCACACTCCATTCTTCTCCTCACTTTTAAAGCTTTACACTCTTCTGCTCCTCCTTACATCTCAGCCCTAATTTCTCGCTATGCACCATCCCGACTCTTGCGTTCTGCTCAAGGATGTCTACTTTCTACCCCCTTTGTATCTAAAGCCCTCTCCCGCCTTAAACCTTTTTCACTGACTGCCCCACACCTCTGGAATGCCCTTCCCCTCAGTACCCGACTAGCACCCTCTCTATCCACCTTTAAGACCCACCTTAAGACACACTTGCTTAAAGAAGCATATGAATAGCACTGTGAACATTCTGAACACGATACATAAAGCTTGGCCCCCTGCAGACGCACTTACCAGAACTCCCTCCTACTGTCTCTGTACGTTCTCCCTACCTACCAATTAGAATGTAAGCTCCTCAGGGCAGGGACTCCTCTTCCGAAATGTTACTTTTATGTCTAAAGCACTTATTCCCATGATCTGTTATTTATATTATCTGTTATTTATTAAATTACCACATGTATTACTACTGTGAAGCGCTATGTACACTAATGGCGCTATATAAATAAAGACATACAATACAATACAATACAAAACTGACAAAGGGGGTAATTTATTGCAAGCTAAACATACAGTGAAAAAAGGGACTAGATGAACGCACCTACGCGTTTCGTACACAGAGTACTTTATCAAGGTAACAAGGTAAAACAAGTCACCTGACCTGCCTGGCCCATAGGAATGAACGTGACGTCAGTGCGACAACGTCTTTGGACGCGCGCTGATGACGTCATTCGTATGGTGCGACAGACAGTTCTTGTGAGAGTAGACACACCACCTGACTTGTTCAGCCTATGGCTGTGCACGTTGTATCACCGCGACTCTATGCAGACGCTGGTTGATGACGTCACACGCGATGGACAATTCAGGTAAGTATAAATAGGCAGCTTTTGTTTTACCTTGTTACCTTGATAAAGTACTCTGTGTACGAAATGCGTAGGTGCGTTCATCTAGTCCCTTTTTTCACTGTATGTTTAGCTTGCAATAAATTACCCCCTTTGTCAGTTTTGGAGTGGCAAAGGGTTATATGGGGAGTTGAGTACACCCCAGTTCAGATGATATTCAAATTTGGGGGGGGGGAGGGTTGGTATTTAAATTGAAGCTGAATGGGAGGTAATCAGTAATATTGACCTCAGTTGTCGCAGAAAGTAGGCTGTCCTGAAGTTTATTTGGAAAAGACCTCCTGTTGGAATACTGTTCATTAAATATCGTTTCTCTCTAGATGTTCCTATATATATATATATATCTATATATAGATATATATATATATTTAGAAAAAAAAAGAAAAGAAGCGCCCGATCCTTGTGTAAAATCAGATAAGAATTTTAATACATCACGGACAAGACAAATGCACACTTACAATTTGTCTGATAAAATCAGGCATGTTATGGGACCAGCCCATGCACCAACTGAAGACTCCACGATCGCCTCTGTGTAAACTGAAGTCCTTTGAAGTGCTGGATCTTGTGTCTGTATCAGCCGTTGTTCCAGAGAGTTGTCCCAGAGAGTAAGGGAATCATTACTTTCCTTTGCGGCTGCTTAGTTGTAGCGTGCGGCCGCCATTCACCTCTCTCGTGGAGCACTGGGACCCGGAAGGGACTTCACACACGTCTCTGCGTCTCTGCGTCTTCACGTTGGTAGCTGGGAACTGCTCGACCACCGTAGGTTCACTGCCACATATCCATGAGACGTGTGTGAAGTCCCTTCCGGGTCCCAGTGCTCCACGAGAGAGGTGAATGGCGGCCGCACGCTACAACTAAGCAGCTGCAAAGGAAAGTACTGATTCCCTTACTCTCTGGGACAACTCTCTGGAACAACGGCTGATACAGACACAAGATCCAGCACTTCAAAGGACTTCAGTTTACACAGAGGCGATCGTGGAGTCTTCAGTTGGTGCATGGGCTGGTCCCATAATATGCCTGATTTTATCAGACAAATTGTAAGTGTGCATTTGTCTTGTCCGTGATGTATTAAAATTCTTATCTGATTTTACACAAGGATCGGGCGCTTCTTTTCTTTTTTTTTCTAAATAGGTGTTGTGGGAGTTCGGTGAACCCAAGAAGAAGCAGCCTGTACTTCTGTGATTCATTTATCCTGGACAATCTGAGGACTTAAGTATTTTTTGTGAACATTTACAATTGCTTTACCATTTTTTCAATCTTTTGGTTTTTGAATATTAATATATTTGGTCCACTATTTGTTATGATTTGAAATCAATTCACAATTTAGGTTAGGTTGGACCTTGCATATTTTTAGTTATTTATATCAATTGCACAGTTATTCTTTTGTCCTCTATTTTTTGATATAATTTGAATCAATTTTTGTTCATATTTTTCTATTTTTCTTTTTGATTTTTATGCACACTTTTTCTTTTTAACACATTTTTATAATATATTCACTTTTTTGGGCATACATACGGCCCCTGCCACTTTTTATATTTTTATATTGATATTGATCTGTTTGAACTTAAATTATCGACCTGGTGCAAACACCTACCACATATATCAGCGTTGCAGCAGTTTTGGTGTGTTTGGTAAGGGGCGCTGTCTATAATTCTGTCACATATATATATATATATATATATATATATATATATATATATACACATACACATAGCAAATGGAAAAATTACTGTATGCTCATTTGCATGTCTTAGACAGGTCTGCAACCCCGCCTTTCACCATTATCACCCAGCACACAGCACTTCCACTGCAGCAAGGGATTCTGGGAAATTACATGCAAATGGGCACACAGTGCCACTTTTTGCTTCAAAACCATTTTTAACATGGTTCCCTATAGGCTTAAGCTTGCGGCATGGTCACAGCTTTGAGCACAGCCAGGGTTAAGACCTTGCTGCAGTGAAAGTGCTATGTGCTGGGTGATAATGGGGAAAGACGGGTCGCAGACCTGTCTAAGTCATGCAAATGAGCACACAGTAATATTTCCATTTGCTATTTGCTTTGCTGAGGAGGGTTTTTGTCACTTTTTCTTACCCACCATAACTTAACTATATATATATATATATATATATATATATATATATATATATATATATATATATATATATATATATATATATATATATATAAATACAACTGTATGCTCATATATAGATATATAGTGATATATACTGTATATCAGAGAGAGTGGTGTCCTATTCAGATTGTCCGTGAAGTTGATCTGTCTTCTTTGAACCCAAAAATCCTCAGCTAATAGGAAAATAAAAAAAAGCACTACCCACTGTGCATGTAAATCTGGAAGCACTTGCAAGTAAAGTGCATTTTATGAACCTTATTGTAGTTTCTGCTGGGGAACAATATGACAGCTATAAAAGATGTGTTATTGGTCTTTTTAATTTATTAGAGTTGCGTTGATTAGCAGAAATAAAGACAGGGTGAGAAAAAGGAACAGTGAAGAAGTTGGAAAGAATAAGCAAAGTGCATCCGGATCATTAACAATTCTTGATGGTTCTCCGTATTCTGGCCTTCGCAGTGCTGAACGACAGTAGGGTGATGGTTATTGTCAACTTAAAAGCTTTGGAACTGACGAATCTTGGATTGATGTCAAACCAAATGCACTTGTATAAATGATTGCCAAGCTCTACATTCCTGTTACGTGGAAGTTTTTTTATGACTAATCTATAAAAACAGAAAAAAAAGACTAATCTAGGGTATTCAGATGTATTCTCTAGTGTAGGGACGAAGGCTTCTAAGTAATGATTTCCACAACTTGGATTCACTAACTATTTTGATCCAATATTAGGTTTATAAAGTGTGTGACAGCTGAAAATAACAAATGTAATCAGTACTGCAGAGGCATAAACTTACATTTAGTTTCTAAAATAAAAGACCTTTATCATGCAATCATATTAAAAACCTTACAGCCACATGGCCGAGGTTACGTGTCCCCTGTTGCATTTTTTTATTGTAGTTCCATAGCTGAAATTCCACTTGATTATGGAGTATTCAAAACCACATCAATGTATAGTTAGTGCTGCTGACAGTATACAGTACTGTGCTTGGCGTATTTTTCTTTTTAAATTTGAGTACCTAGTACCTACTGTACCAACAGATGTAGCACGTGACATATTGCCCAGTACCAACAACACATGCATTAAATATTCAATAGTACTTTAGTATCTGAAGCACAGAGAGATCAAGTGACATATTCAAGGTCATGGGGATCTAATAGTGGAGACCAAACTTTCTTAACGGTGGTATATGTTTGTCAAGGGGCATGGTATGGCCGGATAAACCAGATGGTTTGTACTGTACAAAGCAGGAGCACTGGATTTTCTAAAGTTCATGCATGTCGGAGATGTAATGAAAACCATGTCGTTTAGAGACACACAACGTCATACAGTTGTTTGACTGTATCTTGTATGTAGCCCCCTACTGGGACTACTAGTTTGCCTGGGGTTTAAGTTATGGATTAATGCAGGATGGCTCTGCAGAATGTAAGACCCACCTCTTGTATCCAGGGTTATAGTGACATCACTAAGGGATATATTGTGCAGGGAAGGTTCTGGAACTCAGGTTCCTGGGAGAGGAAGAAAGAGGAACCTCATTGTGTATAGTTAAAATAGAGTTGTAATCAGTGCCGGATTAATGGGCAGGTGCCAATCAAAAAGAGGCGCCACGCGCTCCAACCCCGGCGCCATCTTTAAATGTCTGAGTCCTGTGCAGCCTCGTCACTGTTGAAGGATTTAAAGATGGTGCATTGGAGTGGCAGGCACGCACTGGACTTGGAGCGGTGGCAGCAGCAGCAACAAAGGACAGTGACGAGGTCACTCAAGCCATGTGGGACATTGACGGAGCAGTGGCGTGGGACAGGGTGAGCAAGAACTGTCCCGCGCTGCACCTGTCCCATGCCGACGCTCCATCAATGTCCCGCATGGATTTGCACCCTCATCAATGTCAATGTCCCTTGCTAATGCTGCTCCGAAGCACCATCTTTATATGTCCCTGAACATTGATGAGGCTTTGCAGGACACAGACAATTAAACATCGCGCCGGGGTTGGAGTACGCACGCGTGCTGCAAAATGGCAAGAATATTGCACTTATCTTTTTGCCGCCTCCTCTTTCAGCGTCCCCACTATTCAAGTAGTGACGCGTTTCCATGACAATGGGACGACGTGGAATGTCATTTCATCATTGCCATGTGACGTTGCGGCGTCATGTGACTTTGGGACGCTGAAGGAGGACGTGCGACAGTTTTTACCCTGCCCAGGGAGCCATGCCGTGTCAGTCCGGCACTGGTTGTAATAGAACATGTCCCATTTGAGGAGATAATATTTCACTCCCTTCAAAATGACACACTAGAGTGGGTATCTAATTATAAAACGCAAAAAGAATAAAATGTTATTGAATTTAATTAACAGCCAATAATGTGGATTAGGAAAACCCAGGAAAGAAAAAAGACATTTTCACCAATTCCCTGCATGGGATTATATCCTTGCTCTCTACCAAAGTCATGTAGCGTCCTCCTTAGTCAATAAGGCTAATCCACATTATTGATGCAAACTAAACTCTACAGGTTATAAAATAACATACCTGACTTTATGTGTAGCACATGTACCCCCCTACCCCCCCGGGAGATACACTGCTAGTTACAGTCTCTGTGTGGTGCCGCTGAGGCATACCTGTTGGTCCAGGAGAGCTGAATGGATCAGCGGTGTAGTGGAGATCAGGACAGACTTGTGATGTCATCTGGTCCGGTGTCAGCACCTCCAGCTTCAGGGAACCTCTGGTAGTACCAGAGGCATTCTCCCTCTGAAGCATTATCCCATACATCTAACCAAATGATGATATAGACAGCACATGTGGAACAGGGGGGGGGGCCCTATTTCCTCCCAATCAATAATCCAAATAAATCTAATGTTCCCAGCACACAAAGGCAAAAATAGGGGAATAAGCCAAAAGAGTTTTAATGAGCAAAAAAACACAAATCCACATGGGATGTAAGTGAAAAACAAAATCACAACATCTCTAGAGAAAACGGGAGAAAAACAAGGAAGGGAAGGAAGGGATGGGATAGGGTGGGAAAAACAACAAAGTAAAAAGTACAGGGGAAGGGGGCGGCAACGTTTCGGGGTAAAAACACCTTCTTCAGGCCCATTCCCAAAATACACAAAATGTCTAGTGGTACTTCCCTGTTCCCTGTACAGCTCTCCCTATAGAAATGCACCAATGCAATGGGCAAACGAAATGAATGTATCCTCACAGGGGGCGCAGCAAACAGTCCAGAGACATTCCAGGATCTTCCAGCAAACACTTAGTAGAGTCCAATAGACTACACGATAATCAAGAAAATCCCAAGAGAGCAGGACGACTACATACCAGAGAATGTTCACGAGCACACACTGGGTGTGCCTTTATCTGTATTTGCATTTAAAAAAAGTTCACCGCCAAAGGGCAAATAAAAAAAATTATATATATATATATATATATATATATACATATTATTAAAATATTTTTACCAGGAAGTAACACATTGAGAGTTAGCTCTCGTTTTCAAGTATGTCCTGGGCACAGAGTTAAGATGATAGATAATACATGGTTACATGTGTAAGAAATTATGATTTCCTGATGAACCCTTTATCATATTATATGGCTGTGTAATAATGTTGTCTTTTGTCACAACTTGCGGGGGCGGTTTCAGTTGTGCCTGACTGGGTCCTGTAGCGTTTACGCAGTTTCGTTTTGGAATTTAGGTTGTGGTTTTATGCCCTGTGACCTGTTGGCAGTGGACTTACAGGTCACAGAGGGAATAAATTCACGTTATTCGCTCTTCTTTCGTCCGGTCAGCAACGGGGGTCACGAGTCATGGTTGGCAATGGGCAGTTTGGCAAAAGGTTATGGTCATGGTTTGGGATATATACAGTATATATGGGACATATATACAGTATGTTGTAGTAATTAACAAGTTGTGGGCGTTTTACTCCAGCACTTTGTTGCATGTTTATTGGTATGTGTATGTCAGGTGGAGGGGGCAGTACGAGATTGGGGGCATCCTCAGGTCATGATAAGGTCATGTGAAGGGGCAGTACGATATTGGGGGCATACAAAGGTCATGTGAAGGGGCAGTACGATATTGGGGGCATACACATGTCATGTGAAGGGGCAGTACGATATTGGGGCATACTCTGGTCATGTGAAGGGGCAGTACGACATTGGGGGCATACTCAGGTCATGTGAAAGGGCAGTACGACATTGGGGCACACAGGTCATGTGAAGGGGCAGTACGACATAGGGGTCCACAGGTCATGTGAAGGGGCAGTACGACATAGGGGTCATACTCAGGTCATGTGAAGGGGCAGTACAAGATTGTGGGCATCCTCAGGTCATGTGAAGGGGCAGTACGATATTGGGGTCATACTCAGGTCATGTGAAGGGGCAGTACGACATAGGGGTCATACTCAGGTCATGTGGAGATACAATGATTTGCTTAATATCACATGGTACTTGAGACTCACCCAGGCATTAAATCCATACTAAGATATATTATTGTGTGATTTCCTGCTGGCACCACATGGTTTGGGTGTGTTAGATATTCTAGCAAAGCTTAATCAATACTACGAGGCATATTTACTAAGCGGGGGCTCTGCTATGAGCCTTCTGGTTCCAGAAGACACTTTTTACTTGAATGGGCAATGTTTGAATCGGGTGTCTTATGGGAAAGAACTGCTTTCTTAATATGGTCCAGCATGTGTATCATCAGCCAACTTTGTGGTCCAATACACAATCCCAGTGTTCTAGTTGAAAGATAAAAGTTATTTGTCACAGGGCATAAAAGTTGTTGTTTCTTTTTATTTCAAGGGTGAATAAAACTGCTAATTACATTGGTACTGTAAGTGGTTTACCTTGTTTTTATTTAAATTATGTTCCTCTTGTAAGCATTTCTGATCAATGAGCTTCCTGACTATTATTTAAGCATGTGCCAGGATGTTAATCTTACCATGTTTATATCTTCCGAAGTGTGACTGTCTTTGGGAATACGATAGCCCCCTTAATGATAGCAATTACATCTTTTTTTCTTCTTTGGTGGCTTTATGCCTTTCCTGTCCTCGTAGGACTTGTAAAAGTCACTTTCAGTGTCAGAAGTAAGATATCTCATTTTTTGTCATTAGGAGGAAAGTACCTAATCCACTGTATATCTAATGCTTCCGCGCGTCGTACTGTGACATTCGGAAATCGAGGCTTTCAATCTGTTTTTTTTTTAATGCAATATGTGGAATTTTAATATCATAACATCAAAAACTAGAGAGAGAAAATTTCATTTAACTCTTTTGCTGCTAGAAGAACATACACATCATTTTTTTGTACCCAGGACGTACTTGAAAACAAGAGGTTACTTCAAATATCTGTATAAATCAAAACTGTAAAATTCACAGTGCCCTAATGACGTACACTGAGTATCATAGTCAGGTACACGGATGACCTTATGACCTTCACTGGACATTGTGTCGTATTTGCTCATGTCTACTGAAGATTAAGACAATGAGGCCTTTGTACTTTGATCATATTTGAACTTTTTTTGTGCATCAACATTTTAGGTTAAAAAAGTAGCACAAAAATTGCTGAACTGTGTGCCCTGCGTGTGAAGGTCGCTATGGGGCTTCCTATGTAGGATGTATAGTTTATTGCTAGATATTGAGCTTGACGCATAGTATCTCACGTTGAACACCTGATATTGGTAAAATGTAAATGAAAACAGAATGATGTGTATTTTTTATTTATAAACAGGGTTAGTAAATATCAATTAGTAGTGTAGTATTATTTATAATATCCAGTATTTTGCAAATAATAATGCCTATATAATGAAACATCTGTGTTGATAGTTTTTCACTAACAATAAGAACATACTGTTAAGATGTATCCCTTCCTCCACGGCTCCTGCGGAGTTTATATCAGTGTCGGTGTTGGGATTGCTCAGGATGCGTTACCTTGTTCAGGGTGCAGGCTGGACGTTGGTACACAATGATGGGCGCTGGGAACTTTATTGAATTATTATCTGGTTGGCACAGTCTCACATGTAATATACAATGGATATCTTGTATTGCCAGTAACGTGTCTTTGGCCTCTGCTGTTTGCACGGCTTCCCTAGCTGCCCCCATCACGGCCCATCACATAGCGGTGGCTTGCCCAGCTAGCTCTCTACCTTCTCCTGTCATGTAAGTTCTAATAAGATGTAGACAGTGACAAGCTATCCTATGGGGTTTTCCCCCTCCTTGTGCTGAATTCCTGAGTGACAGGAGTAAAGTTGACACAGGGATCTCTGATAGCCAAAGGTGGTGCAGATACTGGGCCCTCCCTCTTTGAGCTGCAGGAAGGAAGTGCCTAAATTATAGCTTGAAGTTTAGCCCCTTTGGGGTGAGACGTTCAGTTAGTGTTTGGTGTTGGTTCCAGTCTGCCCCTACGTGGGGTTAGAGCTGACAGTGTCTCCTCCCGGCCGGAAGTGAGACGTGCTCAGCCTCTCATGGGCTGAGGCACTAATCTAATCCAGCCAGGCCTCATCATTACCCACAGGCCACTTACCATCCAGAAGCCAGGGATCCATCCTATCCAACTGAAGCATACGCTGCAATAACACCAGCAGTGGCTGCTGAAATAAAGAACAAACTCATTTGTACTTCTGGCTCCGCTGCAGTCTGTATGGAGGGGGTAAATGAAAATAATGACTGTCATAGCGGGGACCCCCTTCAGCCTTGCTAAAGCCCCCTATGTCTGGAGGTGCTGACAACGAGAAGAACAGAACAGAGGGATCCCTAAAGGTCTGTCTTGTACCCCCACACCATCGCGGGAAACTCATCTCTCCTGTACCATACAGGTAACCAGCACTACACCGAGCAGCCGCATAGCGATAATCTCCAGATGGGGGTGGGGGACATGTGCTACATAAGGAATAGGTAAGAAACAAAGCTCTCTCACAGGGAGAACTTTAGCAGAGGCCGCAATGTCTAAAAAGGCTGTGTTGCAGGGTACACGCAACCACACACGCGGGTTCTCTTGATAAGGCTTATTTATTGAGCCTTTAAAACAGCAGACAAAAACAAAATAGCTTCTCTTCAGCATAGAAAACAAGGCAACTTTTCTTCAGCATGCAGGACACAGACAGTTCATCATACATGTACTTTGAAAACAGACCTTATAGCAGTAATCTCTTCAGTAGTTCAATCCTGTCTCCCGACCAGCTAGCCTGCATGTGTGTACAGCCTGGGGGTTTTAAACCACTTTGATTATGCAGCTGGGGTCAGACTAATTAAGCAGCCCTTCTCAACTGAAACTTAACCTCGTCACTGCTGCACTGCAAGCCTAAACATAGGTTTGCCAGGTATATGGCTGGTGACGTTCATTCACCCTGTCACATTCCTCCACTGTTAGTGTGTGGCTAGGGCAACGCAAGGCTGAAGCCCGACCATCCACCCCTTGTCTAGAAAAGAAGTCAGCATTTGCATTTTCTTTTCCAGGCCTGTGCTGAATCTCAAATGAGAAGGGTTGGAGGGCCATATACCACCTGGTCAATCAAGCATTGGAGTCCTTCATACTATTTAACCACTTTAATGGAGCATTGTCCGTCACCAGAGTAAAATGGACTCCTGCCAGGTAATGCCTCAAAGCCTTGATTGCCCACTTTACTGTGAGGCACTCCTTCTCAATCACTGAGTAGTTTTTTTCCCTCTGGAACAATTTCCTACTCAGAAAAAGGATCGGATGTTCCACTCCCTCAAACTGTTGTGACAACACTGCCCCTAGCCCTATCTCTGATACATCGGTTTGCACTACAAAAGGCCTGTTGAAGTCTGGGCTTCTAAGGATGGGACCCTCTGATAGAACCTTTTTAGGTCCTCAAAGGCTCTCTGACACTCCTTTGACCATACCTCTTGTGTAGGGGCACACTTTTTTGTGAGGTCTGTTAATGGGGCTGCAACTTCCGAGTAGTTGGGGATGAACCGCCGATAGTACCCTGCTAAACCCAGCAGAGAGCGTACCTGCGTTTTTGTTTCGGGGGTCGGAACTTCTTTCAGGGCAACTATCTTGTCGGCTAGTGGCCTTACTTTTCCACCTCCCACTGCATACCCTAAGTATTTGGTTTCCGCCTTACCTAAGGCACATTTCTTAGGGTTGGCTGTGAGCCCTGCCTTTCTTAGAGATTTGAGGACCTCTTTCAGCCTATTTAGATGGGCTCGCCAGTGTTTACTATAAATGACAATGTCATCTAGGTAGGCTGCGGCATAAGCCCTATTGGGTCTCAGCACTTTATCCATGAGTCTCTGAAATGTGGCTGGGGCTCCATGCAGTCCAAATGGCATTGTCACAAACTGGTATAAACCCATGGGAGTGGCAAAGGCTGTTTTGCACTTGGACTTTTCCTCTAAAGGTATTTGCCAGTATCCTTTTGTTAAATCCAGCGTGGATATATATTCCGCGTTACCAAGGGTGTCAATTAACTCATCCACCCTTGGCATCGGATATGCGTCAAACTTGGATACCTTTCGGAGGTCCACACAAAATCTTACCTACCATTCGGGTTTAGGGACCATAACTAGTTAACTACACCACTCAATGCATGACTCCTCAATCACTCCTAAGTGTACCATTTCTTGTACCTCCTTCTCTACCAGGGCCCCACGACTTTCAGGCAACCTATAAGGACGGGAACGTACTTTTACACCAGGTGCTGTCTCGATAACATGTGAAATTAAATTAATTTGCCCTGGCAAATCAGATAAAACCTTATGGAATTGTGTAATTATTTCTAATAAGTCCCCTTTTTGTTCAGAGGACATCTGTCTACCCATTGGGATTTTATCGTCACTCACGATGTTCTCTCGTGGGGGCTTAGGACCCAAGTCCGTTTCCTCCTCCATCGTGTGGATGAATAGAGACTGCTGCATCTTAAAGGGTTTCAGCAAGTTCACATGGTAAATTTGTTTACCCTTCCTGGACCCTGGTTGAGCGATCTCGTAATCCACATCACCCGTGCGGCGGAGTACTTTGAATGGGCCCCGCCATTTGGCTAGGAGTTTGCTCTCACAACTGGGTAACAACAACATCACCTGATCTCCTGGTTGAAACATTCTCATACGAGCATTCTGATTGTAATGTCTCTCCTGACTGTCCTGGGCTGATCTAAGATTCTCCCTAGCAAAATGCCCGACCACATCTAGGCGCTTCCTAAGGTCCAATACATGTTACAGGGTATTCTTAGAAGGGGACCGCTGTTCCTCCCAGGACTCCTTTAGGAGGTCTAGGATACCCCGGTGTTGGCGGCCATACAGCAGTTCAAATGGAGAGAATCCCATGGAGGCCTGGGGAACTTCCCGCACTGCAAACAGCAGAAAAGGGAGAAATTCATCCCAGGCTCTCTTCTCTGAATCTACAAATTTTCTCAGCATCCCTTTTAGAGTTCGGTTAAATCTTTCCACCAATCTGTCAGTCTGTGGATTGTAGACCGATGTCCGAACAGACTTGACCTCTAGTAATTTTAAGACATCCTGCATCAGTTTAGCCATAAAATTTGTACCTTGGTCTGTCAACATAACCTGGGGAAGTCCAACCCGTGAGAACAGCTCCAACAACTTGTTGGCTACTTGCTTCGCCGTTGCTGTTCTCAGGGGGAACGCCTCAGGATATCTTCTTGCATAGTCAACTATTACAAGAATAAATCTGTGTCCTTTCGCAGAACTTTCTAGAGGTCCTACTAAATCTACCCCAATCCTCTCAAAGGGAACTGACACCAAGGGTAGGGGAACCAAAGGGGCTGGTTTTTGTCCCTTTGGACTAGTTAGCTGGCACTCCGGACATGCCGCACATAACTCAACATCACTATGCATCCCTGGCCAATAGAATCGGGACAAAATACGTTCCAATGTTTTATCCCTGCCCAGGTGACCACCTCAAGGGACAGTATGGGCTAGAGTGAACACAGATTTAACAAACGCCTGGGGAACCAATATCTGTCTGGTGACCTCCCCTGTTTGTGTCTGCCTATTCACCCTACACAGGATATCATTTGATAATTCAAAATGGGGGAATACTATCACCCCCTGTGCATTCAATATCTACTCATCAAGTTTTACAATTTTATCATACTGTCTAACAGGGACTGGGTCTCCCCTTTGCCTCTGGCGAAAATCAGGGAGGTATAGGTCTGGTAAATCTCCAGGGCCCATATCCCCCTCCCTCTGGCCATCCTCAGTCATCACTTGTGACTTCTGGCTACTAGAATGGTCACCTTGAGACACAGATTTCTGCAACCAGTCCTGTTTGTCAGAGTGTCTTTGCTTCCGAGTCTTTTGAACCCAGTGTCTACTGGGAAAAAGGTCTGCCGAGAAGGGGAACAGTTTGCCAGGGTTCTCCTGAGCCATAGAATAAGGCTCCTCGTGAGAGACTGGAGCCATTAGGTCCAAAAAGAAAGGCCAGTCCCGGCAGAGCCCCCGGGCAGGGAGCCAAGGAGCGACTCCTACTTCGAGGTAGGCCTCCTGACCTTTTACCTGTAGCCGAATTTTGGCCATCGGATACTGTTTTACATCGCCGTGGATACATTCTATACTCCATGGGGAGTTAAAAGAACACATGTTAGGCGGTAACAGTTCCTGGAAGACCAGAGTTTTCCCAGAGCCCGAATCTACAAGGCCTGGACGTTTTTTCCCCCAACCTGGGCTGGAAGTAGCCAGGGCTTGTAATTTTCTCCAGTGAAGGCGAGGTGACGGTCCTGCTGAAGGAACAATCCATCTGTGGACAGTCCACATGCCGGTGGCCTTGTTCTCCGCAGGCGGAACATGGAGAGGGTTCCCTCGCAGGAGGGTCAACGTTAAGAACAGAGAAAAAACAGGCACCGTTGCTCAGGAAAAGCAAAAATAGTAAATAAGCAAAGGAGAGGTTTGACCCTTAAAAAAGTATATTTAATGGAGCCAGCATACAATTACAGCTACATTACGGGGTACACAGGACCTCCACCAACGCGTTTCGAGCGGAGCTCTTTATCAAGGGGACTGATATCTGTACTCACCAGTCTGCTCTAAATACCCCTTCACATCGTGCTGGCGTCCATTCGCAAATCACTTCCTGGAACTCCCACGTAGTGACGCATGCGGAGTGACGTCAGCACGTTTCTTTTCAATTCCATAACTTTATTGACAATATAAACAAGAAAAATGAGAAAAGTTAAAAAAAAACCTGTACTAGACATAAACAAACGACATAGCAACATTAGATATCATTTCCAATATAGGAGAAACACAAGACAAAACTTATATTGTTAAAAAAGAAATTTCATAAAGCAATGAAACTCTCCATTAAAAGAAAAGAATTCATCTTAAACAGTGGATCAATTTAGATGTTTTTATAAAGAGATTGGATGTGTTGTAAATCAATAACCCTCTAAGGTGTCCACTGTATAAGGTAAATTAGAAAACGTGTAATGAACTGTATTTTTGGGGAGTGGAACCTGGTTCCATTTTTAGATTATATCAATCAATTTTATAATCCTGAAATTTATTAATGATTCAACATTTCTTGTATTATTTATATGTATGTATATCCTAAAGATTAAAAATTGAGAGAATCCTTTTGTTAACCAATATACTCAATAAAAGGTTTTTGCAAGTATTGCAAATACATGGAAATACACAAATGTGAGTACACAGAAGTGAAAAAGGATGTGAATAAACACATATACACTGGTTGAAAAGGGGCTAATAGTTGAAATAAACCCTGAGAATTGCTATTACTGAGAATCTAGAGATTAAGCAAATCTTTGAGTGGATCCTCAGAAGTTCCGACCATGAATTATCATCTTGATTATATTGTCCCAGATGGTAGCATAAACTGTATATTCATAAATATTTTTTACAATACAGTATAAGTGTGCATTTGGATCTTAACATTGTTTGCAAGGATTAAGTTAAATGTCAATACTTCTATGAACACATGCACTATTATACAATTAGTGTAGATAAGGTGCCAGATCCCAATCAGAGTTTAGGCCGTCAGGAATTCTAGTTTTCAAAGTAAAAATCCAATACAATTCTCTTTTGTCTAAGGATTCCATTCTGTTGCCCCCTCTGACTGGAAGCGGCACCTGCTCTATTCCCATATATGAAAACGTTTCAATTTTTCCCAGTTTACAATTAGTGAAATGTTGTGCCACTGGGTGAGTTAAATCACCATTTCTTATCAATCTCATGTGTTCTCTAATTCGCACTTTTAAAGCACGTGATGTGCGTCCCACATACTGTTTACCACATCCGCAGTTCAAAACATAAACTACGAATGTGGTATCACAATTGATGAAAGATCTTACCAAAAACTCACACCCAGTCGTGAACGAAACGAATGTAGAACTCGATAGCATGTGTTTACATGAAATACAATTTAGGCATTTAAAACTTCCTTTTGGTAGTTGACTGGTATTTCCCTTTTTGCTAGAAAAGAGACTGGGTGATACAGAATTTGCAATGGTTTTTGCCTTTTTAAAGACGAATTGGGGACCCTCCAAGTAAACACTCTTTAATAGGGGATCTCCTGAGAGAATCTCCCAATGTTTTTTAATGATATATTTTATTTGACCAACTTGGGTATTGTACTGTGTGATAAATAATGGTTTATTTGCCTTGGTACCGGTATTGCTATTTTTACATCTCTGTTTGTTCAATAATTCATCTATGGTGCTTTTATTCACCTCCTCTAATGATTTTCCTAGATCTACAGGTGAGTAGCCTCTCTCCTGGAATCTGGACATGTGTTCAATTGACTGTTTTTCAAAGTCCTCTTTATTGGAACAAATCCTTTTCAAACGAATCAATTGCCCCTTAGGGATATTCCCAAGAAGGGATTTTTTTTAAACTTTTCTCATTGTTCTTGTTTATATTGTCAATAAAGTTATGGAATTGAAAAGAAACGTGCTGATGTCACTCCGCATGCATCACTACGTGGGAGTTCCAGGAAGTGATTTGCGAATGGACGCCAGCACGATGTGAAGGGGTATTTAGAGCAGACTGGTGAGTACAGATATCAGTCCCCTTGATAAAGAGCTCCGCTCGAAACGCGTTGGAGGGGGTCCTGTGTACCCTGTAATGTAGCTGTAATTGTATGCTGGCTCCATTAAATATACTTTTTTAAGGGTCAAACCTCTCCTTTGCTTATTTACTATTTTTGCTTTTCCTGAGCAACGGTGCCTGTTTTTTCTCTGTTCTTCACGTTTATCCTTCAAGAAAAATCGGATGCACACCCCTATCTGGCAGAAGAAGTACATGGGATCACATCCACTCCAAAAAGTGAGTTATTTCTTTATGAACTGTGCAGAGTTTTACATAACTCCAATCTGCCATATATGTTGGGACACTTTTTCAATTACAAGTGTGGCCCCTTACTGCAGTGTTTGTGGGGGCCGCAGCCCACTAGTCAGAGTGTATAGAGGAGTGATTTTCCTATTCAATCCATTAAAAGGGGTCATCATCTCAGGAATAGTCTGTGCAAATGAAATTAATATTCAAATTCATGAATGTTTTTCTTAGATGCACCGCACATTTTCATTTTTTTACCTCGCAGGAGGGTGCCATGGATAGCGCTCAGCTGGACCGGATACTGGAGACCAGGCATCTGGTTGGTCCTGAAGTTCCTCTCATTTGGCGCCTTCTTCTTTGTTGGAAGGACTGCTGCTTTTGTGGCACTTGGTGGTTGCGTATGGAGGGGCCGTAGTTTCCCCGTTGTTCCAATCTCCCACTTTGGGTATCCGCTGGTGAAGTTGGATCTGTCGGGTCCAGGGCACTCGCCTGATCCTCAGCCCCAAGGAAGTTCTCAACGAGTCGGACCGCCAAAGCTAGGGTTTCAGCAGCATGGCGTTTTACCCACGAGAGTGCGGAAGGGGGTATTATCTGTTGGATTTGTTCCAAAACCACTTGCTCAAGGATTGCCTCCTTAGTGCGCTCCTTGGGTTGTATCCAGCGAGTACACAAGTCCAATAACCGCTGAGCGAGGACCCGGGGTCTCATCTTAGCAGTGTACTTCAGGTTCCGGACCTGCTGTCGGTAGGTCTCTGGGGTCAGACCTAAGCGATCCAGTATGGCGACTTTTACTTGTTGGTAGTTCATTGCCTGATCTGCTGGGAAGCCCTGATATGAGGCCTGGGCTTCTCCTATGAGGAGCGGGGCCAAAGCAGTTGCCCAGCGATCTGCAGCCCAGCCCTGAGCTTCAGCAACCCTTTCAAATGTCAGTAGAAAAGCCTCTGGATCCTCGTTCGGAGCCATTTTCCTCAGGAGGACCGGGGGTTTGTTCGCAAGTTCTGGACTGGCAGACCCCAGGAATTGGGTCAGCAGCTTGGCCATCCGCTCATCCTGTGCTGCCTGGTGCTGGGTGAGGAGCTGGGTTTGCTGCAGCAATAGTAGTTGGGTCTGCTCTTGCATTAACAGTCCCTGCTGTTTGGTCTGCTCCTGCACTAACAGTCCCTGCTGTCTGGTCTGCTCGCACAGAAACTCTTTTAAAAATTCTTCAATTTTTCTAATTTTTGTGTGTGTGTGGCCCTTCAACTGCAGGGGCCTCTCGAAATCCCACTCTGACACCATATGTTGCAGGGTACATGCAACCACACACGCGGGTTCTCTTGATAAGGCTTATTTATTGAGCCTTAAAAACATACAGCACACAAAAACAAAATAGCTTCTCTTCAGCAGACAAAAACAAAATAGCTTCTCTTCAGCATAGAAAACAAGGCAGCTTTTCTTCAGCATGCAGGACACAGACAGTTCATCATACATGTACTTTGAAAACAGACCTTATAGCAGTAATCTCTTCAGTAGTTAAATCCTGTCTCCTGACTAGCTAACCTGCATGTGTGTACAGCCTAGGGGTTTTAAACCACCTTGATTATGCAGCTGGGGTCAGACTAATTAAGCAGCCCTTCTCAACTGAAACTTAACCTCGTCACTGCTGCACTGCAAGCCTAAACATAAGTTTGCCAGGTATATGGCTGGGACTGATCCAGGAATACAGAGGACAGAGACAGACACAACTGGAGAGTCTTGCACCCACATTTGTGGTGGAAACGCTGGGTCCAAGTGCTGATTGCAGCACCCAAGATTGTGAGTAGGAATTTGTCCCATTGTTATTTGTAATAAATTAATCTGCACCATCAAAGGGGTGTCATGTGCTCTTCTCACCCACTACAGTTAATTTTCCTTCACTTTGTGATAGTTGGGAATACTCTTGAAGAGGTAGCACCCCTGATGGACACTCTGGCCTTTACCTACAAATTGATTGATTATTATTAATGCATTATAATATTGTATATTAACCCATTATATAGGTAATTTTTGTGCAATCCTAGCACTTTTAGGATTATATTGTGTTGCTTATAAAAGTACTGCTTGCTTGCCTGACCGCTTTTTTGTCTGCATGAACGACTTTGAGTGCTGTGGAAATTTTGAGTCAGCGGGAGCGGGAGCGATCGTGCACGCGCCTGATCAGGACCATTTTCATCTCCTTGAAGGAGCATTAGTCCTATGAAAATTTAGGTACGCAGCCTAGCCCCCTCTTACTTCCGGTGCGGGTGGGGGAAAGCTGCCAGGATGGTAGGAGCGCCGGAGCTCCGTGGAAGAACTGTAGTGCAGGCGCCACCATCTTGAGGTTGTGCATGCGCAGTGCAACGCGTGGCGCATGTGCAGAAAAGTTAGTTGCGGCGGCCATCTTAAAATGGCTCTGCAAGGGATTACAAGTCCCAGAATCCTTTAGGCACACGACAAGAGGTATTGGCGTGAAACGGACTGCGCTGGTTAGTCATGACGGGGACAGCGAGGAAGTAGGTAGTGTCCAGGTTCCAGTGGCTCCTGGACTAGGCCAGACTTCCCCCACAGATCCCAGTTGGGCCCAGTGTCACAGTAGCGCAGTATTGTAGGGAATGTCCCCAGATAGGAATAGGGTGTCCTTATCCTTTGAACTAATGTAACCTATCACATGGTACAGCAACCAATGAGATTGTCTTCAATCCCATTGGCTGTAATACCATGTGATATGGCCATGTGGTTTGAACGATATGACATACCTCCCATGGAGATGACGTCACATCCTTAACCAAAAAAAAAGGTGGGCACATGACACAGCGTCCAATCAGATAGGAGCTGTACCAACGGACCTGAAAATGTGATGTCACAGGCCCTATATTTATTTATTTATAAAATATTTTACTAGGAAGTAATACATTGAGAGTTACCTCTCGTTTTCAAGTATGTCGTGGGCACAGAGTTAGGACAAATAATACATGGTTACAAATACAGTTACATAAATGAACAGGGTATACATTATATACTGTACAAGACATTGCATGCACAGTTAAAGAAAATATATATTATGGGCGAATTAAACAGTTACATACCAGATTAAAATTTGAGACAGTCTTAGATTTGAAAGAACATAAACTGGTGGTGGATGTGAGATTCTCCGGTAGGTTATTCCAGTTTTGGGGTGCACGGTAAGAGAAGGATGAACGGCCGGATACTTTGTTGATCCTTGGGACCATGAACAGTCTTTTTATATAAGGCTTTGACGTCTCATTTTACCTCAAGAAGCCGATGAGACATCATTGTGTTGTGGATTTACCATGGGGCTATGGATTGACAGATGAAGATAGAAGATTAAAGAAGATAGATGAAGAAAGAAGATGGTGATAGAAGATAAAAAGAAAGAAGTATTTTGTTACCTATTCTAGATCTTCAAGTTGCATGGCGTTGGATTGACTTTAATGATGTCGCGGTACGAGAGCTTGCAGAATCGCCGGGATTTGGAGGACCAATGCTTCTAAAGGTAAGAAAAATATTGAATGTATGTGTAGGTCTGAATCTCTGCAGCACCTCCAAATGTAGCCCAGTTTCCCATAGAAAACAGAAAACTACCGAGTGCTGCCATTATACCTGTTGGCTCCAGGAGCCTGAGCATCTGCCACAGAGAGCCTGGGGTGTATACATACTCTGGTTCAGCACCTCCACCTATGAGAGATCTCAGCAGAGCGGAAGCAGCCCCTCACAGGACACAACAATAAACACCCACACAGTGTAAAATAATGCAACCTTTACTGTAGTGTGATTGATATGGGTCATAGGATTACTCTCCCTTATGAGTACTATACATATACACAAATACCATACTCTCCTGAATTGCTACCCACCACCGTGTCCAGAGAAATGTGTATCTCACACAGAGTCCCCAAGAGTTCCACAGCGTGTAAAGTCCCTTGGCCACTAGTCCCACAGTGTCCCCAAAGAACCCACCTTATAGGCGTGATCAGTGCCTGTGTATTAACCGGTATGTTGGTGCACTTGTTGACATGTACCTGCCAGGCGCGACAGCACCCGGTCTGATGAGGCTTCACAAAGGATCCGCCGATCCTCTCTCTCACCACGACGTCATCAAGGTGATCCCACCAAGGCAATGTTACTGCAGTCTCTTCAGTGACGCCTGATCTCAACCCTCTCTGCAAGGAGTTCAGCATCTGCTTTGTCCCTAAAATATCTAGGTACTACAGGGATCCGTTTCCTATGCTAGGGCCTGTCCCTGTAGCAGCCACAAGCTATGGTTGACTCAGGGCCTATCTTGGCCTAGGGTTGTATATACTCACCTAGTGTAGAGGCTTACTTGCCCTCCACACGGACCCTCTGTCCCCTACCTCTCCCTGTCACACTCTGTCCTGTGACACACTTTCTTATCCTCCCTGCAGCACTTCTCCAGCTCCTATTCGCTCCCTGACGTCAGGTGGGACTCATGAGGCTTGTTGTCCTTTCCCATAGCCTTCCCTGATTGGCTAGAGTTTGCGCGCTTTCGCACTGCGCATGCGCGACCTAGAATGGCCGCCGCCGCTGCTCTGCGCATGCGCGAGATTCCCTAAGATGGCGGCTCCCACTGCAATCCCCCGAGCCCCCGGCGACGCTATCGCCCTCTCAGCGCACACCGGCAATCTCCTGCTGCACGCCCCCTCCCTCAGAGCTCTCGACACGTGCACGCGCATCCGCACGCCCATGCAACTGGCTGCAACTCTTATGACCGAGCGGAGGTAACACAACAAGGGGGCAGAACCTCAATGGGTGGGAACCTGGCTACAAATGTAAATGTTTTTTTTTCAGGGTTTTGGATTGTATATTTTTATTTTTTTCATTGCCCGTTGACTGATAATGTATTAAATCTGTGGCCGGTTAGGGAATAAAATGCATTGGAGATACCGGCACCCTATAAAGGGGCCTGTATCTCGGGAAGCACGGGGTCCCTGGACCTCAAATCAACACAGTTCTGCTCTGGAGACACCCTGCTCATCTACACTAGTAATAAGATGTACATTAAAAAACATTAATTTCGGGCGAGATTTGCGCAGGGAGAGGCGTCTCTCTCTCTCTGCAGCAGATAGGAATCGCCGGGTGAGCCCTTTTCAGAGAGACGATGTACGGCTCTTACAGACGATCGTGCATTAAAAATATTGATTTTTATAATAGTGTACATGAGCAGGGGGTCTCATTACCCCTTGCTCTTGTCAGGTTTCAACCTCAGGGACCCCCTACTTCCTGAGATATAGGCCCCGGTATGGGGTGCCGGTGTCCCCTGTGCTTTTAAATCTCCCGCGTCAGGTGACCGGGGGATTAAAATCCTGCACTGGGATGTCGGCACCCCATAAGGAGGCCTGTATCTCGGGAAGCAGAGCGTCCCTAAGGCTGAAATCAATGCGGGTCAGTTCAGGAGAACCTCTGCTCACGCACACTATTAAAAAAATACATTAAAGCAGCTTCATTACCTTAGCGGATAGACGCTAAGGCAATGAAGGGGTTAAGGCACAATAGCAGGTTTATTGGGAACAATTGCCCCCAATAAACATTGCAATATGTACTACCCACCCATACATAACCCATCCACTCATGTACCCTTAACAACCCCTATACCCCCACTGCACAGGAATGATACCAGAGGCTGGCGGGGGCCCTCAGGTGGTCCCCGTGGGTGTCTAGGGGTCCCCTCTGGCTTGCAATACCAATCCTGTGCCTAAATAAAAAAAAAACATATGTATACATTCAAATAAATGCACCCCCCCACCCCAATACATACAATACAGTAATGGGCAAAATAACTATTATCCAGATATGGATAATAGCTCATTTTCCCATTATAAAATCAAACATTAGCCAGCCAGCATAAATAAAGTAAATAAACCTTTCTACTTACCCCTGCCAGCATGAATACATGAAAAAATACAATGCTTTTATGTATTTAATTGGTTGGCTATTGATTTTATTTATTGAGTTGGTTGGACAGTGCTTTTATTTCTTGAATTGGGGTGTTTAGGTGCTTGTGTATATCATTTATTATTGTGTATTTTTGGCCTTCATGCTTTTTTATTAGGGTGACCATTGACTGCTATAGTGGCTTATCATGCCCATATTATATGTGTATGATGTACCACTATGCCAATCAATGGGTACAGAGTGGGTGTTGTGGTCCCTGGGTGGGTGGCCAGGCCTCTAGGGTGGGTAGTGGGAGAGGGTGGGTTAACCCCTAAATTACTATAGCGGTTATTAACTGCTAAGGTGATTAAGGGGTTAGGGGCCATTAGATTGTATTTTTTCATGTATTCTTGCTGACATCGGAGGACATGGACCTGGAGTATGCCGATGAGGACGCCCTTCATGATGTTAGAGGTAAGTAGAAAGGTTTATTTACTTTTTTATGCTGGCTGGCTAATGTTTTATTTAATAATGGGCAAATGAGCTATTATTCATATCTGGATAATAGTTATTTTGCCCATTATTGTACTGTTTATGTTGGAGGGGGAGAGGGGTGTATTTATTTAAACGTATTGGGCGAAAAAATTTGCCCACAGGATTGATACCACAGGCCATTTGGGACCCACGGGGACAACCCAAAGGCCCCCAGACACCCACGTGGACAACCTAAGGACCCCCGGACACCTGCGGGTACCACCTGAGGGCCTCGGATACCCATGGAAACCCGCAGGGACCACCCGGATGCCCCCGCCGGCCTCTGGTAGAAACTGGTAGATACTGTGTAGAAAAAATGTGTGTTTATGCTTTAATGCGTGGCTCAATCTCCTTTGCGCCAGCCTTTAGCTGGTGAAAAGAAATGGTGAGCTTTTATAGTACGATAAAGTTATCACTGCTTTGTGAATAGCAGTCACTGCCAAAAAACGTTGAGTTTGCCATTTTTGGGCCTATCGTACGACTTTTTTTCACTGACCGTTTATTGGTGATAAAAAGCCGTTATAGCGCTATACTGCACTGTTATCAGCGCTTTGTGAATCGCACATCAGGCAGCATCGTGCTATAAGGGCATTTATCGCACTTACAACCACTTGTCACTGCTGTGTGAATCGGCCCCTAAGAGACAGAAACAAAAGAATACCATCATACAACAACTAACAGAGACAAAGAGAAAGCAACTTAGAAGAGGAACGCGTGCAGAGACAAAGAGAAACAAAAGCACAAAGAAAGAGATCACTTCCAGCCCCTTTATGCTCCTAAAACAGTGGTGCTCAACCCCAGCACTCAAGCCTTCTCAACAAGTCAGGTTTTAAGGGTATCCCAGCTTCAGCACAGGTGGCTTAGGCTAAGGCCCCGCTCCCAGAGTCAGCGCACCCGCACTGCAACAGGCGGTGCGCTGACATACACAGACCGCGATATGCGGTCTGTAGGGAGCAGGAGCGGGAGGTGGGCGGGAGTGGGAGGCTTGACAGGGAGGGGGGGCGTGGCTTGAGATGAGGGACCCGCTACTCTCCCCCCCCCCCTACCTCCACGAACTCGGGCTGGAGCTGGAGCTGCTGAGGGTAAGTTTAAACACACACACACGCAGGCACTCATACATACACACACACACACACACACACAGGCAGGCACTCACGCACTCATACACACACACACACACAGGCAGGCACTCACGCACTCATACACACACACACACACACACACACAGACAGAGGCAGGCACTCACGCACTCAGGCACACACATACACACACAGACAGGCACGCACGCACTCAGACACACACACAGACAGGCACTCACCTGCTTTCACTCCACACTCCTCCCCGCTCCCCGAAGCCTCTCCTCCTCCCGAAGCCTCCCCTCCCCATTGGTTCACAGCCACACCACGTGACGCGTCAACGCTAGGAAACACCATTCTCTTGTGTCTCCTAGCGGCTGACGCGCCACAGCGTGTAGTCAGCTGTGCCGCCAGGGGGGACCGGGACCGGCTCGCGAGGATTCCCCTGCTGGTGGGGAACTCGCGACATGGCCGCCCGTGCCAACGAGCGCAGCGGGACCGAGGCCTTAATCTGGGGACCCCGTGCTTCTCAAGCCTCAGACCTCCATAGGGGGTTCCGGTATCGGCGCTGTTTAAGTGTTCCGGTCACGTGGGCCGTGAAACCGGAGATTTAAACCCGCAGGAGATACCGGCACCCCCTACCTCCGCAGGTCTGAACCTTGGGAAGCAGGGGGTCCCCGGACCTGAGATTAATGGGCTCTGGATACCCCCTGCTCCGAACCTGTGTACACAAACAATAATAAAGAGCGAGAGTGCGCTGCTCATGTGACCGGTGAGCAGCGCACTCTCTCCCCAGCTCATGGTCCCTCAAGCAAAGGTTTAACATTTCGCGGTCGCATTGAAAAGCAATAACGCCAGCAGCGTTCATCCATCCAGGCTGCAAACCTTACTGTCCGCGTGGTTATGGGTAGGGTGAGGGGTGCGATGGTGCGACCGGGACGCGTTTAGGCTGCTATTGTTCGTATTTTTCTCTGCCGTCACTGGAAGTGTAAGTCCTGCTACATCTGTATATAAAAGTTAGCTGAAGAAGTTGCTCAGTGAGTAAAGGCATGTCTGATCTCAATATTGCGTTTCTCCTGTTTAGATCCCGAGACATAGGTTTTGCTTGGAGAGGTGAGATAAGGGAAGATAAGGGAAGATAGTAACTGGTGATGTCTGTACCTCCCGACATTCTCCTGTATACAATACGTGGGGAGATACTGAACCTGTGCACAGAACTAAACACAAGCATATGAGTAGCTCCGTGGCTGATACTTTACACCTCATGCATAAACCTTATCCCCCTGCAGACGCACTTACCAGAACACCCTCCTACTGTCTCTGTATGTTTTTCCTACCTACCAATTAGATTGTAAGCTCTTCAGGGCAGGGTCTCCTTTCCCTAAATGTCACTTTTATGTCTTAAGCACTTCTCCCCTTTATGTGTTATTTAAATTATTTGTTATTTATATGAATATCACTTGTATTACTGCTGTGAAGCGCTATGCACATTAATGGCGCTATATAAATAAAGACATACATACATAAAATCACCTGTGATAAATGGTAAATATCATAATTTAAGGCATTTAAATATGATCTCTCTCCCCCTCCCCTCCCCCCATATTTCAGGGGGAGAGTAACATCATCTTTAAGTATGACTTAACTAACGTCGGGTTATATCCGTGCGTTAAGTTTAACGGACCTCTGTAGATATGCACTGTTAGAGGGAAAGCCTCTTATGCATATCATTCATTAGAACTAATGTCCGTTTTACTGTACTTAACTCAATGTCCTTTCCAGCCGAAAATGTGACAATCCAAAATGAGTGAGCTTTGAACAGTCACATTAACGCTTAACTAGGCGTTAACTTAGCACCTCATTGAGTTAGTAATGAACATCTGTGGATCTGGGCCTGAATCTTCTGTTTTTGATGCAACCACAATATGCAAAATAGCTGGTTTTGATGCTTTATTTGCATTAATATACAGTTCTGTGATGTGCATTTTGTATGCATTTTCATAATTGCATTTTTGCTATCAATATACTACCACCTGCAATTATCAAAGTTGTGTATTAATTTCATTATTTTGCAAGCAGCTATATTCTATTTGTTTTAACCCTTATACTTTTTTTTTGTATATATAAATAACAGACCTACAGCAATTGTAAGCTCTTCGGAGCAGGGACTCCTTTTCCGAAATGTTACTTTTATGTCTGAAGCATTTCTCCCCATTATGTGTTATTTGTATTATTTGTTATTTATATGATTGTCACGTGTGTTACTGCTGTGAAGCGCTATGTACACTAATGGTGCTTTAAAGACATCCAGACATACGTTCATACAGTATATAGTGAAGCAAACACATTTATGGATTCAGAGCAACAGAAGAGTTACGACATGTTCAACGGTAATCTACTGTCCACTCTCTTGGTGCCAGATTGGACCACCTTTGATGCAGCTTGTTAAATCCCATAAAACCTTCTCACAAAGCATTTAGCCAGTGCCACCTGGAATCTGATTTTATATACTCGTTTAACAGCTACAACACCGGGACTGAGCTACTCTTAAAAGAGCTCTAGTTCAGACATTTTCTGAGGGATTGCCTCATTTTCCTGAAAGGGAAGCTGAGTAAGGAACCATTTAACTGCAGTGCCATTAGCCAATTTGCAAACAGAATGAATAACAGGAGTACAATTTCCCCCATATAAAAGGATGAAAGAGATCAAGCACAAAGGGTTTAACTATGAGCCTTGATAAAGTAGCATACGTTACAAACCGGCCCTCCTCTTGCTTACTGCTATGCAAAGTCATCCATGCACAATCTGCACCTCGCAGAGTCCTGCAGCTCGCTACTGTCATGCAATCATCAACAGAGATAAATACAGTAGGAGTTGCACAAGCAGGAGTGTGTCCCGACATGCACACGTTGCGCTGTTTATTCTATCACATGCTTAATATGCTAATAAAAGCGCTCTGCGTTTCGGGGCGATACACTTCCCTTGGTCAGGTCACAGGTGCAGCTGTTTGTGCTACTACGGGCTTATCTCTGTCTTTGATAAAGTAGTACGGGAGCATCGCAGCTTTGTGAACCTGAGCCACGCAGATTCATGAATCTCTTCTCCGTACAATGTATAGATTGTTATAGATTCCAACTCCCTGGAGTCTGGGATTCCTTTGTTATTTTCCCATATGAAGCAGTAGGTACAGTGCCAGCACTAATTACATTGAGGTCAGAATTCGGGAGGCCTTCTTGACATTTTGGTGGCATGTCACCATCTTCTTTACAGTAGAGGCAACTCTTATTCGAACAAAAACCAGTGGCAATTCCCCAAAAAAACCAGGAAACACCCAGGTACATTCTGAATACATGCCTTAAACTTTCCTTAAACTAGCCCCAGCATTTCTGCATTGATTAATGGCCTATCAGATTAACAGAGGGGGTCCCTGGCAGTCCCATTCAAACTGAATTGGACTGCCAGGGATCCCTGCTGTGTTAATCCTATGGGTCGTTAGTCAATGCAGAAATGCCTTAAACGTGCCTCAAACTAGCCCAGAACATACCCAGCACATACCCAGCACACACCCAGCACACACCCAGCATACACCCAGCACATACCCAGCACACACCCAGCACATACCCAGCACACACCCAGCACATACCCAGCACATACCCAGCACACACCCAGCACATACCCAGCACATACCCAGCACATACTCAGCACACACCCAGCACATACCCAGCACATACCCAGCACATACCCAGAATGTAACCCGGCTAGTTTACGGCAAATGTTAGAATAAACGTTGCCTCTACTGTATGTCCTAATTGCTCTCCACCAGCTGTGGAACATGTACCAGAAATATATTACTCTGCTAGCTCAGCTTATTAGAACTAATGTTATGAATATAATGCATGTGTATCACAGTAGACAAGGTCCTTTAACACTTTTATATTTTAGAAATCAGTCAATAGGCAAAACCAGGCAGTGAAATAAAATGAGGTTTATTTGGATAAAGACCTTGGAAACACACAGAAACACAAAATACAGAAATATATGCACTTACTGGGGTCTGGGGTATGAGATCTAGCCTTTCCTAGGTGCAGGGCGCCCGCTTGCGAGGACTTACCCTGAGCGGACGTCTTGGACCAAAATCCAACAGAAAATCCTGACTGGGACATAGTCCTGAATCTCCTGGAACCGATTTCGTCACGAAATCCTGACCGCAACCACTACAACAATTTGTAGAACTTTTCCGCAAAAGTCGGGACTTAGTCTCTGCGAGGCTGGTGTTTATAGCTTCAAAACGAAGCCGGTTGCTTTGCTATTTCAAACAAAGCAACTTTGAAAAGCCCGCCCTAGCTTCATCGACTCAAGTCACAGGAAGGCCTGGTTCTCTGATTGGGGCTTCTCCTTACATACCTTCCACTGTTCTATGTTCAGCATGGAGTTAGGAGGAGCGAGCTTGCCAAGAGAAAATAGGGGCTTGTACTTTGGATGACGTCAGAGGAGGGGCGTGCCAAGCCGGATAAGGATGCTCTGTGGGCGTGACATATGGATTGACCAATGGGAAACGTGATGACTTTCTGCCGCTTCCCCATTGCCACCTACTGGGCAGGCTTCACTGAGTCTGGCAGACCAGCAGGGTCCTCTGTTCTTCAGACCCAGTACTCTGCCCTGCCCTTGCCACCTAGCACTCTGACACCTCTCAACATCCTGGCTCCTGTTTGAACTACGGACTCTGTATAGACACGCGGCATCTATGTTGATGCCCTGGCTGACTGTATAGAGTCTTATAGCAAATGTCTAAAACATTATAACATACACTTTTGTAACGGGTATTCCCCCCCATTCAATCGCATATAGTGTGTGCGGGGAACCTAATGTTACCTGGTGTGGTGCGTTATACCTGTCAGGCTCACAGGAGGCCTGAGCCTCCGCTAGTGAGAGCCTGGATGAATCTCTGGAACGTTCTCGTCGGTGAGCGCCTCCACCTATGTAGGATTCTATAGGAGTGTAGAATGGGCCTAGCATAGGAACCCACCCAGAAACCACATACACCAGGGTTATGGCTAAAAGGTTTACTGAACGAGCAAATAACACAATAACATCACATCACATCATATTGTATAGAAACACAACACAGAGTATCATACTTTCACAGTGCAACATCATCAGTAAGCACAACTATATATATGCCACCCTATAACCTTGCCCCTAACTGGGCTATAACCTCCTTACACAGTATCCCCAAAGTCCTTGTACCCAAAGTCCCAAGAGTCCCACAACCCCACCCACGTGTGGAACGGCGCTGCCCACTAAGATGAAGTGTATAGGTGGTGCACTTGGTGACTTGGATAATACCTGCCCAGTGCTCCTGCTACCGGGTGCACAGATGACCTTTGCTTGGAATTCCTTGCTCCAGGAGATGATCCAAGATGCCTCCGCCTCAACGGTGAGTGGCTCCCGCATGGAGTGATCCACCTTTATAATGTCTCTTATCTCTGCTAACGCAGAGGATGTTATACCTTCACAGCAATTTCCAGGATAGTCACGGTTCCTGTCTGGACCCTCACTCGTCTAGGTTCTACAGGACCCTGTCCCTAGTCTAAGGGGAGTCCCTGTAGAAACCACAAGCTGAGGTGAGTAGGGCCTAGCTGGGGGCTAATGGGAGACTTCTGGCCTAGTGCAGGAGGCTACTATCCACCCTGCACAAACACACCCTCCCCTCTCTGTGTCCCAGCTCCTAACTGACAATCCCTGTCTTCACACAACATTGTTGCAACTTTGCAGCATGAGAATCTGTCAGCCTTATTGGCTGTCTGGCTGCCTGTGACCAGGGTGAAAGTGCAGTCCCCAGAGGCTGCTGGGAACTGTAGTCCTTGGTGGCTCTCTTTAACATTGGGGCCTCGTGCGCGCTGTGTAATGGCCGCCGCTGCTAACTGCGCATGTGCGAACTGGTGGATGTCCCTGACTATGGAGCGCCTCTTCTCACTCCCTGTAATGGCTGCCGTATCGCATCTGGGGCTATACTGCGCGTGCGCGAGCTTCCATATATGCGCAAACGCACACAAGATGGAGGCACCCTGTAGCTGATGTCGCCGGAAGCCCCCGATGACGCGATCACCCCTGCAACTGCCCTCATGCTGTCGCAGGTAAGAGAGAGAGAACTGAATGTCTGGGGAGTCAGAGGGAACCTGGCTACACTTTAATAAAGTATACACTTTGGGGAACCTTATACTTATAAAGGAAATGGTATTGGGATATTTGGGAACAAAATCCAGGAGTCTGGGGGACACAAAGTTGCTCCGATGTAATTTACCCCAGGTACTGGCAAATCACGCCATCTCGCCGGGGCAGAATTAAAGGACTACCGGTAACTTCTGCCCCCGATCTCATGCAAACAAAATAATTGTTTTCCTACCCAAAATCCTAAAACTGACACACAAGAAATATCACAGTTCTAGGGCAAAGGGAACATGAAAACACAAAAAAGCAGGAGTCACTTTATTTTCAGCATGTATTATCTCTGGTCCCTTGTTTATGGTGCTTATGTAGCTACAAGGGACCCCACGGTTTCAGGGGTAACCAGAGGACTTAACCTTAATTGTATAGCCTGGTTACCCCCTCCCATAACAATGTGCTACAGGTAAAATTGTTTGGGAGTCTTGGTTTTGCGGGATTCTGGATACACCAGTACCGGGGGAGTGTCGGAATCCCCCAAACTGGGACTCGGGAACACTCTCCCTCTAGGGTTGTTCAAGATCGTGTGGCTGGATCTACATAAGCAAACTGAGTAGCAAATAAAATATATATATATATACTGTATAGCATTACTCCACCAAACTGTCTGGGTGTGCAATAAGATATGCAATATTTCATTTTTAACAATTATCAATGTTTCGGCCCTCAATGGAGCCTTTTATAAGACAGAATGTAACATTTTTAAACTGTTCATCTGTAGTCAATGTAAAAAAAATGTAAAGTGATGTGCGTGCATGCGTGCCTGCTTGTATACTGTATACACACACATTTTAAGTTATGGTAGGTGAAAAAGGCGACAAGAAACTTCCACCGTATATCATATAGCCAATAAAGAAAATCACTTGTGAGCACATTCACATGTCTTAGACAGGTCTGCACTGCTGCCTTTCACCATTATCACCTAGCATACAGTGCTTCCACTGCTGCAAGGGATTCTGGGAAATGACATGCAATGAGCACACAATGTGTCACGTTTTGCCTGAAATCCATTTTTACATGGGACCCTTATAAGCAAATGCTCGCTGTTAACACAGCTTTTAAGCACAGCATGGGATGAGATGCAAAGACAGTGAAACCACTCACAGACAGCCGCTTCGACCTTTTGGGTCTCATCAGAGTGAGGTTGGTTGCACTGGCTTCGCAATTTTCAAGGCTGGGTAGGATTTACCGTGCACATTTTAAGTTATGGTGGGTGAAAAAGGCGACAAGAAAACCCCACCGTATAGCAGATAGCCACTGATTGAGCCACCTGTGCTGAAGCAGGGATATCCTGAAAACCTGACCTGTTGGCGGCCCTTGAGGACTGCAGTTGGCCACCCCTGATCTACACTATAACGTAGCAAACAATAACCAATATCTTCAGCCTCTATGTCCTCCCCACTGTCAAGCATTCAGCTGCAGACCTGCTGCCCTCAACGAGTCTGTTTGCTCCAAAGCATATAATCAGCCGCGTGCAACAATTTACAAGAATGAATCCTCCACTCGCGAGTTTATGAATCGATCAGACGGTATTATATTCATCTTCATAAAACAGTCAATAGCAGGGGTAAGACTTCTCCCGGATCAGTGGGCCCTGCGTGTGTTTGCAACATGACTATAAAAATAACTATAACGACAATAATAATGTACTGTACATACCTATAACAATGTATTGCTGGCGGCACGGCAAAGGAACTTGTAAAATGAGCTCTTTAATACTGAGAGACTGGTAGGGTTGTCACATAAAGGCTAATGATTTGGGATATACTGTAGGCTGTGTCTGAATATATTTTTGCATGCGTCAGAAATAAGTATACAGTGCAGGATGTAAAACTCGGGACAATTGCCGTATAAATCATCAGAGTCGCAGTATTCTACAGATTAGAGTTTTCATGCAAGAAGTGGCTGTAAATAATGCAGCTGAAATCTGTCTGAAGAGAGCAATTTATTTTGGTGTAAGTGCTATAGATCTCGATCTGAACATTGCTGTAAATAAAGTGTGTTGGAGCAGTGACAGGCTGGCTAGATGAAGTGTCTCAGGCCCTAAGCGAAAACACTAAGCAAAGACATGATCACTGGGAAAATGTTATTCTTTTCGAGGCGATAAGAGCAAATATTTCTACTCAATATCGCTTTCCCTCTTGTGAGTTTTGTCCTTATTGTAATGGACTTTTCTTATACCTGTTAAACATACTTTTTGTGGCTCGACTCCTGTTCTCTCATTTTTTCCCATATTAATAAGGCAAGACTTTTTGTAATCATATAAAAGTGTAGCCTGAGCCAATAGCCATTTTGGCATGATATGTTGTGATTAAACTATTAAACTGTACATATAAAAGTGTAGCCTGAGCCAATAGTCATTTTGGCATGATATGTTGTGATTAAACTATTAAACTGAGCCAGAAAGCCACCCATTACAAATGAATGGTTTGGGAGAGGTGTCGATACGAAGTAGAAATCCTTGAGCCTTGTGTGTGTGCGGGGGGGGGGGGGGGGGAGAGGGGGAGAGCGCTGTATGCTGGATTATCAGTTCAAATAAATATTTTCAACAGGTCATCATAATGTTTTGAACCTCACACCCCCAAATAAAAATCACAGTATGCCACCCACCTTATAAAGTATGTACATGACTAGTGTAGAATTAAAAAGCTACAGTAGTGATTGATTCTCAGAATATCAAGAATTGTTATGCAGGCATATGTCGAGAAACAAATTTTTTTCCCCAGACTTTAAATTCTAATTGCATGGGAAGTCATACACGCATGCGCAGAAATAATCAAAAAGGTTCCAATGAGACATACACGCATGCGCAGAAATGTGAGAACACGCTCGGGAAGATTAAACTATTAAACTGAGCCAGAAAGCCAACTATTACAAATGAATGGTTTGGGAGAGGTGTCGATAAGAAGTAGAAATACTTTAGCCTTTTGTGTGTGCGGGGGGGAGGGAGAGAGCGCTGTATGCTGGATTATCAATTCAAATAAATATTTTCAACAGGTCATCATAACGTTTAATGCGCAGAAATGTGATACTGTAACACGCCTATGTGTTTCAACAATGTTCCAATGAGACATACACGCATGGGCATAAAATAAAAAAGTATGAAAAGAAGAGCAAGCCTAGCAAAAGTATTGATTTATAAATAATACATATAGAAATGTGATGACACGCATACAGTATCCGCATGAGCGGGATAATCCGGGATAAAAATATTTTATATTCGGAAGAAGACGCAACGTTACATTTTTGTAATACTGTACTTCTTTTCCCTTTAGTATCCTGTATACAATACAATACTGTACTGTACAGTATGTGTCCTCATATTTTTTATGTTTATGGCTAGGGAGCCTCATACTACTGTATATATACTACTGTATACAGAAAGGTACAGCTGTAGATTGAATTGCTATTAGACTTTGAAGACAACAGCTCGCGATCGCCTACTTGAGATTCTAGAAGGTATTGCAGACAATGCTAAAAAAACGATCGCAAACATATTGAAAACCGTCCGGGAAAAAAAAGACAATTTCTAAACGGTTGGAAAACAGAGCGCGTCTGACCGCGGTTATCAGAGCAGCTTGCCATCGGCCACTTTAGAATAAAGGCTGGAGCAGCTGTATATGCTGTGTACACCTGCGTTTCTCCAAAGGCAGGTGTCTGATGGGGTTCCCCAAGAGCCACTCCCCTCTGCACAGGACAAGCGAAGGGTTAATATTTGATTGTACTATATGGATCGTCAACCCCACCCACTGGAATGTTAATGAGCCAAGAACCCCTTCAGTGTACATCTGTGTCGTCCCAAAGGCGGACAGCCTTTGGCACAGCCAAAGAGCGTGAGCCATTTGCTGCCATTCGCGGATGTTTGGTGTAGGGTTGCCAGGTGGCTTGTCCAAAAATACTGGACACAATGGTGAAAGGTGCGACGCGCGCGAGAATCGTTGGTGGGGAAGAATATTATTTATAAATGACCTGACTGTTACGTAATTTTTTCAAAATTTCACTCCAAGTATTCACCAATTTGCACCAGTTTATATTCTATTTGGTAAAAAATCTGGGGAGGAGTCTTGGGAAGGGGCGCCCTACCGAGGATTGTTTTAGGAAATATAATATGAAATAGTGCAAATTGGTGCAAATTGGTGCATGCTTGGAGTGAAATTTAGAACAAATGACGTAATGGTCAGATCATTTATAAATAACTGACCTGCAGTCAAGCTGTACATGGCGAGCAATACTGATCTTACTACTCCTCCCACAAATTCCAAGATTGTTGCACCCTCCTCATCCTCTCTCTCCTCTCACCCTCCCACCTCCTTTGTCCTCTCACCCTCTCACCCCCCTTTGTCCTCTCACCCCCACTTGTCCTCTCACCCCCTCCCTTCATCCTCTCTCATCCCCGTATTCCCCCTCCCTTCATCCTCTCTCACCCACTCCCTTCATCCTCTCCCATCCCTCCATCCTCTCATACCCCCTCCCCTCATACCCCCTCCCTTCATCCTCTGTTACCCCCATCCCTTCATTCTGTCACCCCCCCTCCCTGTTATTATCAGTACAGTAGCTTTCAAATTTAGAGCCTCATTCAGTAAAGGTTGATAAAAATTATCGCCAGGGCATTTAAATTGACGTTTTTTGGGGCATTGCTATCACGGTATTCAGAAAGCCTTGATTACCTGTCATAGCAAAATTTCCAAAACGAGCGATTTGCTGCCACCGAGAGCATGGAGCCTCTGAAAAGGCCTAACCCGGCGATTCATTTCTGCTGCAGAGAGAGCGGCTCTGAGAGAGCCGCCTCTCACAGCGAAAACACAAATTATGTTTTTTAATATACATTTCATTCATAGTGTAGATGTGCAGGGGGTCTCCGGAGCTGAACCGCGTTGGTTTTATGTCCGAAGACCCCCTACTTCCCGAGATACAGGCATCTTTATGGGGTGGCGGTATCTCCTATGCAAGGAAATGTCCTGGTCACGTGACGCGTGACATTTCAATGCAGAGGGATACCGGCACCCCATAAAGGGGCCTGTAACTTGGGAAGCAGGGGGTCCCCGGACACAAAACCAACGTGGTTCAGCTCCGGAGACCCCCTGCACATCTACACTATGAAAGAAATGTATATTAAAAAAAGATTTAAGAAACATCAATACACGCCCCCTCCCCACCCCCCTCCACCCAAACCCATACAGTACAGTAATGGGCAAAATAACTATTATCCAGATATGGATAATAGATTATTTGCCCATTATTAAACACTGCATTAGCATACATAAATAAAGTAAATAAATACAGTTATACTTGCCACAACAGCAGGCCCCTCTGTCCTCTGTTGCAAGAAAGCATATATACATAATAAAGACATTCTAATGGCCCCTAACCCCTTAATCACCTTAGCGGTTACAAACTGCTATAGTCATTAAAGGGTTAACCCAAACTGCCCCGTTGCAAACCCGGGAGGTCTAAGCACCCACCCCGGACTGACTATACCCACCCTGTACCCATTGAGTAGTATAGTGGTACATCATACCCATATAATAATAATATGGGCATGATAAGCCTCTATAGCACTCAATGGGCACCCTAATCACAATACATTAATGCACCAGACACACAATAATAAAACATAAATCCAAAAAAGCACACTTCACTAAATAAAAATAGTAGCCAGCTAATCCAATGAATACAAGCAATAACAACATCAACAATGAATTAATTAAACCATTAACCAATCAAAACAATTAATTCCTAAAACAACTTCATATTATTTTAAACAGTAACCAATCAAACCAATTAATTACTAAACAACTCAAAATTAATAGTAACATTAATCAATCAAACCAATTAATTTCTACAACATTAATGAATTAATTTAAACATTAAAATACAAAGAAATAAATTCAAACAATATCTGAAATAAATAGAGATATGTTATCACAGCTCAACCTTAATATTCAATAGTATATACATGATGGCGGTCCATGGGGAATAACACGCTCCTCCCTCTTGAAGAAGCGCCGGGTAACGGCGCGAAACGATCGTCGGGTTGTTTGGCGACGCACTGACTGATGACGTCAGCCGGTTCGGAGTAGTATGCCGGGCAAGATCTAGACCCAAAACAGACGCCGAAAAACAGACAGACGGTTGTATGAATTCTGCTATCTGTAGGGTGTAACTTTACTAGTACTAATCTACCACATTATAGAATAGTGCTTTGTATGCAACGAGGGTATTAACCCCTTGTATGGCTGCCATAACCTTACTAGATACAGATTCAGCCTGCTTACAAATATATGTGATAGTTACATTCGTGACTGCTTTGTTACTACCGGTCACAGTTTGGGAACATAATGTTGTGTGATCTGTAAACCAGTGATACATGTGGGATAACACGCATTTGGAAAAGCTACTATGTATATGACATCTTCCTTTGCAAGTATACACCCTATTTAATTTATAGGGAGTATTTGCGTGTACATTACAGATTATTTGACCACACTTAACCTACTGTGAGCGGTCACCAATTACAGATTTGATGTTGGTTTGTTCTTGCTCATATGTTGTGTGAACAAGCATATACTTACCTTATTCATACAAATTTATAGGTGTCATACAAATTTGATATCAATGACACTTCACCGTTACATATTATAGGGTATTTGAATACAATATTATGCGTTCACTGAAACAAGGATATACACATGCATATATTATATGAATGGTCCATGAAACAGGCATATTTCAGTGGTGTCATACAAATTTGATATCAATGACACTTCACCGTTACATATTATAGGGTATTTGAATACAATATTATGCGTTCACTGAAACAAGGATATACACATGCATATATTATATGAATGGTCCATGAAACAGGCATACTTCAGTGGTTTTTAATCATTTTATTAGTGTATATATATATTTTTTTTTTCACTTACAAGAGTTACTAGTAATTAACAAAATTGTATTATTTTTGCGATTCTATCCCTCCTGGTTGCTGCATCATATGTATGCTGGGACTAATTAGCTCCCACAAATATTGTCTTTTGTTATTTAGGCTGCGTGCAAATTAGTGGGAATCTTTTTTGTGACTACTCTTGGTCATTTGATAAAAATATCTGAAATAACCATTAAACGCATTAGCTAACATAATACAACATTAACTAAAAACGAACAATAATCGCAAACATTTGATTACCATTAAGCAGGAAAAAAACAAACAATGACATCCACATAATAAACTGCAATTAAAAAAAAACAACAGCAATACCAAGCCAGAAATTCCCCCAAAATATTGTCATAATAATGTATTAATCTGTAACCTAAAGTGGTACAGATTAATATATTATCAGTCAATGTGCCTCCCCCAAAAAATCAAAAAACACACCCAATGAAAAAACCTGTTAAAAAAAACATTTACAAACATTCAATATATTACTTACCATTAGAAGCGGTGGCCCTCCGACTTCCGGGGAAACAGGAAGCTCACGTACCTTGAAGGCCTCCAACAGCATCCGATGCCATCCGCCATGAAGATCCGGAGCAGGTACCCAAATCTTCTTTTTTCTTTCTTTAATCACCTTCTTCTAGCTTCATCTTCATCTGTCACCATTTCTTGATCTTCTTTATCTTCTATCTTCATCTGTCACCATTTCTTGATCTTCTTTATCTTCTATCTTCATCTGTCAATCCAAAAAACCCCATGGTAGATCCCAACCAATGTTGTCTCGTCGTCTTCTTGGGCTCAAATGAGGCGTCACGGCCTTAAATAGGGCTTGTGACGTCACATTTAGCCTCAAAATGGTTAACAGCCTCCTGATTGGCTGTTAAAACCATGTTCCGACTTTAATTGGTTTTTTTTAAATGACGTCACTTAAAGGGAATGATGCCAGCCAATCAGAATGGTTGTGCTTCATTTGCCTTTAAGATGACATCACTAAACCCAAGATGGCCGGCGTCACATGGTATTTCAGCCAATCAGAGTGTGGAATTGGTTCCTACGATATGATTGGCTGAAATACCATGTGACGCTGGCTTCGAGACGTGAACTGGGGATTGATCCAGTCACAGCACAGGGTGGCGCGGCCTCAGCTTTCGCGCCACGTCCCTCTTGCAGGCAGGGCGTTAGCTTTCGCGCCAAACCCGGCTAAATCTTTGCACACAGCTTCTTCAAAGCACGCTTGCACACAGCACATGCGTTCTGCAGTCCCGGCGGGAACCGCCATCTTGTCTTCTCTATGCCACGCAGGGCATCATCACACACAGTCGCCATCTTAGGCATCTCAGTGCCACATGGGGCACTACACACAACCGCCATCTTAGGCATCTCAGTGCCACACGGGGCACTACACACAGCCGCCATCTTTGATGATCCCATGATACTCACAACAACGCAATCCTCACTGCCATCAGGGGGACTCGCTCCTCGGTACACACACCACGCCATTTCAGCTCAGATCAATAATAAAATTGTAGCGTACCCCAGGCTAGACAAAACTCTTCCCCTGCATACTGTACACGATAACAGTCCAGTCAAGTGCTCTGTGGTGATAGACTGGCTACCGGCTAGATGTGCTTTTGGAGGCTTCTCCTCCTCAGCACGGGCGCCCCTCCTCTTGGCTGCCAGCATCAAAGACCACTTTCCAGAAGTTCCTGCTCCATGTTACCCAGTTTACTTCCTCCAGGCATCTATGATCACTCGCCTCAGGGAACTAGAACAGCAATAGCACAGCTGCCAATTCTTTTCCACTTCTGTAGATCAGTCTAGGCCATGCTTTGCGAGGTTCAGGGACCTCCTGACTACACCTAGCTTCTCTCTTTCTACAGCACTTGCTCTGGAAGTACACATCTTAATCTTCTAGTTTTGCTTCGCTGAAAGCCTGTCCTGATTGAACTCAGCAGCGCTTCCAACTTTAACGGGTCTTCCCCCACCCATCTCATATTGGGCCTCGTCAGGGAACTCTCACTCTGGTTACAGGGATTTTGGTGGTGCATATCTGCTGGTAACAGGAGGGCCTGGGTCTCCCGCGATGTCATGGGGAATAACAGGGCAGGCTTCTGGGGCTGTGCCCGAATTCTTCTTAATGGTGCAGCGCCTCCATCTTGTGCAGCCTCCAGTTGTGTGGGATGGAGTATCTGCAAAAAGAGTTATCTCCCTCTCCTCCCAATATACTCCACTCTCAGGCAGGAGATATAACAATGGGGTTCTTTATTGTCCTTGTTAACAGCAGTCTATGTTGCAGCACACAGCACTCTCAAAGCTGTTCACCACCAGGATGTTTCTAGACACCCCCCCCTTCCAATATAGGAGCTGTCCCTTCTTCTTCCCTTACTCCTTTGTGGAGCAAGAAAATATCTCTCCCCTCTCCCCTTGGGAAGAGTCTTTAGCTTACCAGAGCCCTGGCAGCTTAATTAGAACCCACCATCCTCTATCAAAGCTGAAGAGGAACACACTAAAACAGGATATGGTAATTCCTTTAGTACAGATCCAGTAGTCCCACCCCTGTGCCATTGACTGACACAAGGCATGAGCACTACCTTCTCTGACCAACTGAATCACAGTGGTTGGGGCAAACCCATTTTAACTCCTGGCAAACCTGCCCTTAACAGGGATTATTGCACAGGAGGACAGAATAATAGCCCCAACTTACCAGGGCTATATCTATTTCAATGTAGAGTGTGTGCAGCGCACAGCCAAGAAAGGGGGATAAGGAGCAGGCTGGCAAAAAAATCTTTATTCTGAGTCCATAAAATAGAGGGTTGCAAACCTTTTACGCGTTTCGTGCAACGCAGGCACTTTATCAAGCTTGATAAAGTGCCTGCGTTGCACGAAACGCGTAGAAGGTTTGCAACCCTCTATTTTATGGACTCAGAATAAAGATTTTTTTGCCAGACCTGCTCCTTATCCCCCTTTCTTGGCTGTGCGCTGCACACACTCTACATTGGATTGCCCTGACCAGGATACAGCAGCACGCTGATGGAGAAAGCTACTGGAGGCAATTAGCTGTGAGTACGTTTACCTGGGGCCAGCCCAATGAGGTAAAGGAGGGTGTCTCCGTGCACCTACCCCTACCTTCAGGGTGACTAGAGCCCCATTATAGGTTTAGTACTTTTTATTGATTATTCCCCAGTTAGACTTTATTCTCCTTTTATTATCAAGTTCATAGGTCCTTGTACTTTTGAGCACCATATTGCCACAACTTTATGTTTACCTATATCTATTTCAATCTGAAACTCACCAGGCCTTTTATCCCCTGTTCCCAATTGTCCAACTCTGTCCATGAAATGTCTGGGAATTGACTGTATAACCTCTGTTCTTTTAATGTAACCATGTATTGTTATAACTCTGTGCCCAGGACATACTTGAAAACGAGAGGTATCTCTCAATGTATTACTTCCTGGTAAAATATTCAAATAAATACAAATAAAGCAATACACTCTCCCAGTGTTATGACCGAAACCCCAGGAAAATCCCATTTTTCCAGCTGACAGCCCAACACAAAACTAGTGTAACAAAACTACACACGGATTATGCCAGGAAGTAATTCCATCGGATTCTTGTATCTTCCGTGGTGAATCTGAACTCTGTTTCGCACCAGTATTGCTGACAGACTTTCTATAAGCTATGCTTTAATGCAGGTGTCTCAAACTCAATCATCAAGTGCCACCAACAGGCCGAGCTTTATGGATATCCCTGCTTCAGCACAGGTGTCTCAATCAGTTGTTCAGTCAACTAAGCCACTGACTGAGCCACCTGTGCTGAAGCAGGGATATCCATAAAACTTGTCCTGTTGGTGGCCGTTGAGAACTGAATTTGAGATCCCTGCTTTAATGTATAGTGTTTTTATTTATATTTTTTATTAATGTCTATTGGCTGTTAAACTGACATACAGTACTACAGAAAACAGCACCAAGTTTACTGCAGACAACAAATCCTGTTGCTTTTAATGAGAAGTTGGTCCTTTGATTCCTATTCTGCTGTTTTCTTCTGTCCAAGTTTAGCAGCCTGAAGCTTTTGAAAAATAAACCCGCAAGTGTAATACAGCTGTGACCAATGTAAAGCTGCACATCTGTATACCGATATCTGCTTATTAGAGACTTGAATGTGTAACACTATATACAGTATGTAAAGGAGATTTGCAATGCGCTCCAGTGGTTATAGAATTAATTATATATCAAGATGCAGTCCAAAAGTGAGAAAGCACAGTGACCCTTGCGGTCTGCTTGATGCTTCTTGAGGGAGAGAACCCCTTCGTCTCCTCAAATAAGTACCTGTATATTGCGATAGAAGCGCGTAGGAGAACAGCAGCATCAGAAAATAGCCAGGTTTATGGATATCCCTGCTTCAGCACAGTTGGCTCAATCACTGGCTCAGTCGAACACAGCACAGGTAGCTCTTCTTAAAATAGCCAAACTTTAATAACAAATAAAAACACTTAACTAGATTAAAAAGCAATGGAAAATGCACTCAGAGAGTGTCTAAAAAATGCTTATCTGCATGGTCCCGCTTTTCGGCGATCCGCTTTTCGGCGATACGGCGGTGTCGAGAAGGGGGCTGCCATGTCGCCGCCATGTGAGCGCATGCACTGAACGGGCCGGCCAAGGGTCACTCATGCGCAGAACGGGCCGGCCCGGGGTCGAGCATGCGCGGAATGGAGGGGTTTCCTTCTGTCGCGCATGCGCAGAACGTTGCATTGCCGGTCTGCACATGCGCACCTAACGAAAATCGCCGGTTCCACTTTCTGGCGATTTTCGCTTTACGGCGGGTCCTCAGAACGGAACCCGCCGTATTAGTGGGGCCCTCCTGTAGTCCAGTCAGCAGTGAAGCTCCCTAGGCTCTTTAAGGCGTGTAATATAGTGTGCGCATGCGCTACCGCGCGCGTCAATTAGAATTGGCTGTGTCCAGGCCTGGCGTTCTATACTTCTGCCGCGCGCGCACACGGCAGTGAGCGGTGGTGCGGCAGATTACAGCAAATACATGAAAATGTATATTTTCACGCTGCTGTCGCACCACGTGACGCTACCAACCCAATCACAGCGCGGCTATCGCTGTGACGTCTAAAGCCACAGCCCCCTAGCTGCGTACGCCACCCACCGCTTCCAACATATCAATGAAACTCACGCGCCACATGCATACGCAACGCCGGGCGCGCTCCCGCACACGCACCAGCGCCTACTATATAACAAACCTAAGATCGCCACAGGCTGGTGAGTTTATGGAATTCCAAGCTTCTGCTTGTAATGATGGAAGTCTTGCCTGGTAGTGGTCTGCTCCTGCGGCATCCCTCTGTGCTGTGTTGTGGGACACTCACCTTCCGCTGCTGGCTTCCCTCCACTTCACTTGGTGTACCAATTTCCTGTCTGAGACGGAGTGTGATGACATCACTGTCTCCTTGCCTGCCAGGACTCCTGATGAAGCAGCAATACCGCTGTGAAACGCGTAGAGTGTACAAGCTGCAGACAGAGGGAGAGAGGATCTGAGAGGATCAGCTGTGCAGTGCTATCCTCTCACACAGGCACACGCAGGCAAGGAGACACAGTGATGTCATCAGAGTTCGCCTCAGACAGGAAACGGCACACCAAGTGAAGTGGAGGGAAGCCAGGTGCCAATTTAACAATGGTAAAGTCTGCCATTGATGTTAGGGACCGAACAGATGCCATATTGCATGCATAGCACGGCAGTGTGGGTGCTGCTGTATTGTGTTGTTGGGCCCCTCCCCCACTAGATGGCCAAAATAATAGTTAAATAACATGTAATGTATCATTTTCAAGTTTTATTTTTTAACAGTAACATAATGATTACGATGATGGATGATATCATGGTGGTGCACAGGTGGTGGCAGTGGCAGGAAATAAACAATACTGATGTAACGGGTATTCCCCCACCCAATCGCAAATAGGGTCTCCTAGGGGAAATGCTACTCTGGTTACAAGGTATAATAGTGTGAAGCACCTGCTGGCTTACAGGACTCCTGAGTCTCCCGCTTGATGGTATTATGGGGAAGGTCAGGACAGGCTTCTGGGGACATACCAATACGTACTCACGGTGACAGTGCCTCCATCTATTGCAGGCCCCAGGATATGGGGTGGAATCCCTGGAATAGAACGTCCCATTCAGGGATGAGAGATTCCAGTCTCACAACTGCTTCTTTATAATCAGGAACACTTTATTTCCTCTGCAGCACACTGTACAGCATACACAGTCACAGCAGCACTTCTCAGGAGTTCTCCCTCAGGATGACCTTGGCCTTGCACTCCCAGTCAGGGCCCTGGATGCAGGCCTAGCTCTTCCACTACCCCCTATCAGTGTAGTGGGAACAGTCTACCAGCCTCTCCCAGAGGGAGGGCCTCAAGCCTGCCAGGTCCCTGACAGCTCGGTTAGGTAAGACTCAGCTCCTCTCAGGGTAGGAGCAACTGACTCAATACAGGAAATGCAGATCATTAAGACAGATACAACAAGAGCCTGCCCCTGTCCCTTATTGGACACAGGCCTGACTGCACTGCTTTCTCTGCCTCACTGATCTGCTGTGAGTGGGGAGAATCCATTTTAACTCCTGGCAAACCTGCCCTTACCAGGGATTATTGCACAGAAGGAGAACAGAATAATAGCCCAAACCTACCAGGGCTATACTGAAATAGCCAGGCACTGTGACGATGCCCCACACTGGCCTTGGCCACCTCTGCTGGTAGTAGTTGTGCTAAAGTAATTTACAATATCTCTGCTGTACTGGTGGTGGCCCCGGACACTGATAATAGTGAGTAACATTCACACAGCAGTCAGCTATTGCTGCATGTTATTTTTTATAGTGCAGCTATAATGCTGGTAGAAAGTGTTATTAATAATCTACAGTTGCTCTATCCATGACCATAGCCCCTTGATTGCTAGGTGCTGGGGTTGTATATTTTGGAGGAATCCGATGGTTATTCATCTTCACTAAAGTGAGCCTTTCCCCGCTGCCATGGGACAGTTGTGTCCGGCGGTCAGTTAGGATGGCACCAGCTGCACTAAATACTCTCTGTGGCAACACACGCAGGAGGAAAACTCCACTGCCACCTTTGCAAAAGCAGGCCCTGTTTTAGTTTTAGCAGCTCAAAAGCCAAGGGGATCAGATTCAGGAGGTGCAGTAGGAATTAACCACCACCCATATATGCCTCCGTCACGTCCATAGTACTAGCACTTTGAGAGGTGTCTCTTGCTTCAGCACTAGTGCAAACCATGCCATAGTGATGGAGTGTTTGCCATGGTGATATGCCACGTCATCAGCCGCTGTTACTGCCACCGCCACCACTTCCATTACCTCTACCACCACCTGAGAGGAAGACAGCAGTCATGATGATGATGATGGCCCCTGTGTTGTTGTCAGTTTCGGGATGGAATCTATGCCCACTGAGGCAGTCTTCGGAGAACCTTCATTGGCTCCTCTCTCTGAGTCTCCTCCTTTTCCAATTGTGCCTGGACACAATCACTTAGATTATCCTTGCAATGAGCCGCAGTCTCTTCCCCATGGGCAAAAAGAAGTTAATTCTGTCTTTGAATCTAAGATTTAAAAGTGTACCCTGAAGGTATTCCTCTCCCAGATTCACACTGACAACATGGGGGTCATGCACCAAGCGTTCAAGCAATTTAGCAACCATTCATTATTATCATCATTTTCAACATTATGATGCTGCATATCGAATAATGCTTATTTCGAGGGGGAATATTAGAGGGGTGATCTGATTTATGCCAGCTTCAAACTGCTCCATTTTTAGCTGCTGACGAGGCAGGTTGTCTTGCTCCTGCAATTTAGACTGGGCATTGCGTTAAAATGAGCACCCATTTTTCTAGCTACAACCAACACGCTCTGCACATTCCTACACTGATTAAAGAAACGGTGGCTATTAAATTGAATATGTGGGCAAAACAAGGAATGTGTGTCATGTTGCCTTGTTTAAGTGCTGCAACCGAGTTGGAACCGTTACAAACCCAACCTCCAGTGCCCTGGCAGATAGCCACCGCTCTCTGATATTCTGTATTTTTCCTAAAACATCAGAAGCTGTTTGTGCTTTTTTTTGTTTGTTCAGCAGAACTGACAGTTTTATTAACATTCTCAATATTATGCTTCCACACATTATCCATTTTAGTTTCAGATATACTAGCTAGGGATAGGACTGGGTGACTTAAACTTTCTCTGTCAGTTTCCTTCTTACATCTCTTCTTAACTTGAAGTTCATTGTCTACTAGACACAGGGGGTGGAGTTCCACGGAAGTGGGCCTTCTGCAGTGAGAGTGTTGTGATGAATCATTGATAGGCTGACCATATTTCCTTGAGACAAAAACGGGACTTTGTGATGCCAAAAATGAGACGGAGTTATGTAATATTCCGTATTCATGGAAAAGAAAGACGATAACAGAAGTTTTATTTATCAGAATTTTTGTGTTTTTTCCTTTCCAGGAGTGTCTGCAAACACTACTCCACCGCTCAAACCTGTAGCTAACACTACTCCACCGCACACCTGTAGCTAACACTACTTCACCGCTCACGCCTGTAGCTAACACTACTCCACCGCCCACACCTGCAGCTAACACTTCTCTACCGCCCACACATGTAGCTAATACTTCTCTACCGCCCACACCTGTTGCTAACACTACTCCACCGCTCACATCTGTAGCTAACACTACTCTACCGCTCACATCTGTAGCTAACACTACTCTACCGCTCACACCTGTAGCTAATACAGCTATAATCATATCTCCCAAGTAGCTATTGTGTGCTGCTTGTTTTGTGCACAAGGTACATTGAACTGGTAAATACTGTAGGAAGTGCAGGTGGTCTGACTTTAAAGGAAGCCAGACGGGGAGGGCTACCGGTGTGAGCAGCTCAAAAGTAAGGTGGCGTCCATGCTGCCGAAGACCGCGCGCAGGCGTGCGGCGTGATCACATTGCCTTAAGGCATTTATTGCGCCCATAGACCGCGAGTGCGACAGCAGAAGGGGGCGCGCGGTGATTGAGGAATCAGTTCAAACCGATTTCTCGGCGCGATGGGCAGGTCACGTGAGCAGTTGGCCCAATGAGGGCGAACCAGCTCTGTGACATCCCAGACACGCCCCCCACGGAGCGTCTTCCTTGTCCACAAAATGCTCCCGCTTCACCCGGGGGACGTCGCACACGCCTCCGCACGGTCAAAGGCTTTGTCCGCGCGGTCGAAGGCTTTGTGGACGAAGCCTAAGCTGTGAATGTGGGGCCACCCAGCTGCCGGTCTGTATTAGGAGCTGTACTGCCGGTCTGTATTAGGAGCTGTACTGCCGGTCTGTATTAGGAGCTGTACTGCCGGTCTGTATTAGGAGCTGTACTGCCGGTCTGTATTAGGAGCTGTACTGCCGGTCTGTATTAGGAGCTGTACTGCCGGTCTGTATTAGGAGCTGTACTGCCGGTCTGTATTAGGAGCTGTACTGCCGGTCTGTATTAGGAGCTGTACTGCCGGTCTGTATTAGGAGCTGTACTGCCGGTCTGTATTAGGAGCTGTACTGCCGGTCTGTATTAGGAGCTGCAACAATTTCTACTGCCGATTAAGTAAGCAACTAACCACCTGCTGGCATCTATAAGGCTCTGAATGTGTTATAATCACACAGTATTTGTATAGTCAACTTCTCACAAACCCTATTATCTTCCCACCAGCGATGTGCCTGAGAGTTACACTTTCTGTATAATTGGGGTCATTTCATTTTCTGCAGATCATTAACACTAACAAATAGAAGGTGTAAAAAAACATATTAAAAAAATAAATACATGTCTGACTGATACCTAGAACTGCAGCAAAATATTGTTAGCACAGGAGTTTCATTTAAACAATGGAAAACTGGTTTCAGGTGCCATAAAAAGCCAGACAGGGAGGGCTACCGGTGTGAGCAGCTCAAAAGTAAGGTGGCGTCCATGCTGCCGAAGACCGCGCGCAGGCGTGCGGCGTGATCACATTGCCTTAAGGCATTTATTGCGCCCATAGACCGCGAGTGCGACAGCAGAAGGGGGCGCGCGGTGATTGAGGAATCAGTTCAAACCGATTTCTCGGCGCGATGGGCAGGTCACGTGAGCAGTTGGCCCAATGAGGGCGAACCAGCTCTGTGACATCCCAGACACGCCCCCCACGGAGCGTCTTCCTTGTCCACAAAATGCTCCCGCTTCACCCGGGGGACGTCGCACACGCCTCCGCACGGTCAAAGGCTTTGTCCGCGCGGTCGAAGGCTTTGTGGACGAAGCCTAAGCTGTGAATGTGGGGCCACCCAGCTGCCGGTCTGTATTAGGAGCTGTACTGCCGGTCTGTATTAGGAGCTGTACTGCCGGTCTGTATTAGGAGCTGTACTGCCGGTCTGTATTAGGAGCTGTACTGCCGGTCTGTATTAGGAGCTGTACTGCCGGTCTGTATTAGGAGCTGTACTGCCGGTCTGTATTAGGAGCTGTACTGCCGGTCTGTATTAGGAGCTGTACTGCCGGTCTGTATTAGGAGCTGCAACAATTTCTACTGCCGATTAAGTAAGCAACTAACCACCTGCTGGCATCTATAAGGCTCTGAATGTGTTATAATCACACAGTATTTGTATAGTCAACTTCTCACAAACCCTATTATCTTCCCACCAGCGATGTGCCTGAGAGTTACACTTTCTGTATAATTGGGGTCATTTCATTTTCTGCAGATCATTAACACTAACAAATAGAAGGTGTAAAAAAACATATTAAAAAAATAAATACATGTCTGACTGATACCTAGAACTGCAGCAAAATATTGTTAGCACAGGAGTTTCATTTAAACAATGGAAAACTGGTTTCAGGTGCCATAAAATGGCTTAAGAGGCAGTTTAATGGGAAATCCCACAAACATTAACCAAGCAGCAATGGAATTTGCTTCCTTAACCCTATCACTGCCAATAGAGCCTGGCAAGCATTGCACAAAAAGGCTAAAGTGGATTGTGATGGCGAGGGGGTAACCAGGCCATTAATAAAGGTATTATGCCCAGCTGGTTACCTCTGAGCCCTATTTCAGGTTTTAGAGTGTCAGCTCTTCAACCTGTGTATTGTGCCGGCAATGAATGTAATTGTATGACAATAAAGAATGTGTGTTTTACCTTTCCAAGTGGGTATTCTCCGTCTGTGAGTTTCAGGGGGGAGAGGGGAGTTTGCAGTAAAAGTGTTGTCAGATTGTGTCTAGGTAGCCGGGGTCCAGAGTTGCTGGCTACCCCAAAAATGTATCCAGGAATCAGGTCAGATTCCTGGGGACATATAGACACATCATTCTCAATCTCAATTCTATTGAGAGCAGGAGCAGCTCTCAACCCAGCGCTGTGCCCCCCCTCGCAGCGGGCCCGGCGCCATTGAGGGGAGGGCTCTCGTTCATGCAGCGTCCGCCACAGCGGACGCTGTAGTAGGCAGCGGGGTCAAGGCCTAAGGGGGGCCAGTGGGCTACCAATTTGTGGTGCTACTAAGTGTCTGCCCTTGGTCCGAACTTGGAAGCCACAGATGCTGCCAGAGGCATTAAAGCCATTTGGACAGGATGGCTAGGTGGAGTATCCATGTCCTGGGATGAATGCAGGCCGTTCCGGTTAGCATTTGCCTTTCCAGAGCTGGAGGCACCTAACCCCATGGGGGGCTTCTGAATATTAAGTGGCTAAGGTGGCAAAACACGCGCATGCCCTTGTTTCATTCAGAAGATTCTCTTGCCCGGCTTCAGAAAACTGTCAGCCCCCTGATTGGCTACTTGTAAAGTCCCCAGGCTCGGAGTGGCTATAGTATTTCATGAATGAATCTGAAATGCTTTGAGAAAGCCAGCAGCCAATCCGGTCCTCAGATTCTAAGCGGCAGAAAAGCAGCGGCAAATTCAAAACCACCAAAAGATGATCTGTGAGAAATAGAAGCGCGCCGGCTTCAGAAATTTCAGGTTACACTTTACGGGGCCAAGTCTGCACATGGTTTTAACAGCCAATCAGGTGGTTGTTAACCATTGTGAGGGTAAATGTGATGTCACAAGCCTTATTTAAGGCCGTGACGCCTCATTTGAGCCCAAGAAGCCGACGAGACAGCATCTGCTGGGATTAAACATGGGGTATTTTGGATTGACAGATGAAGAAAGAACATAAAGAAGAACAAGAAATGGTTACAGATGAAGATAGAAGACGGTGAGTAAAGAAAGAAAAAAGAAGATTGGGGTACCTGAGCCGGATCTTCATGGCGGATGGCATCGGATGCTGTTGGAGGCCTTCAAGGTACGTGAGCTTCCTGTTACCCCGGGAGTCGGAGGGCCACCGCTTCTAATGGTAAGTAAGATATTCAATGTTTGTAAATGTCTCTTTTTACAGGTTTATTCTTTGGATGTGTTTTTTTATTTTCTGTGTCATGCACATTGACTGATAATATATTAATCGGTACCTCTTTAGGGTACAGATTAATACATTATTATGCCAATATTTGGGGGGCATTTCTCGCTTGTTATTGCAGTTATTGATGTGGATGTGATTGTTTGTTTATGCTTAATGTAAGAAAAGGTTTGCGATTGGTGTTCGCTTGTACTTAATGTTATATTATGTTAGCTAATGTGTTTTATGGATACTTCAGAGATAGTTTTAATGTATTTATTTGTCTTTTAATGGTTACATTAATTAATGTAGGATTAATTCATTGTTTACATTGGTTAGTGTTACTATTCATTTTGAGTTGCTTTAGGGATTAATTGGTTTGATTGGGTAATGGTTTAATTAATTCAGTGTTGATGTTGTAATTGCTTCTATTGATTGGATTAGCTGGCTACTGATTTTATTTAGTGAAGTGTGTTTTTTGGGAGTAGGTTTTATTACTGTGAGTAGGGAGTAGGAGTAGGTTTTATTACTGTGTGTCTTGTGTATTACTGTATTTTTAGTGCTATAGAGGCTTATCATGCCCATATTATTATTATATGGGTATGATGTACCACTATACTACTCAATGGGTACAGGGTGGGTATAGTCAGTCTGGGGTGGGTGCTTAGGCCTCACGGGTGAGTGAAGGGGGTATTAGCCCTAAGGGTTGGTGTTTAGACCTTACGGGTGGGTAGCGGTTGGGTTAACCTCTTTATTACCTTAGCGGTATTAACCGCTAAGGTAATGAAGGGGTTAACTCCCCCCGCAACCCCACCGCAATGCCTAAACAGCCACTAAGGGCCAAATTCCCCCTTCACCCAGCCCCGATAACCACAGTATTGTATTGTACTGTATGTTTTTTACAGTAAGCTTGGCACGGGTGTTTAACCCCTTCATTGCCTTAGCGGTTAGCCGCTAAGGTAATGAAGTTGCTGTACATGCATGTTTCCTGCCTCGGATGCATGCAGGGGGGGGTCCGGAGCTGCTATTAATGGCTATCAGCTCCGGAGACCCCCGGCATCAATCCGAGGCAGGAAAGGGGCCTGATTTCTTCTAAGTCCCGACCCATCGCAGCTCATCGAGGCATTTCCCCACCAATTGTCCAACAATTTTGTGGGGAATTGAATTTAGGGAGAAAATCGTTTTTTAGGCCTGCGATGGGCTGCGATATGCTGCGACACCCGACTTGCGGGTCTCTGAATAGCGGGAGTTTATCAACCATCCGAAAATGGTCAATAAGGGGCTGAACGCTGCTCAGTCAGCGAATTTCGGACGGAGATAAAATTTTGCATCGATACAGGCCGTTATCGAGCACTTATCGAGGCTATCTGAATACCAGTAGCCATTTTGGTCGATAAGTGCTCGATAAGGGCCTTATCGAGGCTTTCTGAATAAGGCCCTAAGTCCCTGTCAACCTAAAGACTTTGTTCTCTATGCTATTTCAACTAGGAAAGGTTAGTTTTGTAGCCCAGAACCCCAGTAAGTGTGTTTTCTCAATGGAATAAATGACAATTTGTTTTTCTTCTTGGTTTTGCTCAGTGATGCATAAAGGTGTAAACGTCTGGTCTCCCACATGGATAAAGGGGATAAAGTGGCCAGACTGCGGTTCAGCTGTGCTGCTACTCTGCTACTCGGCTCAACGCGTTTCGCTGTATACAACAGCTTCCTCCTGAGGGAAGGTCTGGCAGTCTGGCTAGCTGTTCCATCCCCGAAGGCACAGTGTCGGTACGGCGATCCCATCATCCCTTCACCTATCCGCTCCAACCGGAAGTCGTCACCGCAAGGCCCGGACGTGACGACAGACGCTTCCCATCTGCGACCGGACGAGGGGGCACCCTCGAGGAGGGATACTGAAGGGACTGGAGTTTCTATCTCCCGATTTACCGAACCAACTGCCTCAAGTAAAACCTTATGTGAATCTGTTCGTATATCACATTGTGAGTACATGTCCTCTACTTTTTTATTTATAAAGTCTGGTGTTTTCTGGTCAACACTATGGTTTCCCTCTATTCCTGCATGATTGCGTGTATCTGACTGGGAGTTGAGATCTTCATGAATATACCATCCAGCCTGATATCAGTATTTACTGCTGTATGCTGCGGCCATATCCACCGGTCACTGCAAGCTGGAGTCTCCAAGAACCACCTTTAAACCACTTGCTGTTTTTTATCTTACTTGTTGTAAGTAGGTCATCTATAAGAGCCAAGTTATCATACTGCATATCCCTTTTTTAGTTAATCTATTGCACTATGATGTTTTATGTCTTTTTTTCTGGGTGTTCCTGATGACATCGCTCCCTTCCTGCCCTGGATCCTAAATCCTTACTCTCAGTTACCTTTCTCCACACAGACTGCAGCGGAGCCAGAAGCACAAGTGAGGGTGTTCTATATTACAGCAGCCACTGCTGGTGTTGTTGCAGCGTATGCTTCAGTTGGATAGGATGGATCCCTGGCTTCTGGATGGTACAGGTCTGCGGGTAATGATAGGGCCTGGCTGGATTAGATTATATGTTCAGCCCATGAGGGGCGGAGCACATCTCACTCCCGGCTGGGAGGAGACACTGCCAGCTCCTACCCCACATGGGGGCAGACTGGAACCAACTCCAAACACTAACTAACTGAAGGTCTCAGCCCCAAGGGGCTGAACTTCAAGCTATAATTTAGGCACGTCTTTCCTGCAGCTCAAAGAGAGAGGGCCCAATGTCTGTACCACCTTTGGCTATCACAGATCCGTGTCAACTCCACTCCTGTCTCTCAGAAATTCAGCACGAGGAGGGGGAAAACCCCATAGGATAGCCTGTCACTGTCTACATCTTATTAGAACTTAAATGACAGGGGAAGGTAGAGAGTTAGCTGGACCAGCCACCACTATAGTATGTAAAACGTTTTTGTTTTCAGCTGAGATTCTGAAGTGGTCGCTATTTCTCATTCACATGTTCCCTCCATGCTCCATACCAGAGGACCAACCAGCATGGAAGAGGCACTGTGTCCCATGTATTGCATAACCTCCCGGTCGCTACATCTTTTTCCAGGGCCCGTCCGGTGTCAGTCCTGTTAGGAACAGGCAGTGGTGGGTATAATTCCTTCTTTAGGCTCTGTGTGTGTATTGCAGACTTGGATACATTTCAGGTATCAAAGGACAGGCCTAGCAACTACCAGAGAGTGTCAGCCTGAGAGAAGGATACTGATTGGTTCATCCAAAAGTAGTGATCACCAATCAGAATTCAACCTGTTCTGTTATGGGGCAGGGTTTCAACCCCCAATCTCAGGTTATAAATTCTGACACTCTCCTAAATTAAGTTCAGTTATATTTGGAGTGTGATCCTGGTTGAACTTTTTCCTCCACCTGTGGAGTGAGGAGCCTCTTCCTCCATCCCACCAGGATATGGGAGGAAAGGGGAACAGGCCTGAAAGGGGCCAAATGCCTGAGTCAGGGCTCTGACTAGCATGGGAGACAAGAGAGAAAAGGGATACCTCTGTGCTTGCTGTATTATAACCATCTGCCTGCAATAAAGCCAGTTGTATCAGAAACAGTGTGATTACTGTCTGCTGCTGTGAAGGAAGACAAGGTGTCAGCATGATCCATCCCCTGCAGAGAATCTATGCTGACTGGAGGCGCTGAACCCCTGAAGAATAAAGGTAACCTGCACCCCATTTATGGCTCGCCCCACACCATTGCGGAGCACTCAGCCCTCCTGTTTACCCCACACAGCACCATACCCTGAAGTAGTAGCCAGATAAGAAGTAGACCCCCCAATATCACTTAGGGTGGGGGTACAAGGGCTACACATGTTTACTAAGCTGTGCTATGCCATTAGACACTCTACAGCGCATTCACCAAGATTTAACCATGTAAATATTACTGCCACTGATTTAAATCAATTCTAGGAAGGGCTGTCACTTTATGCCTTTATAGTAGTTTGCAATTCATTCAAATAGTACTGTACAAATGCTTCTTTTGTATATCATACAGTGTAAAAAAGATTTGATGGTGTTGTGTGTATTTTAAGATAGACAGATTGGTTAATAGATAGATAGAAGGTGCCTGGCGAGGTATGGCATGACCGCAAGGCAACCCCACCTTCTTGGTCACCAGTGACACTGCGGAAGGGAGAGGGGTCTAGCTGGGGGGTAGGAGATATACAGTAGGCAGGCGGGAGGGAGATCAATCCGTGTTTTTGACTTACTGCTCGCCATTCCCAGCATCTGCCATGGCAGGGGTCAGTATGTGCTCAGGCGGATGCGGAGTGGTCATTGGAGACACGCCTGTCTCTGCAGGCGAAGTGGCTTTACCCAGTCTTTGCTGCTATGCTATAGGGCCAGAGTTAGCGAGGTCGAGCAAGAAAGGTGAGGCTAAGAAACAGGACATTGAAAGATGGCCATACCTCCGTACTTTTGCTAATTGTATCCAGGCTTTCTCCACCCTCGCAAGCGTAATTTGTGAAAAATCTCCCCACCTTTGCTCTGCCCAAGTATCAGGATATGATAGGGTTCGTTGAAATTACTGGGCAATAGAGAAAGGGGGGAAAAAGGTGGGGTCGGGAGGAGAAGCTCAAACCAGAGATATTCTACATCACCTGCATGCAAAACTTAGGCCTACTTCTCTTACAAACTGTCAATTAACTCAGTAATCAATTTTTTAATGTTTGTCATGGGATGGAGCACGTTAATAACTAATAACCACACCGCAGTATACTATTACAAGTGCTTGTTACTAGTTTGTAAGCAAGTTACTGGGTGTCCACTTATTCACCATTATCTCCGAATGAAATAATTCACGTCAGCAGAAAGGACACAGCTTAACTTTCTCCAATGTATATGCCTCACAAGGGTGCGTTTATTTAGTAGCTGAATTAATTTTAATTGCTTCAATAAACGGTACATTTTAACATTTCCCTACAAGAAAAACACATCATATCATTGCAATTATACTCAATGATCTTTATATCAACTGACGATTGTGGTGCGCACCAATTTAGAGGAATCTCATGTCTCTCAGCTTCCTTCTCTGATACGGTTCGAGCAGCGGAATTATACATAAGTGCGCCGCGGATGGTCAACACTTTGCGCACTCGTGCTCTGCGGCAGCTAACACGTAGAAGATGCTGCATCTGTAGGGGGATAGCCTGGTGGAGCTATGACGAGCAGTTGCGACAACAAATGGCCGTCCGCAAGGATTTATTTTGGGATATTAAAGATATGGATGCTGCATGGACAACACAAAGACACGTGGGTTTATACAGAATATAGGCTTTTGATTTAGCCTAAAAAAAAGGTGGAAGAAAACAGAGCTTATCTTCAGCATATAGACAGTTAACAAAAACATAAGTCCTTTATAAGGGCTTTGCCCTTTTCCCAGGAAGGGCTACTCAAGTCCATGATACTGAAGAGCAAATCATTAAAATATATACAGACTTTATTGCAGACTTTTCTGTCTGGTTCAGATAGGAACCCAGAGCAGTGAAAGCTACAGACTTTTAAGACACTCTAAAGAGACCGGTGAGCTGTCTAATCAAGTCAGCCTGTTCTCAGACTGAGATTTAATCCGCTCAGTGCTGTGCTCAGCCTTTAAACATAGGTCTCCCATGCATACCACTCAGAGAATCCAGCCGGTCACAACGGATATGCGGATTGAGCTCATGACGACGGGGAAGCTAGCCATTTTTCTGGGGGCGGCCGGCGGTAGGAAGGGTCATTGTTGGGGCCTTTAACGAGGGCCATTGTAACATCGGCGGTTATAGATTCGGGCATGAGAGTACGAGAGGGGGCGCTCAAGGGGGGGATTTCCCCCAATAGGGGCAGTTGTAGTTCATTTGTGCAGTTGCGTGTTAAACAGTTTGACTAATTTATTGTTCCTTTAGATCGGGCGCGGAGGGTTTCTGCAGGTTTGGCGGCCGGGGCTAGTTTAAGCGCATTCAATAAATATCCCCATTGGTAGTGGCTGGTTGTGGGGTAAGTGCCGGGTAACCTTGCCAGGTGGGACTCAGTTATGGTAATGCCTGGTGGTAGCATGGTTGGCAAGTGGGCAAGGCTGATTGTGCTTGGAGTACCTGGGGCCCATCTTGTGGCTGACGTGGGGTCAGCGACTTTGGGTGGTCTTGGCCGGCAGGCCATGATTATAAGCGTCACTGGCCTTACCTGTCGGTGAAACACTCTGCCAGGGTTAGAACCTTCCCCACCCTCCCCTCCCTTTGCTGTATTTGAATAAAAGCTGTGGGCATTGTAACTTCAGACCTTTGTGCTTTATTTGCGGGATGTTGTGGGAGAGGGGTTGGTGGAGCGAGACGGCATGCTCTGAGGTCATGATAGCTTTTCAGATACATGTGTAGATAGATAGATAGATAGATAGATAGATAGATAGATAGATAGATAGATAGATAGATAGATAGATAGATAGATAATAGCATGATTTTGTAAAGCGCTGCTAGTTTTACGTAGCGCTTTAAAGATACATTTTGCAGGCACAGGTCCCTGCCCCATGGAACTTACAATCTATGTTTTTTGGTGCCTAAGGCACAGGGAGATAAAGTGACTTGCCCAAGGTCACAAGGAGCCGACACCGGGAATTGAACCAGGCTCCCCTACTTCAAACTCTCAGTGCCAGACAGACCGACAGACAGACAGACAGACAGACAGACAGACAGACAGACAATCACAGCAGATTTTGACCTGCATTCAAAACTGGAGACTCCAGGTGTCATCTGTCTTCTTAGAAACGGGAGGGTTATTAAATTCACCAAGAAAAGCAGAAAGAGGGTGTCTTAATTCAACTAACGGTGAAATATCCACAGCCTCATACTCGCAGATTCCCTGATGTGTAACAATCCATACATCATTACAGCTATAGGAAAATAAATCATTTTTCTCAGCAGCTGGGCCCACATCCGCTTCTTTAATCAGAGTTATATTAACATCTATTTTCTTGCACCGGAATCTGTGGGGAATGGACCACGTTGACGAGTGTTCATTTTCTGCAGTCATTTGGTTGTTCCATCTGATTCAATAACACGCAGCTCTGTTTCCCCGCTGGCCTCTTCTGTCTATCTGTGTGTAGCTCTGACCCACCTAACTGAGCAAGTAATAGCTCAGTAAGAGCTCAGTGTGCGCACATCGCTGCTACCTGACATACCTCTTTATTTTTTGAGGCACTGTGTCAGAACTGACAAGACGGCTGCATTTGTTAAGTGACTAAGACCATTTACAGCTAGGGAAAGGATAGGATGTACAGTACATTATATTTTGCACCAACAACGAAGATTGAATTTATTTGCTGCTGGACAGGCAATTAACCTCATCTGTGCCAGAAGACAACAAAGCATGGCAAAGGTCATTTGGCAAGAATGTAGTTAACCCTTTGTACTCCAGTTGTTGCCTTATAAATCATATTCAGCAACTGGTTGGGATCAGGCCTGGCCTTAGAATGTGCAGGACGCAAGGCAGCTGTGTCCCTCCAGTAGAGGTAGTCAGGATTGGATTGTACTTACCTGCTGGCCCGGCGATTCCTTGAAGTGGCGCCATGACAAAGGCGCAGGGCCCAAGGTAACCGCCTGGCTCGCCATGCCCTAAGGCCGGGATTTAGTGCATGGGTTTGCGTTATTCCATACGTGGACACTCGTTAACGAAAGCCAGTTTCAGTCAGTGATAGGTGTTTGCAGTTCATAGTGATGTACTGCGTCATTGGTGTGTGGTGTGTGCAGATGTACTGCGTCATTGGTGAATGATTGAATGGCTTCCAGTGTTTTGAATATATTCATTTAAATGGTTGACTCGTGAAGGTAGGCCAGCAAACACAGCACCCTGAATAGCTGAGGTTGTGGGTTCTGACCCTGTTGGGCCTGACGCTAGTACCCCCCTCATCACAAGGCTTCTCAATATAGGTGTTATGGAAATCCTTTTAGGGGGTGTGGGCTGTGAGCCACTGAAATATACTTTGCATATCCTATTAGCATATCTCCCAGTATGTCTCTGGGACATGGATGCTAGATGGTTTACGCTAAATGGTTTAGCGTTCACTGGTCTTTCTTTCACAGCTTGTACAGTAGTCTACTGCATCTTGGTTAGAAAACAGAAGATAGATAATGTAGCAAAATAACATTTATTAAAGTTTAAAAAGAAAAATGCGACTTTGCACTCACAAACGATTCTTTAAAGTCAGACATTCGAATGAAATGCTTTCCAGCACAATGGTGTTGGCTCATCTTGTCTTTTTAATGATGCTGCTGTCCTACACACGCAAGGCGTGCAATCCCCTACAGTCTTTGTGTTGACCCTTACGAGCCACCATAGTCACTCAATCTCAGCACAGCATTCGGAAGTGCTGCTCTACACCGGCAGAGCTGGAAAGACTGCACCAGAGACGCGCAACTACAGAAGGGGACCTCCATACAGCCTGCAACTTTGAGAGGAAAGGCAGGGAGCTGCAGAGAATGTACGACCCCGCATCAAAGCCAGCAAAGATACAAATCACACAATCACAAGGTAACACTCACCAAGTGGAGCCTACAGGGAAGAATCTAGCCTCAACTAGGTGCAGGGGCCTGCTTTGGTAGGCTTGCACTGAACAGCTTATTTTCCGGCTTCTCAGTGTTATTCCACAAGTAGCACTTTCGAATAGCCCGCCAGTCGGGATATCACCGTCTCCGATCCATGCTCCAGGATCAACTCTCGAATGGTCTGTTCTCTGTTCTGGTTCTCTGATCGGCCGTGCCCCTTACATAGACCTCGGTCTCTTATCTTTTTGCTGGAGCAGAGGCCGCTGAAAAATCAGAGCACAGATCATGACGGTGCAGCCAATCGGAGAACAAGGGCTCGTCCGGCTGCACCAATCAGAGGAGGGTGCTGGCTTAGGGACACTGTGCCGCCCTTCAGGGAGTGAGCTACTGGCGAGCAAGAAATTTGAAACTGGCCAATGGGAATCATGCCTATGGGGCTGAGACCCAGTAATGGTTCCCCTTGGCCAGCTCCATATTCCCTGCGGGATAGGCACCTCAGCATCTCGGCGAACAAAGGATCTGCACCGCCGAGAACCAGTTTCCAGACCTGATTCACAGCCCTACCCCACTCACCATTTTCCTGGTACTCAAGCCGCTCCCAAGCTCTGTCACGAACCGGCATTCCCTCCTCCCACCCCCCGCACCCTGGCCACTATGGGTGATTAAACGCAGTGGTCAAGGATTTACAAAACTCAATACATCTGTCTATTCATATGATATATTTGAAATGATCATAATATAAAAAGTAGTACACACCGAGCACCACACAGCCTGTTATTTATAGATTTTATTGTATTAATGTTAATATTATTGTAAAGTTTAAAAAAATAAAAATATATATTGTTATAAGTATTTTTTTTACTTGAGTGTATACGAGTTGGTCTTACTATTGTGACATGAATCAAAGTTCAATGTTAGAGAGGTGTTCTTCCCATGCTACATTGAGGTTGAGTTAACACCCAGCAACTAACACTTACTGGGGTTAACCCACTTCACAGTGATTGACCAATCAATCACTGGGGGGCCTCAGCCCCTCCAATGTATAAAGGGAGGCAGTATCACTCATTGTAAAACTATCCCTGGGGAAGGCATTGGATTATAAGGAAGCAGCGTTCAGTACCCCCAAGAATTCAGGTGGTCTATTCGCCAATTCCTCAAAGCTCTCAGACCCCAGATCATAGCGGAGTCTGCGTTCTATTTTACACAAAGACATCCAGCAATCTGCCCAGGGGATTCTCCATGACGCGACCAGACACGGAGAAAGCCGACGTCACGTCTGGGTTTAGGAGGTGAACGAGGAAGACCCCAACCGCAACGCTTAGGGCAACAAGTGCAAACCCCCTACGCCATCTGCCATGTGCAGCGCTTCAGCAAGGAGTCACAGCACAGCGGTACGACATCAGTCGTTGCCCCTCTCAGATGCCAGGGACCCACGGAGGACATCAGTGGAGGTTGTGAGGGACCGGGAAACACCCCCCTCTCCCCCCCCCCATAATAGGGCAGCGCCATCTATTCAGGCAATATATCCTGTTTTATTCGATACATGTTTTATCATTATTTTTCTTGCATACTTATATAAAGTTGGGTTGTTGGCATCACATGCGCCCCTCTTTTCTTTTTCTTTCTTGAGGTTACACTGGAGGATTGGATATCCTTTTGTTTGTGACAGCAACTTTTGCAAGTGAACCTTCTTTTTGGACTGGACTTTTTTTGCTAATTACTATCAGCTTTTTTTTAAATTCACTTTACTGTTTAGAGTAACACATTTCATTTTGAATATGTAACCCTGTTTCCCTCCCTACCCCCCCCCCCCCCCAATTGCAGAGAGGGACCATGTGGGGAAATCTCTATATGTTACCAGGTGTTGTGCTTTACCTGTCAGGTTCACAGGAGGCCTGAACCTCCGCTAGTGAGAGCCTGGGGTGTATCCTGAAACGTACTTATATAAACAGCGCCTCCATCTGTGCAGGATTCTAAGGGTAGAATAATCCCTAACACAGGACCCACATATAGTAATCACATACACCAGAGAATAGGTAAAATAGTTTACTATAGGCAAATAACACAGAAAACATAACCATAACTTCCACAGTTATGTAACACTAGACCTCCTGGGGTGATAACCCCACACCCTATACCCAGGTGTCTCAAGAGTCCCAGAACCCACCCCTTATGCATGATCAGCGCCTGTGTGGTACCGGTAATGTTGGTGCACTTGGTGACTGTACCTGCCCGGGGCTCCTGCACCCAGGTACAGCAGAACAACGAAAGAGGACCCGTATGTGTCTAGCGCCGAAGACGCAGCGATGGCGTCCTCTTCCAAATAGGAGGGTCTCCCGCTGGTGATATGACCACAAAGACAGTCTCTTATCTGTGGTGTATCCTGAAACGTACTTATATAAACAGCGCCTCCATCTGTGCAGGATTCTAAGGGTAGAATAATCCCTAACACAGGACCCACATATAGTAATCACATACACCAGAGAATAGGTAAAATAGTTTACTATAGGCAGATAACACAGAAAACATAACCATAACTTCCACAGTGTCACCCTGTAACACTAGACCTCCTGGGGTGATAACCCCACACCCTATACCCAGGTGTCTCAAGAGTCCCGGAACCCACCCCTTATGCGTGATCAGCGCCTGTGTGGTACCGGTAATGTTGGTGCACTTGGTGACTGTACCTGCCCGGGGCTCCTGCACCCAGATACAGCAGAACAACGAAAGAGGACCCGTCTGTGTCTAGCGCCGAAGACACAGCAATGGTGTCCTCTTCCAAATAGGAGGGTCTCCCTCTGGTGATATGACCACAAAGACAGTCTCTTATCTGTGGTGCGGTAGATCTGGTCGCAGACCACACTTTTCAGGGCCGCGCAGCACTGCAGCTGTGTCCCTGAATTAACTAACTGCTAAAGGGCAAAGTCCCTAACTGCAGGGGCCTTCCCTAAAGCAACCACAAACTAGGATGAGTAGAGGCCGATCTGGGGCCTAGGGGGTAACCTGGTCTAGTGCAGGAGCCACTTGCCTCCCTGCACACACAACCTCCCCTATCTGTGTCCCAGATCCTACTAACTTCCTGCTCTAGTGCACAACAATGTATCTAACTCTGCAAGGAAATCTCTAAGCCCTATTGGCTGCTGTGAGTAACCTGTGCTCCAGCCCCTGGGGCTGCTGGGAGTTGTAGTGCCTTAGGGACCTCTTTATCATTGCGTCCGAGTGCGCAATCTTTACCGCACATGTGTGAACTTGTAATGGCCGCCGCTAGCTCTCCCTGCGCCAACTCTGGGAAGCCCTGCACTACTGTAATGGCTGCCGGCCACCTTCTGCACATGCGCAATCCGTGCCAAACGCAAGATGGCCACCTTAATGCTTCAGCACATGCGCAAGCCTCCACACATGCGCGAACACTGAAAACATAGCGGCGGCCTGTAGCTGATGTCGCTGGGATTACCCAGCGACGCACTCGCCCTTGCAATTCCCTGCACATGGAGCGGATGTCCCTGCAACAAAACGCAAGTAAGGGGGACCAAGGGGGACCCTGATACAAATACAATACCTGTGTTTCATATTTGCCATCATTGCTATAACTGTTTTTTCCCCTGTTTGCTTTACCACGGGTGAGGACATTGTGATGCATGTCCCTTTAATACACTGTGCTCCCATTCAGATACAGTTCACCTACTTGATAGGTAAGCACACAGGGAAGATTCAGAGACCAGGTGTACCAACTAGCTGTAATTCGGAATCCTAATAAAACATTTTTTCTTTTCACACCATCCACTGAAAACTTACACCCCTCACCAGTGAAGGGTTCCGAGCGCGCACCTATTACTTTTTTGTGTTTTCTGTTCAGGAATGAAATTGACTATATCCTAACTAAAAAGAAACGTGATTCCAGACTGCACAGTCCTTAACCATTTTGACAGGAGTGACCACTGATTAGTTTGCTGCAGATTACATCTGAATGGGAAGTTGGAAATAAGAAAACTATCAACTGCAATAATTGTAAGAATAACAGCAGAGAATCTCAACCAGAACTGAAAAGTGGCTTAAGTTTGCTCAAAATGCACAGGGACAATTTAACAAATGATTATGAAGATTGTAGTTCAAAGCGCAGAAAAACTGGAGGAATCGCTAATAAAAAAATGGATAAGAAAATATCCGATGAGACAAAATTATCAATGAGGATACAAGAAATGAAGCAATCCGAATATGCAAGTGAAGCCAGGTCCCTTTTCGCTCCCTGGTTCCCCATTCCTCCTCCCCTTAACTTAACCAGTGAGAAGGCAGTTGCGGGGGCGAGCGCGTCACCCGGTGGCGTCGGAGGCACGGCACCGCCATGTTTGTTATGTACGCGCGGGCACGGAGGCTCGCGCATACGTGACGCGTGGCCATTTTAGTGTGGAAGAACTGGCACAAGAGGCGCTCCATAGTGCAGGGACCCCTAGAAGTCGCGCATGCGCAGTTAGGGCAATGCGGCAGCCATTACAGGGTTGCACAGGCTCAGTGGAGAGTAGCAGTGGCCATTACAGTTTCGCCCATGCGCAGTAGAGATAGCGCACGCAGTCCCCATAGGAAAGAGCTGTACCAAGGACTACAATTCCCAGCAGCCTCTGGGGACTGCACTTTCACCTTGGTCACAGGCAGCCAGACAGCCAATAGAGCTTGCAACTTCTCCTGCTGGAGAAGGATGCATTGTTGTGTGCAGAGTCAGGAAGCAGACTGTGAAGCACATGAGTCAGTCAGGCTAAGGAGACAGTGGGGTAAGGAAGGGGGGCAGAGAGCTGCGAGCTAATGCCCTAGGCCAGAAATCCCCAGGCTAGAGCTGAGGCCCTGACTCCCCACTAGTGAGGGTGGGTGTTCATAGGGACAGGCCCTTAGGTAAGGACCCTGTGCCCCTTCAGCTGTGCAGTTCCTTAGAGCAGGGAAAGACCCTGTGCCGTTCCTTAAAGCAGGGAGAGACCCTGTGCAGTTCCTTAGAGCAGGGAGAGACCCTGTGCAGTTCCTTAGAGCAGGGAGAGACCCTGTGTAGTTCCTTATTGCAGGGACCCAGTGAAAGGGTTTGCTGCATGTTCCTGTAAGCTGTGTTGCTGATCCAGAGACTGTCCTTACGGTGGGACATCTGGCGGGACCCCATCCCACGTGGAGGTACAGATCAGCGCTGGACCAAGCAGCGCCGGTAGACTCTTTGCGAAGACACCCAGGTGTAGAGACACCTGGGCAGGTATTTACAACCTTCCACATGTGCACCAACTTTAACTTGCTCCTTACATGTGACAGGCCTGTTCACACACTTGGGTGGGCTTGGACTCTTTGGACATAGGGTTGAGAAGGGGGTGTAAAGGTATAGCCCAGTTAGGGGCAAGGTTATAGCTGCCAGCTAGTGGCAGAGGGTAACACGGCTGTGTTGCTATACAGTATGATGTGATGTTATTGTGTTATTTGCCCATATAGTAAACCTGTGTTATATATACCTTGGTGTATGTGGTTCATATATGTGGGTCCTGTGTAGGGGACATTCTACACTCCTAGAATCCTGCACAGGTGGAGGCGCTGTAATTAGAATATCGTTCCAGAGGATTCACCCCAGGCTCTCACTGGCGGAGGCTCAGACCTCCTGTGAGCCTAACAGGTATATTGCACACACCTGGCAACATATAGGTTCCCCCTCACATGCACTCTATCTGCGATTGGGGTAGGGGGAAAACCCGTTACACAAAAATAAGAATTGAATATGCAGAGCCGTGCAAAGCAATCTGCCAATGTACACGTGAAGATGTGAGAAAATGTAACTGATATGATGAAGTAGACTATTGAAGATAACAAAAGCTTAAAGAAGACAAAGCAATGATTTGTGATAGGGAAGAAGCAAATCATTGCACTCAAACACGACAATGGACCAACAATAAAAGACATTTATCATAAAGATAGTTGAGGACTTCTACATGAAATTGTATGCAAACACAGATAACACGGGGCATAATCCAGCAGAGGACAAGTGAGAAGAAACCACCAATGATGTACCATGCATCCTTACATAAGGCAAAATCAATAACATCCATGAAGACTTGGAAGGCTCCCGGGGAAGATGGAATTACAACTGAAACCTTAAAGGAAGCTGGGGAAGAAGTAGAACAATCATTGCAAAACTCTTTACATGCTGCTTGAAAAGCAGGAAAATTCAAGCGCAATGGAGTAATGCTCCAGTTATCCTCATCCACCGAAAGGTGACCAAGAAGACCTCAGGAACTACACACCAATTAGTCTACTTCCAATCACTTAAAATATTTTTTCCGAAGATACTCACCAATCAGCTACAACAGACCCTGGACTTTGCCCAGCCTAGAGAACAGGATTTTGCAGTGTATAAAACAGAATGGACCATCCAAGTTTGTTACAAGAAGTGATTTTCCAAAGTAAGGAATATGATCTACCACTCAATATAGGATATGTAGATTAGTAAAAAGTATTTGATTATGTCTACACGGTCCTAGAAGTATTAAAAAGAGAAAACGTTAAAGAAGATATTAGACAGAGCATTTATGAGAATGCCACATCAACTATTAGATTACATGAAGATACACGCAAAATAAGGATCAGCTAAAAAGTGAGGCCCTATGTCACCAAAGCGTTTCACTACAATACTTGAAAAATTGTTCTAGACGTTAGATTAGGAAGGAAAAAAAATCAACTGTGATTATTTGAGTCGACTACGACTTGCAGATGACATTCTCCTTGTAAACTCCTTGAACATCTTGTATTTTCTCTCTTGCTCCATTTTCTCAACACCTATCCTCTCCTAGTCTGGCTTCCGCACTGCTCACTCCACTAAAACCGCCCTCACTAAAATAACTAATGACCTCCATGCTGCCAAAGACAGAGGTTATTACACTACTCACACTACTCGACATCTACGCAGCATTTGAAACTGTGGACCACCCTCTTCTCTTTCACATTCTCCATACTCTTGGCATTCATAACAAACTCTATCCTGGATCTCCTCTTACCTCTCCAGTCGTACTTTCAGCGATTCTTCTGCCAACACCTTCTCCTCCTCTATCAACCTCTCTTTGGGGATACCCTAGAGCTCTGTCCTAGGACATCTCCTCTTTTCTCTGTACACACTCTCTCTAGGTGACCTACAGTAATCACATCTCTTGGGCTCAATTATAACCTCTATGCTAACGACACAAACATTTACTTTTCGACCCCTGACTTTACACCTGCTGTACAGACCAAAGTTTCTGAATGTCTCTCTGCGATATCATCCTGCATGGCCTTCTGACTACTTAAACTAAACATAGCAAAAACAGTGCTCCTCATACTTCCTCCCAAACCTGGCCCCACTACCTCCTTCCACATTACTGTTCACTTCCAAGGGGTCACACTCGACTGCTAAAACTCTAACAGGCCCTCATTCTCTCCCATCTCAATTACTGTATCCTCCTGTTGTCCGGCCTTCCTGTCTCCCCTACAATTTATCCTAAACGCTGCGGCCAGAATCACTCTACTCTTTCCTAAATCTATCTCAGCGCCTCCCCTGCTAAAATCCCTCTCCTGGCTTCCTATCAAATCCCGTATCACACATTCAATTCTCCTCACTTTTAAAGCTTTACACTCTTCTGCTCCTCCTTACATCTCAGCCCTAATTTCTTGCTTTGCACCATCCCGACTCTTGGGTTCTGCTCATGGATGTCTTCTCTCTACCTCCTTTGTATCTAAAGCCCTCTCCTGCCTTAAACCTCTCTCGGTAACTGCCCCACACCTCTGAAATGCCCTTTTCATCAATACCTGTCACGGTTGTGCTCGTCACAAACCAGGGTCGGACCGCGTGGCTTAGGTGGGGTTATATAAGCACCAACTTTAGACCGTGCAGGCTGATCCAGAATGTGAAATCCATAGTCAAACGAGCCAGGGTCGGGACTGGAGAGAGCAGCGTAGTCAGTGGACGAGCCAGGGTCAGGATAGGAGACATCAGGGTAAACGTTATCCAAGCGGAGTTTCGGCAACAGGAAGTCAACTAGGTCCCGCTTCAGCGTAATAGCTGCAGGGCGGGAGCGGGTTCTGCGCGAGTGGCGACCATGGCCCATGGTACCGGTCTCAGGAAGGAAAAGGCTGACCAGAGTGGACACATCGCCAGGCAGCACTGGTAAACCAATGCTTCAGCGCAGAAGTCCAGAACGGGCCTCTGCGAGAAGAGAGAGCAGCACTCAGGACTCAGAAGGCAGGCCTCTGCTATGGGAAAGGCAGCAGGCCACTAGGAACGTGGGGATGAAGGATACGCTGGGAAACCAACGCTTCAGCACAGGAACCAGGACAGGAACCAGGAACTAGGAACATGAACTAGGAACATGAACTAGGAACATGAACTAGGAACATGAACTAGGAACATGAACTAGGAACATGAACTAGGAACATGAACTAGGAACATGAATTGGGAACATGGAAACAGGAACATAGAAACAGGAACAAGGCAGCCAAACAGGTAGCTCATGGCAAACACAGTAAACATCCAAGAAGGATTATGCTCGGCAGAGAGGGATTGTGGGAATGCAGTATTTAAAGGCCAGCGGGCCAATCCCCGGAGGAGGGTGTGAGGGCACTGATCCAATGACTGAGTACAAGGCTAGGTTGCAGTGATAGCCCACACAGCTGCTGTTGATTGCAAAAAGGGAATTAGTGAGAACAACAGCACCCTGCAAGGCTACGAGAAAAGCCAGGAGTGGATTCCTGACAATATCAGACTAGCACCCACTCTATCTACCTTTAGACCCACCTTAAAAATACACCTGCTTAACAAAACATATGAGTAGCTCCGTGGCTAACACTATACACCTGATACATAAAGCTTGGCCCCTTGCAGATGCACTTACCAGTATGCCCTCCTACTTTATTTATATGTTTCTCCTACCAATTAGATTGTAAGCTCCCCGGAGCAGGGACTCCTCTTCCGAAATGTTACTTTTATGTCTGAAGCACTTATTCCCATGATCTGTTATTTGTCTTATTTGTTATTTATAGGATTATCACATGTATTCCTGCTGTGAAGCGCTATGTACATTAATGGCGTTATATAAATAAAGACATACATTGCTATTTTTGCCACAAGTCCAAAAGACCTAAAGCAAAAAAATTGAGAACTAGTCAAAGCAAGTAGGAATATGGGAATCCATATGAATCTCAGCAAGGGCAAAGTGATGTTCAACAAATGTGTCAAGTCAGCAAAGATTCAAATAAATCAAATAGAACTAGAAGTCGAAGACTATGTCTACCCTGTCTGGCAAATAACAATATATGGGGACTTTTTGAATGAAATCAATAGGAGAATATAAAGGGGTGGAGCACATTTTGAAGAAACAAGATCAGATTTCAAAGGAACCTTCCACGGTGCCCCCAAGAAGAATGTTTTTGACCAGTGAATTCTGCACGTGCTCACGTATAGATGTGAAACTTGGACCCTAAATGCAAAGATAATTCAGAAGCTTCAGACAACTCAAAGAAGTATTGAAAGATGTATGCTGGGAATTACCCAAAGAGACTGCAAAAAGAAGCAAAAGGATGGAAACCAAACAAATGTCTGTGACATCTCACCAGGGTGAATAAATTAAAATGGCTGTGGGTTGGACACATCACAAGAAGAAATCACCATTGTTTTACAAAGATGGTACTCAACTGGATTTCAATAGAGATTACAAGACCACGATGATGACCAAAAATAAGATGGGAATATGAAATCAGAAAATGTGTTGGAGCAACGAGGAAACTAGAGTCTTGCAACTGCGGTACGTGGAAGATCATTGGGGAGGCCTTCAACCAGCAGTGGATCGATACGAGATGATTATGATGATGATGATGATGATTTTATATATACGTGTAACAGGGTACCCCCTTCTGCACTTCTTTCCTTCCTGTTATGTAACTCCTGCTAGCTGCAGGGAGTAACAGGTTAATCCCGTGGGAATTAGACCCCCCTTGTCTGCCCTGTGAGTGGCAGAAGGTGGTGGTGACTCATGGTCTGTGTATGGCCAATAGAGGTATACACCATGTGCCCGCCTCTTCCGCTTCCTCTAGGAAGCAGCACCCAAATTGAGTTGTTACTGTCTGGCTGGTGAAGAGAGGTCGTGCTCTCTGGAGCTCCTGAGCAGTAAGGCTGTGAGTCTCTCTTATGGCAAGATGAGCGTACCACCTCAGCCCTAGGTCTGAGGACCATCAGAATCAGCCAAGGAGACCCTCAACTATCAGGGTAAGCACGGTTCTTTCACTCTGGAACATGAAAGAACCTGTACTACGCTGTACATGATCTGCAGTGTCTGCATCAACTAATAAATACCCTTGACCAAAATACCCCTGCCTGAGTGTCAGTCCCTGGGCAGGAGGGGTGAGTGTGTTATGGTGGGGACTGATCTCCTGGATCCCTGGAGCCCATCACAACTGGAGGCACTAAAGTACCAACAAAGAACATCAGAGATCCTCAGAAAAGCCTGTCCTGGTCTCAACATACTGCAGATCGCTCTCAAGTCTCCTGATCAACAGGTAACTGCACCTACCCATGAAATAGTATGTAGATCTCCCAGAGGGTAGGGGAAACATTGCTACATATATATAAGTTCTAATAAGATGTAGACAGTGACAGGCTATCCTATGGGGTTTTCTCCCTCCTCATGTTGAATTCCTGAGTGACATGAGTGGAATTGACACATGGCTCTGTGACAGCCAATGGTGGTACAGATACTGGGCCCTCTCTCTTTGAGCTGCAGGAAGGAAGTGCCTAAATTAGACTCTATGATAAAGTTCTTTTTATAGAACGAAACGCGTCAGAGTTTCACAGTCTATGTGGATGTCTTTTTTTCTTTTGATGTAATAAAAGTTTTTTAGTTTTTATGCGCTTGGTTGGAGTTTTTCAGAGGAGCAGTGACCGGCGAGTTCTTTTTCCCTTACCTGTGCCTAAATTAGAGATTGAAGTTCAGCCCCTTAGGTGTGAGACCTTCAGGTTGTTCCAGCCTGGCCCTGCATGCGGTAGGATGTGTTGGAAATGTCTCTTCCCAGTCGGGAGTGAGACATGTGCTCAGCCCCTCATGGGCTGAACACATAACCTAATCCAGCCTCATCATTACTCGCAGGTCAGTACCATCCAGAAGCCAGGGATCTACCTTACCAACTGGAGCATACGCTGCAATATCACCAGCAGTGGCTGCTGTAATAAAGAACATCCGCATTTGTACTTCTGGCTCCGCTGCAGTCTGTGTGGAGAGAGGTAGTGATATTAAGGGCTGTCATAGCCGGAACCAACTTCAGCCATGCCTAAAAGTCTGCCCGGCACCCCCACACCATCGCGGGAAACTCATCTCTCCTCTACCTCGCAGGTAAGCAGCACTACACCAATCAGTCACATAGCCATAATCTCCCAGAGGGGGGAGGGAAGGGAGGACATGTGCTACTTATATAAACAGCGAAGATCACAAAAAAATTATCAAAATACCGGCACAGCACTAGGTGTTTAAAAGAAACAGAATAATGTGTCGCTCGTCTAGATGTGACTGTATCTAAAATGTCTAAAAGGACATTTCCTATTGTGTAACTGCCTTAGAAACTAGAATAAGGGGGAATTATCTTACAAACTATATAGGTGTCAGCAGTGCTGATCATGAGTGATCACAGTGAATGAACAGAAGTGCTAGTGACCAAACAGCCAGACAAATGCAAACTAAAAATATAATTAAAAGCACAGATATAAGTGCATATATAAAAGTCCACTCCTGGTTTACTGCATCTCATAACCGTTGGCTCTGCAACACAAGTCTATAGAAAAGAAGACGAGAGAGCACACAGCCACTCATAGTATAGTAATTGTATGAAATGTATTGGCAGTGAAAAGGTAAGTATTGCAAGTACAACAGATACATTAAACAAGCGCATATAACAATATCACTCAGCCTGACCGCCCTCAGCTCCAGGATCCACAGATCTGTGACTTGCATCTGGATCAGCTCCTCAGTGTGGGGTATCCAGCATTATGACACTCCAAAGAGTCTCTTTTGTGTTTAGAGTATCAGGAGTCTCAGGGGTGTCTGCGAAATAGCAAAATACTTGGTGCTAGGACACCTGGGTGACAGGACTACCATGTGAATAGCCTTACACGGCACGCTCACTGGATAAGCAAGTTCTCCGCTGAATGTCTATTGGAACGAAATGATCGACGTTCTCATGTTACAGGACAATATTGCTGTGAATGCTAGAATCTTTGCAACAGTGAGGTGCAGTATGAAACTCCTACACATTTTGTGGCGTTACCCCATACCACTTCTTCCGGGAATTAATAAAAACCTCACACAGCCTACATATCCCCACCATCTCCACGTGAGTGGTCACCTCTGGTTGCTAATTAAAACATTCAGTTGAGGTATTGCGGCTGCATGGACAAGAGGGAGGAGACAGACATCAATACATGTGTTATTATTCTTAAACACATAACCTGCTTGATTGGGTCCGTGCAAGTACAATCTATAATAAATCCTTTAAAATGCAATAACACTTTAACGGTTTCAAAAACATTTTTTTTAAATCATTTACAAAAAAGCATTGTTGCTACAGTATACCCATAAATATAAAACCTTCTGGTAACATAATTAGCCCCACTTGTATCTCTATGTAATGTCTCTGCTCATAAGAGACTAATATCTGCAGAGAAATACCAGTCAATGCAAGTAATTTATTCTGTAGTTAGCAAAGGCTCCTAGGGGCCAATATGTAAAACGCTGCACAATTACATTCAAAGCTGAATTTAGGATAACTGTTAATTTTCTAAAGGATTGGAACAAACTTTCCAGGTATGGTTAAGCTGGCAGTGGTCATCTCAGACCCTAGCATTAAATACAAAAATATATTGTATTACCCAATTCACAAAAAGAAACAATTTAAAGCACATAACATGCACACCCATAACGAATATACAAAAACTCATACAGTGTACTATATAATAGGCAAATTGTAAATGCAAAATTGTACTGTATATAGCACTTGATGTTAAACGAATATAAAGATAACATAAAAAACAATATATATTTTATCCTGTATATTAAATATCATTATCAAACAATAATTACAACAATGAAGAGATAAAGAAAATTCTTATTCGGCAGACCCTTAGAAGTTGTACAGGTGCACCTGTGTGTAAAAAAAAAGAGAGCATTCCTACATTAAAAATTATAGAAATATATGAATGATACTATGGTGTTAGTATCCAAACACTCATTTAAACCCTTCGGTGATAGAGAACCGAATTTAAAAATACAAAAGGTTTCCGGTTTACGTAGAGTCCTGAGCCTATTCTCCCCGCCCCCAAGTAATAACGAAATATTGGAGGGGATATGCTCAAGGCCAATAATTTTCATACCCTCAAACTCCCCACATGACAAGGGGCACAATGTTTGTATACACCACGTCTCATAATTCTGGTGAATAATGCTTCTTCTGTGTTCTAGGAACCTGATGTGTAGAGGACGCGCATTACTGTATGGCAAACCTATTGCATACAGTACCGTGACTGCATTATATTAAATGGACCACATCAATGGTTCTGAAGTCCATTGTACCTTTAATTTTAAAAGATTCACAATTAGAGAATGAAATAAAATGATCCTCAATACAAAACAAATGACACATGTTGCACCTACTTCTATTGCAAGTTCCCAGATGTTCGTGCACTTCTAGAGGACGAACGTTCTAGTTGTTGAAGCTTGCCAGAATGTTTTTTCATATGTTGTACTTTCCTAAACATGACAGATGGTGTTTCTGAATTATTTAAAATAGCATCGCACATGAGTACATTCCAATGTTTGTTAAAAACGTTACTGGTTTTACATGCAGACTGATTATACCTCGTAATAAACACAGTTTTTCCTTTTTCATCTCAAACATAGCTGTGCCTTTGCTAGCCAAGCGAGAGACCGAACCATTACCGCTCTGTGACAGTCTCCTTCTTTTATACTGTAGTTAGCCAAATGGATATTTCTATTTAAAGACTTGGACCTTAAAAATGAATCATGAATCAATTCTTTATTATATCCCTTTGCCATAAATCTCTTAAATAGAAGTTGAGATTGGGTAGACAATCTTTCCTCACAGAGGAACAATTCCTTTTTAACCTATTGAATTGGCCAAAAGGTATATCATCTATCCACATTTTGTGATGGTTACTGCTGGACTACTGTAGGTAGCTATTAGAAGCAACTGGTTTTAAATGAACATTTGCTTTAATATTGAAGTTAATCTATAGCAGGAGTTCTCCAGTCCTCAAGACCCTGAGTTCTGATTTGTACAAGTCGCAGACCTACCTGTTTTACCCATGCAATAATTTAGGGCTACACCTCCACTGTCGTTAGCCAACTCTAAATCCCATTGTCTTCCATTGTAATGTATGTGGCATATGAATTATATACTCTATACTTATGTAGAATCAGACACAGGGAAACGGGGAATGGGGAAAGGAAAGGAGACCCTCTCTACAGCTTGACTATAGGTGCTACGATCAGGGGTAATGGCTGAACAATCGAATGAAGAGAAAAGAAACCCCTATATTGAGAGCAGTCAAATTGGCTAGGATGAAGTAACACCAAGCCTAACTAAACAATTCTAATAGCAATGGTGATTAAATTTAAAATAAATTTTATTAAGAAATCAGATAAAATAAAGTCAATGATTAGGTATGCCTAGAAGGGAGGCATAACTATGACAAATTGGCGAATTAAAATAAATACGGTGGATACATTCCAGGGTGGGAAGCCCCACTCTGTGTATAACAGTGGGTATTCGCGTTCACACTGGGATCCAGTATAATTGATAATTGATGGACCAATCAGGATCTTCAGACCCCTTTAAATACCGGATGTTTGGAGGAGTTTCTTCCAGCCTTGACAAAGCCATTCAGCGAAACGTATGTAGCCCCCTGTAAACAGCACAGGCTATACCTATCTTCCTTCTGCTGTGGTAAGTCCTGTTAAGATCAGGCACCAGTACTCATCCTGGGTTTTCCCCCTTAATAGCCCTATCCTGACTGATAGACACAGGCCTGGACTCTGCTGCAGGCGTGAGCAAGAGGGGAGGTCCTGTTGACATCACGAGGGGCGGGGCTAGCTCTATATTTAGCAGCCAACTCCGGGTAGTAGTTGTTCTTCGTTCGAGATTAGTCAGAGTCTGGAGTTGCCGGTTAGTTATGCCGGGTGTATGCAGTGCCGCTAACAGGCCATGAGTCAAGAAATCCTGCGGATCAGACCGAGGATTTGGAGAGAACTACGAGTTTCCCTGCGCAGAGTGCAGGCGAAAGGAGAGAGTAAGGAATCAGCATCCTTTAGTAGAGCTGATAGAGTTATAGACTTGGTGGACCAATGCCCTCACCCCACTGCCAGGGGTGATGGGGAGAATCCAAGACCCACCGCGAGGCTAACCTCGGGGGTGGGCCACGGGGTATTGAAGCCCTAGCTCAGACCATCCTGCCGAAAGAGTAACTTGGAGGGAAGGAGAGGAGGAATTATCTGGGCGAAGGCGAGTGGCGTATAACCCGTCCTGGCTATTGTGTTGCGGCTGTTGGAAGCCCTAATCGTTGGGATATTGTTGCGTTGTCAAATAAAGAGACTATTCTTCATCCATAAAGACTGTGTGTGACTTGGAAAGTACTACCCTGGGACCCAAGGGGTTCTTCTATATCGGTCCTGTCCCATATTCCTGGGAGTATAGAAGATGGAGGTGCTGCACCACTAAGAGATAATGGAGACTACCACCCCAGAAACCCGGTCCTGGCTCCCCCACAACATTGCTGGAAGCTCAGGCCCTCCTGTTCCTCACAGGTACGCACCACACCGCATGTAATCTGCCCTCATGCACCCTAGACACCACCGTAGAGTCTGGGGGAGGGGGAGGGGGAGAAGCAGGGTTACACGTACGTCGGCATTGGACGTACTGACGTCAGTGGGAGTGGTTACAGAGTCTACCTGCCCGCAACCCACAGCTAAGACTGCTTACACTTTGACTTCTCCCTCCTTGTCTGGAGTGCAGACGCTGTTACGATCGAACAAGTCTGCATACCTCGGAGGGAGCCTATGGTGCTTTAGCAACAAGGGTAATTATCTCCTAAGATTTATTTGGGCAATGTAAGTCGTGAAATTGGAGACATAGTGTCAGACGCTTTTAAGCCTGTCACTTTGTCTAGTTACGCAACACTAAGACCGTGCATACTTTATCCCTCCCTCCCTCCCTGGAGTGCAGACGCTGTTAATGACTGAACAAGTCTGCACACCTGGGAGAGAGCTAATGGTGCTTTAAGCACCCTGGTAATTACCCCAAAAGACTTAATTAGGAAACGTAAATCGTGACATTGGAGACATTGTATCAGACGCCTGTTAGCCTGTTACTTTGTCCAGTCACGTATAACCCAGGGAGCATTGTATTCTCTTATAGAACTCAGGACTGTGATCCCCAGGGTGACGGAACGGATCCTTTAGGATACTCGTCTTTAGACCAGCTACGGGTACACATCCGCATGATGTATACAGGTGGCCCTTGCATACAACCATGGGGCTAAAATCAGGACCACACACTTGCTTGTCTATTGGACATAAGACGCTGTCACTATAGACACTCTGTCAAACACTATCAGTTTGCCACTCTGTCCAGATTTGCGGTCCTGTGTTCAACCATTTAACCCCTTACTCGTATTCTAAGTGCACTTGAAATATGGCTCAATGAGCACAGAAAAGCCCTAGATACTAATACGGGCGTGAAGTGCTTTTACTAGAAAACTAGACCGGATACAACACAATTGATGTACTCAGTGTTCAAACGCTACAATTGCAGCAGACCTTGATGAACCTCCCTATAGTGCCTAGAGCGACATTGTAGCAGATATATAGTCTGTTGCTCTTTCCTGGCATAGGGCATACTAAGTAGCTTCACTCAAGTGGCATATTGTGACGCCTCAACATTAACATCTTCCTATCGAGAGAATAGAGTTATTCTGTCTGCATTTATCCTAAGGATTTTACATACATAGGCCCCGGACACGCTTACCGCTGGCGTGCTGAGGTGCGCTGAGGCTCAGGGAAAGCGGGTGCTTTCCCTGGCCTTGCGGTTGCTTACCGCAAGCGCTCTTAGCAGGCCGTCAGGGGGCAGTCCGGGGGCGGTCCGGGGGCGGGCGCGTCACTGGCCGGGGGTGGGCCAGTGACGTCACGGAGCTGGTTCGCCCTCATTTGGCGAACCGCTCACGTGACCGGACTGTCTCGCCGGCAAGCGGGGGAATTTTAAATTCCCCTAAGCCCTTCTGCAAGCGCGCGAAAGCGCAGGTGAGCCCCTACTAAAGCCGCTCTAATTGCGGCTGTAGGGGCTCAGTGCTTAGTGGGAGCGCGCGTTAGCGCGCTTCCACCAGCAAGCAAGGAACATGGCCGAGGCCTTACCATTAGGTTCCGTCTCCAAGTGGTTTATACCGAATCCCAGTGGAAACGCGACTACCCACTGTTATACACAGAGTGGGGCTTCCCACCCTGGAATGTATCCACCATACATAATTCATCAATTTATCATAGTTAGGCCTCCCTTTTAGGCATACCTAATCATTGACTTTATTTTATCTGATTTCTTAATTAAAATTATTTTAGCTATACTTATGTAGCGCAGTTTCCCCCACCCTATGGGAGATATGGCAGCTACTAAGTGTGTGTGGTGCTTTACCTATATATATATACAGTATTTATATATATATATATATATATATAACACATATAATGCGGCCTCGCACGGCCATACCCACGCACCATACCCCACAGTCCATCCACAGCCCACACCCCTGTGAGAGTGTCCCCCAATGTACAGACGTGCCCTGGGCACAAACCCAACCCAGTGTCCACAGAAGCCAGCCCACACGGAAGTGTGTGACAGCGCTGCACAGTGTATAGTTGGTGCACTTTGTAGATGGGGTATACCTGCCGGGTGCTCCAACAGCCGGTAGCGCCAACTGTAGACAAGGGTCCGTCTGGCCCCACGCCATCGCCGTCAGCGATGAGTCTGCCTCCACGTGGGGTGGCATCCAGCTGGAGGGTCCCACCTTAACAGTCATTTTGTCACGCCTGTATGCCCACAGACCTGGCAAGACCCCAATACTGAGGTGGGAACGGTATTTCCATACACCCTCAGCAGTGGGGGCAAGCCCGGAGTGTGGTATGGCATTGCTGGGCCTGTTGGAAAATAGTAGTATACTTGCAACGTCTTGGTGGTATAACGTAAGAATGGTAGTGTCCGTGCGCCAAAGTCCAGGGATCCAGAAAGTAGAGTAGTCAAGTTCGTAAGCCAACTCCAAGGGTTCCAGAGGTCAGCAAGGTAGAGTTCGTAGCAAGGTTCAAGGGTAACAGAGAGCAGGGTAGTCCAGGACGAGCAGGGGTCACAACCAGGGAGATCTGGAGATAAGCAGGAGCAGGTACAGGCTGGAACACAGAGAGAGCAAAGCATAGGACTGCACACACAGGGATAACAGGAACTATGCAGAGCAATGATAGAGAGGACAGACAGGGATTATAAAGGAGGGAACACCAATAGGAGAGAGAGGAGGAGCAGAGGGAGAAGTGGGAGACAGCAGGGATAGGTCATGAGGAGAAGAGGAGGAGACAGGGGAGTCAGACAGAGAGATTGCTTGCAGGGCATGGGAGGAGGAGTTCAGAGGCTGACAGGCTTTAGAAAAGGAGCGTGTGCGCACGCCCTCTGTAAACTGAGAGTGCGCGCGCACAGGCTGCGTCACGAGACGCGCGGAGCACCGGTCTGCGGACACACCTGTGGAGGGGAATGGAGGAATGGAGGGGATAGCCACCAGAGGTGAGGCAATGGAAGTGGACACTGAGGGGACCTGAGAGCGGGGAGTGTCGCCGCAGGGGCTCAGGGAACGTGCGGGTGCGCGAGACTTGTGGGGCGCGTGCTGAGGTAAGGGAACGGCGTCAGAGGTTGCCAGAGCGGGACCGGAGTGGGTAAGCAAAGGGACATTGGCAGGGGAAGGGACAGAGAGGGTGACATCAGGAGCATAAGAAGGGGAAGGAATCCCCTGAACCGTCACATTATCGCCCCCTTGAGGATCGATCTCCGAGAGATCCAGCCAAGGTTTTTGCGGAAATTTTTGGAGTAATTTTGGGGCATGGATATGACGTGCTGGTACCCATGAACGTTCCTCCGGACCATAGCCCTTCCAGTGGACAAGGAACTGGAGTTTGTTTTTAGACCAGCGAGAATCAACGAGGGATTGGACCTCGTACTCCTGTTGTCCTAGGGTGGAGACTGGACTGGGTTTACGAGAGGGATCCGGAAAGTGTGAACTGGGTACAAAGGGCTTAATGGAGGGAGATGTGAAACACAGAAGGAATCCTCATGGTGGGGGTAGGTCAAGACGATAAGCGACTGGGTTGATTTTCTCTAGGATCTTGAATGGGCCCATAAATCTTGGAGATAGTTTAGGCGATGGCGTTTTGAGCCTGATATTCCTCGAGGACAACCACACCCTGTCACCAGGCTTGAAAGAATGCCCAGGTTGACGATGACGATCCGCCTTGGTCTTTTGTTTGGCAACCGCAGATTGTAGAGTTTTGAGGATCCTTTTCCAAGATTCCTGTAGAGTCGTAACATGAGAGTCGGCTACAGGAACGCCCGAAGGGAAAGAAGAGAGAGAAAGACTACTGGGTGGAAGCCGAAATTAATAAAAAAGGGAGACTCCTGGGTAGACTCATTTTTGAGGGAGTTAATTGCAAATTTGGCCCATGGCAAGAGATCCACCCAGTTGTCCTGTGAGTCAGATACAAAGCATCTTAGATATTGCTCTAGGGTTTGATTCATCCTCTCGGTCTGACCATTGGTCTGAGGATGGTATCCAGAGGAGAACAGGAGAGAAATTCAGAGTCTCTGGGAAAATGCCAGCCAGAACTTAGAGATGAATTGAGATCCACGGTCAGAGACAATAGAAATGGGAACGCCATGTAATCTGAAAATTTCTTTGGAAAAAACATCGGCCAGAGTAGCAGAATTAGGAAGGCCCTTGAGGGGAATAAAGTGTGAATGTTTCGAGAATCTGTCTACTACGACCAGAATGGTGTTCATTCCTTTGGAATTGAGCAATTCAACAATGAAATCCATCGATATATGTTTCCAGGGTTGTTCCGGAATGGGAAGAGGCAAGAGGAGGCCAGAAGGTTTGTGGTGAAGCGTTTTACTCTGGGCACATACAGGACAGGCACCACTAAAGTCGAAAATGTCTTTGTTCATCTTCGGCCACCAAAATGTCCGTTTAATAAGATCTGCTGTCCTTTTGAAGCCTGGATGACCAGCAGCTCTAGAAGAATGACCCCAAAGTAAAATTTTATGGCGAAAGCGTGGACTGCGTATAAACGCCCTTCTGGTACCCTGAACCTGCTGGGAATGTGAGCTTGAGCTTTGTTGATTTCGTCCAACACATCGAAGTTGTTAGCGGAAATTATACATTTGGCAGGAAGAATAGGTTCCGTGGTCTCAACAGCTTCGGTTTCCGTGGCGAACTGGCGGGAGAGAGCGTCTGCTTTGACATTTTTGGTACCAGGAATGTATGAAATGGTATAGTTAAAGCACAAAAAGAAGAGAGACCACCGAGCTTGGCGGAATACAGACGTCGGCCCCCCTCGATATACAGCAAATTTTTGTGGTCGGTGAGGATAGCAACCGGTTCCTTGGTAACTTCCAAAAGATGCCTCCATTCTTGGAGAGCCAGTTTAATGGCCAAAAGTTCACGATTACCAACATCATAATTCCTTTCGGCAGGAGAAAATTTCCGTGAAAAAACCCCACAGGGATGGAGTTTTTCTTGGGGAGAAGACCTCTGGGAGCACCAACTCCCACGTCTGAGGCGTCGATCTCCAAAGTGAAGGGGAGGGAGGTGTCCGGATGGCGTAAGATGGGTGCGGACACAAAAGCTTTCTTGAGCACCTCAAAAGCAAGAATAGCCTCTGAGGACCAGGAGGTGGTATCGGCGCCCTTCTTGGTCAATGCGGTGATGGGAAGAGCAATAGAAGAACATTTTTTGATGAATTTCCTGTAATAGTTGGCGAAGCCGAGAAAATCCTGCACAGCCTTGAGTGAATTAGGCAGCGGCCAATCGAGAACAGCTTTTAGTTTTTCTGGATCCATAGAGAAGCCTTGACTGGAGATGATGTAGCCTAGGAAGGATGTAGAAGTCTGGTGGAACAAACATTTCTCCATCTTGGCATATAGGCGGTTAGAACGGAGCCTAGACAGCACTAGTTTGGAATGTTGCATGTGTTCCTCCAGGTTTTTAGAAAAAATAAAAATGTCATCCAGATAAACTATGACAAAAGTTCCCAACACATCGCGGAAGATGTCGCTCATGAATTCTTGAAAGACGGCAGGAGCATTGCATAAACCAAAGGGCATAACAAGATACTCATAGTGTCCTGATCGTGTATTAAATGCTGTTTTCCACTCGTCCCCCTCCCTTATGCGAATGAGATTATGGGCACCTCTTAAGTCGAGCTTTGATAATATAGAGGCCCCCTGGAGACGGTCGAACAGTTCAGAGATTAAAGGAAGAGGATACCGATTCTTTACCGTGATCTTATTGAGTCCGCGAAAGTCAATGCACGGCCTAAGTGATCCATCCGTCTTCTTCACAATGAAGAAGCCAGCCCCGGCAGGGGAGGTAGAGTTGCGGATGAATCCCTTTTCCAAATTTTCTTGAATGTAGGACGTCATGGCCTCGGTTTCCAGAACGGACAGAAGGTATGACTTAGACTTAGGCAGGATGGTCCCAGGAATCAAATCGATAGGACAATCGTACGGGCGATGGGGAGGCAGAACCTCAGCTTGTACCTTGTTGAACAGATCCAAGTACTCATGATACACAGTTGGCAGGGTCGATAGATTAGAAGGAATGGAAGAATCCAGGCCGATAAGCACTGCAACAGGAGACACTGCAGGAGCAGAATACACGGACGCAGGCCACTGGATGGGCAGGGTACCGGTCCAATCAATGCGCGGATTGTGGAGTTGAAGCCAAGGCAATCCTAAAATAAGTTGGACAGTAGGAGATTGAAAAATATCGAAGATTATTACCTCCTTATGACCGTCGGCCAAGGTCAGTGTGAGAGGAATAGACTCCCAAATAATAAACGCTGGCTGGAGTGGTCGGCCGTCGATGGCCTTGAGACCAATGGGAGTTTTCCTTCTGACCATAGGAATTTGATTCTCTGAAGCGAAGTTCTGGTCCAGGAAATTACCACCAGATCCAGAATCGATGAAAGCTTTTACCTGCAGGAAAAGGTTAGGACCCTCCAGAGTGGCAGGAAGCAAAAACTTATTTGGGAGAGTTTCGGAGAGAGAGGGACAAGGAGAGACAGTACCCAGTAGAAGCTGCTCTACCTTTACTGGTGTGCCCGTTTCCCGGTTTCTGGGGACAATTCTGGAGACGATGTTCCGGAGAAGCACAGTAGAAACAGAGTCTATTCAGACGGCGTCGTGTTCTCTCTGTGGCCCGGAGTTGCTGACTGCCGACTTGCATCGGCTCCGGAGCCTTTAGTGCCAGGAGAGGTGTTGTAGGCGACCTGTGAGAGACAACAGAGGAAGAAAGAGGAAGAAAGAGAGCGAGAACAGTGCCTCTCGTGGCGTCGCTCCTGAGTACGCTGATCCATGCATACGCTCAAGGTAATCAACTCCTCCAGGGACGAAGGCCGGACATGAGTAGCAAGATCGTCTTTCAAGGTATCTGAGAGTCCGTGCCAGTATGCGGCGGCGAGTGCCTCATCATTCCATTGGGTCTCAGCGGCCAGAGTGCGGAACTCAATGGCGTATTTGGCAGCAGATCTTCAGGCCTGTGAAATATGGAAGAGAGAGAATGCGGCTGTTTCGCGCCATGCAGGAGTATCAAACACTTGTTGAAACTCGCGTCTGAACAAAGGGTAATCTTGCGTTAATTCGCTCTTACGTTCCCAGAGGGGGGAAGCCCAGGCGAGGGCGTCTCCGGTGAGCAAGGCGTAGATGGAGCTACCTTAGAACGGCCAGTGGGAAACAGGGAGGGGGACATCTCGAATTGCACCTCGTATTGGTTTAAGTAACCGCGGCAGGCGAGGGGGTCCGCATCATAGCGATTAGGTGAAGGAATCCAGAGCTGGCATAGGTTGTGGCAACCGAGGGTGTTGGAGCCATGGGGGTCTCTGGAAGGGAGATTTTAGCCAGTTGCTGGGAGACTGTGGACAGCTGGTTGCTCACAAATTGTAAGGCCTCTATTGGAATACCTGTACCCACCTCAGGGGTGTCTGGCAAGACCCCAATACTGAGGTGGGAACGGTATTACCACACACCCACAGCAGTGTGGGCAAGCCCGGAGTGTGGTATTGCGTTGCTGGGCCTCTTGGAAAATAGTAGTATACTTGCAACGTCTTGGTGGTATAACAAAAAGAATGGTAGTGTCCGTGCTCCAAAGTCCAGGGATCCAGAAAGTAGAGTAGTCAAGTTCGTAAGCCAACTCCAAGGGTTCCAGAGGTCAGCAAGGTAGAGTTCGTAGCAAGGTTCAAGGGTAACAGAGAGCAGGGTAGTCCAGAACGAGCAGGGGTCAAAACCAGGGAGGTCCGGAGATAAGCAGGAGCAGGTACAGGCTGGAACACAGAGAGAGCAAAGCATAGGACTGCACACACAGGGATAACAGGAACTATGCAGAGCAACAATAGAGAGGACAGACAGGGATTATAAAGGAGGGAACACCAATAGGAGAGAGAGGAGGAGCAGAGGGAGAAGTGGGAGACAGCAGGGATAGGTCAGGAGGAGAAGAGGAGGAGACAGGGGAGTCAGACAGAGAGTTTGCTTGCAGGGCATGGGAGGAGGAGTTCAAAGGCTGACAGGCTTTAGAAAAGGAGCGGGTGCGCGCGCCCTCCATAAACTGAGAGTGCGCAGAGCGCCGCGCTGTGGACACACCTGTGGAGGGGAACGGAGGGGATAGCCACCAGAGGTGAGGGAATGGAAGCGGACACTGAGGGGACCAGAGAGCGGGGAGTGTCGCTGCAGGGGCTCGGGGAACATGTGGGTGTGCGAGACTTGCGGGGCGCGCGCTGAGGTAAGGGAACGGCGTCAGAGGTTGCCAGAGTGGGACCGGAGTGGGTAAGCAAAGGGAGGTTGGCAGGGGAAGGAAAGAGAGGGTGACGTCAGGAGCATAAGAAGGGGAAGGAATCCCCTGAACCATCACATTTTTTATGCGTTGGTGGTCTGGTCCACAGGCCACATCTGCTGCGCGGTGTCCTTGACACTAATCAGATATTGGGGAAGTTTCCCTGTCTAAGGGGCCTGTCCATGTAGCAGCCACAACCTACAGGGGAGTCGAGGCCTAGCTGGGGCCTAATAGGGGATCTCTGGCCTAGTGCAGGGGCCACAGACAACCTGTACATACTGTACACCCTCACCCTTCTGTGTCCCAGCTCCGACTGGCGTGCTCCTCCGCACGCCAAATTTAACTATCTCAGGAGCAGGGGATCCTCGCAGCCCTATTGGCTTAGCTTCGCCATCCTGACAACCAGCGGGCCCGCCTCTGCCTCCTGCACGCCCGCCATGGTCTCGCCGCAACCACAGGGGAGGTAGGGAACAAAGGGAACCCAGGGGGACCTGGCCACACTTATATACTCTATATAGGATTATATAGAATTCTATACTGTCCAAAGCGACCATTAGAGATGTCTTCCGACAATCCTTATTAACTTCAATCGTCTGGCTGCTTAGATCAAGGTCCGTAGTCTAAGATTTATTTAATTGCTTTTCAATTTTAGATTTAAAAGACTAACTTGAAAGCACTGCAAAACAAATTCCATAAATGACTGCACACAATTCATGCTATTACTATTTAGTTAAGGTATCATACCAAAGTATACTAATAATACTGCAGTAATTCCATAATTAGGATTTTGGCTATAAAGCCGACAACGAGATTCATACTTAATAACCCTACAAAAAAAAGAATCTTGAATCAATATTTCTCTCAAATGGAAAACTGCCAGGAGGATTTCACAATAAAGCATGCGATGCTGATGAATAAGAGAAAGCAAATGCAATTAATAAGATAAAAGTTTATTTTAAATCCTCATAAGAGGGACTTGCGCTATAACTCCCCAAATAATTATTTCTCCACTGTATCTTAAGCCTCAATGACCGGATAAGACGGCAGTCCCTCCCCGTGAGCAGGACATGAAGGGATGATCATAGCACTTAGATAAAAGAGTGTGGCTTCCAATCCTTTCAGTCTCCGCTGACTTCAGATCCCCTTCCGTTTCTTGTTTTCCCATTCATTATTTGAAAGCATTTTTTCAATTTATAAGAGCAGCATGCCACAGCTGTATTATCTTCCCACAATCCTGCCCGTTGAACGTTCATTTTATGATTCTTCATTCATCACTTGGCAGTGAACCAAGGATTTGTTCCACTGAAACAGCTACAGCACTCGGTTGTAATCTCACTCACGGCCAGGTCCCCTCCAATTTAAGTGGATTTACATTTTTGGAACTTCTCTACAGATGATTGTACTTCAAATAAAGAACCCTCACTGTAACTGGACAGTACCCCCCATATCTGTTTTCTTTCTTTCAAATACTGGGCTCAGGTACAGGTAGTCAAATTGGAGGTGTTAGGAGGAGAAGGAGCACATATGTGAGGTATCGTAGTTTGTGTATGTTGTTCACCTTGTGTTGATCGAAGCCGCCATGTGTGAAGTAATGTGAGCCTGGGCACCTGAAACACTTACACATGTTCATCCAACAGACATGTTCATCCAACAGACATTTTTGTAAAGTGTCAAAAACCTACACAAATACCCCATATCAATTAACCACAGACCATTTAATGAATATCGGAAAAAATCATTCAATTAGTTAAGCCTCTCGATCTTTTGAAATGGGGAATAATTTCAAACATTACAGAGATATGAAGAGGGTCGTAGCTGTATGGTGAAAGAGACAGGAATACAGCCCAGATTAATGGAAGATCGATATATAGACGTATCAAGATGGCCTGCCTCTGCGGCCGTGAAAGTGTGCGAGAGCCAGAATGCGACCGAGGCTCAATCACGGACAAGATAGCAGTAAGCAGCCCAGGAGAATTAACTCAGTGGGAGTCGCTGCTCCTGAGTGGGACCACCGCAGCGGTAAACCTACCAAGCAAGCCACAAGTCTATAAGAGCTGCACGGAGGAGTCCCAGAGAAGCAGTCTCTCTCTCTGTGTCTCCCTGACTAACTCTTACAGCAATCCAAAGTTTTATTGTTTTTATATACTGTGTTGAAGCATGGGAGTCTTCTTTGGCGACCACATTCATTTCATCTCCGGGGATCAACTGATTCTGGAGATATAGACCTCTGTAAGGAGTGCCAGTAGCTGGTGTTTTAAGCTCCCGTGCCACACCATCTGGGTCCAGCTGGGTAGCTCCAGGCAACCCCTATGGAGGTCTTTATCTCTCGAAGCATGGGGACCCCGGAGCAGGTTGAGGATGCATTGCTTCATGGGTTAAGTTGAGGATGCATTGTTTCATGGGTTAAGTTGAGGATGCATTGCTTCATGGGTTAAGTTGAGGATGCATTGCTTAATGGGTTAAGTTGAGGATGCATTGCTTCATGTGTTAAGTTGAGGATGCATTGCTTCATGGGTTAAGTTGAGGATGCATTGCTTAATGGGTTAAGTTGAGGATGCATTGCTTAATGGGTTAAGTTGAGGATGCATTGCTTAATGGGTTAAGTTGAGGATGCATTGCTTCATGGGTTAAGTTGAGGATGCATTGCTTAATGGGTTAAGTTGAGGATGCATTGCTTCATGGGTTAAGTTGAGGATGCATTGCTTAATGGGTTAAGTTGAGCATGCATTGTTTCATGGGTTAAGTTGAGGATGCATTGCTTCATGGGTTAAGTTGAGGATGCATTGCTTCATGGGTTAAGTTGAGGATGCATTGCTTCATGGGTTAAGTTGAGGATGCATTGCTTAATGGGTTAAGTTGAGGATGCATTGTTTCATGGGTTAAGTTGAGGATGCATTGCTTCATGCGTTAAGTTGAGGATGCATTGCTTCATGGGTTAAGTTGAGGATGCATTGCTTCATGGGTTAAGTTGAGGATGCATTGCTTCATGGGTTAAGTTGAGGATGCATTGCTTCATGGGTTAAGTTGAGGATGCATTGCTTCATGGGTTAAGTTGAGGATGCATTGCTTCATGGGTTAAGTTGAAGATGCATTGCTTAATGGGTTAAGTTGAGCATGCATTGTTTCATGGGTTAAGTTGAGGATGCATTGCTTCATGGGTTAAGTTGAGGATGCATTGCTTCATGGGTTAAGTTGAGGATGCATTGCTTCATGGGTTAAGTTGAGGATGCATTGCTTAATGGGTTAAGTTGAGGATGCATTGTTTCATGGGTTAAGTTGAGGATGCATTGCTTCATGCGTTAAGTTGAGGATGCATTGCTTCATGGGTTAAGTTGAGGATGCATTGCTTAATGGGTTAAGTTGAGGATGCATTGCTTCATGGGTTAAGTTGAGGATGCATTGCTTCATGGGTTAAGTTGAGGATGCATTGCTTCATGGGTTAAGTTGAGGATGCATTGCTTCATGGGTTAAGTTGAGGATGCATTGCTTCATGGGTTAAGTTGAGGATGCATTGCTTCATGGGTTAAGTTGAGGATGCATTGCTTCATGGGTTAAGTTGAGGATGCATTGCTTCATGGGTTAAGTTGAGGATGCATTGCTTCATGGGTTAAGTTGAAGATGCATTGCTTAATGGGTTAAGTTGAGCATGCATTGTTTCATGGGTTAAGTTGAGGATGCATTGCTTCATGGGTTAAGTTGAGGATGCATTGCTTCATGGGTTAAGTTGAGGATGCATTGCTTCATGGGTTAAGTTGAGGATGCATTGCTTAATGGGTTAAGTTGAGGATGCATTGTTTCATGGGTTAAGTTGAGGATGCATTGCTTCATGCGTTAAGTTGAGGATGCATTGCTTCATGGGTTAAGTTGAGGATGCATTGCTTAATGGGTTCAGTTGAGGATGCATTGCTTCATGCGTTAAGTTGAGGATGCATTGCTTCATGGGTTAAGTTGAGGATGCATTGCTTCATGGGTTCAGTTGAGGATGCATTGCTTCATGGGTTAAGTTGAGGATGCATTGCTTAATGGGTTAAGTTGAGGATGCATTGCTTCATGGGTTAAGTTGAGGATGCATTGCTTCATGCGTTAAGTTGAGGATGCATTGCTTCATGGGTTAAGTTGAGGATGCATTGCTTCATGCGTTAAGTTGAGGATGCATTGCTTCATGCGTTAAGTTGAGGATGCATTGCTTCATGGGTTAAGTTGAGGATGCATTGCTTCATGGGTTCAGTTGAGGATGCATTGCTTCATGGGTTAAGTTGAGGATGCATTGCTTAATGGGTTAAGTTGAGGATGCATTGCTTCATGGGTTAAGTTGAGGATGCATTGCTTCATGGGTTAAGTTGAGGATGCATTGCTTCATGGGTTAAGTTGAGGATGCATTGCTTCATGGGTTAAGTTGAGGATGCATTGCTTCATGGGTTAAGTTGAGGATGCATTGTTTCATGGGTTAAGTTGAGGATGCATTGTTTCATGGGTTAAGTTGAGGAGTTTGGTGCCGCAGCGGATTAGGAGGATGACAGCCTTCATCCCGGCAATGGCAACATTTTTATTTATTATAGGGTGTCCATTGGATTGCCAATGTGGGTGTCTGTGCCCCCGTGGAGGGTATAGGTAACCACAGTGACAATCAATAAATTAAATGGCTATTTTCTGTGTAAAAAATTATCTTTTCATAGTTTCTTTTTTTGCTATTTCTGAGTTCATGTCTTTTGTGCTTTTTTGTCCTTTTTTCCATGTTTCTTGTCATGGTTAGTGTGTGGATTTGTGTGCTGTTTGTTCTCGTGTAAATAATTGTTCCAGGTGATCTGTTTTGCTATTGGTTTAGTTTGCATTTTTCTTTATGTCGTTTTGTTTTTATTTATTATTTTTTGTATTAAATTTGTTAACTTTCAGTATTTGTGATTTTACTCATTTTGAATGCTGTGGCCCCCCAATTGATTAAATACCTAGGGGGGTCATGCACTGAGCTCCGTTAAGTCACTTTTAGAGCACAAAGTGCTCAAAGAACGCTGAACCCAAAGCACTAAGCAACGCAAACAGGCACTTTGCGCTCTAAAACTGATTTTTTTTCAGGAATTTTTTCTAAGTCCAACTTTGCTCGTTCGTTACCCTGTTTGCGTTAAATTCTGCGGGATGCACTAAGCAACGCAACCTTACCGTATGCGAAAGTTGCATTGATCAGAACACGTCAGATGCAAAAAAAGCTGGACTTAGAAAAAATTATTGCTTTACATTTTTGCATGCGCAAAACCCATACAAAAGGCCGGTGGGTGTCCCCAGCTGACCGCGCGGGGGGTCAGGGGGTCCCCGGCTCACAAAGCGGGGGTCCCCATGGGAGTGCGGGGGTCCCCGCTGGAGTTCGGGGGTACCCGCGAGCCTGCGGTACTAATGTTGCGCCTCCAAAAATAATAAACAATATTTATAACTAAATACACCCCCTAACACATACCATACAGTAATGGGCAAAATTACTATTATCCACATATGGATAATAATGCATTTACCCATTTTAAATACATATAACTTTCAATAAATACAGTCAATATATATTACACTTACCTTTTACAGGCACCCACAATGAAGGCTGTCTTCATCCTCATCTTCATCCTGCCCATGCCCCCTCCAATGCTGCAAAACATACACAAGAATAAAAACATCCAATGTAATGTCCCCTAACCCCTTAATCACCATAGCGGTTATTAACCGCTACAGTCATTAAGGGGTTAACCCATTCTCACCCACCACTCGGGAGGTCTACATACCCTCTCCCACTACCCCCTCACCCCGTGAAGCCTAATCACCCTCACCCACTACCCATCCGGGAGGCCTACCCACATACCCTTGGGGCCAATACCCCCTCCCCCCACCCCCAGTACCCAAAATAAAAACAATACACTGCCCCACAATAAACATCATTCTATTTATTAAATACATAACCCACCCCCTGTGCCCCCCCATAAATACATGATTTATCCTTTTACATACAGGGTTCATACCCCAGACCCACGCGAGTCCCCGGTGGGCCTGACGGGTCACCTCACAGACCTACAGGTGCCCAGCATCATGTTTCACACAGAGTCTGGAGGCCTGTTGGTGGGTCCCGCCAGGCACCATGGTCCACCAGGTGGTCTCCGCAGGTCACCGTGGGCAACAATGGGGTCTCAACGGTAGGCCCACGGATGTCTGGGGGGCCCCGGGTCAGACTCACAGGTGTCTGAGGGGCCTTGGGTGGTTCCCATGGGGGTCTGGGGACCCACGGGTGATCCCTATGGGTCCGTGGTGCCCACACAGATGTGGGGCCACCGGTTCTTCCCCGCAGGTGTCCACCGTGGACCCGCCAGCATGGTACCCGTGAGAAGCCCGAGGATACCGCAGGTGGTCTCCAGAGGTCCCCCGCAAACCAAAAGGAACCAACCCTGTATGTTAAAAAAATAAACCGGACCTATACATGAAATACATCAATTCCCCCCCCCCCCCCCAACACATACAGTACAATAATGTGCAAAATAGCTATTATCCAGATATGGATAATAGATTATTTGCCCATTATGAAACACATAAAACATGCATAAATCAAAACATGAATTCTTAATCTTAAAATCACCACATTGCATGTTAAAATAAATCCAGCAGTAATTGTAAATATAAAACAACAAACCAGCAGCTACACAAATGTATATGAAATGTCACACAATTGCACTGAGTGTGTACATGATGCAATTAATGCAAAATATATGTAACAATAAAATACACTATGAACAATGTCCCCTAACCACCAATGCCATCCTGAAAATCAAATAGAAACTAAGCAACATCAATACAATTAGCATCAATCAATTAATCCATTTCCTCAAACAATTACAATACAATACAAATCAATTATACAATTCCCTATTCAATTCCTAAAGCCAAACCATTGCCAAAAGAATTGTAATTGAAAGTAACCACCATCATTCTCATCTAACTACCAGAAAGAAGCTATTCAAAATAACCTGTAACTAAATACAAATTACATTATTCACACCAATGTCAAAATAAAGCTGATAAATACATTAGCCATACATGAAAAGAACATAAACATTAGCAAAACAATTAATTATTATCCCTGTATGTCTTTACATATAGATAGATATACATAAAATACAGGGGCAATAATAGAGCATAAAAAACAATACATTTACATCCAAAAATCACATAGAATACACCCATTCAGTGTCCGTGAATGTATGTATATACATAGATACATTCACGGGCATTACATGGGACTGAAAAAATAAAAGACATGCATCAAAAATCAAAAAAACCTGTAAAAGTAAAAATAATACACTTTTCTTTTGTTTACTTACCATTAGATGCCCACTCACCGAAATCCAGGCGACCCGGAAGCACTGGAACCAATCCACATGTAACCATAAAAAAAACCCCTTACAGTCCATAACGGTGTCTTCTTTCTTCTATTTGTAATCCTTCCCGTCAGTCTTGGGATCTTCTTTTCTTCTTTGGGGTCTTCTCCATCTTCTTCCGTCTTCTTCCATCTTCTTCTGCCACGCCCTTCTTCTCTTCTTAGGAGGGGAGGTGTTCCCTCCTCGGCGTCTGGCTTCAAAATGAGGCGACATAGGCTTTTATACGCCTATGACGTCACATTTTGGTCAAATGTTTCCCACGGTCCTGATTGGGCCGTGAAAAACATGTGATTTGTAAAAAAAAAAAAATGATGACGTCATTTAAAGGCAATGACGCCAGCCAATCAGAATGGCTGAGTTTCAATTGCCTTTAAGATGACGTCATCAAAAGAAAGATGGCCGCTGACACATGGTACGGTAGCCAATCAGAGCATGGGAACTCCATCCCAACTCTGATTGGCTGAAGTAGACCATGTGACAGAGGCTTTGCTTCAGCCAATCAGAATTGGGATGGAGTTCCCGAATTGGCCCCAAGGGTATGTGGGTAGGCCTCCCGGCTGGGTAGTGGTTGAGGGTGGTTAGACTTCACGGGGTGGGGGGTTAGTGGGGGAGGGTATGTAGGCCTCCCGAGTGGTGGGTGAGGGTGGGTTGACCCCTTAATGACTGTAGCGGTTAATAACCGCTATGGTGATTAAGGGGTTAGGTGACATTACATTGGCTGTTTTTATTCTTGTGTATGTTTTGCAGCATCGGAGGGGGCATGGGCAGGATGAAGATGAGGATGAAGACAGCCTTCATCGTGGGTGCCTGTAAAAGGTAAGTGTAATATATATTGACTGTATTTATTGTAATTTATATGTATTTAAAATGGGCAAATGCATTATTATCCATATGTGGATAATAGTTTTCTTGCCCATTACTGTATAGTATGTGTTAGTGGGCAGGGGGGGGATGTGTGTTGTATATTGCTATGTTTATTGGGGGCAATTGTCCCCAATAAACATGCTAATGTGCCTTAACCCCTTCATTGCCTTAGCGGATAGCCGCTAAGGTAATGAAGCTGCATTAATGTAAATTTTAATAATAGTGTGCGGGAGCAATGGGGTCCCCTGAGCTTAACCGCATTGATTTGTGGCTCAGGGAACCCCTGCTTCCCGAGTTACAGGCCCCGGTTTGGGGCATCGGTGCCAGTGTCGCCGCCATCTTTATAGAGCCCACGTCGCGTCTTGGACACTATAAAGATGGCGGCGACACTGGCACCCGATGCCCCATACCGGGGCCTGTAACTCGGGAAGCAGGGGGTCTCTGAGGCAGAAATCAATGCGGTTCAGCTCAGGGGACCCCCTGCTCCCACACACTATTATTAAAATGTACATTAATGCAGATTCATTACCATAGCGGATAGCCGCTACGGTAAGGAATTATTGTTTATTGTTATGTGTGTTTTAATACTAGTGTAGATGTGCAGGGGGTCTCCTGAGCTGAACCGCATTGGTTTCAGCCTCGGGGACCCCCTACTTCAGGAGATACAGGCACCTTTATGGGGTGCCGGTATCCCTTCAGAATTTAAATGTCCCGGTCACGTGACGCGGGAGCTTTAAAGTGCAGGGGATACCAGCACCCCATAACGGGGCCTATATCTCCTGAAGTAGGGGGTCCTCGGACCTGAAACCAATGCGGTTCAGGTCCTGAGACCCCCTGCTCATGTACACTATTATTAAAATGTATTTATTTAGTGTACGATCGCCTGTAAAAGTCTTGCATGTAGATGGCAAATCTCCATGCCAATATTACATGCGGCTTATTTTTCTATCAGCTAGCGTACGTAAAGGTTCAGAACGCTAGCAGGGGGAAAAAAAGCAACACGTACGCTGTGGCTGTTCTGAGCTTTTTTGAGCAGGTACGTTAAAAAATGGGCTCAAGGCCTTAGTGAATCGCGTCCCCGGCCTCACTTTTTAACGAACCTGCTTTTTTGGAACATCAGAACGCAAAGCCATTGAGCTTAGTGCATAGCCCCCCTAGTGTTTTTTTAATGTAATGTATATTACATTGTAATTTATATTTTATTTGATGGTAATGTAATGGCCATTAGCCTTCCTGGCTTGGCCCACGTGGCATTAAACCTCAGCTGAAGCGCCTACGGCACCCCCTACAGGTCTGTATCAACGCAAGCAGGGGTCCCTATAGTTCAAAATAATGGGGTTCACATCCAGAGACCCCCTGCTTCAATAAGGTATAGAAAAATAAAAATAATAACACATTGGATTGCTGTAAGAGCTGCTCACGGAGACATCTGTAGGTGTCACATTTTAGTGTTACTAACAAAATGGGATGGTGGCCATATTTTTAGAGTTAACGCCGTATTCACTAAGAATTATTTACTCAGAAATGGGTGGGGATATTCATCTCATTTGCATAAGCTACAATTCTGCCAACTCATTTTTTAAGTGGCCCTAGCGATACAAATAAGTGATAACTGATAGAAATCTGCATTAGCGTTGCCATTGTGGAAGTGAGAGACATCACACTTTTACTGTCAAAAGGACCTGACCCTTTTGATGCCAAAGGCTGCCAATGCATTGCAAATGAATGCCGTCAGGCACCCAATGGGTTAACATAATGTACAACCTAAACACACTACAAATAAATCGCAGAAAGTATAATGTCCATGCAGGCAAATATTAACCGTTTTGTAGCCCAAGTGGTCATCTAATCATGGGTCGACCATAAATAGTGATTAAGAGCTTATTATAAACAGACCATTGGGCTATTTGTTTTTTTTTGCTGAATTTGCCCATAGACTTTAATGGGAAATTTCTGCCAAATAAAAATGGCCTAATCTACCCCATCAGCAGATATTCCGTTCCCAGACTGACACAAGTGGCGCAGCGCCGATACAGATCACCAAAAGTGACGCTTTTGTCAAAATTGTGCCAATTGCGTACTTTTTGGAGCAATGTTCCAGTTTGAGACACTTGGTATAGTACATATTGGCCAATGCATGTATAATACTAAAGTTATATAGCCATTATTAATTGTTAATCTCACTTTAGAGAACAAACCTTCACAGTTTGGAGTGATCGTTGCCAGGGAGGGAGGCAATTGGTTATTTGTCTAGATTACTTTGTAAATGAAAAAAAAAATATGGGTTTGTTACCAACAAGACATATTTTCAGGATATCCTCGCTTCAGCACTCTCAATCAGATTGAGCCACCTTTGCTGAACAGGGGTAGCCTGAAAATCTGACTTGTTGTTAGCCCTTGAGTTGTCTACCCCTGCATTATATCATAGGTTTGGGTTCTAATGTACATTACATAAAAGTCACACGGTCTATGCATCAAGACAAAAAGGGTGCACTTCTGGAGCAAAATATTGTTCCGGGTGCATCAAAGAAAAAAAAAATCATATTGCTTTCAATTGGATTTTACCCTTTGATTCTCACGTTGAATATTTACCCCACTTTAACCTTGCTGAATAGACATCTACAGTATGTTTTCAGGAAGGATGTTCTGCAAGGATTAGAAGGGGGACTATGTGGCTGAATGAGCATCTTTCCCTGCTGCCAGTTTAGAAGGCACGGCTGGAATGTTCAACTCAATCCTCCAAGTTTTCAGGATGTACTTTTTTTTACTGATGCGGCAGGAAGAAGAATTCATAGGTTCACTCTCCGTTTTTTGTTTTTTTAATGGTAAAGAAAACCCACAGCTGATGTGAAAATAATCAGGCGCTGTGTTAATTGGATCAATTAGGAAATGCAGAGTTCAACACAACACTATTACCAAAGGTGCTTAGTAAGTGAAATAAATAATTGTGCTTATTAGTCTAATGATGTCCCACACCACATTGGGGGTTTGCATGAGAGAGAGAGAGGAGTCTTTGAGCTCAAGCAGTAATTAATAATGACAGCCCCATCTGACCACTAATTTTGTTTGTATACAGGTATGTGAAGGGCGCAGTTCCACTTAGCATCGAAATGATCTAATGCCAGCAATGTGTTTATGGAGTGAAATCTTGCTGCCTCGTGCTTTTAAACAAAGGAATTTGGACCAGCACATGGGAAATTGTAAGAGTTGTGAAATAGGGAATAAAAGCTGTTACAATGTTACAGTTCAGTAAATGGGCAGACTATGTGAGCTCAGTGAGTCTTGGATTAAAGAACCAGTTTAGTGGCAATGTCCCTGGCTTTGGAGAGAGTGAATTCTGATTGGATCCAAATGTCAGCTTCTTGTGACTCTTTATCTTCCTGTGTCTTTTGGATCAAAAATTGGATAGTAAGGTTTTTGGAGCATGAACTGCATACACTGACATACTCTCTGGTTTGGGTATTCTCGAGTTCAGGTGAGCGAGGTTGAAAGCGTGTCAATTGCATTGTATATTCACCAATGATTATTTAGGAATTCCTTATAAATAGATCAAAGTTCATTAACATGAGGCTGTCACATGATCTCAGGACACATCTATAAGGGCACTATCCTGCAGTGAGTGGGAGAGAGGAGAGAGATGCTTATTATATATGCTTCTCTATCCCAGAAGATGGTACGAGTGCTTTGTACCGGTATGAGCACTCAATGAGAGGTAGAGCTCAAACCTAAGTATACTGTGACAGTGGGTCAAGCAATCAGCTGGTTGAGCTCACACTGCTAGAGCTGTTGTCCTCAATAACAGAGGTTGTGTGGGTTCAAGTTCTGATCCTCTTGGATCTGACACTATACCCCATTCCTCATAAGGTACCATAGACTTCTTAACCCAATAATACATCCTATGTGGTGGGAAGTCAACGGAATCACTTTGTAGAGTTGCATTTATTTTAAAATAAAGAATTTCAAGTAAGTATGGGTCTGGCATTCTGGCAGATGGCACAGTGAATATTTTGTTCTGTTACACCATAGCTACCTTTGTGCATATTTGTCATGTACCACCCTTTTGGGCCATAGTCAGGGAAGTAACCGAATGCAAGATGCGAGGGAAGATGTTCCATGAATGTTGGGTGTATACAGTACCTCTCTTGTACAAGCAGGAATCCGGTCTGGCCTGCCAAATAAAGGGTGAACTATTCCCGGACTCTGTGTGGTTAATGAAAAGGGATTCCTGTAGGGACTACTTTCTGCCTCCACCAGCTCCCTACAGGACGGAGGTGCTGCACCGGAGAACTACCAGCCTGTCCCGTTGCTACTCCCACGACCATCCGTGGAGACAGAGGCTTCCTAGCCTACAGCAGGTGAAGCACCGGACACGCACGTAACATACGAATCTCCCAAAGAGGGGGGGACGGGGACGTGTTAAGCAAATATATATTTTTTTATCATTTTTACATTTTATTTTTTTAATATCTTTTAAATATTATTGCCTTTGACAGCAATTACATTCTATTGTTTATATATGTGTTCTAAACATTGATATATGCTATATTGTATGGCTGTTTTATCTGAGACATTGTTCCCTTTTGGTACTGTCTTTTTAAATGTGTGTTTGTTTGTTCTGTTCTCTGCTTTTCCCCCAGCTATTTAAGTTCCTATTTTTCATAATCAGAGTGAGCAAGGATCCACTATTTGTAAATATTGGCTATAAAAGAGCCTGGATTTATCAGCAGGTCCAACCCCCGATGAAGACACGCCCAGTTATGGAACGCGTTGGGTCGACGTCACGGACGCATCACATGGTATGATTTGGGGTGGAATACAAGTCTGCTCCACTGTAGGATTTTTACAGACTCCTGCAGCCAAATAGCAATCACTGATGAGTGACTCGCTTACAGAAGGCGGCAAATAAAAAAAAGCCAGCATCAGCTGCGATCTTATTTCCACTCCAGTGGTTCAGAGGACTGGCGATTCTGGGTAAGGGTTGTGGCATTACAAATTCATCCCCTTTGGGATTTGCTAAAGTGCTTGGGAGGTGAGGATTTCCTAGTGTGTCTGTGACTTGGATCAGATGCTGAGGCTTTCCTGTGCAGGTCCTGTTTTAAATCTAATATCGGGTAAGGACTGTCCTCCAAGACCATACGTTGCAGCACTAATGATTCCCAAGCTCACTTAATACGTTCCCTGGGGGTAACAAGTTACACAGACTTCTATACGGTGCTAATCCCGATCTCCTTCAATATATGGATTGCTAACACCCACACGGACGTTGTGATTAAATATTTTACAATCATATCTGACATTCAACATACAAATCAGTTCTTCAAAAAAATGGTTGCAGAAGAAGAAATTCCGTTTTTGAATGGCCTAGTCAAAGTCCGGACCTAAACCCCATTGAAATGTTGTGGCAGGACCTGAAGCAAGCTGTCCATGTAAGGAAGCCCCCAAATGTCACTGAATTTAAGGAGGTTCCTCAAAACCGGTGTGAGAGCCTGACCAGTATTACAGGAAACACTTAGTTGAAGTCATTGCTGCTCAAGAGGGTGCAACCAGGTACTGAATCTAAAGGTTCACATACTTTTTCACACAAGGATTTTGACTGTTGAATCATTTGTGGGTAAATATAATTTGAAAAAGTATCATGTTTATGTGTTTTGCTTGATCAGGTTATCTTTATCTATTACTAGCTTTTTTGCCTGGCTTCGCCCGGGGAATGTAATATTTAATACATCTCCCCGTCCCCACTCCCCCCTGCTGCCGGCACATCTCCCCAGCCCCCCTACCCCCGCTGATAGATGTAGTGCGGGGTGAGATTTGTCTCTCTCTGTGTGTGTCTGTGTGTGTGTCTGTCTGTGTGTATATACATGTCTTTGCTCCCCCCTCCCCCCCACTGGCGGGACATCTCCCCGCACCGCTGTGGCATGTCCCCTCACTGCCAGCATATCTCCCCCCCCCCCCCGTTGCCGGCACATGTCCTGTCCCCCCACCCCGCTGGTACATCTCCCCCCGCTAGCTGGCACATCTCACCCTCCTCCCCCCCCCCGCTGGCACATCTCTCCTGCATATCTCACATGCACAGCCCCGATACAGGCAAGGACACGCCCACTCCCTTAGTAGCCCCCTCCCCCCCGTCCCCTGCTCCTGCTCTAACATTATTGCTGGACAGACGAGGAAAACTTAGAATGTCCATAATTTGGGAGGTGAGTCACATTGGAACCTCAAAATAGTTGCGTTGACCTACAAATCCGCTGCAGAATGTCCAGTCCAAATTTCATTGTGCTACGTGGTGCCGTTTGTGAGATATCGATGCTTCCGACATACAAACAAATGGAAAACGGAATCCAACTTAGAATTATAGTATAGATTAGGACTTAGAATAAGATCTAACAACATTTTAGGTTTGAAATATGTGAAAATCTTTTAGGGGTTCACAGACTCTTGCCACTTTATATACCTATTGTGACAAATGGCACTCTTACGTAGCGCGGACATCTGTCGGGGCTCTTCGCGACACGGTCCTCTAGGGTTATAAACGAGACAAAAGGATAATAGGAATCATTACATTGCTTAATTCAGCCTTCTGCCTGCTTTATTTCATCCCGCAAAGGGACTGCAGCTTTAACAGATACATGTCTGAGGCACTCAGCCATTGACCTTCAGCAGTTTGCTCTTATGTCAGTGACACAATATTTCACACAGCCTGTCACTTTAAGAAAACAAAATCCTAAAAATAAAGCCTATCCCTTCTAGGGAATCTACTGTAACTATGCAGCAGCATAAGCCTCTCTAATTGTTGCTGGCCAACTAACCTGGCTTCCCAGCTTAAATAACACACTCCCGTTTAGGGCTACTATATACTCAATAATGTTCACTGTCTTTAGGCACAGAAATATACATTGTGTTCTTAACTGATAGATGAGGACAGCGTCCTAATAGATTCCCTCTCTGCGGTGCTTCTGGATGCTTCAACACATGAAGGGGGCGTCTTCCCCAAATTGGATAAAGGGAAGCAGCATGCTCCAGGCTCTAGGAGAGAGAGTGAATCAGCAAACCTAGCTGCCATAAATACCTGTTCCTTAATTAGGAGAGCAGGTGTGGGAGAACTAGTCCCATTGTAACCTGTGGCCTGGACTTTCCATCCAGCAGCCCGAGTAAGTGTGAAGCTGTGGAATGGATCCCTTTGCACTATTCCTGCACTTTCTGACCTAATCGGGCAGAAAGCTGCCTAATATCCTGGGACTATGTCACACTATATATATAAGACCTTTTCGGACTAACTGGTGGCAGGTACATACTGTATCTTGTTCCAGATTTCTCATAGGCATCATAGACTAGTCCCACTTTTATAGCTACAGTAGATCTCAGTGGATTTCTCTCTGTACTTACAGCAGTAGAATTCCATGCAATAGAAGTGTTTCATAATGAACCTGTTTGCGTGTCAGTATTGGGTTTCTTACCATGTTGGAATACAATGCTTTCTCTGTGCTGCATTTTTTAAACCCATGTTGTATCCAAGACACTTTGATAAATGACCCCCACACAATACAATCACGGGTACAGTTTAAAATGCATTCAGTCGGTTTCCGTTTTGATTGGATACAATGTAATTACAAACACCTGGCTGTAATGTGAAGAATCTGCTAAGCCAGGTACATTCCTGCCTGGAATATACATCTGCCTGGACATGTGTTAATGCCACAATTAATGATCCCTATAAAAGACCAGCACAGCCACTCGGCTCATATCTTGCAGGCTATGAAAGAAGATAGATTGCTTAATAGAGTTGGAGTCTGGAAGGTCCTGTTTACCTTACAGGTTTACTGGATTCATGGCATGTAATTACTAGGAAGTGAAGTATGTTTGAATATTATTGGTAGAGTATTGCAGACCTGTTCATTTTGTTAACCTTTTCTGTCCTGTCCTGCTGCCTGTTTGGGTGGGCACAGGCTTGCACTAATTCATGGACCTCCCCAGGGCTCTAAAGCAGGGGTGACCAACGCCAGTCCTCAAGGGCCACCGCCATTTCAGCTTTTCAGGATATTCCTGCTTCAGGCAGTCTTCAACTGAGCCACTGATTGAGCTACCTGTGCTGAAGCAGGGAAATCTTGGAAACCTGATCCGATGGTGGCCCACCAGCCTAGAGTTGACTACTCCTGTGATAGAGGCTAATGCCACACTAAAACGTCCATATACTGTATCAAGCTTACTTCATCAGGGGCATACAACGTGTCATGCTTACTATTATTGTCTATTAGTGATAGAGTCAATTATAATAAACTTGCTAACAAATCACACATGGTGGCCCGGTTTAATTGGATTTCTTTTTCCTTGATAAATATAGTGCTATTTTACCCTGGTTTTCACCCAGTTTTGCAGCCAGGAGATTTTAGGAAGTAGACCCCAACGGGATTTAATTTCGAATCATTATCGCAACTATAAATAACGATTGGCTATTTGATGCAATCAGAAATAGGCAAAGGTGAGGAGATGGGTCTTGAACGTATAGGAAGGCAGAAGCGACCTATACAGACTATCACGTCTAATGTTACGTTGATTAAAAACTATTTTGGACATTATTTTAAATTATAGGCTATAGCTGGTAAATTTCGGGCATTATTGAAATCCCTGCTCTCTGATTGGTTAAAATTCAAATCAGTAATGGCCCGGTATTTTTGGCACCATGCCAAGTTTATCAGCCAATCAGCTTTAAGTTTTCATTCACAAAGAGTGACATTTGCTCTTAGACAGGGGAGGTGATTGGACAGAAGGCTCCAGCCAGGCACTGACTCCTCCCCCACCGTGTCTGCAGCCAGTCACTGACTCCTCCCCCTCCCTGCCTGCTGCCAGACACTGACTCCTCCCCCACCCTGCCTGCAGCCACACTGACTCCTCACCCATCCTGCCTGCAGCCAGGCACTGACCCCCCCCCCCCCCACCCTGCCTTCAGCCAGGCACTGACTCCTCCCCCACCCTGCCTGCAGCCACACTGACTCCTCACCCATCCTGCCTGCATCCAGGCACTGACTCCTCCCCCACCCTGTCTACAGCCAGGCACTGACTCCTCCCGCACCCTGTCTGCAGCCAGTCACTGACTCCTCCCCCTCCCTGCCTGCTGCCAGACACTGACTCCTCCCCCACCCTGTCTGTCGCCAGTCACTGACTCCTCCCCCACTCTGTCTACAGCCAGGCACTGACTCCTCCCCCACCCTGCCTGCAGCCACACACTGACTCCTCCCTCACCCTGTCTACAGCCAGGCACTGAGTCCTCCCCCACCCTGCCTGCAGTCAGGCACTGACTCCACCCTGCCTGCAGCCAGGCACTGACTCCTCCCCCACCCTGCCTGCAGCCAGGCACTGACTCCTCCCCCTCCCTGCCTGCAGCCAGACAATGACTCCTCACCCTCCCTGCGTGCAGCCAGGCACTCACTCCTCCCCCACCCTGCCTGCAGCCACACACTGACTCCTCCCTCTCCCTGCCTGCTTCCAGACACTGATTCCTCCCCCACCCTGCCTGCAGCCAGGCACTGACTCCTCCCCCACCCTACAGCCAGGCACTGACTCCTCCCCCACCCTGCCTGCAGCAAGGCACTGACTCCTCCCCCACCCTGCCTGCAGCCAGGCACTGACTCCTCCCCCACTCTGCGTGCAGCCAGGCGCTGACTCCTCCCCCACCCTGCCTGCAGCCAGGCACTGACTCCTCCCCCACTCTGCGTGCAGCCAGGCACTGACTCCTCCCCCTCCCTGTCTGCAGCCAGGCACTGACTCCTCCCCCTCCCTGCCTGCAGCCAGGCACTGACTCCTCCCCCACCCTGCCTGCAGCCACACACTGACTCCTCCCCCTCCCTACAGCCAGGCACTGACTCCTCCCCCTCCATGCAGCCAGGCACTGACTCCTCCCCCTCCCTGCCTGCAGAGAGCTCCGCACAAGAGAGTGAGGGTAAAGGTTTGTGTGTCTGTTGTGTGTTTTGTGGATGTAAAGGGGGTCAGCAGAGTGTTTTATTAGTGTGTGTGTCTTCTGTTGGTGTGTGTTTTGTGGGTGGAGGAGGGGTGCAGAGTGTTTTATCTGTCTGCAGTGTGTGGGTTTACATGGGGGCTGACGTGGGTGTAGAAGGGGGCTGCTGGTGTGTGTTTTATGGATGTAGAGGGGGCAGCAGTCTGTTTTGTTGGTGTGTGTCTGCAGTGTGTTTTTTGGGTGTAGAGGGGGGCTCAGTGTGTGTGTGTGGTAGTGGGTGTAGATGGTGGAGGAGGGCTGCAGAGTGTGTTTTGGTGTGTGCGTCTGCAGTGTGTTTGTGTGTTTTGTGAGTGTTGGGGGTGGAGCAGGGCTGCAGTGTGTTTTGTGGGTGTAGAGGAGGGGGGCTGCTCAGTGTGTAGGGGGGACTGCAGAGTGTGTTTGTGTACACTACCGACACACTTTATTGAAGTGTGGTCGGTACCGCAAGCCGGGAAATCTCCCGGCTTGCTAGTGGCCGCCCCTCGGCGTGCCGCGCGTCATAGACGCGCGGTCACGCGTCATCGGGAGCGTGCGCCCCCTGCACGCGTGTCCAGGGGCTCCCCGAGGAAGCCCTGGTGTCCCGCGATCGCGGGACAGCGGCAGGGGGTTCCGGGGGACCCGGCGGACCCGTCAACGGTAGGGAGAGCGCCCCGATCGGAGGGCGCTCTTCCGCTGCTTCGGCGTGCGCCCGTCACACTCGGGCGCGCGCCAGGCTACTGCTGCGGCACAGAACGGGCAAATGCTCGAATAAACTGTGCCGCAGCAGTATATAGAGGGGGAGGGTTGCACAGTGTGTGTGTGTGTGTGTGTGTGTGTGTGTGCGTGTGCGTGTGTGCGTGTGTGTGTGTGTGTGTGTGTGTGTGTGTGTGTGTGTGTGTGTGTGTGTGTGTGTGTGTGTAGGGGGCTGTGTGTATGTACAATTTCCTTTTAGAATGTAGACGATCCTGCTGATAAAAATCAATATGACTACAAAAATGTATCTTTTTTATGAAAAATTTAATAAAATTAAAAATAAGCTTACATTTAGCCTATAATGGTAATAATCCCTTCGCCTCAGGCCTTCAACTCTTCCAGCTAGGGCATTATTGGCCAGTAATGCCCTGTTCTTCGGGGATTATTACTTAAATATAACTTGTCCATTTTTTTTTCTTTGTAATCCCCGATCAACAAATGTGAACACATTATAAAGACGAGCGCTGACCGTTTATTTTAGACCATTGGCACCCATGATGCATCCAGTGTTCATTTGCCACATCATCATCCCTCCTGTCTTGGGCCATTTTTCAATATGGTAAGAAGTCGTTAGCCAGGGGTCTGGCGGCACAAGCGTCACATGCTCGCTCCTGAAGTAATCACGTGAGCAGACCCCAAGTGCCGGAAACAGAAGTGGAGTGATCTGGACTTGCAGTTTGATTGAGCTGCTCAGTCAGAGCGGTCAGCCCGATGACCCCCATGGGAACATCAATATGGCACTCTATAAGTTAATGCAGAGGTGCCCAACACCTGTCCTCAACCCCCCCCCCCAACAGGTCAGAATTTCAGGGTATCCCAGCATCAGCACAGGTGGAACAATTAGCCACCGGTGCTGAAGCAAGGACTGATTGAGTCACTTGTGTTGAAGCAGGGATTTATTGAGCCCCCTGTGTTGTTGCAGGGACATCCTGAAAACATGACCTGTTAGGGGGGGGGGCAGAAGGGGGGCTTGAGGACTGCAGCTGTGCACCCCTAAGTTAATTTATAGTTGCTTTACCTTCTATTCTAGAGTTGCAGGCACATTCAATAGGGGAATTAGAATGAATACATAAAGCTTCTTTTTCACCTAATTTGCATGAGCTTGTGATTTGGGAAATGGAAATCAATTTGGAAGGAGTTAAATATATATTATAATGGGACCTATCAAATTCTGTGTATTTCATTTTCTTCCCCCTATCTTACATTTTATAAAATATATAATCTGTAAGGCCTCTGTACACACACACACACACACACACACACACACACACACACACACACACACACACACACACACACACACACACACACACACACACACACACACACACACACACACACACAGCATATGTGCATATATCATCAAAATAATGAATACAAACTACTCCCCTCTGTGCTGCACCTCTCAGGAGTTTTATAGAAACACCTTTCTACAATATTCCCTATGCAATGTGTGCAACAAAAAGCAGTACTTGTATCAAAGACAAACATCCTGAGGAAAGCAATGGGGTTTTTTCTTTGATAAAGCTAGTGCTATTTTTTCCACCTGAATCCCCTCCGAGTATAACATTCCATTTAGCTGAGCAGTAACTTACTGCACGAGAGCTGGTCACATTCAGTTAGCTGAGCAGGTACAGCCTGACTGAGCCAGGGACCCGGAACTCAACTCTATCATTGCTAACACTTAAGTCCCACTTTGGGAATTATTGTGAAGTCCTTCGCTGCCAAGACGCCTGTCAGACCTTTCCGAGTAACGATTCCCAGATCCCGGCAGCTGTGAAGGTGTTAATGAAGTGCAGTGCAATTCTTTCAGTGTAGGCAGGGCTGGATTGCACATGACTTTCACGGATAGGAAGCAGCCCCACTGGTTCAGAAAGGGTTCAGAAAACCAGTTTGCACCTCATTAAAACACATTGCACCCATGCACCTTACAATAAAACACTTCCATCTCACGCTTTGTGTCAAGTCTGTGACTTCCCACATCTGTTCTAATCTGGCTCTTCTGTTATTCTATCTCAAATGTCTCTAGTGCTCATGTTTCGTACCCACTGTACCGCTTCCTGGGTATCAAGGGTCCGCAGGAGAGCAGAATTTTGGTGCCCACTCTAAAGTCATACTAGACTAAAAAAAAAAGCTGTGTGAGCTGTGCACACGCATAGTAAGTGAAACTTCTTCGACTTTCGTCACAGAAATTGACTTATAACGCGCGTGCTCGGCACTATCGCCGCCGGCGCCGCATGTCACAGCGGGTGCGTGGGGGGAACGGTGGCCCTTAGGAACGGCGCTGGCGGCTATCGCCTCTGCCACCGCCGCATGTCACAACAGGCATGTGGGGGGAGGGATGGGGGAGCCGTGACGTCACTTACGTTTCACATTTGTCCCCCATCTCTCCCGTTTTACCCCATCAGAAGAGGTGCCACTAAAGAAGTTTCACTTCAAAAGTTATATTAGGGATTGCACATGTAGCGCACTTTCCCCCACAGACATAGTGGCTAGTGTGTATGTGCTGCTTTACTTGGGGCTCACAGGAGGACTGAGACTCCGCTACTGAGAGCCTGGGGTGTATCTGATCCGTCGGTCGATAGCGCCTCCACCTGCGCGGGATCTTAACTGAGTGGGATAACCCAGTGCAGGACAATATAATAAAAACACACCGGTATAATATAACAGGTTTACTAGACACATAGAACAATAACAACACTACAGAACACCTAGGCCTCGCATGGCCGTAACCCCTTACCGTGCCTTCCAACATCGTGTCCACACCCTAGTAGGTTTACCCCAGTGTATTGAGGTGCTCCTGGACACCCAACCACCCTGGTGTCCACAGAGTCAAACACCCACTCAAGTGTGTGAAACAGCACTGCCCCATTTGCCGTGTATTGTTGGTGCACTTGATGAGATGAGGTACTTGCCTGGTGGTTCCACACCCGGGCACGCTGATGTCGCAAGATGGGATCCACGGATCCGTTGACGTAACCCACGAATCCTCCACCTGTAGTTCCCGTGCGGATGTCTAAGGGTAATGGCTGCACTGCTCCTTAGCTTCTGCGCATGCATGATGCGCAATTCAAGATGGCGGCCCCCGCTAGTTGGGTGTCCGCTGCGGAGCCTCTGGAGCACCGGAGCGTTCCCTGTAACTGCCCCCACCTTCCTGCCTTCTCCCCAGCCTCCTCCCCGCAACCGGTAACCGTTGGATGCACTCGCACCCCTGCGCAGCGGATCGAGAGGTAGGGAGCAGCGGGGGAAACCAAGAGGGGGACCTGGCTACACACTCATACACAGGGTTGTATTTGCAGTCACTCATGCATGCATACTGTACATACAGATGTCGCAGGTTCCATCGTTCCCTCAGAGATCATGACATATCCTGTTAGAATGCAGGATATTACAGCGTTTCCAAGGGGCTAAATGGCAGTGATAGGGCAGAATGTAATAACAAAAGGGAACAATAAATAATAACTTTATTTCATATAGTGCTTTTCTTAAAGAGCATATACAATGCAATGCACAGTACGCACCACTGGCTAAAGAGATGTTATACAATATAGTGCAGCAATGACTGACCGGCCATCTGAATGGAATCTAAGGGACAAATCAAAGCCGTGTGAGTGGAGTATTAACAATCTCTTGGTCCTGGTGCCAAAATGTCTGTGCCTCAAACATTTTGCCAGTGAAAGTGTTAAAGACATAGTGATGTATTCATAGAAACATACCATCCGATGACTGATAAGAACAACTCGTTCCACTCAGTCTGTCTTATTTTTTAGACCTGTTATTAAGTCTCAGACATGGTTTTATTTCTAGCAATATTTCATATTTAGGATCATTTTAGTCCGTCCGTCACAGTTTGGAAATCCTTTCCGGTATTGCACTACTTGAAGTGAAGTAATAACACAGTTTGGTGATTGCGACCCGTAGAGACTTTCTGCAGGTATTTTAGATGCTGCATGTTTTACTGAACTAGCATGAATTTATGTTACATGTTACACAAGTTTTAAAAAAAATGGCAAAGTTATTTCTTCCGGTGAAGACAGAAGACTTTTAAAGGAAAGAGGGAAACAGCAAAACATCGGAGCTCCAGCCAGCTGACTATACTCACTTAGAAAATGCAATTGGGTATTGTGTTACCATTCTAAAAAATGGCAGCCCTGAATGGGTTAACCAAATTACTTGTTTGAATGTGTATGTATGTATTTTGATGCCCACACCACGTTTTAGCATCTTTTAGTCCCAGATAAAGGCAGGAAACGTCGTATTTTCTGTGCAGGGGTTTATTTACAGGGATTAAATCATATGCTAACAGGCCCATTGTCCCTTTAAATCAAAACAACACATAAAAATAAGACCTATTCCCTTTAGGGAAAGCTAACTACACCATAGCTTTCACACTCACTAACTGCATAGCCAGCTTAGCTGGTTCCCAAGCCAAAACATGCCCTGGCATATGCAACAATCTACACATTCTCTGCACACAATAATAAGGGTTTTGCTAATCTTAGTCCTTTTGGAGCAGACATCCCTGCTTCAGCACAGCCTTGTCGTCCTTCCTTCCTAAGGGAACTGAGCCCCACGTTTAGCCCAGAGAAACTCTCCTCTGTAAATGCCAAGGAGCGGACATCCCCGCATCAGCACGGCCTTGTCGTCCTACTTCTTAGGGGAACTCAGCTCCACACTGCGCCAGAGAAACTCCTCTGTAGTTCCTCTATACCAGCTTCCGCAGCTGGGGAGCACTTCTATCTCCCCCTTCTCTGGGGAAAACAGTCTCTCAGCTTAGCAGCTTTCAGTCTGTCTTTTAAACCACTTCCTTGTTCACTCAGACCAGACTGATTAGCTCCATTAGTTAGCAGCTGCTGCTGGCTTCTCTTTGAGGAATTAACTCTCTGTGAACTGGAAAGCACACTTACTGCACTGTTCCAGCCCCTAGAGGACAGTGATGGTGCCACAGTATATACAGTATATAAGTGTTAATTATATTATTTGTTATTTATATGATTGTAACATATATTACTACTGTAAAGCGTTATGTACATTAATGGCGCTATCTAAATACATACTGTACATACAAATCATTAGTCAGACTGGATATAGCATTGGGGCTCCTGTGTCTTTTGTTGTATGCATTAAGTCAGGGGTGCACAATCTTTTCTGTTCGAGCTCCCCTGTCTGCTTCCCCCCCAGCTCACACCCCTCCCGTGTCCTTACCTGCTCTCTTGCTTCAGCGGGGTCATATGACGTCACAATGTCACGTGACATTGCGCTGCCATGGTAACACATCGCCATTTGACTCCGCACCAGCTGAGAGCAGGTAAGAGAAGTTGTAGAGGCCTCATGCCCCCCCGGCATTTAATTTAAATGCACGGAAAAGAACGCAGGGCCTCTGTAACCGCCCCCCTGTTTGCGCACCTGAATTAGGTCACTACCTAGTAGAACTTCTATTGACGCAAATATATACGGTATAGTGTAGTGGATTTCAGTTTTGAGCTTGCAGGGACTGTGTGGGAATCTCTTTGAGGTGCAGGAATCTAGGGGGGGTGAGTGGTCAGGTTTCTTGGAGGATGGTATTAATCTATATGACATAGCACGTGACATTTTTAATATGGGTCTCTGGGATGAGGTGGAAAGAGCTCTGGGTTCAGTGGGGAAACAGTCAAATGGAGGGACTGGGAGAGGTGGTATAAAAGTAAGGGACAGGAAATACTCACCCTCTTTTCCTCCATAGGCTACGAGGATCCCGACCTACTGCCGTCTGTTTTGGGGTTTGTTTAAGAAGATATACAATAATATATATATATATATATATATATATATATATATATATATATATATATATATATATATTAATGTTATTGTTGTTATGTTGTTTTAAGTTTAGAAATTTTTTTTATATATATATTATGAAAATGATCAAAAAGATTTATGTTAAAAAAGTATAGATAGCAAAGATGGATCAGTGATCCAGTTTTAATAAGGTGAGGAAGGCGTTGCTGGTATGTGCTAAGGTGGCAGGTCAAGTGATGTCCATCTGGTTTGGCTGGTGGTCTGTATACAGTATATCTCCAGCTAGGCTGGTACGGCTGGTGGGTTCTTGGCCATCATATGGGACGCAGGTGGATTATCAGGTGTGGGTGCAATCTGACGCTGCTAGTATTTTTGGTATGTTGTTTGATAAAAGTTGTGGACATTTTACCCCAATTTTGGAGTCTGTATCTTATTGGTTGGGCATTGGGTAGTTAATGGACCGAGAAGTAAACTCGAGACCTCGCAACATCATGAAACTGATTGTAATTGTATATTTCTCCTCTTTAGTATATAGTGGTAGCTCAGGGGTTCATTTTAGCCATAGCTTAATGCAAGGTGATAGGCCTACTCTATACTGCATGTCCTGAGTTGTAATTGTCTTAGTCTGACCTTTGACTGTAATCAACCAATCAGGTTTTGGTCAGAGGTGTATTTACTGTATTTATGTCTTAGTTTTTATTTTTTATGTCTTCTTCTATCTTCGTTATTTTGCTGCTTCAGAACACAGGTCTTCTACTTTCTCTCCTAATTCAAACCATGGTGTTGCTCATACAGATAATAAATGGTTACATTGACCCAACAAACTCAGATATTTTGTCAGTTGTTTTTGTTTCTTTGTCAAACAATCCAGGGGGAGCATATAGGGGGAAAAAAACAGAAAACACACAAATAAGTGTAGATGTATGGGAAATCAATTGATGAAATATATGATGGTATCTTGGCTCGTATGTCTTGTCTACTCACAGGATGTCAGTGAATAAAAAGCAGTTTGCAATTTGGGCTGCTACCCATATGGAATGGTGTGGTCAGGATCCCCCTCAATAGGCTCCGTCAACGATGATATATGATAAGTGTAGGATGAGAGAGAGAACTACATAGTGCGATCAGACTGATATAAATTTCTTTATGTAAAAAACGGGGTATTAAAATGCGCACTTACAATGTGCCAATTTAAAATAAGCATGTATCACACAAATGGTGAAATTGGAGGTTCGCCGTACTGCTCACCACCTCCCTTAGGTTCAGCTGGCTTCCATTGCTCGATATCCGGAGTCAGAGCTTCCCTCCTTGTGCCCGTCAGAGAATGTGACGTCACGGCTGCAGGGCTGGTGGGCTACGGATCGCCTCCAAGATCAAAATAGGTTCACTCAACGCGTTTCGCCCAGCTAGCAGGAACTGTTATCGGCTTCGTCAGGAGTATGTGTAATGATATACGGGTAGCCCTTATATACCCTTTCACATATTCAATTAACTAATTAATCCATTAAACATTTTAATATGCTAATCAGCTCTAGTAGCACTGGGATATAGTACAATAAGACATCTAACATGATTATAGAGATGGCAATTAGTATATAATTATAACACATAGAGAAATATACAATATTCTAAGCAGAGCATTACATACAACACATCAGGGAAAATGTGATAATCAATGATATTAACAATACAATTCATTCCCCTATATGGGGAGTAAAATGTATGAAATGTCATTAATCAATTATTTATAATCAAGCAATGAATCAGATTTAAGTAACGACCATGATTTAATACATATATGTAGTCTTTATTCTAATCGACATACTTGAGCACAATACATATATCTAAAGGCCCACAGAGGTCCTAACACTAATCAATATTTAAAAAATAATATTGATCCTAAAGAGGAAGATATACAAGACTCATGGGGGCAGGAGGGATGAGGAGCATATATATGTGTATTATAGTATATTATTTCAAGAATCCAATGTGTTCCTCCTGTCTTTTGATTATATACACAAATTATATATATGTATTTAGTTTTAAATTTGATTTTAATTTTAATTCCTCAGAGAAATTAGGAAGCATTATTTATAATAAAGATGTTTGCATATCTGAATAAATCATCATATTTTCTATTTGACGCTGTTTATTTATATGATCTATTATCCAATTTATTCATGCATTAATTGGCGGACATTAATTAACAAGCATTAGTTTTTATGTGAAAAAATATGTGTACTCTATACCCTTATTCATGATCTTCATGCTAGGTTGGGACAAAGAAGAAGAAGAGACTACACACCACCCTTATATGTGTGCCAAAATATATATCTTTGATATGAAGAATATAAATATACAATTTGGAGAATCACTATAATGACATTTCATTTACACAGAAAAGGACGTGCATGGTTAATAAACACATTTGACTTGTATTTATCTTGTTATCTAGACACAATATTGATAATGCATTAAGCACATGAATCGAACATGATTGTGATGTAAAAAACAGACAGAGATACAATATATTCATACATATCTGAAAGACAAGCAAGGGAGAGAAGCAGGGAAAGAGAGGAGATGTAGTAACCATGAGGAACATAATTCATTTAAAAAACGGTGCGAGATCTATTTCTGCATTCAAACCTCTAGGAGTCAGTGTCTTGAGGCGGTGGATCCAGAATGTCTCTCTTTTGAGTAATTCTGATCCTCTATCACCTCCCCTCCATTGCGGTAACACATGTTCAATGGCTTTAAATTGCAGACATGTCGGTTCTCCACCATGAAACTCTACAAAATGATTTGGTATACTGTGATTTGTCAGTTTTCTCTTTATGCCACTCAGGTGTTCGATAATCCTGGTTCTTATAGGTCTGATTGTCTTGCCTATGTACTGTAACTTGCAGGAACATTCTAGCAGATATACTACAGTACATGATCTGTCCTGCAAGTCATAAATGTTGCAACATCAAAGACTTCACCTGTGACATTAGAACTGAATTGAGTCTGGTTTGGTGACTTGAACTGACATGCCTTACAGCTTTTACAACCAAAAAAACCTTTCCTACTCAGCCAATCATTATCTTTAGATTTGATTTCTCTGAGCGCACTAGGGGCCAGTTTGTTCTTGAGATTATTGGCTTTTTTAAAAATCACATTAGGTCTTTCTAGAATGTTTGGGCCGAGAACTGGGTCGTTTTTAAGAATGTCCCAATGTTTTGTTATTATGCTCCTAATCTTCCCTACTTATCTACTGTATCCAGTTAGGAACGCAAAATTAAACCTATCGCTTGTATTTGTATCCTTTTGTTTAGGTTTTTATTTCTTTGGACATTAATGTAACTTAAGGATTCCATACACTAAATACTTCAGCCTAAAATGGGGCAGGGGTGAAGATAAATTTGACCCTGATGAAGCTGGATGCGTGGAATGAAACGTAGAACATTTTTAGCATATGGATTGGCTAAAATGAATGTTTACGAGGGCCCAGCATGTGCTATCTGCTTTTGTAGCTAGTTTAGGGAGAAATTACCCTCGCTGATTTGCTGGAGGCCCAGTGACTATTTGTTTTTTTTTTATATATACTGCATTTCTTAAATACTGTTTACAGTTATATCTTGTTATTTGAAGATACATTTTGGCTGTGAGTCCCATCTTAACGTGTCACATCTAAAGTGTCTGGCAGAGTTAATTTTGGAGTTCAAATTGGATGTGAAGATTGGAGGAAGATCTGGACTCTGCACCACAACAACAACTTTGCAACTGTGAGAAATTTACTTTCCAAAAGCTGTCATTATTTGTACTCTTTCTATCCCCCAGTACATGGGAAGTCTCTCCTTCTGCATCTCATTATGCCCTCCCTACTGCTTTTTCTGTTTACTGTTTCCTCACTCCTTTGTGAATGTCTCTGTTCTCTCAACTTCCCCACTGCACCATTATTTATACACCTCTCTCCCAACAACTTCTTTACCTCTCAATAAAAAATACTCACACAAATCCTCTATTCACACCCTCTATCTACTCCTTCCTGCTGCTGGGGATCTCCCCTAAGCCTGAAGCCAGACATACAAACCTGATTTCGCCTATGCCTCCCTGTCATCTCTTCCCCTGTAAATTGTGTTAACCCTCTCATTTTAATACGGACTAACCTTAAAACTTGCCCCACAAATCAAGCATTCCAATAGCATGCACTCATGGTTACTGTCCCACACTCAGTCACTCCTACCACCCATTGTGACCAAGCACTGCCATCTACAGCACTTATTCCCTCACCTGCTGTCTCTGTAAGTTCCCATCAAACATCTTAAATTTTAAGCTCTTCGGGGCAGGGATTTCCTTTCCTATTGTCTGATTTTGCTGCACTTATTGTATTATTATAATTCCCTGTACTGTATTCTTTGTGAAGCGCTAAGTACACTTTTGGCGCTATATAAATAAAGACATACATACTTAAAAATACGGTCATTTTCAATAAGATGTTGAGTACGCTTGGTCTCTCTGGATTTCATGGCGAGAAGCTTGAGGTCTCCCTGCTTGGCAGTTCTAGCATTGAAAGGGATACTATCTGCTATCTGTGCAATCTTTATGCTATGGTGCAAACCTAACAGGTTTCTTAATGTTTAACAATCCAGCGCTTGATCCCCTCCAAGGATCAACCTGTTTCTTTAGAATAACCAATGTCACACTCCTGACCTTAGTCCACCTAGGCACGACCATGTTGCTACCCCAATATCTGAACAAGCTGCTCACCCCTTCCACACGCAGCACTTATCATCTGAGATTTGACTCCAAGGGACTGTTCATGGTCTCAAGGTTCAACAAAGTAACCAACCTCTCCTCCTTCTCTTACCATGCACCCCACAACTGGAACAATCTACCTGAGACTCTCAAAGCCACCACCAGTCTAAGTTTTTCCAAAACTAAAGCTTTCTCACATTTTAATCTGGTCAGTAACTGTTACATTCGCCTATAACATATATTATCTTTAACTGTTCATGTCATATCTTTATATGTAATGTATAACCCTGCTCACTTATTGTAACCATGTATTTGTCATCTTAACTCTGTGCCCAGGACATACTGTACTTGAAAACGAGAGGTAATTCTCAATGTATTACTTCCTGGTAACACGTTTTTATAAATAAATATATTATATTTTTTAGAATGCACACATTTTGTATTACTTTCCAAATTTTACATATGAAAAATAGGACGAGAAAACCTTGTCGTGAAAAAGCTGTATCATTTCATTCTTACTGCAGCACATTGCCAGATGTACATGCTAATATCCCTGTAGGTAAACTAAACTGAAAATGATCCCTGTAATTGGAAAAAGGCAAGTGCAGGTGAAAAATAAGAGACCCTCTTGCTTGGCGGGCAGAAACAAATTGGACCAAATTAGCTCACATTATATTTCTATAACCACCAAAGCCATTAAAAAGCGCACATGGGAGCCAGAACTAAATAAAGCCAAGGTTTCTAATTGATTTCATCCAAAGGATCTTGAAGAAGTAAAAGGGGGTTTGGGATACTGGAGTATTTTGCATTTTTTTTTTTTAAATCGCTTGTAACAGTTGTTTTCCCCGGGGATTTGAGAAAGCAGATGTTTATACCGCTGTCCAAAAACAGAAGCAAATCAGAAATCGGCAACTATGGATCCAGTATGCAGATTTCCATAGTCTAACAAATGTGGAGCTTATTATATGTAGCAGCCTGCTCGAAATTCCCTTTGCCCTGGATGTCAGTCCTGGTAGCTGCAGGCAGTGCCGGGCTTAAGTCCTCACAAGGCTCTGACATGTGAGTTAGCTACAATGATGTTTCTATAATGTTGCACTTCCTAGGCACATATGTTGGGCCTTGTAATAAGTTCTAGAAGTTGTTGGAAGTGTCACCTGACAGAGGTGATCCTGTTGCAACAATGAATCTGCCCAGATACTGGGGCAGAGCATTGGGTATAAAAAGGTGGGGATCTATCTTTTTGTGTTCAGACCTGACTTCCATACCTACAGACCCCCAGGGAAGACCTGGCCCCAGGGAGGATCTGCATAACACCACGGAGGACAGCAGACTCAAATAACATCAGGGGTGTCTCCAGGCTCTTCTAGCTTGTGAAGCAGCAAGTAACACCTTGTAATTCTTTCTATATAGGGGCAGTATTCCAGTTTAAGGGCCCCTACAGAGGTGCTATAGGAATCCTCCTGGGGTGGGTTGACCTCTTCCCACTCTCAGGTTTAAGTAGGGACCTGATGTAGATCTATGCTGGGTTCCATTCTCAAGATTTAAGTAGAGATCAAGGATGGACTGACTCGCAACACAAGAGATTTATGGATGCTGTATTTTGTATACTGAAACCCAGTCCTGTTTGTATGGACAACGCTGCTGTTCTAAATAAAGACAAGTTAAAAGTTCCTGGCGCCCTCTTCTGTTCACAAACTCCCTTACACAAGCCTGGCACGGATCCACCACCTACCCTGAGATACAAAACGTAAACCGCTGAGCAGCCCTACCCTTCTGAACAGGTAAAAACCATATCAAAGCCACAGAGACTGTTATATCTACTACCGTGTCACTGTACACCCTATGCCTCAGGCTGGGTGGGGTAGAGGGTGGGATGTATATATAAGTGCAGAGTTGTATGTGCCATCACAACTCAGAAGGAAAAAAAGGCTACTGTATGCACTAAGGCAATGATGGAGAGAAATGAACACAGCCATGTTAATCTTGCATCGCTTGCGTCAATGTATCAAACTCTTAGCTCTGGTCTTTGCCCAATGGGCATCACCTTGTATTTTGGGGAGTGTCAGTAGGGTGAGTTAGGGAGGAGTCACCGGATGCACAGGTCACAATAAGATGTATTACATTGCCTCTGCATGTCATTTTTTTCTAGCCTCTCAGCATTAAAACACACCTGCCCATATTTTTTTATTTGATGCACCTGTGCACACATAAATGAATGATCTATCTTACCACACGTTCGTTGCTCCAGCATTGCCTTAGCAGAAAGCCCCTAGTATTGACCGGAAATGTGTGGCGTGTCACTAACTTTAGCCATGTCTACTGCTGAAAACTGGTTATAGTCAGGATTGATTTTAAAAGGGAGGGAGGTGCCGATCCAGCTCTGGGAATTTCGGGGGCTCGTTTCCTCTTCCTGCTTGTGCACCCTGCCGGCTCATGGACCATTTCTGGGAAATTTCATTCCCCCCCCCCCTTCTTTGGCCCTCGGGGTGCAAAAGATCAACAAATCTCAAAAATATCAATGTAATTGCAATTACAAGCATGAACAATGGGAGAAAACCACCTTAAAAATGTGTAAAAATCCACACAAGTCTAAGAGAATATGCAGTATGTATAATTGTATTTATATAGCGCCAATCATGTATGCAGCGCTTTACATTATTATAATAGGAGGTAAATAATGTACGCTACAAGCAAAGGGAATAAGTGCAACAGGTAAATTACAACATAAGGCTAAAAGTGCTTACAATGTAAGTGTTAGGCTGGCAGGGTTACAGATACATTAGGAGTGCAATTGCATTGTTAGAAGTGCAGGCAGGGGAGGTCAGAGGCATCTGGAGTTTGTAGCGGAGGCGCAGAACGTTTAATGAGTCTTTTTAGAGGTGGAATTTCAGCTGAGCTTGGGGTGAGGAAAGTGAAGGGGCTTGGTGTACTGTATATTGCGTGGAAGAGCGTTCCATGTGTTGGGGGGGATTAAACTCGCTTCTCCAAACCAGAAATAGTGATGCTCAAGAATACTGTATACCTAATGCCACCTATAATAAATTCTATTTGTCCTACTGGACCTTGAGTCATCCGTCAAAACAATATCCACCCATTCATGGCAAATCTGGTGCTCTGGCATTGACTTATTGACAATGTGTGTTTATTTGGCAGGTGGGTGCTTATCTGTTAGAAGAGTTTGTTTTATTTTTTTTTAATTCCAATAATTTTTATTTGACTTTCACCTCAAACTCTAGTAAAACACAAGTAGAATGACTAGATCTGGATAGTTTTGTGTATAGCGATCAGAGAATAAAACCTTTTTCAAAAATGTAGATATCAATATATATTTGTTAGTGACCAGTTATCATAACAGGAAGTGAATATCAAATATTCCAGTGGGACAATTCCAACGGATAAATCGGAATTGTACAGAAAATGAAGATTTTCCAAATCAATCTGTTGGTTTGATGAAAAAAAAATGTATTGACAGAAAATATGATAAGAATATACTAAATTCTGCATTTGAGAAGGTTGAAGATATGTGCAGACTTGATCTCTCTACAAAAAAAGTCTAAGCAAAGGATGTAAGGGGTAGAATTAGTTCCTTTTATAACGGAATTTATTTAATCTTTCAGGACAAATAAAAAAGATTAAAGTAATGGAATATATTGTTAAATGATCCAATATTGAAACAGATATTGACTTCTACTCCACAGGTGTTTCCTAGACAAGCATCCAATCTGACAAAGATTCTGTCTCCCACAGTATCTGGAGTATACAGTAAATAATAGTAAAACGAAGAACTGGTTAGCACAGGAGACAGGGTTTTATAAATGTCAAAAGTGTTCAATATGTAAATTTGGATCTAATGAAAAGAAGAAAAAAATGTAATGCAACAGTACACAGGTTCCCTTTGAGGTAAAAAAAAGTGTATTTCATGCACCAGTAAATGTCGAGTTTATCTGCTGGAATGTCCATGTGGAAAGCAATTTATAGGCAGGACAAGCAGAATGCTGAAAATAAGAATACAAGAAAATGTAAGAAATATATATATAAAAAAAAAAGATTAGTCACATATCTAACAATGCACTTTAAAGAGAAACACAATCAGAACCCAGAAGGATACATTTTTTATGGTTATTGATTCAGTGGATTTGAACCTTGAGGGGTGAGGATAGGCAAGCAAAGCTGTCCCAGAAAAAAACTCAATAGATCTAAACCGCAAAAACCATTACCCCTTGTGGCATAAATTTTGACATTGATCTTTGCTGTGTTTTTATAAGATTCTTCTAACCCATCGTGTGGATGCCCCAGTAATTCTATACAGGAAGTTTGTCAAAAAAAAGATATGGAATAGCTTTTATAATTGTGATTGTGATTATATTATGTTGTATTGTGTTTTTTACATTGTGTAAAATACTGTAATTATTACAGTTATGGTAGCGTTATTCAGTTATGTTACTATTTGGCACTGCTAATTACAAGGACTATAAATATATGGACTAGTATTCAAAGAGACTGACCCTGATGAAGCCAGATATACTGGTGAAACGCGTTGGACAGAAGGAACAAGCAGAGAGCTGACAGGTTATTTGGTTATTTTGAACACATTTCGGACACTTTGAACAAACGTGTGTAGGATCACAGAGGTGGTGCGTACAGCGGGTGACCGGTGCTGGGACCGAGAGCGCAGGACGAGTGGGACGCACGGTGTGCATGCACATCCAGTGGGGGCGGATCCTACAGACGTGAGTTGGAGAGCAAAGACACCACAAGGAAACTACTGCAGTTAGGATTACTGATCATTTAGCTAAACTCTTTGGCCAAAGCATTATAAGCCTACAGCCACGTCATAGCATGACCATTGTGCAGGTCATAACACTAACTGGTAACTGTTGTTTGGAGGACGGTGACCCCTCCTCCCTTGGTTTAAGCTCACTCTTCTCCACTTTTTAAGTAGCAGGTTTTCTCATGCACCTGTGGAAGACTTGTCTCTTGAGACATTTCTCCCTCCAATGCAGAGGTAAATGAGAATGTTCACAGTTAGTGTTAGGACCTGCACAGTGGTCACGCCGTGACGTGGCTGCATACTGGTCATGCCGTGACGTGGCTGCACAGTGGTCACGCCGTGACGTGGCTGCAGGCCTATAACACTTTGGAGTCATCAGCGCAACGGACCCTCCGTGAGAGCTGTCTACATCACCGTACTCTCTCCTCTCCCGGGCAATTCTGCTCCGCACCTCATGCTGATAATGCCTGTTTATGGGGCTGTCCTGTGAGTTTCCCCTGCTTACACCATTTTGTATGCTGTCCTATATGAATACATCTTGTTGATGTTACCTTCACGGTCTCATTGATTTTTGTTGTTATTTTCATTTATTACTGGTTATTTTTTTTATTTATATTTGATTGTGTGTTGTGCATTCGTTTGCCTTTGATACCTATTGGTATCTTTCCTGCTCTACCCTTGAGATTGAAGTTAATTTTGTCTTTTTGTGTGAGTTCTCACACTTTTCTACTGCATTTGTCATGCCAGTCATTCATTCCTGTGCTCACAGAGTTGCACTATATATCTCTCTGTTTTATTCCTTATGTACCCATCGGTGACCGGCGCTCCCTGATTTCCACTAACTACGTTATGAGAAGACAAACAGTTACGTATTCAAATATATATTTTGTATCATTTTGGATGTAGCATTGGAAATCTTTGTCTTTTGTAGTTCCTCAAAAGGCAAGATCCTCTGAGCGTGGAGCGCTGGGGTGAGAGAATGCGTCACGTGTGAAGGAAATCTAATGGGGATGCAGAAATTAAGCTGTTTAGATGCGTCATGCACAGAAAACTGTGGGAAAGAGATGCGGAGGATCTCAATATTCTACAAATCTCTATCAACTCTGAGAGAATATAAATTGAGTCTTCTTTTATATCCCTTTGTCTGACTATTGATTCTTTTGTGCTGTTTAACCCTTTTTAAGCTTCCATAACATCTTATTATATTTTTGTAACTGATATTCTATGTATACTGCTAAGAACATTTCTAAGAGGTGAAGATACATTTTTATAGAGTGGTAAAAGTCTTTTTTTTTTAGCAGTTTTTATGTTTTTTTTGTAGTGTATATGTGACTATAACAAACTCCCAGTTCACAATTTTCCATGATTTTATAAGGTTGTTTTTATTTGCTCTGTGTCTTGCATAGGGCAATATCCACTAGATGTATGAGTCTTGTTTACTTATCTATCCATCTTTAAACCGATGTATGCTCAGTATTACTGACAGACGGAACAAAGAATGAATGTGTTTGAAAGCAAACAAAAGTCTGTGACTTAATCACGAGGGTGAAGAAATGAAAACGGCAGTGGGCTAGACATATCACATGGAGGAATGACCATGGTTACAATGGATTTCAAAAGATATTAAAAGACCAACAGCAAGATGGGTAGATACAATCAGAAAATGTGTTTGAGCAACATACAGAGAAGAGATGCTTGCAACCACTGTATCTGAAAGATCAATAGGGAGTGCTTTGTTCAGCTGTGGATTGACAAGGGCTGAAGATGCTAGATACTTAAACATACAGTATATATATACATACACAATTAGGCATATTATTATGTATAGATTTGTGTCAATTGGAGTGTCACGGAGAAAGTAACCAAGTATACTACAACAAACAAAGAAGCCCCAATGCACATCCAATTTGAAACATTATTTAGTACATTACTATATGATTTTGTATATTTTGTCTTCTCATAAATATGGGTCACACATACACACATACACACATATATACATATATATGATCATTGGAGAGGCCTTCATCCAGCACTGAATCGACAAGTGCGGAAGATGATGATATTATATGAAAAATTGTTTCTCAAACAATCCAGGGGGAGCATATAGGGAAAAGAAAAAAAAAGATACACAAATAAGTGCAGACGTTTATGAAATCAATAAAATATTAGATTGTGTCTTGGCTCGTATAGTTGATCTACTCACAAGACGTCAGCAAATAAAGGCAGCTGGCAAATAGGGTTGCCACCCATACAGATTGTTGCGGTCAGGACCCCCCTTCAAATGCTCCGTCAGCAATGGTGTATGTTATATGTAAGATGAGAGAGAAAGCTACATAGTGCGATCAAATTGATAAATTATTCTTTATGTTAAAGAGAGGTATAAAAATGCGCACTTACAATGTGCCAATATAAAACAAGCATGTATCACACAAATTGTGAAATTGGAGGTTTGCCGAACTGGTCACCGCCTCCCTTAGGTGTTTGGCTGGCTTCCACTGCTCGGTGTCTGAAATCAGAGCTCCCCTCTTTGCACCCGTCAGGAAATGTGACATCACAGCTGCAGGGCTGGTGTGCTACGGGTCGCCTCCAAGTCCAAAATAGGTCCACTCAACGCGTTTCGCCCAGCTAGCAAGAACTGTTATCGGCTTCGAAACTTTGAGAAACTGCCTTAACCTTGGAACCCGTGAAACAGGTCCCACCAGAGGGTTTGAGCTGGGTGTTAAGAACATTATCTTTTTCACTACATAACACTTTAATTTTTATTTTTACACTTTCTTTTAAGTTGTTCGCGCCTTATATCACTTTTTTCACAATATTATATGAAAAAATCCATAAAGCAATGGCCCTCATTCTCCGGAGACCAGATCGTCCTGTGCTGGACAACATGCAGTAAGAAGGAGACAGAGGGTGCTAAGAATCCCTGGATCTTAAACCAAAGATGTAATTCAAACCTCAATCTGGCTACCTACAGTATAACTGCCGCCGGACTCCTTGAAGAACCGGTCTGCCGCCAGTAATGGGTACGTTTTCTGTTTTATTCTGTAAATGGTCCGCAGTTATAGATTACACACACTGTAAATTCTTTTCTTTTATTCAATTAAAAATGTAAATAGGAATGCTGTCTTTGCGCTCTAATTGAACCTAATACCTTTTTGAAGATTGCATATTCAGAGCCACATTTAGCTAACTTGGGTTTTAAGTACTGTGGCAGGACAGCCTCGCGGTGGGGTCAGTAAGACGCTAGACATGATGAGAAACTTAAAAAACTTGTGGTTTATTAGCCACAACCAAAATAAGTACGGGTGCACTGTCCCTTTAAGAAATTACGTTCTTGAAATTAAAGCCTATTCCCGTTAGGGAAACTAACTCACTTCTTGAGCCCTTACTAACAGGGCAGCCAGCTAATCTGGTTATGCCAAAACATGTGCTCCACAAAGTATAACCAATAAGTATCATAACAAAGTCTTATCTGTAATGCAGCTCCAACAGCAAACAGGAACACGGTTCCGGGGAGCAGGCTGTGTCCAGCCTCGCAGCAATTTTTATCTTTATCCTGGGCTGGTCCCAGCAGCATAGCTCCTCGCAGGACTGGGGACAAGAGCAACAGCTACGGCTACAGCTTCCTAGCCGGGAGAGGTCTCTCCACCCTCCTGTGGAAAAACAAGCTCACCTTGTGTGAGCAACTTCATTCTTTTTAAAGCACTTGTTTCCCTGATGAGTTCAGCCCCTGTTTAATCAGTCTTCAGCTGTGCTTTCTCTGTCTGAGGAGATTAGCACTCTGTGAACTGGCTGCAGCATTTCTCCATTCACTGTTCCAGCCTACTGAGTCAGTGACTCTGTCACATATCCCTCTCCCCAGCGAAACATTGTCCTGTGGAGCGGCCCGTGCACCATTCCCATGCACCAGCATCTTTGTCGAAAATGTCTGACGTCGGCCCTTCCCTCCACCTTTTTTTTTCTTGCCTTCCAATTTAGGCATTTTCTTTTTGGGGTAATTACCAGGCCACCTGGGCCTGAAGACTGGTACCTCACTATCTCCTTGTGTTGTGTCAGTTTAAGGTTGATGCTCTGCTTTTGTTGTGTCTCTTCTTGCAAAGGTTCCTGAGCATCCTGCTGTCTATTAGCTCTCTCTGCCAGGACTCTACGCCACGTTGTGACCTTAATCTGCAAATCGTGAAGATGCATCGTTCTCTTGTGCTCAGAGTCTCCCTTACCCTCTAAAAGAGCATTGACCTCGGTCAGCTCATTGCATACACTTGCCAGTGACTGTTTGGCCTTCTCTTGTGATGACAGCAACTCTGTTTTAGCGGTGATGGCTTTTGGACCATTCTCCCTAAGCGTACCTTCGGTGTTTGGTTCCACAATATTTATCCTTAGTACTTCAACTTGATCGGGATTGTTATTAACCCGAAGTGCACCCCATGGCACCTCTCTTTTACCGTCAGCAGACTCATAGGCTTGGGCCTTTCTGTCTTGACTCCTTAACTTACTCTGTTGAGAGAGTCGCTGGACAATCTGTGCGGTCTTTCGCCTCTTACGATCACGGGCACACTTCCATCTCATTCGTGACTGTCTCTTCACAGTGGCTGCCCTCATGGCAAGGAATCCACTTTTGGTCCCCTGGGCACTGTAGTATGATTGTATTCTTACTGTGCTACTGCATCACCACTTGGCCTTCCATGCCTTGTGGAAATTAGACTGTAGTACTGCAACGGTATCACGGTCATGCTTCCTGGAGCGCCTCCTTTGCTTTATCTCTATCGCCACCTTTTCCTTGTACTGCTTCCGTGACCCAAACATCTGTCTTGGGGTTGTAAGCTTTTCCCCCAGCTTCATCTGAGAAACCTCCTGCTGGGCAGCAGTAGAGTCCAACGTAGCATCCCGCTTAGTCTTCAGAGCCTCAAGCTCCTTGACTAGGTCACACTTTTGTTTCTCCGCCATCTTGCGGCCAGCATGCTCAGACTCCATGTCCTTCCTCAGGTCTTGAAGCAGTCCTTCTGCCTTTCTTCTTTCACTCAGTGCAGCTGCTAGTTCATCTTCTTTAGAATTGAGTCGCGATTCTACATCTCCTAGCGGACTCATTGGCGTTCTTCAAAGTACCCAGCTCTGTAGTTAGACAGTGGCCCTCCTGGCGTGAGAGCTCCAGCTCTGTTTTGAGCGCGCAAGCCTCTTGGTGAGAAACTTCTAAGTCTTTAATAAAGTTTTGCACATCTCTCTGGGACATCTTATAGCATAGTCTCCAGTCAGGACTTATTTTCTCTGATTCCATGTTAGCAATTGCGATGTTGGCCTTATCCAAACTTGTCGTCAGCTCCTCCAACTCACTCCATAAGAGACGCTCTGTTTTCTTTAACGCCTCATACTCAAGTATAGCTGGGAGTATACACCTCTGTACCTCGGCGTTCGCTTCTCGCTCCCTATTCAATTGCTACTGCAAGACATAATAATCACGGTGGGCAGTTTGGAGTGCAGAAATTAAGGCCTCCTTGTCCTGGATTAAGGATTCAGCTTCCCTTTGCTCCTCCTTTTCCTTTGCCACCGTTCCTGTGACAATTCTGCCCATCACTCTGGTCTGCAGCACATCTCGGTGCCTTGATGACGCCTGTTGTCCTGGTTCATGACAGGCCCAGCATACTGAATCCTTTAGAAAGTCACCTGGTTTCCTTCTAGTTGGCACGGCTCCAAACTCCTGGTCACCGACTCCAAGGTTATGGGGTCCTGCGCTCTGGACACTGGTCACTTTTGCAGCTTTCATCTGCGGGTACGTCTCTCTTCTCGGGGCCACATATGCTTCGTCATCATAATCATCATATGGCCTGAAGGGACACTGTTTTGAATGGTTATGTACATTGCAAAACTGACACTTGACGGTGGCCATTTTAAAACCCCGTTTTTTTTCACACCCAACGAGGCAGGCTTTGCACAACACACGTAAGTTGTATGAGCTTTACAATCTTTGAACCTTCTGGGTTCTTCTTAGGGCAACATCTTTGCCAAAATCCATTTTTACTTTCTTTTATAGCAGACAGGGCAAATTTTACACACAGAACTTGCTAGCTGCAAATTCACTTGCTTCAGCAAAAAGCATTAGCTTTACACAGCAATCCTTTCATACCCGACGGGGCAAAATTTACACTCAGCACTTGCTAGCTGTAAATTCATGAAAAAACGAGTGACGCCGCGGTCACGACTCCTCTAAACAGCCAAACGCATGTAGAAAAATAAAAAAACTTTATTGAACAAACAAGTGAACAGCCATAGTCATCCTCTGACGCGTTTCGTCCGGGTCACGGACTTTTTCAAAGAGTAACTCCCTATGCCTGTGATGATCTTTATATAGGGTGTACTGCACTATGATTGGTCATAATGACGTGGAGAGTAAAGCCTCCCACCTGCAGAATAATGTGTATTAGCTAATTTTGTACACACCCATACCGAGACCATCACATATTAGACACAAAACAAAATGTGAAAATGCATAAATAATCCCCAAGAAAACGTTTTAAAAAAATAATTAAAAACAAGAGTTAAAAACAAAGACTGCTGATTCATCACGGTAGTAATTACATAAGAAAAAATACATGTTAGGAAAGTGCATACAATATATATATATGAATTTCTGATATAGGCATATGATTATAAATATACTCCCACTCACTACATTGAATAATAGGTACCTCTTGAGAAGTAATAAGATAACATGATAATCGTTAAACTGTAACAACATATGAGGACTTAAATGTAGTCCAACTTTCCACATTAAATGGTAAGTAATTTACATTTAGAATATTGAATGACATGATAATCAATAGACCATAATAACGAAATGTAAATATTATCACATGAATACCCTTACTAATAAAAAAGTATACAGAGGTATACAACATCAAAAGTTCGCTTAAGCCATCCCGCAGGATAAGACAGAGAGATATAAATATACCCTGGAGGATATTCACAGGGATATATATGGGATTGATGACTATGTCAGGAAATGTTTTAACTCCCATTCCTGATTTATACCTGATGGAAAAAGGGTACCCAAGGAGTAAATCCAGAACATTTCACGTTTGTTCAATATATTCTCTCTGTCTCCCCCTCTGATGTGGCTAGGGATATGTTCTAAAGCTGCATATGTAAAATTTGTGATTCCCCCTCTTGAACACGAGGAAAAATGTCTAGGTACAGGATGTACCAAATCCTTCTTTTTTATTAGTCTGACATGTTCTGCAATACGTACTTTCAAGGGTCTAATCGTACGCCCGATATACCGTTGGTCACATCCACAGAACAAAATGTAAATGACAAAACTGGAATTACAGTTTATAAAACTGTTTACATAGAAACTCTTTTTACCAGCATTAATTGATTTCATCGGTTTAACATATCTGCACATGGAGCAAACACCACAAGAGAAAAAACCTTTTGGTATTCCCTGTATACATGCCTTTCCTGATTGTGATTTAAACAGACTAGGCGATAAATGTGTCGCTATGGTTGGAGACTTGCGAAAAACAAAACGGGGTCCATCTTGTACATATTCCTTAATATCTTTGTCCAATGACAGGGTCCGCCAATGTTTTTTGAAGATATCGCATATAAGATGTGATTGGCGATTATAGGTAGATATAAATAAAGGACTTTTATTCCCGTCATTGGAGGAAGACCGTGGAGTGACCCCATGTCCAGAATGTTTGGTTTTCCTGACTAATGTGGATCTTTCAGCGAGATTTGCTGACTCGAAAGCCGTTTTGATATCGCTATCCTTGTAACCTCTAGCTGAAAAACGTTCAGCTAGAATTTTTGATTGTGTCAGAAAGCTATCATGGTTTGAGCACAATCTCCTAAGCCTGAGGAACTGTGCTTTAGGGATGCTTTTGATGAGTGAACGAGGATGATTACTCTGAGCTGACAACAAGGTGTTTCGAGAGTTTGGCTTACGGAAAATGTCCGTTTGTATACTCATGTCATGGTCGATATACAGGAGGAGGTCTAGATAGTGAATGTGATTGATGTTATGATCATATGTAAACTTAATATTTAAATCATTCTCATTGAGAATCTGGATAAATGATATGAGAGATGACTCATCACCTTCCCATATCATTATCAGGTCGTCAATAAACCTCTTAAAGAACTTAATATTTGAACGGTAAGAATTATTACAGTGATAAATGTGTTGTGCTTCCCAAAAACCCATAAATAAATTTGCATATGAAGGTGCAAAACTCGTGCCCATAGCAGTGCCTAATTTCTGTAAATAAAATAGTGAGTCAAACATAAAATAATTGTGAGTTAATAAAAAGGAAATAGCTTCTAATATAAAAGTGCAATGTGAGGTTGATAACGTGGATAAACTCAAAAAGTGATCAATGGCGCAAAGGCCGTGCTCGTGTTTAATGATAGAATATAAAGAAACATTTTATTTATTTTATTTATTTATTTATTTATTTATTTATTTATGTTTCTTTATATTCTATCATTAAACACGAGCACGGCCTTTGCGCCATTGATCACTTTTTGAGTTTATCCACGTTATCAACCTCACATTGCACTTTTATATTAGAAGCTATTTCCTTTTTATTAACTCACAATTATTTTATGTTTGACTCACTATTTTATTTACAGAAATTAGGCACTGCTATGGGCACGAGTTTTGCACCTTCATATGCAAATTTATTTATGGGTTTTTGGGAAGCACAACACATTTATCACTGTAATAATTCTTACCGTTCAAATATTAAGTTCTTTAAGAGGTTTATTGACGACCTGATAATGATATGGGAAGGTGATGAGTCATCTCTCATATCATTTATCCAGATTCTCAATGAGAATGATTTAAATATTAAGTTTACATATGATCATAACATCAATCACATTCACTATCTAGACCTCCTCCTGTATATCGACCATGACATGAGTATACAAACGGACATTTTCCGTAAGCCAAACTCTCGAAACACCTTGTTGTCAGCTCAGAGTAATCATCCTCGTTCACTCATCAAAAGCATCCCTAAAGCACAGTTCCTCAGGCTTAGGAGATTGTGCTCAAACCATGATAGCTTTCTGACACAATCAAAAATTCTAGCTGAACGTTTTTCAGCTAGAGGTTACAAGGATAGCGATATCAAAACGGCTTTCGAGTCAGCAAATCTCGCTGAAAGATCCACATTAGTCAGGAAAACCAAACATTCTGGACATGGGGTCACTCCACGGTCTTCCTCCAATGACGGGAATAAAAGTCCTTTATTTATATCTACCTATAATCGCCAATCACATCTTATATGCGATATCTTCAAAAAACATTGGCGGACCCTGTCATTGGACAAAGATATTAAGGAATATGTACAAGATGGACCCCGTTTTGTTTTTCGCAAGTCTCCAACCATAGCGACACATTTATCGCCTAGTCTGTTTAAATCACAATCAGGAAAGGCATGTATACAGGGAATACCAAAAGGTTTTTTCTCTTGTGGTGTTTGCTCCATGTGCAGATATGTTAAATATTTGTGCAGATATGATAATATTTACATTTCGTTATTATGGTCTATTGATTATCATGTCATTCAATATTCTAAATGTAAATTACTTACCATTTAATGTGGAAAGTTGGACTACATTTAAGTCCTCATATGTTGTTACAGTTTAACGATTATCATGTTATCTTATTACTTCTCAAGAGGTACCTATTATTCAATGTAGTGAGTGGGAGTATATTTATAATCATATGCCTATATCAGAAATTCATATATATATATTGTATGCACTTTCCTAACATGTATTTTTTCTTATGTAATTACTACCGTGATGAATCAGCAGTCTTTGTTTTTAACTCTTGTTTTTAATTATTTTTTTAAAACGTTTTCTTGGGGATTATTTATGCATTTTCACATTTTGTTTTGTGTCTAATATGTGATGGTCTCGGTATGGGTGTGTACAAAATTAGCTAATACACATTATTCTGCAGGTGGGAGGCTTTACTCTCCACGTCATTATGACCAATCATAGTGCAGTACACCCTATATAAAGATCATCACAGGCATAGGGAGTTACTCTTTGAAAAAGTCCGTGACCCGGACGAAACGCGTCAGAGGATGACTATGGCTGTTCACTTGTTTGTTCAATAAAGTTTTTTTATTTTTCTACATGCGTTTGGCTGTTTAGAGGAGTCGTGACCGCGGCGTCACTCGTTTTTTCACTTATTCCTTCTACTTCCGGCTGGAGCACACAAGGACACCACTACACAGCGGACCGCTGGGCAACCTCGTAACCAGCACTTCGGCAGATCACACAAGGAGTCGTGAGTACTGACCGCTGGGTCTATACCGGGACACAGGGCGTGGGTGAGGCGTCCTGCTACCGGTTAAAGGGATTTATTTACGGGCATTTCCCTGGACGTGCCCGCGGGTATTTCCCCCGGTCCAAAGCCCCCCGCCCTGTCTTAGTCTGCACGACTATATCTTGGTTGCCTATTGTCTTTATTACTTAAAGGATGTCCACCTCTTGCTGCCATGGACTTGCATAAATAAAACCACCACGGTTTTGGTAGCCACGGTATCCCGAGGGGTCCGTTCCCCTATCTCTAGCTGTAAATTCAATTCTTCAGCAAAATAATGTTTTTTTTTTCCGCTTGAGTTCAGTGTCTCAACACATCTTCATCTACTGACCCCCAGAGGAGTAGCATCCCACTTCTGACACCACCTGTGGCAGGACGGCCTCTCAGCGGGGTCAGTAAGACGCTAGACACGATGGGAAACTTTAAACACTAGTGGTTTATTAGCCACAACCAAAATAAGTACGGTGCACTGTCCCTTTAAGAAACTACTTTCTTGAAATTAAAGCCTATTCCCGTTAGGGAAACTAACTCACTTCTTGAGCCCTTACTAACAGGGCAGCCAGCTAATCTGGTTATGCCCAAAACATGTGCTCCACAAAGTATAACAAATAAGTATCATAACAAAGTCTTATCTGTAATGCAGCTCCAACAGCAAACAGGATTTTTATCCTGGGTTGGACTGGGGACCAGAGCAACAGCTATGGCTACGGCTTCCTAGCCGGGAGAGGTCTCTCCACCCTCCTGTGAAAAAACAAGCTCACCTTGTGTGAGCAACTTCCTGCTTTTTTAAAGCATTTGTATCCCTGATGAGTTCAGCCCCTGTTTAATGAGTCTTGAGCTGTGCTTTCTCTGTCTGAGGAGATTAACACTATTTGAACTGGATGCAGCATTTCTCCATTCACTGTTCCAGCCTACTGAGTCAGTGACTCTGTCACAGTACATATTTGTTAGTATAAGGGGGACCGAGGACTCCTGAAGTAGTTGCCTATTAAATTAATCCTGGTGGTTGCAGCATAGTTTGGGTGCAGTGTGACAGTTTTTGGGGAGTTGGTGCTCATTTTTAGTGCCCTGCACTGAGGAAAGTGAATCAACTGGTTGTTATTAACCCATCACACACACACACACACACACACACACACACACACACACACACACACACACACACACACACACACACACACACATGGGCAGTGTGTACGTGAGAGGGATATTGTTGGGCTTGTAGTAAAAAAAAAAGATGACGGCCTCATTGAGCTAAAAACAAGACACCTATTATACAACAGAGGTACAGAAAATGGAATAATCAGTGGAGTAGGCTTCATCTTTAACAGAGATGGAAAAACCCCATAGTGGAGAACAGTTACATAGTTACACAGTTACATAGTTACATAGTTACATAGTAGATGAGGTTGAAAAAAGACGTAAATCCAGCAAGTTCAACCTATGCTAAATTTAGACAACAGATACTTTATCCTATATCTATACTTACTTATTGATCCAGAGGAAGGCAAACAAAAAAACCCCAGTGTCACATTATCCAATAATATCTCATAAGGGGAGAAATAAATTTCTTCCTGACTCCAAGAATTGGCAATCGGATAAATCCCATGTTTACTTATTTGGTATATCTCTGTATACCTTTCCTTTCGAAAATGATGTCTAACATTGTTTTTTAACAAATCCATTGTATCTGCCATCACAGTCTCCATGGGTATTGAATCCCACATTTGAACTGCCCTTACTATAAAGAACACTTTCCTGTGTTTCTGGTGAAATCTCCTTTCCTCCAACCTAAAGGGATGGCCCGAGTCCTTTGTACTGCCCTTGGGATGAATATATTTGTATATAGTTATCATATCCCCTATTAGACTTTTCTAATGTAAATGGAGTCCTTGAATATTAAATGTAATGGTTTGGCTATTACTGAGCTTAACTCCTTGAGAACTCTTGGATGTATGCCATCGGGGCCAGGTGCCTTATTTACTTTAATTTTTCAAGCTGTCTATGAACTTCTTCCTCAGTTAAGCAATTGTTAGTTAATATGGAGGTTGTGGCTTCCTCCTGCGGCACTACTCTTGAAATTGATTCGTCCCTGGTAAACACAGAGGCAAAGAATTTGTTTAATACCACTGCTTTTTCCTTATCTCCAATAATCTGCCTGCCCATCTCACACTGAAAAGGTCCTATATGTTCTTTCCTCATTTTATTGTTATGAAGGTACTTAAATAACTTTTTAGGGCTTTTCTTACTTTCTATTTCTAATCCTTTTTTCATTATCCATTTTTTCTAATTTGATTGCCCTTTTGCAATTTGTGTTACATTAATTATAATTCTGATTCAATGCCTCTGTCCTTTCTGACTTAAAGAATCTAAACGCCTTCCTCTTCTTGTCCATTTCCTCCCCTACATGTTTATTTAGCCACATTGGTTTTGACTTATTTCTGTTATACTTATTACCCAAGGGTATACACTGATAAGTGTGCTTTTCTAACAATGTTTTAAAGACTGCCCATTAATCTTCTACATTTTTCCCTGCAAAAGCATCATCCCAATGTATTACTTGTAGATTAGTCCTCAGTTTATTAAAATCTGCCTTTCTAAAGTTTAAGGTCTTTGTTGACCCCAAGTAATCTGTTTGTTGATAATTAATTTCAAATGAGACCATATTATGATCACTGTTACCCAAATGTTCCAGGACTTGAATATTTGCTATTATTTCTACATTGTTTGATATTACCAAATCCAGTATTGCCCCTCTCCTGGTTGGTTCCTCAATAATTTGGGTCATATAATTGTCGTTAAGCACCCTCAAAAACCTGTTTCCTTTTGTTGTAATGCTAATCTCACTGCCCCAGTCTATGCCTGGATAATTAAAATCCCACATTATGCAAACATGACCCAGTTTTGATGCCTTCTCCATTTGCAAAAGTATTTTAGCTTCCTCAATCTCATTGATATTTGGTGGTTTATAGCATGTCCCTACAAAAAAATTCTTTATACTTTTACCTCCACTGCTCATTTCTATCTACAAGGTCTCTACGTTTTCATAATTCCCTACATAAACATTTTCCCTTATAATAGATTTTAGATCCGGTTAAACTTATAAGCATACTCCACCTCCTCTTCTTTTTGTTCGCTCCTTCCGAAAAAGGGAATAACCCTCTAAATTAACTGCCCAGTCATGAGTTGCACCCCACCATGTTTCTGTAATGCCGATGATATCATACTGCTCCCTTGCAGCTATTAGTTCAAGCTCCCTCATTTTATCTGTCAGGCTTCTTGCATTAGCAAGCATGCATTTTTTTTTTTCAGCCTGTACTATTATCAGTGTGAAAGCTCATCGGAAAGAGCAGCCCAATAGTCATCCAGTTGACAAAGACATACAGACTTCAAATAATCCAAGTGTATGCTCCAACACCAAGTCACGCAGACAATGAAGTGTAAGATTTTTACCGTGAAATCAGCCGAACAAACAAAAAAAGATCAAGGTAATTATGGGGGAATTTAATGCAAAGATTGATACCTACCAGAAAGACGAAGCATCAGTAAATATGGTTACGATAACAGGAGTAAATGTGGAGACTGATTTGGTAGAATTTGCAGAATGTGAAAACTTTTATATTAGGAATTAATTCTTTAAGAGGAAGCGAAATAGAAAATGGACATGGAGTGGGCCCATTGGAAAACAGAATTAAATTGACTATATCCTAGCTAACAAGAAACGGGATTGAAAACGGCACAGTCCTTTACCATTTTGACACAATGAGTGATCACCGATTTGTTGGCTGCGAATTACATCTGACTGCAAAGATGGAAAGAAGAAAACTATTAAAATGAAGACAAAACCAATCAACATCAAGAACCTTAAGAATAACAGCAGAGAATTTAAACTACAGTAGAATATCACTTCGGGTTTCTTGAAATGCATGGGGACACTTCAACAAACAACCATGAAGAACGTATGAAGATTGTATTTGAAAGCACAGAAAAATTGGAGGAATCGCTAACAAAAAACAGGATAAGAACATATCAGATGAGACAGACCGTACTGACGGGAAAACAGGAAAATAAACAATCCCCTGACACAAGAACAAGAATTTAATATACAGAGCGTTGCAAGGTGATCCGCAAGCATATAACTGAAGATGTAAGAAAAGGGTAACAACTATTGAAGATAACACATCTTTAAAGAAGACAAAGCAGTGACATGGTTGGAAGTAAGCATATAATTGTGCACATATCATAAAGAGAATTTAGGTCTACATGAAATTGGATGTGGATACAGATAACACATGGCATAATTAAGCAGAGGAAGAGTGAGTAGAAACTACCAATGACATAAAGAAGTAGTAAGACTTACTGCTACCATGATCACGAGAAGGGGCGAGATGACATCCGTGTGAACACTTTGTTGTCTGCGCCTCTTCCAAGAACAAGCCAAAGTTTGTCCGTGGCTCATTTATGGTGAAAAATAATTTGTGTGGTTATTTGTTATTGCAGTATAGTACGTATGGCCGGCAGGTGGCGCTATTGTATGATCTTTGTGAACTAAGAGACATCCTGCTCCCCCCTCCACTTGCCACTGCCGGGATTCGAGCCTTGGGAGAACTGGCAAGCGCGACTCACGCTGCATCAAGTCGCAACGTGCTGACGTCATTGACGGCGGAACTGTGTGGCGTCTGGTGGTTTCAATCACGGAGCACCTGAACCTCTGCATCACCTCGATCTAAGAACTCCTGCCTGATCCACCAGCATTAGATCTGGACACTCATAGTAGCAGCCACTCCACGGGCCACCTTTGGGCACCATCCCTGGGCACGAGTGTGACGATCCAGGACCTTAGCTTACCCATAGGTTTACCTGACGACATCGTGTTGGAGAGGAGTGTTTCCTGCTTGTTGGTGCTCGGTTAAACTTATCCCTTGACATGCGGTTTTAACTTTTATCTGATGTACGCAGATTTCTTACCTTGTATTTGTTTCATCCAATAATATTATTTTAACGCACTATGAGCATTGTGCGCTGTTTTTGTGCTTTTTCTCGGCGCACTGAATATCTTCACCAAGGAAACTCTACGGCCACAAGGAAGTCGCAAGGGGGCCACAGATTGCAAGTAAATGCAGTGGATTTATACTTGGTGTTTTGCAGACCTGAGATTAGTAAGTCTTGCAACTGTACATCTGTACCGTACAGTACTTCAAACAGTTTCGTTCCAAAAGTGGACTTGATGGATTTACGGAACAAGGCAGACACTAGTTCAAATAAAGATACTATTGTTACAAATTCTAGTTTCAGACTAAAATGTTTTTTTTTTACCTCACCAATGGAACTATTATGTCGAACTATTCAGCAAATTGGTAGAACAGGATTTTTTTTTACATTTATGTAATAAGAAACATTTTTTAAACTAGAAACCTCCATGCAAAAGAAAAAACAGCTAATAAAATTCTTGAAGCCAATTTAAACATAGTAATACGAGAGGCAGACAAGGGAGGAGAAATAATATTACAAGACAGACTAGATTACTGCCAAGAGATTAAAAGAATCTTATCAGACCCAGTCTCTTATTTTAAACTTGATAACGACCCCACTAGAGAATATCAGGTTGAGGTGAGGTAATTGCTGGATGAAGCTTGGGATGTGGGCATCATAACCCATTCTGAATTTCACTTTTTATTTCTCTTAGCACCTATACTTTACCACTTACCAAAAATACACAAATCACTTATTAACCCACCGGGTCACCCCAATATTTCTGGTATCAACTCAGTGACTTCTAATCTTTTTCCCAATGTTGACTTTTATTTACAACCACTCGTGAAACAACTTCCCCCTCACTTAATGGTTACCACTTCAGTTCACAACTATTAAACCCAATTACTTGAGATTCACATTATAGATTAGTCACTTTAGATGTCCAATCACTGTACACCAGTATACCCCATGTTGGAGGTTTAAAATCAATCAACTTCTTTTATCTTTAGATGGCTCACTACCACTAATGCAAAGAAAATTAATTCACAAATCAATTAATTTCTCTTTGACATTTTATTTATAATCCTGCGACACTGCAATGGGGACACGATTTGCACCCTCATTTACAAATCTCTATATTGGATGGTTGGAATCACTTCACATCTCGGGGGGTTGAACTTTTTCACAATTAGTTTTGTGGAGGAGATACATTGACGACATCCTCATTATTTGGAATGGGGATGAAGATTGTTTCCTTCAGTTTGTATCCAACTCAATGATAATGAATGCAACCTGAGGTTCAGCAATAAAAATCATATTAACAGTATATGTTTTTTGGATACAGTAATATATATGGAATCAAATCAAATTCAAACTTAAACATACTTTAAAGATAACAATCTTGACAGCCAAAATACAAAAAAAACAGCCAAATTTTAAGATTCTACGGAATTGTACAGAATAAACAGAATTGTAAACTTAGGCACTATTCCTTAGTGAGAGATTTCTTCAAAAGGGTTACAAAAAGGGACTGAAGTAGCAAACTCGTAGGGTGATACTTTTCCACAGCGTTTATTTGGAGGAAGTGACTGGAGTGTTAGCACTGCATAGAGGAGGTATTTTGGTTTAAAGCACAGCGTGCTCGCTATGGAGAGTCTGTGATTGGCTGCCAGGAGGTAATCAGCAGAGTCTATGGCACAGAAGTGACTACACAGACAAGCTGGTATCAACGACAGAGAGGTGTGATGTCACAAGCTGACACGAGACATGTGATGTGCACCCGGAAGTGCAGACTGCACGAGGATCGAAGAGGAGCATTTGCAGACACGCAGAGATTCACACTTTACACGGACGCGAACAGACCCCGAAAGCAGAGGCAATCACTGGGCGTTTTCTCACACATTCATACAAGGCGCATCAAGAACGGAGGAATCCGTGAGTTTTATTTCAAAACTTTATGTTGTATGTTTTTATTAAATTTTAAAAACGTTATTATACTATTGGCATCTTTCTCTGTTCCACATATACATGAGGTTAATTCCTCAGAATTGAAGTATACCTCATCATCAAAGAGAATTTCATCATCATATTCCACCATTTCATTGTGTGAGTTCTGTGGTTGTTCATATCAATGTATGTTCACTAAAAGGTTCTCTAATTATACCATCACGTAGAGTATAAAGCCACATTAAGTTTATTTTAGAAACTCAGTATAACATCAACAGGAATACTAGTGTATGTAATTAACATTGTATTAACAAGATTCACGGTATATACTATACACTGTTTTTCTTTATTTTCACTTATTACACTGAGCATTAATTCATGAGGACCACGCCACAGAGGACCATTTCGTTGAACGGCTCTGAATATTAGATTAACCTACATCCCAACTACATGATCAAGTTGAACAGCTGCGGGCAGCATACCCCTTTCATAAAATCGTACAACTTCTACAAGGGGTTGCTGCCACCCAATTTTCAGCCCTTGTCCGTGGTTATTAAGGTACAGTAAATTTACATACAGTAGAACTGTCATTCCCAAATGACCCACATATGTGTTCCATAGAACACGTATGCACGAACATTCAATTCTCCGCATATGCATTCCATAGAGCGCACATGCGCTGACATTCAAAGACCTGCATATGCATTACATAGAACATGCATGCGTATATACAGTGTTCTTTAAACATGTATTTCTTCTTGATTACATATAAATAAACTCACAATTATTTCACAGAATGACACTGTACAAAAGACAGCACGAAGATGTGTTTGTACCATTAATATACTGTATGTGTTGTGGGGGGTTGTCCGGGGTAGAGGAGGTGGGTAGTAGGATTGTTGTGTTTATTTGTGTTTCTTGGGGGCAGAGGGATTGGGTGAAGGGGGTAGTAGCCCCAAGGGAGGGTGTTTAGGACTTCCAGGGGGTAGCGGAACAGGTTAACCCCTTCATTACCATAGTGGTTCCCACCACTATGGTAGTGAAGGGGTTAACAACTCCTGCAACCTTTCAGGCAGACCTAAGCACCCACCTTGGGACTACTACCCTCTTAATCCACCCCCTCTGCCCCAAGCAACAGGCCCATGAGGTTTAACCCCTTCATTGCCTTAGTGGCTATCTGCTAAGGTAATGATGTTACCCCCCCATTATGGGGTGCCGGTATCTCCTATGCATTTTATTCGTACAGTCACGTGACGTGAGACATTTAAATGCAAAGATGATACCGGCACCCCATAACTGGGCCCGTATCTTGGGAAGCAGGGAGTCCCCGGACCTCAAATCAACGCGGTTCTGCTCCGGAGACCCCGTGCTCATCTACACTAGTATTAAAATGTATATTAATGTAGCACTGTTTCTCCCCCCCTCTGGGAGATTGCACAGCCTATGCTATCTGTGTGGTGCACTACCTGTTTGAAGCAGGAGATCTTGAGCTGTCTGAGGTATTGTGAAGACCAGGACAGGCTTTGGTTCTTATACTGAAGTTCTTCTCAGGTGCTCAGCGCCTCCAGGGTGTTCCGGAAATCAGCCCCCACTACTGCGTTCTTCTCCCTCCTGCCCAAGGACTGATACTTAGACAGGAGTGTAATGAACAAGGAGCTTTATTGTACAGTCACCCACTGCCGGTCTTTTACACAGCGGATGCAGGTCCAGAGGAACACAGGTCCCTCTAGGTGGTGCCTGCCCGGAATTGGTGGAAATTAGTCTTTATGGTCCCCAGGCCTAAGCCTTGGGTGGGCAAGCTTTCCCCCGATAGGGAAGACTGACAGCCCATGCTCTCTCGTCTCTCTCCAGAGAAAGACTGAATAACGTTTGGCTCTACCTCTGCCTCAGGAAGCAGGGGCGGGCCCATGGACTGTATCTATCCCTGATAGGCTACACACAGGCCATGAGTCATCACCGCACTCCTGTCCATGAAAGGAGGAGCACAAAGGGGGTCAAGAGCCCACAGATTAACCTGTTAATGCCCTGAACTTATTAGGGATTTACATAACAGGTATACTATGGGGCAAGAGAGGTACTATGGGACATACCCTGCTACATTAAAATCTTGCGATCACTGACGACATACAGTATGCGCAGGTAGAGGCGGCTCTCTCTGTGCAGCTTTCTATGGAGCTGGAGAAAATCGCCGGGTGAGCCCTTTTGAGAGAGGTGATCATCACGCCGCTGGCTACTCGCCCGTTTTGGGAATTTTGTTATCACAGGTAATTAAGGCTTTCTGAATACCGTGATAGCAGCACTCAAAAAACGGGCAGCGTAAACGGCCCAGCTATTTTTTTATGGAGCCTTATAGAATATGCCTTATAAATACGAACATTGATGTTGTGTAGACACCTACATGAGCTGAGAGGGGAAATAAACCTCATTGAGCTCAATAAAAAAATAACAAAACACACTGCAGAGAAGAAATTCATTACAGATGAACCCTATAGATTGAGAACAAATATATACAAAACTTTCAATAAATTTCATACATACTACCTGAAATTGGTTCAATATAATCCACATAGGACCATATTTACATAGTTACATAGTAGATGAGGTTGAAAAAAGACTTCCGTCCGTCAAGTTCAACCTATGCTAAATTTAGACAACAGATACTTTATCCTATATCTATACTTACTTATTGATCCAGAGGAAGGCAAACAAAAAACCCCATTAAGGGGAAAAATGAATTCCTTCCTGACTCCAAGAATTGGCAATCGGATTAATCACTGGATCAACATCCTTCCCATGTATACTTATTTGGTATATCCCTGTATACCTTTCCCATCTAAAAAGATGTCCAACCTTTTTTTGAAAAAATCTATTGTATCTGCCATCACAGTCTCCATGGGTAATGAATTCCACATTTTAACTGCCCTTACTGTAAAGAACCCTTTCCTTTGTTGCTGGTGAAATTTCCTTTCCTCTAACCTTAATGGGTGGCCCCGAGTCCTTTGTACTGCCCGTGGGATGAATAGTTATTTTGAAAGCTCCTTGTATTGTCCCTGAATATATTTGTATATAGTTATCATATCCCCTCTTAGACGCCTCTTTTCTAATGTAAATAAATCTAATTTAGCTAGCCTCTCCTCATAAGTTAGATTGTCCATCCCCTTTATTAATTTAGTGGCTCTTCTCTGCACTCTCTCTAGTTCCATAATGTATTTTCTTAGGATTGGTGCCCAAAATTGTACTCCATATTCAAGGTGTGGTCTTACTAATGCTTTGTAAAGGGGCATAATTATGTTTACTTCCCTTCCATCCATTGTCCGTTTGATGCAAGATAAGATCTTGTTTGCCTTTGCAGCTACTGCATGACATTAAGATCGATATTTATGTCTTTATTAGTTGTACATATCAGCTTGTAATCTATTATGTTCTGATCCATATTCGATTTTCAAATAATGTGTCTAGATGTTTATTTGATCTACACAGCAAATTTTTCATTCACAAATGTAGGGGGTGTTAGGTTATATTCTGACATAATGTGGTTTATGAATATATAAGTAAACTATTGACAAAATGATTTATCTAGTGAGAACTTTAAGATATTAATTCATGTACATATATGACTATCTGCCTATGATCTGTGCTCAACTTGACTTATATATTTAGCAAATACCAGTTATGTTTGTCTAGTTCAACAAACAGTCATGACAATAATATTGTAATTACATATTCATGATATGTTGTCCAACATATAATTTACAGACAGCCATTCCATTTTTATTGTTGGTTTTTATCCGTGGTTTTAAATTGATGTCATATTGTATTCTAGTTTTGATTATTGCACATTGTGTTATGTATTTTTCCTTTGCTGGCATGTCTCTTTCAGGTAGTTCCCGGTCCCACGGTTCACAGGGGGGCGAGATCTCAGCGAGGCTGCTCATTGGTGTTGATCCTAGCCAATGGGTGGTCCCTCTGACTAACTCGCGCGATTTTTCGGCCCGCTGACGTCATCTCCGAGGGCAGGGGATTCCTTAAGTAACAGACATGTGCATAGACGCGGATGCACTTTTTGATAAAGGGAAGTTATTTCCAGAAACGCGTCAAAGTGAACATGTACTTTTTGACCACTAAATAAATTACTTTTCAACATCACTGGATGCAGCCCCCTTCCTCCTTCTCTGATTCGGCAGTGCTCCGTCTGTGCCCCTCTTGGGACTACCTTTCTGCTTACTCCTCCTGACGTGATGCACCCATCACAAGAAAAGAGCTGTGCGGGAAAAAGGGACTCCAACTGAATACAACAAAGATCATTCTGGTATGTACTATTTGGTTCTGTTGGGGCCTGATTGGGACCTTTATGGCATATATAGAGACCTGAGCTAGCCACACAGCGCCATCAGTACACATATACCATTACATGTACCATTACACATGGTTTATCTGAGTTTCCACAGCACTCATATTTGCTCTTATACCTTGTGTATAGAGGTCATTATCCTCTTATATAAACTCTACCCTGTGACAGCTGAGACCCGTTCATAGGGATACAATCCCTTAACCCTGTCTACTGCATGACATTGGGCACTATTGCTAAGCCTGTTGTCTACAAGCACTCCTAAATCCTTCTCCATCAAGGATTCCCCAATATATCTCCATTTAATTTGTAAGTCGCCCTTTTATTCTTGTATCCCAAATGCATAACCTTACATTTATCTGTATTAAACCTCATCTGCCATTTACCTGCCCACGTTTCCAGTCTCTCCAAGTCCTTCTGTAGAGAAATTACACCCTGCTCTGATTCTATTACCTTACACAATTTAGTATCATCAGCAAAGATGGAGACTTTGCTCTCGATCCCAACCTCAAGGTCATTAATAAACAAGTTAAAAAGCAGAGGTCCCTGTACCGATCCCTGAGGTACTCCACTCACGACTTTATCCCAACCTGAAAAAGTTCCATTTATTACAACCCTCTGTTGTCTGTCCTTCAACCAGTTTTAAATCCAGGTGCATATATTATTACTGAGTCCAACTTTCTTTATTTTGTACACCAACCTCTTGTGTGAAACCGTATCAAAAGCCTTTGCAAAATCTAAGTAGACCACATCAACTGCATTACCCAGTTCTGGGGTATGATCGTGAGCGGAGGCCGCCATGCATGGTCCCTTGTAGTATGGCCTGGGTCTCGCCGCTGTTGTGCTCCCTCTAGCCTCACCGTTCCGTGTGTCCTCGGGGGGAACCCTCCTCTGTGGCCATCTTGTTGAGGAGCTGCGTTGTCAGCAAGCGCCTCCGCTTCCTTCCAGGGATCCCGTCAGGGATCCAGTTCTTGCGAGAAGGCGGCGCGGGGTGATGACGTCACTGGACAAGCCTGCGAAGATAAGTGTTGTTCCCGCGCGCCTCGGGGAAGAAGCAAGGAAAGATGGCCGCTGTTCCAAAAACGTGAGTAGGACCTGCCACGTTGTAGGGTTCCGATTCCCCTCTCTAGCGACTGGTAAGGGCTGCGAAAGAGGTCTCATGCGGTCCCCAGGTCGTTAGGGGCATTTTTGGGGTTGGTCAAGACGGCAGCTTCCAGTGGTTGTGAACAGCAGGGGGTATCTTATGCAGGGCTCTGTGTCTCAGTCGTGGGTTAGATCATGAGGGCGCGGGAGCGCCATCTTTAGCCGCCGCATGGTGAGGGGGACTCTGCGCTGATCCCAGCACCCTCCTAAGGAATCCCTCAGTGTCCTCCATATTTTTGAGGGTATGTGCCACTCCGTTTTTAAAGACCATGAGGTTCAGGGGAAAAGCCAGCGATATCTGATCTCTTGATCGCGTAGCTTTCTGGTAATGAGGCCATTGCTCTCCGTTTTGCTAGCGTGGCAGGTGACAGATCCTGATATACTTGGAATTTTATTTGCTCAAACTCCACCACCTTCAGTTCCCTCGCTATCCGGCATGTTTCTTCTTTGGTGCAGTAGCAGTGGAATCTAAGCACCACGTCCCTCGGGGGGTCTCCTTTCTGAGGTCTTCCCCTCAGCGCCCGGTCTCTGGCAGCCATGTCTGGGAATAAATGTTCCAGCCACCTCGAGGTGAATTCCTCTTGATCTGTTATAGATTCTGGGACCCCCCTTAGCCGTATGTTACAGCGCCGGTCGCGGTTCTCTGCGTCCTCAATTTTATCTTCCAGAGAAGTGATGTGTGCCTTTAAGGTGGTCATTTGAGTTTGCGTTTGTGCTGTGGATGTAGCTGTCTCATTTGCCCTGGATTCCAAAGCGGCCGTACGCTCCCCCAGTGCATCCACATCTTTCCGCAGCGCCCATAGTTCAGACTTAAAGAATTGTTTCATATTGCTGCAAAACTCCTTCATGTCCTTACGTCGCATTACAGCCATATCGTCTGGTTCTTCAGGTGAGGAGTCTATTTCTGGGCCTGCTGATGCTGTCTGCACTGGAGACTCAGGTATGTCAGCCCTGGCAGCCTCTTTGCTCTTAAAATAATTCGACACCGGCTGTGTTTTTCTCCTTAAAGTCTTGGTTGATGCCATCTCTGTATATTCAGACACGTTCTGCAGGTTCTGAATTATGCAGTTGCTGTGTTTTTGCTGGAGTTAGATCGTTTTGAAACGCCGGAGGGGATGGAGCTCACACTCTAAGCTGCCATTCACCTCCCTGTCGTGCACGCCTCCAGCCACATTGGTTTTTACTTATTTCTTTTATACTTATTACCCAAGGGTACACACTGATAAGTGTGCTTTTCTAACAATGTTTTAAAGACTGCCCATATATCTTCTACATTTTTCCCTGCAAAAACATCATCCCAATGTATTACTACTAGATTAGACCTCAGTTTATTAAAATCTGCCTTTCTAAAGTTTAGATAAATAAATCTATTTTTTGATATTTTTTTTCAAATGAGACCATGTTATGATCACTGTTACCCAAATGTTCCAGGACTTGACTATTTGTTATTACTTCTACATTGTTTGATATTACCAAATCCAGTATTGCCCCTCTCCTGGTTGGTTCCTCAATCATTTGGGTCATATAATTGTCTTTAAGCACCCCCAAAAACCTGTTCCCTTTTGTTGTAACGCTAATCTCATTGCCCCAGTCTATGTCTGGATAATTAAAATCCCCCATTATGCAAACATGACCCAGTTTTGATGCCTTCTCCATTTGCAAAAGTATTTTAGCTTCCTCAATCTCACAGATATTTGGTGGTTTATAGCATATTCCCACAAACATTTTCTTTATACTTTTACCTCCACTGCTAATTTCAATCCACAAAGTCTCTACATTTTCATCATTCCCTTCATAGACATCATCCCTTATAATAGGTTTTAGATCCGGTTTAACATATAAACATACTCCACCTCCCCTTCTATTTGTTCGATCCTTCCGAAAAAAGGGAATAACCCCCTAAATTAACTGTCCAGTCATGAGTTTCATCCCCCATATATATCCACGTATAAATTTACAGATGCAGCGGCCGTTATTGAAACACTTCATGCGGTGTACTGTATACCTCGGAATACCTATGTCATGGCACGGGATTTCTTCCAACCATACCGCCTTAGGACGCGAGTGCATAAAATTGCATTTTAGTGTTCTGGCTTTTAAACACCTGAAATTGACACAGTAGCACAGTAGCACAGTACTGTACACATTACAATTCACAATACAAAAAAGTTTACGCCCCCTCCCTGGTGTAATTCATGCATCTATGTGACGATGAAGGGGTAACCAGGCCATAAATAAAGGTATTATGCCCAGCTGATTACCTCTGAGCCCTGTTTCAGGTTTTAGAGTGTCAGCTCTTCAACCAGTGCATTGTACCTGCAATGTATATATTTTTATTGCAATAAAAGATGTATGTGTGTTTTACCTTTCCAGGAGTGCTAACAGTGGAGATTCGCGGGCTATGAGTTTCAGGGGGGGACTTTGCGGTTAAAGTGTTGTCAGATTGGTTTTAGGTAGAAAGGGTCCAAAAGATTGTCCTTTAAAATGCAGTCCTTTTGCAAGGGTGCAAATTGCCAACCCAATCCTTCTGTGAAAGTGCAAAGTCTTTTCTGGTTCTTTGGGGTTCGTTCTGGAATCCCCAGGGCTAACAAAATCCTGAAGCAGGGCTTGTTTCCTTGTTGCGATGTTTTTAACCCCTTGCGTTCTGGAATCGTAGCCGCTGTACTTAGATCTTATCCGCTTGAAGAAATCAGGTAACAATAACAACAACACAGGAATGAGGGTTACAGGCCTCTTTAAGGACAGGGGCCCTTGGAGTTTTACATTAGCCTCATCCCATTGGCAAGGAATTATCTTCCTCCTATCAGAACCTGCCTTGTCACGTGGGAAAATCCTACAGCCAGCCCAGGTAACTCTGAGCATGCTCAGTAAGCAGCTTGGTAGCACTGCTGAGTAAAAAGGGGCCACTCATTTCTGGGGACGCAACGTCTGGAGTTTGGTCCCATGGTGTGAAAATCCAGTATGAGTAACAGTATCTGCTACTCAGAAACATCCTGATTAAGTGACACTTTAACACTCTGGGGTCTTTCATCCCCCAGACCCATAGGCATCGCCTCAACAGGGGGCTCATGTATGCATAACATTTGTTCCTTAATGCATTACAAAGGCAGGCAGAAACAATAGCCTCCTGCCTGCAAATTTTAAAACTGAAACAGAAAGGCACTTCATCAAAAATATATGTTTCACTTATGACAAAGTTATATTTTTAATATGTGTGTGCTTGGGGGTTACACTGAGGCTGCACACCAAAAATCAGGGTTCTGGCTCACTCTGTTCCTAAATTAGCAGTCTTAATGGAACGGCTCCTATTATTCAACACTGCAGGTAGAGACTAGCCTGCAAAAAGGGGACAACAATGCATCAAGGGGAAAATGGTACATGGGAACAGCATATAAAATTAACCCCTTCATCCCCAATACGAAATGGGGGTAACCAGTTAAGCACACTAACAACAAAACAGGTAGCGCTAACCGCAATGTGTGTGGTGTAGTAACTATTACCTTATATATTAAATAAAACTATACATAAGGGGCTGCCTAGGACACAAAGCCTGACCCCCTGGTCAGGAAAACAGTATGGACAGGGAATAGTTCCGTGGGCGCCTATAAAATTTTACCACTATAAAGGATATACGAAAACCAAGCCTGTTGGTTGTGAAGATTGTTGATCCTCACGGTGGGCTTGAAAACAAAGAGAAAGCACAACACATAGCGTAATACTGTTGAAACATTAAACAAACAACATATAAGACAACATATAACAGCTGAATACTGAAATGGTATTTTTAGGACAATAAAATCATTTAATAACAATTAATATTTAATATAATGCTCAATTTGCATGGACATATAGATTTAAGCAATTAAAAATCTGAATAGGTGGTTCAACTGCTCCGTAGCACCAATGTTGATGATAGCAATGCCTACTCACCAGATGGAATAGGTTTGCAGGCAGTGGATATTTTAGAGAGTATCCCCTCTCATCTGTGTGCTGCTCTCTGCTTAGCTGGCGTCTGTCGGCTCGTGGGTGCAGCTCATCAGTGGGGACTCCTGCAGCTCCAGGAAGCACGTCTGAGCAGATGGAACTCAGCTGCAGCTGATTCAGCACGATGTCAGCCACGGACCACCGTGAGCTCGTCTATCTGCTGCTCACTGCTAGCTGGCGTCTCTATCCGCTCGTGGACGCACCTTGTCAGCAGGTACTCCTGCAGGGCGCCAAGCAGGGCGCTTGAATAATGGGAAACCGCAACAGCTGGTTCAACTCGTCGGCGGCTATAAGAGATGGTTAGCTGGCAGCTCACGTTGATTCACCGATGTACGGGGGGTACTACACTAATGTGTGCACTTGTATTCATTTATTGTGTGTGTATTCATTTATTTTTATTATTATTTTTTTTTTTTTTTTTTTTTTTTTTTTTTTATTCATTTATTTTTTGTTTATATACATAAATATATATGTTGTTAGTAGTATATGTTCATTGTTTATTGTGTCATGTTTAAATATATATGTTGTTAGTAGTATATGTCCATTGTATATTGTGTTATGTTTAATGTTGTCATTATGTATAACAGCTGTACAAAATAGTAAGTAGCTTTTTTGTTCAAAGACATTCTCACTGTGCAGTGTCTGATTGCAAACACACTAAGAGCAACTTTATCACAAGCACAGCACATGTGCAATTAGCTACAGGTGGAACTATTTACCCAAATGGTGAAGTCAGTATTTAAAGGACATTTTGGACTTTTTTATTCATATACCCCTGAGGAAGAGAGCAGATCGCTCTTGAAACGCGTAGGGTGGAGGTTCAAGCCCCGCACACATTGGTGTAGTACCCCCCGTACATCGGTGAATCAACGTGAGCTGCCAGCTAACCATCTCTTATAGCCGCCGACGAGTTGGACCAGCTGTTGCGGTTTCCCATTATTCAAGCGCCCTGCTTGGCGCCCTGCAGGAGTACCTGCTGACAAGGTGCGTCCACGAGCGGATAGAGACGCCAGCTAGCAGTGAGCAGCAGATAGACGAGCTCACGGTGGTCCGTGGCTGACATCGTGCTGAATCAGCTGCAGCTGAGTTCCATCTGCTCAGACGTGCTTCCTGGAGCTGCAGGAGTCCCCGCTGATGAGCTGCACCCACGAGCCGACAGAGACGCCAGCTAAGCAGAGAGCAGCACACAGATGAGAGGGGATACTCTCTAAAATATCCACTGCCTGCAAACCTATTCCATCTGGTGAGTAGGCATTGCTATCATCAACATTGGTGCTACGGAGCAGTTGAACCACCTATTCAGATTTTTAATTGCTTAAATCTATATGTCCATGCAAATTGAGCATTATATTAAATATTAATTGTTATTAAATGATTTTATTGTCCTAAAAATACCATTTCAGTATTCAGCTGTTATATGTTGTCTTATATGTTGTTTGTTTAATGTTTCAACAGTATTACGCTATGTGTTGTGCTTTCTCTTTGTTTTCAAGCCCACCGTGAGGATCAACAATCTTCACAACCAACAGGCTTGGTTTTCGTATATCCTTTATAGTGGTAAAATTTTATAGGCGCCCACGGAACTATTCCCTGTCCAGTTAAGCACACTGCCTTTATTAATGCGCTGATTACGCCCATTTTCGTCACAGTGTCTAAGTCCAAATTCCTATGTGTTTAGAAAAGTAATTGTGAAATTTATCCTAAGCATTATTTTGTTCAACTTTTAAAACATTTTCTTCTAGGAAGGTCTAGTAGTGCTGAAACTGAATGTGCGTGTCTTTTCAGTCAAACCTAGTAAACGCGGGACTTAGAAGAAATTGTGAAATATTTTAATTTTAACATTTTGTGTAAATGGTAAATGTTTTATGCACTGTATATGTGCTGGGGATTTCCAAGTCCGTGGTTCTGAGAGACCAGTTGGCTACCAAGCTGGTGCCACTAAGTATGCTCGGGAAAAGCCAATTGGGCGGAGACGTTAGACTCAATTACCCTTGTCCTGGGCAGAATGGAAGCTATTGGGTGACCATTTGCCCAGCCCAGACCTTGAGATGCCTAACTCCATGGGTGGCTTCTAACTCACAGGCGGCAGGTGCCAAGTTGATGCATGCCATTGTCAGACTTCGAATCCATCCTTGCCCGGCTTCAGGAGACTGACAGATCGCTGATTGGCTGATAGAAATTCACCCACACTCGGATTGGCTGGAGTATTTCATGAATGGGACGGAAATACTACAAGAAACCCAGCAACCAATCAGGTCTTGAGATTCACCCAAGTTCTAAGCGCCTGTGACGATTCAGGGGATTCCTTCCCCTCCATGTGTCCCTGGCGCTGCGCTCCCTCCCGCCTCTCATGTCCCTTCCTTGCCTCCCCATTCTGTTCCTCCTTCCTCCTCCCGCATCCATCCCTCTGCGGCAGCCCTTGACGCTTTCCCAGAGTCTGCGCGCGTTCTCCGCAGGGCACGCGCATCTTCTCAGTCTCCCGTTCCCCTCTACAACACTCCCCGCTCACGGTCTCCCTCTGCTCCCGCTCCGTTCCCCTTACCTCCTGCGGACTCTCCTCCTGTTCTCCTCCCGCCCTCGGCGGGTGCCCCTGCGGCGCGGCGCTCCACGGGCCTCTTGACACAGCCTGTGCGCGTGCACTCTAACCTTACAGAGGGCGCGCGCACACACTCCACTTGTAGGCCTTCCCAGACCCCTGGCTCCTCCTCTCATGCTGTACAGGCTGTCTCCCTCTCTGACTCACCTGTCTCCTCCTCCTCTCCTTCTCACCTATCCCTGCTGCCTCTCACTTCACCTTCTGCTCCTCCTCTCTCTCCCATTGGTGTTCCCTCCTTTATAATCCCTGTCTGTCCTCTAACTCATTGCTCTGCATAGTTCTTTGTAACCTCTTTGTGTGCAGTCCTATGCTTAGCTCTCCTGTGTTTTCCAGCTCCTGTTCCTGCTTTTCCCTGGATCTCCCTGGCTTGACCTCTGCTTGTACTGGATTACCCTGCTCTCTGCTGCCCTTGAACCCTGCTTACGGACACGACTTTGCTGTCTTCTGTTATCCCTGGACTCTGGCTTACGGCCATCACTATCCTGCTCTCTATTGCCGTAGACTCTGGCACACGGACATCACTAACCGAACTCTATATCCCAAGGCGTTGCAAGTATACTCTAACCATCTATCTACAGGCCCGGCAACGCACTACCACACTCCGAGCACGCCCTCACTGCTGTGGGTGCGTGTGTTAACCCTACCCACCTCAGTACTGGGGACTGGTCAGGTCTGCGGGCATACAGGCATTACATTATGCAGAGCCCAACAAATGCAGACGCCCCTGAGGTGGGTCAAGGTGTTTCTTTGGAACATTTACAATTTGTGAGCAACCAGCTGACCACTGTTTCCCAGCAACTTGCTAACCTCTCCATCCAGGAAACTCCAGTGGCTCCATCACCTCCTGTTGCTATGACTTATAGTAATGCTGGACCCCGTATTTCACCGCCCAACCGGTATGATGGGGACCCCCTCGCTTGCCGCGGATTCCTAAACCAATGCGAGGTACAATTCAAAATGTCTCCCTCTCAGTTTCCTACCGGCCGCTCTAAGGTGGCTTACATTTACGCCTTGCTCACCGGTGACGCCCTCGCTTGGTCTTCTCCCCTCTGGGAACATAAGACTGAATTAACCCAAGATTACCCTAAATTTAATCATGAATTCCAGCAATTGTTTGACAATCCCGCACGACGGGAGACAGCCGCATTCTCTCTCTTTCATATTTTACAGGCTCGAAGATCTGCTGCCAAGTACGCGAACAAGTTCCGTACCCTCGCCGTGGGTACTCAATGGAATGATGAGGCACTCGCCGCCGCTTACTGGCATGGTCTCTCTGACACCTTGAAGGATGATCTTGCTACCCATGCCTGGACTTCCTCCCTGGAGGAACTGATTACTCTCAGTGTACGTATGGACCAGCGCACCCAGGAACGACGGCATGAGAGACACTGTTCCCGTTCTCTCTCTTCTCCTGTTGTCCCTCACAGGTCGCCCTCTTCACCTCTCCTGGCATTGGACGCCAATAGCTGATGCCAATCGGTAGCCAACAACTTCGGGCCGCGGAGAGAATGCGACGCTGTCAGAAAGGTTTCTTCTGTGGTTCTTCGGAGCATCGTCTCCAGAACTGTCCCCTGAAGCCGGGAAATGGAAACACTCAGTAAAGGTAGAGGGGCTTCTACTGGGTACTGTCTCTTCTTGCCCCTCTCTCCCTAAGGATCTCCCAAAGAAGTTTATGCTTCCTGCTACGCTGGAGGGACCTGACCTCCTTCTGGAAGTAAAGGCTTTCATTGACTCTTGATCTGGCGGTAACTTCCTGGATCAAACCTTCGCCTCTGAGAACCAAATTCCTCTGGTCAAGAGAAAAGCACCCATTGGTCTCGAGGCCATCGACGGTTGCCCGCTCCAGCCAGCATTCATCATCTGGGAGTCCATTCCTCTCACTTTGACCTTGGCCGACGGTCATAAAGAGGTAATAATTTTTGATATCTTCCATTCTCCCACCATTCAACTTATTTTAGGATTGCCTTGGCTTCAATCCACAATCCACGCATTGATTGGACCGGCACCTTGCCTATCCAGTGGCCTTCCTCCGCTGAGTCAGTCTCTACGGCTCCTCCTGTTGCGGTGCTCGCCGGTTTGGATTCCGTTCCTTCCAATCTCTCGATTCTCCTGACCGTGTATCATGAGTTCCTGGATGTGTTCAACAAAGTACAGGCTGAAGTTCTGCCACCCCATCATCCATACTATTGTCCTATCGATTTAATTCCAGGGACCATTTTCCCGAAGTCGAAATCTTACCCTTTGTCTGTTCCAGAAACCGAAGCTATGACGTCTTACATCCAAGAAAACTTGGAGAAAGGATTCATCCGTAATTCTACCTCCCCCGCCGGGGCAGGCTTCTTCTTCGTGAACAAGAAGGATGGATCGCTAAGACCTTGTATTGACTTTCGCAGACTCAACAAAATCACGGTAATGAATCGGTACCCCCTTCCCTTAATCTCTGAACTTTTCGATCATCTCCAAGGAGCCTCTATCTTCTCCAAGCTCGATTTAAGAGGGGCATATAATCTCATTCGCATAAGGGAGGGGGATGAGTGGAAAACCGCGTTTAATACGCGATCTGGACATTATGAGTATCTAGTAATGCCCTTTGGTTTATGCATTGCTCCTGCCGTCTTCCAAGAGTTCATGAACGACATCTTCCGGGATGTATTGGGAACATTTGTTATCGTATACTTGCATGACATTCTCATTTTTTCTAAAAACTTAGATGAACACATTCACCATACCAAACTGGTACTTTCTAGGCTCTGTGCTAACCGCCTATACGCCAAGATGGAGAAATGTTTGTTCCACCAGACGTCTACTGCCTTCCTAGGCTATATTATCTCTAACCAAGGTTTTTCTATGGACCCAGAGAAACTGAAGTCTGTTCTCGACTGGCCGCTGCCAAATTCTCTCAAGGCCGTGCAGCGTTTTCTCGGCTTTGCCAATTATTACTGGAAATTCATCCGTAATTTTTCTTCCATTGCTCTCCCCATCACTGCCTTGACCAAAAAAGGTACCAACCCCACGTCTTGGTCTCCTGAAGCCATTGGCGCATTCAAGTTTCCCAAAAAGCCTTCGTCTCTGCACCCATCCTACGTCACCCGGATACCTCTCTTCCCTTCACATTGGAAGTTGACGCCTCGGATGTAGGAGCCGGTGCAGTTATTTCTCAGAGACCCTCTCCCCAAAGAAAAACTCCACCCCTGTGGTTTTTTTCTCGGAAATTCTCGTCTGCCGAGAGAAATTATGATGTTGGGAATCGTAAGCTTTTGGCCATTAAGCTGGCTCTTCAGGAGTGGAGGCATCTTTTAGAAGGCACCAAGGAACCTATTGCCATCCTCACCGACCACATAAATTTGCTGTATATCGAGGGTACTCGACGGTTAGGATCCCGTCAGGCCCGTTGGTCTCTTTTTTTTCCCGTTTCAACTATACCATTTTGTATATTCCTGGTACCAAAAATATCAAAGCGGACGCTCTCTCTCGCCAGTTCGCCACGGAGAACGAATCTAATGAATCCAGGGAACCGATTCTTTCTGCCAAGTGCATAATTTCTGCCAATAATTTCGATGTGTTGGATGAAATCAACAAAGCTCAGGTTCACATTCCCAGAAGGTTCAGGGTACCAGAGGGACGCTTATACACAGCTCCACGGTTTCGCCACAAGATTTTACTTTGGGGACATTCTTCTAGATCGGCCAGTCATCCAGGCTTCAAGAGGACAGCGGATCTTATTAAATGGACATTTTCGTGGCCTAAGATGAACAAGGACATTTTTTATTTCACTAGTGCTTGTCCGGTATGTGCCCAGAGTAAATCTGCTCATCACAAGCCTTCAGGTCTTCTCATGCCTCTTCCCATCCCGGAGCAACCTTGGAAACACATCTCTATGGACTTCATTGTCAAACTTCCCAACTCTAAGGGAATGAATAGCATTCTTGTCGTGGTAGACAGATTTTCTAAACACTAACACTTTATTCCCCTCAAGGGTCTTCCTAATTCTGCTACTTTGGCCAATATTTTTTCCAAGGAAATTTTCAGATTACATGGAGTTCCCATTTCAATTGTCTCTGACAGAGGTTCTAAATTCATCTCTAAGTTCTGGCGTGCGTTTTCCAAGAGACTTGGGATTTCTCTTCTTTTTTCTTCCAGATATCACCCTCAGACCAATGGTCACACTGAAAGGATGAATCAGACCTTAGAGCAGTATCTCAGATGTTTCGTCTCCGAGTCGCAAGACAACTGGGTGGCCCTGTTACTGTGGGCCAAATTTGCTATAAACTCTCTTAAGAATGAATCTACACAAGAATCTCCTTTTTTCATCAATTTCGGTTTTCACCCTAGCAGTCTTCCCCTCTCCTCCCCCCCTTCTGGCGTTCCTGCAGCGGACTCCCATGTTACGACCCTTCAGGATTCTTGGAGGAGGATCCTTAAGTCTCTACAAACTGCCATCTCTAGACAAAAAACTAAGGCAGATCGACGTCGCCAACCAGGTCCTTCGTTCAAACCCGGTGACAGAGTGTGGTTGTCCTCAAAGAATATTAGGCTCAAGACTCCGTCTTCAAAGTTGTCCCCAAGATTTTTGGGCCCTTTCAAGATAATAGAAAATATCAATCTGGTCGCCTACCGACTAGCACTGCCTCCCACCATGAGGATTCCTTTTGTATTCCATGTATCCTTACTCAAACCTTTCATCCAGAGCTCGCACTTCCCGGATCCTTCCCGAAGACCCAACCCAGTGACTACCCTAGGACAACAAGAGTACGAAAATCACTCTTTAATCAACTCTCGTTGGTCCAGAAATAAACTCCAATTTCTCGTCCACAGGAAGGGGTATGGTCCAGAAGAGCATTCTTTGGTTCCAGCACATCACATCCATGCTCCCAAACTCCTACGGCAATTCCATCTGAAATTTCCCAGAAGCCATGGCTGGATCGCCCGGAGATCGATCATCAAGGGGGGATACTGTGACGGTTCAGGGGATTCCTTCCCCTCCATGTGTCCCTGGCGCTGCGCTTCCTCCTGCCTCTCATGTCCCTTCCTTGCCTCCCCGTTCTGTTCCTCCTTCTTCCTGCATCCATCCCTCTGTGGCAACCCCTGACGCTCTCCCAGCATCTGCGTTGTTCCCTGCAGGGCACGCGTATCTTCTCAGTCTCCCGTTCCCCTCTACAACACTCCGCGCTCACGGTCTCCCTCTGCTCCCTCTCCGGTCCCCTTACCTCCTGCGGACTCTCCTCCGGTTCTCCTCCCGCCCTCGGCGGGTGTCCCTGCAGCTCTCTGCGCGCCTCTTGACACAGCCTGTGCACACGCACTCTAACCTTACAGAGGGTGAGCGCACACGCTCCTCTTGTAGGCCTTCCCAGACCCCTGGCTCCTCCTCTCATGCTGTACAGGCTATCTCCCTCTCTGACTCACCTGTCTCCTCCTCCTCTCCTTCTCACCTATCCCTGCTGCCTCTCACTTCACCTGCTGCTCCTGCTCTCTCTTCCATTGGTGTTCCCTCCTTTATAATCCCTGTCTGTCCTCTAACTCATTGCTCTGCATAGTTCTTTGTAACCTCTTTGTGTGCAGTCCTATGCTTAGCTCTCCTGTGTTTTCCAGCTCCTGTTCCTGCTTATCCCTGGATCTCCCTGGCTTGACCTCTGCTTGTACTGGATTACCCTGCTCTCTGCTGTCCTTGAACCCTGCTTACGGACATGACTTTGCTGACTTCTGTTATCCCTGGACTCTGGCTTACGGCCATCACTATCCTGCTCTCTATTGCCCTAGACTCTGGCACACGGACATCACTAACCGAACTCTATATCCCAAGGCGTTGCAAGTATACTCTAACCATCTTTCTACAGGCCCGGCAACGCACTACCACACTCCGGGCACGCCCTCACTGCTGTGGGTGCGTGTGTTAACCCTACCCACCTCAGTACTGGGGACTGGCCAGGTCTGCAGGCATACAGGCATTACAGCGCCAAGACAGCAGCGGCAAATTTGAATTCACCAAAAGATGCTCTTGGAGAAATAGCAGCGACTGGTTTCAGAGATTTTCAAGTCAAGATATTTTCTAAGTCCCACTTTTCGGGGCCAAGTTCTGGGAAGAGAACGTAGCAGTAGCAGCTGGAACTAGCCGAAAAGAGTACCAGGACGGTTGATACTTTCTCCCGGTCAAGGGATTTTGGCAGCTCCAGAAGAGATACAGCGGTGGCGTCTCGTAACTCATGCCAAATTGAGTTTCAGGACATTTGCTAGTACATCCCGGTCAACCTAAAGACTTCGTTTTCTGTGCTATTTAAACTAGGAAAGGTTAGTTTTGTAGCCCAGACCCCCAGTAAGTGTGTTTTCTCCTGTAGAATTGTAATCCACTGTGTGTACGTCTGTTTCAAAGGAATAAATCACAATTTGTTTTACTTCTTGGTTTTGCTCAGTGATATGATCCCGGTACAAAAGGTGTAAATACCTGGTCTCCAGTGACAATCTATTTCTTCTCTAAATAACAATTTTACATTTGAACCTGTTACAGAGACAGGAGAGAAGATATCGGTTGAAGAAGACTGTATCATTTCAAACAGTATTTGCACTATTTTCATCCTTTTTTGCAAATTTCGTCAGCCTGATGAACATCAACAGCAATAATGGATAATGAAGGTAATGTACGGGTTCCATACAATTGTCAATACCTATAATGCGCATACGTTCCATACAGTTCACATGCGCAGAAATTCAATGACATGCATATGCGTTTCAACCAGGTTCCATAGAATGCGCCGAAATTAAAGATGCTCATATGCATTCTATACAAGTTTTACAGTACACACATGCGCAGAAATTCAATGACATGCATATGCGTTTCAACCAGGTTCCATAGAATGCGCCGAAATTAAAGATGCTCATATGCATTCTATACAAGTTTTACAGTACACACATGCGCAGACATTCAATGACACATATGCGGCCCATACAAGTTTATCGGTTGTATGCGTTCCACACAGTGTAATTCATGCATCTATTTCTTCTCTAATATGAATAAATAAAATGTTACAAATTATTTTACAGGTGAAACTGCCGATGGAAGAAGATTGTATATTTTGAAGAAGATTGTATTATTTCACAGAATCTTTGTTATTTATCTCTAAACTGTCATTTACTGAACTCTAATAAAAATGTAATGCTTTAAAAATACTTTTTAGTCATCTGAAGTTTAGAGGATTAAGTGGTGTGTTACATAGAAATAAATGGGATATGATAACATATTGAAGTACAGTAGCAGGAATAAAGGATGGTTAGATTGCATTTAGATTAAAACCACATATAGTACAAGCACACTGGTGCCACCTATCATTACTGCAGAGTACTATAACAAATGCTAAAGCTCCATTTTTTTCGGTCGCGGTGCACTCGCAGCCCATTTGCGATCACCCCGCAAAATGTCAATAATTGTCTGGGATTTAGACTTAAATTCTCCTGGTCATGGTGGCAGTAAGTCTTACTACATCTATGGAAAGCAAATACCGCGCTCCTCCTCCCTTTGTGAAGTGTGCTGCTGATTAAAGAATTGGAATTACAGTTATGGAAAACAAAGAACAATTCCTACACGCCTACCAATTGGGCTAAAATATCCTAGTGACATGTTTGCATTTAGAACCTGAGGCTGGTAATATAGTGCGCGCGTGTGCGCTACCATGCTCGCATCAATGATAATTGCAGGGTGTGAGCCTACAGTTGCTATACTTCAGACACGCACGCACGCCATTGGGCGTTGGCGCGGCAGATCTGTGAAAATACAGGAAATTCGTATTTTCAAGCTGCGAGCCAATAACAGCGCGGCCTAACGGTGTGACATGAAAGCCACACCACCTAACCGCGCGCGTTACCTAATGCGCTATAGCAACTAAATGCGCACGGCACGTGCATGTGCAACGCCAGGCGCGCACCAGCGCATACTAGATAACAAGCCTAAGTCTGTGTAACAAAGGAGACATTTTGTTGCATTTTTTGATCAAAACATGATGTCCGCCGCCAACCTCGTCAAGGTAGACTCTGTTTAGCAGGTACCTACTCTGAATATATGTCATTTCATATTGTCTTATGGACTAAACTTTGTGATGTATGTGAAAGTGCCCTGAAGGTGTTAAATAAATGAAGCATATGCTTATTTGTGATTTTGTAACCACAAAAGCTGGCCCAAACTGTGGATGCACAAATACCCTAGTGAGAAATAATTAACCTTACTCATATCTCTTCTTCCTGAGAGCCATAAACACTCACATGCTCTTCAGTGGAGGTGACATGTAGTGTTTAGGAAAGATTATTGGGGAGACAGATGAGAGGTAGGTAGATTTGACAGCAGAAGGTTACAAAAGTCGAGACAGGAGAGAATGAGGGCCTGCATTGGAGTTTTAGCAGTAGAATGAAAGAGGAAAGTGTGTACCTTTGCAATGTAATGAAGGAAAAAGCAACAGGTATTAGCTACATTGTGAATGTGAGAGAAGAATGTGAGGGATGAGTCCAATGTGACACCTATGCTGTGTGCTTGTGATACTGAGTGTATGATTGGGCTGCCAAGGGGGCAATAGGGCCAGGCTTGGGTGGAAGCTTGTGGAACTCCATCTTTTACATGTTAAGTTTGAGTTGGCGATGGGCCTTAAAAGATGATATAGCAGAGCGACATACAGAGGCTTTGGTCTGTACTGCAGGAGTACAGCGGGAGGTTACTACCGCTAAGGTAATGAAAGGCTAACCCCTCCCACAACCTTTCCAGTAGGCCTAACTACCCACCATGGGGAAACTACCCACCATGGGGAAACTACCCCCTTCACCCACTCCCTCTACCCCCAATAAACCAGATACTCTGGCTTAACCCCTTCATTTTCTTGGCAGCTAGCCGATAAGGTAATGAAGCTGCCTGTTTAAAATGTAGATAACACAGTGTAGCAGGGGGTCACGGGAGCTGAACCGCATTGATTTCAGCCTTGAGGACCCTCTGCTTCTTGAATTACAGGCCCTGTAATGGGGTGCCGGTATCTCACTGCATTTTAAATGTCCCGTCACGTGGGCCATGATTCAGCATTTATCGGACTACCTCCCTATCTCACCCCCTCATTTTACCCGCTGGCAAGACTTACTGTACCGGGGTCGTGGTGTGGCTTCTCCAGGCATTCTTCTGCTTCTCCCCCTGCAACAACTTCCATGAACATTGCTGCACAGCCTCAAATGACGCTACGTTGTCATGGCAATGGAATGCTACGTGACGTTGTGACGTTAAACAGCATCACATTTCCATGACAACTTGAGGCCATGTGATATCATGATGTCATGTAGTGTCCTTTTGTCATGTTAAAACAGCGTCGTTTGATGCTGCGCAGCCATGTTCAAGAGAGTTGAAGGGGGAGGAGCAGGAGAATGCCGGGAGACGCCGCAACACGCCACCACACCATGCAGCTGGTAAGTCACACCAGCAGGTAAAATGCACTCGCCCCAGGCTAGTGGGTGAGTGCATTTGTCAAGATATATATATATATATATATATATATATATAGTTGTGTGAATTAAGAAAGTACACCCTTGTTGAATTCTATGGTTTTACATATCAGGACATAATAACAATCATCTGTTCCTTAGCAGGTCTTAAAATTAGGTAAATACAACCTCAGATGAACAACAACACATGACATATTACACCGTGTCATGATTTATTTAACAAAAATAAAGCCAAAATGGAGAAGCCATGTGTGAAAAACTAAGCATGCTTGCCTGGACAAGCAGGAAATAAGGCACAGTCTGCACTAACTAGCAGGGGGAGGAGGGGCAGCCCAACTCACTAATGAGTAAAGAAAGGGGAGATGCCCAGGCAACTGACACAGAAGCCAAAGGAAATAGTTACATTTGTAACATTATAACACTGAGGAGTGATAGCATCCCCAGAACAGGAAAAACAAACAGACGGGTTCCAGGACATTAGGAGTATCTTTACCAATGGTCCTGGTGGGAAGGAGGCAAATCCAAATGCAGAAACATCAACTACCATGCAGATCCAGTGCTAAGGGTACCATGTCCAGAACTTCCCTAGGATATTGATTATAGCTACCAGGGAAGAATACCTAATGCAACTGTATTATTTGACACTCATTGTCTAAAGAGAATATGTCCTTTTATATGTGGACCATTATCATGGCAAACAATAAATCTCTTGATTGTACCAATAATGGGTCTGGCACCCTTCATTGCCACCTTCTAGCATACACCAGCCAGCCCAAATGCCAGCACCATGAGAATAGTATAGACTTTTCCTATGAAAATACTGCAAAATAAAGTATACGCTTTTAGTAGCCAAGTTCTGCAACATAAAGTATAGACTTCTCCTAGCCCAACTTCTGCAACATAAGATATAGGCTGTTCCTAGGCCAAGTTCTGCAACATAAAATATAGGCTTTTCCTAGGCCAAGTTCTGCAAAATAAAGTATAGGCTTTTCCTAGCCCAAGTTCTGGAACATAAAGTATAGGCTTTTCCTAGGCCGAGTTCTTCAACATAAAGTATAGGCTTTTCCTAGGCCAAGTTCTGCAACATAAAGTATAGGCTTTTCCTAGGCCATGTTCTGCAAAATAAAGTATAGGCTTTTCCTAGCCCAACTTCTGGAACATAAGATATAGGCTTTTCCTAGGCCAAGTTCTGCAACATAAAATATAGGCTTTTCCTAGGCCGAGTTCTGCAAAATAAAGTATAGGCTTTTCCTAACCCAACTTCTGGAACATAAGATATAGGCTTTTCCTAGGCCGAGTTCTGCAACATAAAGTATAGACTTTTCCTAGGCCGAGTTCTGCAACATAAAGTATAGACTTTTCCTAGGCCGAGTTCTGCAACATAAAGTATAGGCTTTTCCTAGGCCGAGTTCTGCAACATAAAGTATAGGCTTTTCCTAGGCCGAGTTCTGCAACATAAAGTATAGGCTTTTCCTAGGCCGAGTTCTGCAACATAAAGTATAGGCTTTTCCTAGGCCATGTTCTGCAACATAAAGTATAGGCTTTTCCTAGGCCGAGTTCTGCAACATAAAGTATAGGCTTTTCCTAGGCCGAGTTCTGCAACATAAAGTATAGGCTTTTCCTAGGCCGAGTTCTGCAACATAAAGTATAGGCTTTTCCTAGGCCGCCTTCTGCAACATAAAGTATAGACTTTTCCTAGGCCGAGTTCTGCAACATAAAGTATAGGCTTTTCCTAGGCCGCCTTCTGCAACATAAAGTATAGGCTTTTCCTAGGCCGAGTTCTGCAACATAAAGTATAGGCTTTTCCTAGGCCGAGTTCTGCAACATAAAGTATAGACTTTTCCTAGGCCGAGTTCTGCAACATAAAGTATAGGCTTTTCCTAGGCCATGTTCTGCAAAATAAAGTATAGACTTTTCCTAGGCCGCCTTCTGCAACATAAAGTATAGGCTTTTCCTAGCCAAGTTCTGCAACATAAAGTATAGACTTTTCCTAGGCCAAGTTCTGCAACATAAAGTATAGGCTTTTCCTAGGCCGAGTTCTGCAACATAAAGTATAGACTTTTCCTAGGCCGAGTTCTGCAACATAAAGTATAGGCTTTTCCTAGGCCATGTTCTGCAAAATAAAGTATAGACTTTTCCTAGGCCGCCTTCTGCAACATAAAGTATAGGCTTTTCCTAGCCCAAGTTCTGCAAAATAAAGTATAGACTTTTCCTAGGCCGCCTTCTGCAACATAAAGTATAGACTTTTCCTAGGCCGAGTTCTGCAACATAAAGTATAGGCTTTTCCTAGGCCGAGTTCTGCAACATAAAGTATAGACTTTTCCTAGGCCGAGTTCTGCAACATAAAGTATAGGCTTTTCCTAGGCCGAGTTCTGCAACATAAAGTATAGACTTTTCCTAGGCCGAGTTCTGCAACATAAAGTATAGGCTTTTCCTAGCCCAAGTTCTGCAACATAAAGTGTAGGCTTTTCCTAGCCCAACTTCTGCAATGTAAAGTACTGTATAGGCTTTTCCTAGCCCAAGTGTTTTCTTCTCCGTCTATATAGATGATTTGTGTCCCTTGGCATCAAGCACCTGGAAACAAAATCATGGTGTCACTCGGGGGTCAATTACATGGACATGTGGTCTATGCACAGACCCGGGAGAGACAGAAAAACAGTTACCTTTTCTACCTTTGAAATCCCTTTCTAGACTTAGCTGGGCTCGTTAGTAGTCCTGCCTTTCTCCAGTCAGGGATTAACCTCTGCCTGGCCAACACCCAACAGCTCTTGCTGTTTAAAACAGGCTTTACCCTGTTACACGTCCATAAATACTGTACACACAAACAGTACATGTAAACACATACATACAGCAAAGATTAATAATAAAACAACATTTTCTGCTGTTTGTCAGGAAAGGCCAAATCCATTTGAGTCCATTAATTTTGGACTCAAGCAAACTTCACTTCCCAAGTTCTTTTTCCTTGTGTAGTTGGGAAGTTCCTTTGAGGATGAGTAAGGAGCAGTCTGAGCAGGAGGGACTGGGGTGTGAAAGTGATGTCTTATCTTCATTCTGTACCTGTGCATATTCATCCCAAGTGGTTGGCAATTTTCAGCACAAAATCTTTATTGAAATGAAACCTCTTCAGACTATAGTATTACCCCTACAGTATCAAAATATGCGTTTCCAGTTGATGCTATTTTTTCTTTTCCGTTTGCCTCAGTTAAATCTTACAGTCATATTTGGATCAGTTTAATTTGCATCAGGTGGCATCGACTTATTAGCCTCAAAGTTCAGAGTCAAATGTAAGGACCGTAATTAGCAATATTCTTACATCTGACTCCTGAGCACATTGACACCAAAGAAAGCCCCTTCTTTGTACGTAGCACATTTGTGTGCTCCTGACACAGTGAACTGACGATCTGATAAATCTTTTCCTGAAAGCTAACACAGTACAGTGCAGCGAGTATTTCTCAGCGTGCACACACCATGCGTTTTCATCTCCCAGGCCACTTGCTCCAGTATAAAACGGTTTCCGATGTCTCTTCCTCTGCGGCACAGCGCTTTATGAGAAGTGACTTAGTTAAATTTTACGAGCAGGAAACCAAGTTTAAAAGGCGTCTCGGGTTTCCCAGCAGTTCCCACCTTTGTAGAAAGAAAAAATCCTCCCCGTAAAAAGAAAAGGTCCCCAAACCTTTCTCCGAATGTCACCAGCTCACACTGATGATAAACAGGAGCCAGCTTCATTAGAATCTGAAATAGCAGCTGCAATTTCTCCCCAAAGGCACACAATGCACAGTAAGCAGCCAGTCCTGGGGCCATTACAACCCAATTTAAATGCATTAGGAAGAGGACAGGATTTTGCATTTGATAATCTTTCTTGCCAGATAACCTTATTTTTTTATATGGACTTTTATGAGAGTTTTTTTTCCCCCACTTTCTCAGTTAAAATGAACTCTCTTTTTATCTGTGCTTGGAAGTAACATATTCTGTTCAGTCTATAAAAATAATATAGAAAGGTGACAGAAAAATAAATTCACCGCATTCCCCTTCCCAATTCCCAGCTCAGTTGAAAAACGAATTCCTTCTTTTAGAGGTGATAGAATTCAGCATATTGAAAATATAGTGTTTATCTGGCCTGCACTGAGACTGTACGCAATGCTGGAATGTCCCTATCTGAGAAGCTCAATCCACGCAATATTATGTTGTATAAAGTCATTGGAATTATTCTACAGTATATCGGCAACCTCTGTTCACCATGGGTTAAAGTTTATGGCTGCCACTATTTGGCTTTTCAAGGTAAACAAATATATATATATATGAACAAAGAGGAAATAGTTAGCGCTGACGAAGTCTTAAGGACGAAACGCGTAGGGTGTTTTCTGAGCCAATACATTTGTATTTTATATGCTCTTGTGCACTCTGAAAAATTTGCCAATATCGGACTAATTTCCGAAGAAATCTGCATGTTATATTGGATCCAGCGGGTGCAGAGTCTCCTAAACAGATAGGAGGCAAGAGACTACCCAAGATTCTCTGCTATCCAAGAGCTCCCGCTGACGTCACAACTCTCGCGAGACTGAAACGAGGAAGTACCTGGTACACAGAGGCCACGCAGCTATCGACATCTGCGGCACACGGTGGAGCCCAAGTTTGTACCCTACCTTCCCGGTCACCGCTGGCGATTGAGTTTTACTCATACATGCTTTTATTCCTGTCACATTTGTGAGTGCGCAATTTATACCTTTCCAGATCCATATATAAATTTTTCATACTTACTACACCATGAGTGCGCCTGTTGTTTTCTTGTTTTTTTCTTTAATATATATATATATATATATATATATATATATATATATATATATATATAAATATATAAAGCAGAAAATAGCCGTGTTAGTCCAGTTGCGATAGTGCAGAATAAATGAGTTCTTCAGTATTCGGTGATACCTTTTTTATTGGACTAACAATTTATGTCATAGGACAAGCTTTCGAGAGTTCTCCTCTCTTCTTCAGGTCAACAATACTGATATACAAAGGAATCTATGGCTAAAACAGTGTGGAGAGAGGGGAAAAAAAAAAAAAAAAACAACAGATATTTACTGTAGATAAGGTAGGGTGTTAAGTGTTTGAAGCCAGGGGACAGTGTCAAAGAAAGGTGGGGAGGGGAAGGGATGCTGGGGGGGGAGAGAAAGTGTGGATAAGAGGGGAGGCAAGCAGGTTAATTACAGACAATTTTGGTAGGGTGTGAGAAAACCCATGTCCACATTATGTCCTTTGGTTTTGGTGTCAAAGAGTTTTATCATTCTGAGTTCAAATGTTTTCCGTTCTTGATGCTTTTAAACATTCCATTGAGGATTTTGATTTTTAGATCATTTATGGAATGATCTGGCTGTGAGAAGTGATGTCCCACAGGTGAGCAGTATCTTCCTTCTTCGTGATGGAGTATAGAGTGTAAATATATATATATATACAAATACTGCTGCGGCCGAGTTTATTCGAGCATTTGCCCGTTCTCGGCCGCAGCAGTAACCTGGCGCGCACCGGAGGGTGCCGGGCGCGCGCCGAAGCAGCGGAGGAGCGCCCTCCGATCGGGGCTTTCTCCCTCCTGCTGCCGGGTCCGCCGGGTCCCCCGGAACCCCCTGCCGCCGTCCCCCACATCGCGGGACACCAGGGCTCCCTCGGGGAGCCCTGGACGCGCGTGCAGGGGGCGCAGGCACCCGATGACGCGTGACCGCGCATCGGTGATGCGCGGCACGCTGAGGGAGTGCGGCTAGCACGCCGGGGCATCCCCCGGCTTGCGGTGCTAGCCGTGCTCGGATAAAACGTGTCGCCTGTGTATATATATATATATATATATATATATATATATATATATATATATAGCAACTGTAAATATTCATTCATATTCATATGAATATACAGGAATATTTACAGTTGCTTTATGCTTTACTGTGGAGGGTTTTAGTCACTTTTTTTACCCACCATAACCTTAATAACCATAACCTATATATATATATATATATATATATATATTTAAAATGTTATGCCCTTTGTGAGTTTATTATTTATTTATAAAACCTTTGTTAAAAGTACAATTCTTCCCGCTTGCTAAGTTTTCAATACTATACAATGGGGTGTCTGTTTCTCCTTTTGTAGCTTGTCCCCGCTCACTTATTTTAAACAGTGCTCCCCCTAAAAATATCCCCCAACCTGAAATTGAAATGGCTTCTAAGTCACTCCCACTTCAAAGAATGTACCAGAGAAGCGCAAGATAAGAGAGGAAACGCATTGCTTCCTTCAGGCAGCTGTTATCTAAGAACTTCCAGGTGAGGTGTTCAGTGCAATTCCCAAAATAGTTTGGTGCACTGCTTTTTAACCATTAGTATGCTGTAAGGTCAAAGACACACTCAACTTCACACCTCAACCGTAACCATGTGATCATCTGTGTATTGGTTACATTGTAACAACCACCCCTGATTGTATTGTATTGTATGTCTTTATTTATAAAGCGCCAAAAGTGTACTCAGCGCTTCACAAAGAATACAGTACAGGGAATTATAGTAATACAATAAGTGCAGCAAAATCAGACAAAGGGAAAGGAAATCCCTGCCCCGAAGAGCTTACTGATCCCATGAATGGAAGAGTGAGATCCCCTCTTCCATCCTGATCAAGTGCGAGAGGGCCCTGGTTTCAATCTTGGATGATGGGGAAAATGTGAATTACATTTGTTTTTTTTAAATCATAAAATTGTGTTATCTGGAGCATTTTCTTCTTCTTTCTAACCACTTCAATGATTACAGAGCTTAACAAACATTAAATAACAGTTAGTTATTAGTGCCAGCCTTTTTGCTCTCAGCTCGCTGCTCTCTCTGCTCTCTCTGCTCTCTTTGCTCTCTCTGCTCTCTTTTTTCTGCTCTCTGCTTTCTTCTCCCTTCTTCCTGCTCTCTTCTTTCCCCCCTCTACTCTCGCTTTCTGCTCTCTTCTTTCTGCTCTCTTCTTTCTGCTCTCTTCTTTCTGCTCTCTTCCCTCTGCTCCCTTCTTTCTGCTCTCTTCCCTCTGCTCTCTTCTTTTGCTCTCTGTTCTCACTCTCTGCTCTCTTCTTTCTGCTCTCTTCTATCTGCTCTCTTCTCTCTGCTCTCTTCTTTCTGCTCTCTTCCCTCTGCTCTCTGCTCTCTTCTTTCTGCTCTCTTCTTTCTGCTCCCTTCTTTCTGCTCTCTTTCCTCTGCTCTCTTCTTTTGCTCTCTGCTCTCTTCTCTCTTCTTTTGCTCTCTGCTCTCTTCTTTTGCTCTCTGCTCTCTTCTCTCGCTTTCTGCTCTCTTCTATCTGCTCTCTGCTCTCTTCTCTCTGCTCTCTTCTTTCTGCTCTCTTCTCTCTGCTCTCTTTTTTTTGCTCTCTTCTTTTGCTCTCTTCTCTCTGCTCACTGCTCTCTTCTTTTGCTCTCTGCTCTCTTCTTTTGCTCTCTCCTCTCTTCTCTCTGCTCTCTTCTCTCGCTTTCTGCTCTCTTCTATCTGCTCCCTGCTCTCTTCTCTCTGCTCTCTTCTCTCTTCTCTCTGCTCTTTTCTTTTGCGCTCTGCTCTCTGCTCACTGCTCTCTTCCCTTAGCTCTCTGCTTTCGCTCTCTGCTCTCTTCTTTCTGCTCTCTTCTTTCCTGCTCTCTGCTCTCTTCTTTCCTGCTCTCTGCTCTCTTCTTTTGCTCTCTGCTCTCGCTCTCTACTCTCTTCTTTCTGCTCTCTTCTTTCTGCTCTCTTCTCTCTGCTCTCTTTTTTCTGCTCTCTTCCCTCTGCTCTCTTCTTTTGCTCTCTGCTCTCTTCTCTCTGCTCACTGCTCTCTTCTTTTGCTCTCTGCTCTTTTCTGTCTGCTCTCTTCTCTCTGCTCTCTGCTCTCTTCTCTCTGCTCTCTTCTTTTGCTCTCTGCACTCTGCTCACTGCTCTCTTCCCTTAGCTCTCTGCTCTCGCTCTCTGCTCTCTTCTTTCTGCTCTCTTCTTTCCTGCTCTGCTCTCTTCTTTCCTGCTCTATGCTCTCTTCTTTTGCTCTCTGCTCCCTCTCTCTCTATGCTTTATTTATTATATCTCTCTTTCTCTCTTGCCCTCTGCATTTTTTTACATTCTTTTGGATGTTCCCTTCACTATACCCTCTTTGTGGCTTTAAAGCAGCAAAACACGTGGAATCTTATATGTGTTCTTTTATATGAATCAGTTCTGTAGTATTAGATAATGGTGACTGTTTCTTTTTTAAATTGTATTCAACTCTTAATGCTATTTGTAATGAGTTTTAAGGCATCCTTTGATTTCTATAGCAGGTTTATACCCACCTCCCATGCAGTGCAAAATCTTTGCAACACTTTCTGTTTGGGATAATTTGTTGCAAATGTTCCCAGCTGTTTGTGCTGCAAACTGTAACAATAGATGTTACTGTAGTGATATAAGGATACATTGTAGCTGCTTAGTTACACTGATTGAAGCAGGCATTATGTTATTCACACACTCAGGATTTTGACAGATTTAGAACAGGTGCACCAAACGATTACCAGCATAGGTAAGAGTGTAGAATTATACATTGTAACATGCTTTACATATACAAATAATGAAAACAAGTTGGAAGTAGTATTGCTGCTTTAAACATGGAAGGAACATGTTCTCACTGTGTTTTTCTACCCAAGCCAAATCAAACACTATGTTTTGGTTCGTATTCAACTTAGGGAGGATAGGCTGTCTATGAGGGTTTGCCGAACTAGCCCATCTCTAATTATCTGCAATGGTCATGTGCAAACACGCGAGGTTGCTTGTATGTGACACCAGCATGCCAGCCATTGACATCAAGGCTTGCCCCAAAGTTACATGTTCTCAGATTTGTTTGTTGCAGGGATCAAAGTTTCCACTTGTTCAAAGCCACAATATGATCACCACAAAGTTGTTGTTTCCTCTGCAAAATGCAATTGTACAGACATGCAACAATGCTCATTAAATTGTCATGGCATATTGGGCCATATTTACAAGGTAGTCTTCTGCCGTAAGCCACTTTCCGTCTCTTGGAAGATGTCTCACAAGTGTATTCAAGTCAATCCTTTAAGGTATCTCTCATAACCGACAGATAGAATGTGACCCGTTGTGTTTCAACGGTACCACAATGTGGTTTAAGAGAATGGCCGGGTTAACTGAGCACGGAAGATCTGCAGCGTTCTCTGAAAGTTCCCACCAGTTCATCTTTTCTTCTTTTTTTTATGCCTTTGTATAACGAGTGCTTTTTAATTCTTTGATGCTAAGACTGGGAGTACTTCAACGCAGAGGGCTAATAAAAAATGCATTAGCACAAACATGGCAAGTGTCCCAGTCACGGGGGTTAACATGCTAACCTCATATTCCATCGACAAATCAGAAGCAAACTGGGAAAATGACTAAAGGAGGGTCCACGTAGCAAAGAAACACAATGGAATTTAATGGAATAGAATTAATTTAACCCCCAAAATAGTTTTTTTCTTGTTTTATTCGTGTTGAGACTGTTTTGTTAAAGCAGCCAACTTTTGTATCTAAAATCAAGTGAGTCAATTGTTAAAGAAGCCTTATCAAACGTAGCATACGTACCCTGTAGAAGTGACAAGCAAATCAGTGGCACTATAAAATGCTTTGCAGCCCATCAGTGACCAGGGTTTGTGTCAACTAATCATCGTTGTTCTTCAATGTTGATGCGTTTCTTGGGGGGTTTCTATTTCAAAGTCTCCTGATTTCTAGTTGGAGCACAAAAGAGGATCACATTTTTCAAGAAAGGAAATCCCAATCTACAGGAACGGTATACATTTGGTACCATTGTATGACAGCAGGGAGATATTGATAAATAGACTAATTTTGTTACCTGTGGTCCCCAAAATGTTATGAGCAGAGGCACCACTGATAGATTTTTAAAATCTCGGGGCACTCCTTTTCTTTAGACCTCACTCATGTACTCATCACTAACACACATACTTACCTTACTTTCCACAAGAACACAGACACCCTCTTCTTACACACTCCTCATTCACCCTCATACTGTACATCATACACATATGAACGCTGAGCAGCCAGCAGAGTGTCCCCCCTCAAGGCCTTTGCAGCCCTGGCAAAGGGTCATGGCACAGAAGGGTTCCCCGGCACCCTGGCTGAGAAACACTGTTCTATAGGTTTGCACCATACAGCGTATCAACTAAGATGGTCCTATAGGATAAAGTGGGATTTTTCCTTTAATAAATATGCTTTTTGCTTCGGTTTTGCAGGCTGCAGTGAAAAAAGGGCCAATTTTGCCTTCTTCGCAAACTTGGTTGAAAGATCTGCACATTTAAATCAGTGAGATAATACAGAAATTGGAACATCCCCAAATAAAAGGTACTGTATGTCCTCCCTTATTGATTAACATAACCACTCATACAAGTCCAGTGCATTCTAAAAGTCTCAGTATTACCTTTATTTAAACAGTTACATAAAGGTGGAACTGACTTTTCAATGTGATCCATGGTCTTTATCAAGACGACAATACCGTATAAAATACTGAGGTGCTGTTGGCCTTCTGTAAAGGGATCTAGAGTATTGGGATGGCCAACATAACCCTACTGTAGGAACACATACTCTACAGATGTAGCCCAAGACCATGTTCCTAGAGGCATGACTTAATGCCTGTGCAACAGCTTTTTCCTTCCTATAGCACGACTCCTAGAATACACAGACATGCAGACACACACAGACACAGATACACCGACACACAGAAACACACAGATACACTGACACACAGAAACACACAGATACACAGACACACACAGCCACAGACACACACAGACACAGATACACCGACACACAGAAACACACAGATACACAGACACACAGAAACACACATATACACAGACACACACAGACACAGATACACCGACACAAAGATACAGATACACAGACACACAGACACACACAGATACACAGACACACAGAAACACACAGATACACAGACACACACAGACACAGATACACAGAGACAGAGATACACAGATACACCGACACAAAGAGCTCTGTTATATATTCTTATAAGCACTACCATGCACATAAAGTGAGACTTTATTGTATTTTTGGAGCGACTCAACCGACTCAAAATTAGTGTGCGAATTTCGCAAACCAGGTGAAATCTGCCTTTAGTGTGTGTGTGTGTGTGTGTGTGTGTGTGTGTGTGTGTGTGTGTGTGTGTGTGTGTGTGTGTGTGTGTGTGTGTGTGTGTGTGTGTGTGTGTGAAAATAATGTCAAGAAAATTTGCAAACTTTTCAACAACAATTTTTTGGAGAAAAGATTAAAAGTCGCAATGCAGGTCACAAACCCCTAAATTCAGGTCATATGGTCCTTTGTCTATATTGATTGTCTTTGCCAAATTCTGATAGAAAGTGGAGAGATTCTGATGAAATTAGCAACATTTGGAGCAATTTGAAAGTTTGCGAAAATTAGACACAGATGTAGCCATCTTTATTGTTCCCATGGTTTTGTCAAACTCATTCAATCACGCCTTTGAGCACATCAACATTTGTTTCAATGGTGCCACGTGAAATCTTGTATTAAATGACTTGCTAGATTTGACGCACAGCTGGACGCTAACCAGTACAATAACGTTGGCAACTTGAGTATATTTAATACAGATGCGTTTATGCAATAGAACAGTACACAACCTCAGCACTAATCCAGATGGCGTCAAAGTGAATGAATACAAAGTGAAAACGTATGAGTTACAGTGAAAAACACCTTAAGTGACAGACGTCCTGCAGCCGGGAGGACCCTCGGATTGTCCAAATCCTTCTTGATATTGCGATAACAAAAAAGTCCTCCTTGGCGCTGGTCCCCAAGATGGATGTGTAGAATGAAAATATGTAAAACAACCCGAAAACAATCAATCTATCAACTGATACAATACATCATCACTCTGAGCAATGATTGATGAATTCGTGATTAAAGACTTAGGGGCTCATTCACTAAACTTTGATAAGTGGTTTATAGTACTATAAATGCCCTTATAGCGTGATATTGCCTGTTTTGCTATTCACTAAGCTTCGATAACAGGGCAATATCGCGTTATAACGGCTTTTTATAGTACTATAACACTCTGGCAAAAAAAGCCGTATGATAAGTACAAAAATGCACAAAATAGATTTTTTGGGCCAGAAACTGCTATTCACTAAGCGGTGATAAGCATATCGTACCATAAAAACTTGCAATATTTTGGCGGCAGCTAAAGGCCGGTGCTAAACATACAGTATAGCAAGATGAAAAAAAGCATTTTCTTTAAGGTGTACTGTACAGGATTGATACCGGAGGCTGGCGGGGATCCCCTGGGGACACCAGTCCCCCCTCCTCCCCCTTCTCCCCTGCCCCCCCGTCAGTCTCTGGTATCAATCCTGTGCAATAAAATAAAGTAATTAAAGGGTTAAACAGCAGGCACGGCATAATTGTTGATAGAGGGGGTGGGTGAATCGTGTAGTTGCCCCAGGATGGGTGTTTAGGTCTTGCTTGAGGGTGGCAGTAGAAGTTAACCCCTTCATTACCTTAGCAGTTATAACCGCTACCGCCTTCACCCACCCCCTGTACCAACAACAGGTATGGTTAAAAGTGCTATTATCCAAAGATGGCTAATAGCGCTTTTCCCCACATTTTTTGTACAGTGCAATACATAATTACAACCCTCCCCTCGCCCACTCCCCAACTCCAACACATACAGTAATGGGCAAAATTATTATTATCCAGCTATGGATAATAGCACGTTTTCCAATTAAACATATACGTATAACCAGCCAGCATAAAGTAAATAAAAGTTCTACTTACCCCTGCCAGGATGAAGGCCATCCTCATCTTCCTCCCACTCCTCCCCGTGCAGGAACATTACAATAAAATAAAAAAAACTAATGGCCACTAACACCTTAATCACCATAGCGGTTAGTAACCGCTATAGTGATTAAGGGGTTCACCCCCTCCCCCTATTTTTATTTAAATGTTTTGGATTTGTGGTTGTTTTTATGTTTTTATTTAATTGTTTTGGATTTGTGATTGGTTTTATTTAATTGTTTTAGATTTTTGTTGATTGTTTTTTTATGTTGCCCATTGACTGCCATAGTGGCAAAGCATACCCACATTATATGGGCATGATTTAACACTGTACCAATCAATGGGTAAAGGGGGTGAGCGTGGGGGTAGTAATCCCGGGAGGGTGGTACCCATATGCCTCAGCTTTACAATGGGGTGGTACCCATATGGCTCAGCTTTACAATGGGCAAATGCACTATTATCCATATCGGGATAATATTAATTTTGGCCATTACTGTAATGTATTTGTTGCGGGATGGGGGGGGGGGGGTGTTGGGGATAGAGGAGGTGAGAAGTAGGGTTGTTGTATGTATTTTTATTTATTGTGGGTAGAGCGATTGGGTGAAGGGAGTAGAGCCTCGAGGATTTATGTTTTGGCCTACCGGGTGGTAGTAGGAGGGCTTAACACCTTCATTACTTTAGCGGTATTAACTGCTAAGGTAATGAAGGGATTAACTCCTCCGGCAACCCCCACACAAGGCCGAAACACCACCAAGGGCCAAATACCACATTCACCCACCCCGCTACCCACAATAAACTGTGCACTGGTGGTTAACCCATTCATTGAAGCTGTTTTAATAAAAAATGCAATACTCGTGTAGATGAGCAGGGGGTCTCCGGAGCAGAACCGCATTGATTTGAGGTCCGGGGACCCCGTGCTTCCCGAGATACAGGCCCCGTTATGGGTTGCCGGTATCTCTTATGCATTTAAATGTCTCGCGTCACGTTACTGTGGGAATAAAATGCATAGGAGATACCGGCACCCCATAACGGGGCCTGTATCTCGGGAAGCAGTGGGTCCCCGGACCTCAAATTAACGCAGTTCTGCTCCGAAGACTCCCTGCTCATCTACACTAGTAATAAAATTTATATTTAAACACATCGATCTCTGGCGAGATTTGCGCAGGGGGAGTCGGCTCTTTCTGCGGCTAAAACAAATCGCCGGATTTGGCCTTTTGAGAGAGGCGATCATCACGCCGTCGGCTACTCGCCCGTTTTGGGAATTTTGCTATCACAGGTAATCGAGGCTTTCCGTATACATCACCGTGATAGCAGCGCTCAAAAAACAGACAGCGAAAACGGCCCAGCGATTTGCTAAATTAAGGCTTATAGAATAGGCCCCTTTATAGAGCGATAACCCAAAAAAACAAGTCTTGCGATCTTGCATTTTTTTTACTGAACTTTAAAAAAATAGTTTTTTTTCTTAGTGAATACCATAGTGACGCACATGTTTTAGTGTGCAGTAATACAGACAAAATTATCAATAGTGGCGCTCTAGAATAACCAAATAACATACAACCTGCCTAAAGCCCCATCTTACTAAGTGTAATATACAGTGTAGTAAAGTAATATAAAACGTAATACCAATACAAACAAATATGGATGCCGCTATAACCCAGTGGAGGATCCTTCTCACGATCCCATGTAGATTGAAGAGGTGTAGGTCATCGGGAAGCGCAAACCATGCAAAACAGAAGAAATAATCTGATGGTGCAGTATATGTGATAAATCGTGAGTTCATATATTTATAAAGGTCTGTGTGCAGAATACTCACAAACATATAGTGAGTGATGTTCACAAAAAGGTATCTTTAAATCTCAGCCCACCAAGGATGGTAATCACAAGGAGCTTCTGGAGACCTTAATCATAAAAGAAACTGACATAGTGCAGACTGGAAGGACAATTTATAAAAAGCAAGTGGTAAGGGATACACTCACATGGTAATAGAATTAAAAAAGCATGTAGATCCTGCGATCTGGATCTCGGCAAGTGAAGCGTGTGTTCTCTGCCTCCCCTGTGTCTCGGCGTGCAGTAAAACAATGCAAAGTCGCTCAGCAATGCTGTGATTTTATCAGTTTAGTGAATAGGCCCTTTGATCCTTAAAACCCATCCAAGGGAATGTATAGGGATAGTGTAAAAATAGTAAACACAATGGTGTAGGTGGATACCAAAAATACATACACTGGTCTACAGAATATGCATAGATGCTGATGGACCATAAAATACTTTACTCCGTTGGGCAAATTACAGTATAACAAAAAAAGGGAAGCGCTCTAACTACTGTATAGGCAGTCCAAACTTGTATATGTGATGTGGTGCAGCTTGAAGAGTAGAAATGTTCCCAATTCACAGCAATATTAGATTTTCAATATGATCAGCGCACCTCGTTGATGTGACGCTTGTGCTCTCCACACAAGCACAGGGAAAGTGAAGGGACCGTTAGCGAGGTGGGGAGGCCACAGGGGAGACGAAGGGAGTAAGTTGCCGCGCAGCTGGGGATCGGCGCACGTAGTCACGTGACCGCATCGCGCGCAGGATAATACGCAACGCGTCCAGAGGTGCGGTGCCAGGCTCAGACGCGGGGGTTGTGGGAAGCCACAAGTGAGAAGCAGGGGAGGTAGAATCCAAAGCACATGATCACTATAGTGGAGTGCATCCTGGAGGACGTCCAGCCTCCTTAAGGACAGTGTACCAGTAGGTCACAATAGTGGAGTGCATCCTGGAGGACGTCCAGCCTCCTTAAAGGCATAGTGCCAATAACTCAAGAGTGCAGCAAAACTTAATATAACATAAGGGTTCTTAGTCTAATCCATTGGCCAAGGAATTATAAACCTGCTACCACGTCAAGGTGAACCCTACTAAGCAGGTACCTACACTACCCGACGGTAAACTAACCTTAGTAGTATATGAGTGACTGTCCCAGTCTTCCGGAATCCAAAGGAGATGAGTAAGGTCCCAAGGAGGTCCAGGCAGGAACAGCATGCGATGATGGTAGTACTTGCAGGAACCCAGATAGGTAGCCACTGAGTGCTATTTAAAGGAAGCAGCAGCTGTAAGCAATGAGAAAGTCAGAGAGAGGCTTACTTCCTGTCAGGAAGCAAGATAGCGTAGTTTGCTTCAGAATCCTTAAAGACACAGGATCTTGACTCGCCGCTAGAGGGCGGCAATCAGAAGGAAACAGGTAAGGAAGGAACACGCCGCAGGGTGCGTGTTCCGCGCATCGTTACAATACCCCCCTCTTAAGGATCGAAATCCGAGCAGTCCAACTGACAAAGGGGCAGCGATGCATAGGAAGATGGACTCCCAGCTAGAGGGCAGCGCCCGCCACACAGAGAATAAACAGGGAAACTTGACTCGCAGCTAGAAGGCGGCGCACGCCGTCACGTGTACGCGCCACGCGTGAGAGAATGCGTGATGCAACCGGGGGTGACCAGGCTCCGAGGTACGACTAGGGAACCGCGGGTGCGTGCATGCTCTATAAGGAGAGCGGAAACTGAGATGCGGCAAGTAAGGAGGGGGCACGCCGCAGAGGGCGTGTTCCCCAATTCCTTACAGTATTCCCCCCTTCAGGATCGGACTCCGAATGATCCTTACTAGACTAGGGGGGACTATAGGATCTCCCAACGTTACAGGGGTACAGGAAAGAAGGCGGGGCCACCTCTGTGGGTCCGTTTGTTGGCTCAACATAATGTGACGCTTGTGCTCTCCACACAAGCGCAGGGAAAGGGAAGGGACTGTTAGTGAGGTGGGGAGGCCGCAGGGGAGACGAAGGGAGTAAGTTGTCATGCAGCTGGGGATCGGTGCACGTAGTCACGTGACCGCGCAGCACGCAGGATAATGCGCGACGCGTCCGGAGGTGTGGTTCCAGGCTCAGAGGCGAGACTGATCATGCTGCATGTGCACGCATGCTCTGACAGCAGAGCAGGAGTGCGCGTGTTTCTCAGGCACCAACGCGGGGGTTGTGGGAAGCCACAAGAGAGAAGCAGGGGAGGTAGAATCCAAAGCACAAGGTCACTATAGTGGAGTGCATCCTGGAGGACATCCAGCCTACTTAAGGACAGAGTACCAGTAGGTCACAATAGTGGAGTGCATCCTGGAGGACGTCCAGCCTCCTTAAAGGCATAGTGCCAATAACTGAAGAGTGCAGCAAAACTAAATATAACATAAGTTTCTTAGTCTAATCCATTGGCCAAGGAATTATAAGCCTGCTACCACGTCAAGGTGAACCCTACTAAGCAGGTACCTACACTACCCGACGGTAAACTAACCTTAGTAGTATATGAGTGACTATCCCAGTCTTCCAGAATCCAAAGGAGATGAGTAAGGTCCCAAGGAGGTCCAGGCAGGAACAGCATGCGATGATGGTAGTACTTGCAGGAACCCAGATAGGTACACTGAGTGCTATTTAAAGGAAGCAGCAGCTGTAAGCAATGAGAAAGTCAGAGAGAGGCTTACTTCCTGTCAGGAAGCAAGATGGCGTTGTTTGTTTCAGAATCCTTAAAGACAGAGGATCTTGACTCGCAGCTAGAGGGCGGCGATCAGAAGGAAACAGGTAAGGAAGGAACACACCGCAGGGGGCGTGTTCTGCGCATTGTTACAGTTGAAAGGGAGGACAAGAGAAGAGACAGAAAAGCACAATAGTGAAGCAAGTGGTGAGATATGCACTTACATTTCAGTGCCTGTACTCAGGCATATAAAGGTTTTGTTATACTTACTTATCCCTGACGAAGAAGGAATACCTTTGAAATGCGTAGGGTTGCCGGGAGGACCGGTTTCGTTGGAGCACCAGGAAACCGGAAGTGACGTAGAATGCCGGCTGGATCGGCGGTAGATGTCGCTGAGACCGGAGAAGGCTGCAGAATACCTCGAACTGGTCTGTCCTTATGTTTTTACACTGTTGGTGTGAATATAATCTTGATATTACACATAAAAGTTGAACTTTTAAAAAGAAGGCTTCTGAATCTTTCCCCAAACATCTCGGAGGTGAAGATGCTAAAGAAACCTTTATATGCCTGAGTACGGGCACTGAAATGTAGGTGCATATCTCACCACTAATCTATGCACATTACATGCTGTGAAATGCTTCACTATTGTGCTTTTCTTTCTCTTCTCTTGTCCTCCCTTTCAACGAGGTCCGTTGGGCAAATGTGGAAATGCTCATAGTTTGAGGATAAATGGCACCATGTGAAAAAGAAGAACGATTTCACCTATTGTAGTATAATATCATCTAAAGGATTTAATAAAACATAAAAAGAGAAGAGACTTGTGGAATCTCACTTACAGATTTGACCATTAAAATGTGTGTTGTCAGTAACAGTAATGGTGAATGGTGGCTGTCACATCTGGGTAAGGAGTACTCGTTGTCCTGGAGCTTTTTGGGCGTCGCATCCGCATGTAGCACTGAGCCGAGAGCGTCAGACAGCCGGTTACTTCCGGGTTCGCGTCTAGGCTCCACCCCGCGTCTCCGCGTGATGATGTATCCCGTTGCTGTGCCGATGCCGTCCAATGTCTCTGCACAGCAGAGTCCTCTCCCCTCCGTATTCCCTCAGACTTCAAACCAATCACCTCTGAAACTTGCGCTCCTTGCACTGAATCACCCTACGCAGTTCACAAATGGCTATTAGCTTCCTCAGGAGCATAATGTCCATAGGTGAGAGGGTGTGCACTTATATTTTACAAGTTTATGTTTTACAAGTTTATGTTTTACAAGTTTCTGTTGTACAAGTTTATGTTTTACAAGTTTATGTTTTACAAGTTTATGTTTTACAAGTTTCTGTTGTACAAGTTTATGTTTTACAAGTTTATGTTTTACAAGTTTATGTTTTACAAGTTTATGTTTTACAAGTTTCTGTTTTACAAGTTTCTGTTTTCCAAGTTTATGTTTTACAAGTTTATGTTTTACAAGTTTATGTTTTACAAGTTTATGTTTGACATATTTTCATTCTACGCATCCATCTTGAGGATCAGCACCAAGGAGGATTTTGTGTTGTCACAGATGAGTTTATACATGGTTTGTGACTACGTTATCTATTATGGATGAATGTGCTGAACATGATTACACATTTTACTAATGAGTTGTGTTTTAGAGATCATGCCTGCTGTTTAAATAAGTCAGTTAATATAGCACTATATAAGGGTGTACATGTCTGTCTATCACTGTTCTGGAGAGGGAGCTGCCCCCTGGCTCTCTCTGTGGTAGATGCCAGCTTCTCAGACTCCTGTGTGGAGCGTGTCGATGTTGTACATTGCACTCCTGTTTAAAGGGGAATTTCATACTGCTGGCTGCAACAACTACAGACAAGGGGTCTTTAACTTCCAGACTCCTGTGTATATTCACCCTGCTGCCATGGACTTGTATATAAGGCCGTGATTATAGTGCAGGCATGCGCCGTGAACACAAATGTGTGTTCCTCAATGAGGCCACCCATAGTGCTCGCGAGCGGCAGCGCGCGCAAATACAGAAAATACAAACCAATTTGTTTTTTTTCGTGCGGCGGTCGCGTCACATGTGGTTCAGCATGTGGTTCAGCCCCAATGAGGGCGAACCAGCCGCGTGACGCATCCACCACGCCTCCCGATCACCTCACAATAGCCTCCAGCCTAGTGCATGTTTCGTGCGCGTGACGTCACGCGTGCACGCCGCAAGAATAATAGCGGCCTAAAATGGGAGTCCTGTGACTGCGCTCATAGCCCAGGGAAGTTACAGACCCCACAACCAGGGAGCGGAGGGTTTATTTATATGTTTACTTGTTTGTTTGTTTGTTTTTACCTGCCTTCCATGCATCCTTGACCCAGCCACAAGGACATTGCTTTACAGCCTTAAATTATAAGCTCTTTAGAGCGAGGATTTATTATACCGCATGCTGTCCTACCATCAATGCGGAGCTTTCATGTCAATCCCACAAAAATTACATTGCCTGTAATCTACATATATCAGATGCAATTTAAATTACCGGTGTCTGACAGCTCCTCACTCTGCACAAGCTTACAAACAGCCCAGCACACGTCTACGTGTCCATTTTAGGTAAGAAATGATCAAAATAAGAAGTGAAGGTTTGGAAACCATATTAGTGTAGGGACTCTGAAAATGTCTCATGGGCAATGGCCCTGTAACTATCCAGCTGGTACACGAGGGAAGTCTCAAAAGCCAATCTATCGAGATAACAAACGTTACACCGATGCAAACTAACAACCCAGTGCTGTCCCAACGAAAAGAATTGCCATACATTTATATTTTATTTATTAATTAAGCATCTTGTATACATACAGGACTGTGCAGAATTAGCATCCAAATATTAAATATGTAACCATGCCTGGTTCTGGCTACCAGTCTTCCCTCCCTGACATGCAAGTCCTGGTAAGTGCAGGCAGTGTAAGGCCCACTCTTGGCTTTTCCCCACACAAGCAGCTCCCTTGAGTGACTGGGGTGGAGGTGGAACTGGGCCTGTGTTCTGCCCAATCCTGGGCTCAGACCTCGGACCTTCCCTCTCTGTACTAGGGAAGCTACCACCCTAAATTGAGTTAGTTGTCTCGCCCCCTGGGGTGGGACTATATCCTTAGTCCCATAAGGGGGTTGTGGAAAAGCAAAGGGCTGATGGAAAGGCCTCTGCCTTCATTGCTTAAGAGATGACCAAGGGGCCATCCAGAGGTCTGGGACCCGAGAGAAGTCTGTATCCGGTATTCATATATATACTGTATGCGGTGTTGCTGAATAAATAGTGTTCCTGTTCAACTATACTCTGGCCTGAGTCTGTAGTCTATCAGGGGGAGCATGAGATAGTTCTTCCGCAGGGACTGCCTCCAGCACTCCCAGAGTCTGTAGCAGATGGAGGCGCTGACATCCAGAGAAGGAACTATGTATTTACCTCAAAAGCCTGTCCTGGTTCCCCAACAACATCGGTGGAACCTCAGACCTCCGTGAGCCAGCAGGCAACTAGCACTGCTACACACGTGGTAGCAGGGAGATCTCCCATGGGGTGGGGGAATCACCACTACAAATACAAGAAATGATAATATAATATGAGATTATAACACTGGGATACTATGGTAAAATATACCGTTTTTAAAATCTATTTTCACAATCCTATTTCTCTTGCAAGCTTTATTAATAATCTCCTTATAATGTAACATGAAAGTTGACTGAAGAATTGATCCCGGACACTTCCCGCATATGATGTCACTTGTTTGCGTATGTATACCTCATGATATAATTTACATTGGAAGATGTTTGTGGAAGGAATTCCCATTTCCTAATGTTTTACTCGCTGAGGAATTCCCTGTTGCAGGTACTTTTTGTACTGATATGTTAGAACCAGACTTTGATGTAACAATCCTTTAAGGGTGTATTATATTGTATGGCAGGCCCAACCTTATTTACTGGATTTTAACTTTGACCTACCCACTGGGTCTGCCAGAGTTTATAAGTTAGCTAACTACTGCTTGATGACTTTTAAATCAGATTTACTTACAATTGTGACACTGGAACTCGTTTTGTCTTTTGCATGCTATGAAGCTGCAAATACATGGTTTTTAGTGCAAGTAAAAAGGTGTATACGATTTTTGATGCCCCATCTCCAGATTTTTCTGAGGACCGTGACATGAGATGATGGTAATGAGTAGTGGGATTTTTCAGATCAGCATAGGTTTGACCTCTGGCCATTCAGAAATTGAAACCCTATTATGATCCAATTTAGGATCAATCGGATTGTGTTTTAATCAGCGCCGGCACACTATGAGAAATGAATGAATGAAACAATTACTTAATGGTGCCTGAAGCAAAGCGAGATTAAGTGACTTCACAAGTAATTGGGTCTAAAACTGACCTAGGGGCAAACAAAGGTGGCACTGGGGCATAAGCAAACACATCAGTTGCTAAGGCCCCAAAAAGCTCAGGGCCCACATGCACTTTCTATAGGCAAATGTAATCCATTACAGTTTAAGAACAATAATGCATACTGTAGCTCTGAATTATATATCGGTGAATTTAGTAGTTCCTCTCCACCCTTGAGAGAGGATAGTCTATTCCAGCAAGCTGCCAGGGCTCTGGCAGGCTTTGTGGCCCTTCTGGGAGCGGTGAGGGAGACTATTCCTTTTACTCCACCAGGGAGTAATTAAAGAGCAGGGACAGCTTCTAGGGCCCTGACTAGGAGTGGTGTCCAGGGACTTCCTTCGGGTTACAACCCAATGCTGTGCGGCTGAGTGACCGGGCTGCATGATGGGCAGCCTGCCTGTGGAGGAAATAAAGTATACCTTTGCTAAAGAAGCCTTCTCGCCTGAGCCTGGAGTCATTCAGGGAGGAGTTGCACACAGAGGTTCTCCTTCAGAGATTCCTCCCTTCTACGCTGGGGATCTGTTGGAGATGGAGGCGCTGTACCACGAGTGAGTATGACTCAGCCATACCTCGAAAGCAAGCCCTGATATCATCCCCCATACCATCGCAGGAGACTCACACCATTTCCCCTAAGGTACCCCGACATGAGATTGGGGGGGGACGGACGCAGAGTTACATATATATATGTTAGCTGTACATGAACTTATTATAAAGGCAACCAATATGAGTTTGCTGCTATCCGCAAAGATGGCTCGTCATCTCAAGGCTAAAGAAAACACAAGAAGGACAAACGCACGACTCTCATTGTGTAGTATGTTAAAGATATGTTGTATTATGGTAAAGGTGAGTATTGCACGTACAAAATAGCAGCTCTTTAAAGCATATCACATGGCGTATTGATAAGGGTTTCCGCTGCGCCATCACCATCAGTTCCACACGAGCAGTTCTGACCAAGGCAGTTATGGTGTTGGGTGGCCAAGAGTTTAGAAGTACTGTACAGACAGGGCCGCTGACAGCAGTCCCGGCTGTCCCCCCCTGTGGGCTGCCCAGAGTACAGATGTAGCGAGACTTACTGTCCCCAGTGCAGCGGACGAACAATCTAAAACCTTTGGGGCTGGGGACAGTGTCTGCCACGATCACGCTGCAAGCGGTCCATTCATGCTTCTGAATGGACCGCTTGCACCGCGTGGACATAACCACCGCGGTCGTGAACCCAAAGACGTTAAATCTTGCTGCGCCTGTAGAACTTGTCTTTGGAGATTGCAAGGGGGTGGGTACAATAATAGGTATTAGGTGTAGGTATACACGCCCTTACTGTTCCCGGTGATATTATTGAAACCCGTGTCATTGCGTAATAATTCTACGCATGGAAATATTTGATTTTACTTTCGCTGCGGAATGCGCACCAAAAGACTGGCATTGCACCTTAAATGCAGGCAAAACAGCTCCAACTTTACGGCCTTGGCATCTTGACAGGCAGCTACTAGATTTATTATTTTCAATGTTTACCTGCTGTAGTAAAGCTACCTTTAAATATCCATGTTTCCCAACTGTGAAATTACTTGGAGGACACAGCCCAGAGACTGACAGTTTAAGTTGGATTTGGAGTAATTGGTACCTTTCAGAATGGATTTTTTTTATTCTCTCTGAGCATTTCCTCTGCATCGTAGTTTTGTTTAGCAATGCAGTGGCACGTACTGTACCACGAGAAGTTCACTGCCTGAACCTGTACTTACACAGATTATTACTTAGAAAAAGAAAAGACTTTATGTTCATGGCCCTTCTGAGTCTGCAGTAAATAAATCCCTTTTTCTTCTTCTTTATTCACAATAGTCAGGTACTTTCAATGGCAATTACTCCTTCTGTTTCAAAGGACTTTGCAATTATTCTTTAGGGGAGGGGTTCTCAACTCCAGTCCAGAAGAACCCCCCAACCCCCTAACAGGTCAGGATTTCCGGATATCCCTGCTTAAACACAGACGGCTCAATCAGTCCCTGATTCAGCACAAGTGGCTCAACCAGTGGCTCAGTCTTTGTCTTCAACTGAGCCACTGATTGAGCAACCTGTGCTGAAGCAGGGATATCCTTAAAACCTGACCTGTTGGGGGTTATTGAGGTGTGGAGTTGAGAAAGCCTGCTATAGGGCATTTATGCAGCCACATCTTGTGTGGAAACCTGTTGCACTAGTATACAGAATGAAGACTTGTAAGACTTGCGTAACATGGCCTCCTGGCAGTTACTTCTGTTTCTGGGCCTTTCCTCTGTTAGGGCCTCATGCAGTAAGCGTTGATAAGGGAATTATCACCATTTTATAGCCAAAATTGGGTTTGAGATTCAGTAAGCGCCGATAAGTGCTTGATTTCGCCAGGTTTCGGAGCCGATTATTTTGTTATGGCCAGTCGGCTGCCGATAAGCCTGTTTTCGCCACTGATCGCCACTTTTTTAAATCGGCTGGATTCAACAAAAAAAATCAGCTTATCGGGGATGATCGGCACTACGAAATTGAGATGTTATGGCCGATTTCTCCCGCCAACTAAAGTTGGCAGTTTGGACGGGAGAACAACCGCTAAGGCTGCCGGAACGGCACTTAGAAAAAAAAAATCTTCTGTACATCAATGGAGTCAATGGAGCGGGGACGTATAACAGTATAGTACTGTTTACGTTTCATTGCTCACAATACAAAGGGGATTTGCATTACAGTGTGGGGGCATTCCCTGCATTGTGTCACAGCTGACGTGTATTATTTGCATAACATTGTACTTTTACATGTTTTCAGCATTTGCGGGTCACATTACTCATCATGTGATGATGTGGCAAGGGAAAATACTATACTCAACTCTTAAAGGAGAACCTCACATCATATCACACATTTTACTGAACTGAGCGACAATTATTTACATGATGTTACACATGTCACACATGTCACACATACACCGTATATTCATGTTCCTTTACATTACACAATGCTTGTAATGTGTCACGCATCTTTAAACGTTCATGTACATCTAAATTCTCATGTTTACATCTAGGTTTGGTCCTCCCTATTTTCATGACGTCACTTATTGGACGCGCAATCACATTGCATGTTTACATTATAACCGTTGCATTACAAGCACTTCAACCTAACTTATACACACATGTACAGTAATTCATCATTGTGACACCTTGTAAACTCATTCTATAGCAACTATCCTCATTACAGAAATGCATGCATATGCACACGACTATTCATTGTTGTCAACATGTGACAATAACATGGCTAATTACACATGTTACAGCAAACTTTTCCCACGTCTCAGCCTTTTTGTCTAATTACATGACTGACTGTTGCGTTCAGAAGTGTTACATGCATTGCACATTCAACTATTTATTTTCAAGCAATCTTTGTACAAAGCTTCACGTCACATCATTGGCAAATATCATCATTCCCTGCAGAATACACACAACAAATACTTATAACAACAACTGCACACAGCTTGCAACTTTATTATGTTAATGTAACACCTTGCATTTTACTATGTCACCTGACATCATCACATACCTATTTAAAGGACGCACATTACCTGCTCATTCACAGCTACTCATTTCAAAATGTTGAGATTGTTTAGGAGACGGAGGAACATTCTTTTCTATGACATGCTTGATGATGAAGAGAATGACTTAGGGCAAGGGAGGGACACACCGAGGGACAGTGACAGGGACAGTGACGCGGATACGACAGGGACAGGGAGAGGGACAGGCCGAGGGACAGGGAGAGGGACAGGAGATCAGAGGAGAAGACAGAGGAGACAAGTTGTGCCTCGTCCGCGTCTGTACAGGGAGAGAACCCTGTTAGATGGGATGAGTGAGGAGGAGATTGTAAGTCGCTATCGTTTGAGTTCAGCAGCAATCTTATCTCTTTATCAGGAGATAAGGGGAGATTTAGATTTTTTCACAGCCAGAGGTCGTGCAGTCCCTGGGCTTGTTAAAATGCTGTGCTCATTACATTATCTTGCTTCCGCGTCATACCAGACAACTGTGGGTATAGTGGGCGGGGTCTCGCAATCTACATTCTCGCGGGCCTTGACCCAGTTTCTCTATGCACTCAATAGACGCGCTAGGAATTATATTCATTTTCCTACAGAGGCGACAGAGTGGCTGGAAGTCAGGACTGGCTTTTATAATATAGCAGGGATACCATGTGTGCTGGGTGCAATCGATTGCACACATGTTGCTTTGATTGCACCTAGTCAGAGTGAGCATGTGTACCGCAATCGTAAGCACTACCATTCACTCAATGTACAGGTGGTATGTGATGCGACGATGAGGATAATGCATGTGGTACCCAAATTCCCTGGTTCCAGTCACGATTCCTCTATCCTGAGGAACTCTTCAGTCTTCCATGCGTTCGAAGAGGGACATTTTGAACATGGTTGGCTGCTGGGTGAGTACAGATTTACATGTTATAACACAAAACACATTTTTCTTTAGGAATGTTGGCATTGTACAATTTGATCACTAATGTCAGCTTATGTGTGCTCCATTCATTGTAGGTGACTCAGGATACGGAATTAGGCCGTGACTCTTGACTCCGGTGCTAAACCCTCAAACTGAAGCAGAGGAGAGGTACAATGCAGCCCATATATCTACAAGATCTGTTATAGAGAGGACATTTGGCCTACTCAAGACCAGATTTAGGTGTCTGGACAGAACTGGTGGGGCTCTTCTATACAAGCCTCAAAAAGTGTCTGATATTATCCTTGCCTGTTGCATTTTGCACAATGTTGCACTCAGGCACAATGTACAATCAGACCTAGCTGAGCCTTTGGTAGACGAGCATCCCACCCATGTAGCTGCTGAAAATGAACAAACAGCCAGTGGTGGCCAGACACGCCAGAATCTCATCAATTCATTTTTTTCTTGTAAGTAAAAACAGATATGTTCCAAGTTCTACTTTTATAGTTTTATTATGTTATATTAACATTAATGTTTTTTTATATAACCTTCTGTTAGGACACAGATGAATATGGGTTGCACACCTTTCTTTTCTCTGCTGTGTGCACAAAGGGATGTGGCACCGGTATGTTATTGTTGCACAGGTTATATAATCCCTCTTCAATTGTACTTTAGTTGTGTGTATGTGAATACAACTGGGGTAACAAAGCACTAATATTTTAGCATTGTTTTGTTCCTTATGCTAAGACAATACACATATTATGCCCATACTCATTCATGCTTGTAGTATGCTTACATACAATGTTATTGGTGCAGTGTAACATGTACATCCATATGATGTGTACACCAGGCTGATTTACATTTTGAATGTGATTAAATATACATGGTGTTGCACATTTAACACCAAATACACACTTTGCTGTGTTGTTTACGGTACTGAAGATGGCATGTCAATGTTTGCAATTTATATATTGTTCCTTTGCATTATAGGTATATCTCCAGTATGACTGATCATGGTATGTATATTTGCTGACATCTCTCATAAGATGTGCCTACCTCAATCTTACTAGAATTATTTGAAGTAAAAACACAACATATTGTTTTAAAGTCAAATGTAACATACATGTACTTTCTGTATCATGTATATGCATTTAGCTACTCTTGAGCTTTCATGTGCATTGTATTAGAAAATGATTACTCACATTTTATCACATTTTATGTATGTTTCCTTATAAATTCCATTCATGTAATATAGAGCTGTTTGGAGAAAAGGGGATAACTGTACTTATTTGTTTACTTACGGGAGCTCATTCATCACGGATGAAATTGACTGATCATAACACTCCATGCATGAATGCCTGTAATCACAACAATGCGTACTACATCTTATATTTAGCAATGTAGGTGTTTTTTAATGCTAGGAATTAATAGTCAACATTAATTTAAATTTGTGACATGTGTATGTATAAGTCACACGTGTGTGGATGTGTCCTACATGTACCAAGTGTAAAACTGTGAACAGAAAACACTATTTTGTTACAAATGTTACTGTCATTTAGCATTTCTAATTTACCTATATGACAATGTTGGTAATATTTTTGCAATATAATTCACGTCACTTCATCATTATCATGATGATAATTATCAAGTATTCTCACAATTGTAACGTCAATTACGTGCACATTAGCATAGACACACTTTTTAAGACAACTGTTTGTGTCTGTATCAATTTGTGTAGGATCCATGTATAACACCGACAAATGATAACACCAGCTTTATTATGGTAGCTTATATCATCATATTGACTATACGATGTATTTTTAGAAAGTTTAATAAACACAGTAAACTATAGTTAGTTAGGTTAATGAAATATACACAGAAACGTACTTCATTACATGATGTTGATGTCATATTCAGAACATCATGCATTGTAGGGGACCACAACATCTGGCCAATAACATTAATTGCTACAGTCCCAAACCATTTTATCAACATACCCATGTAACAAGAGATTTTTAACAAGAAATGGCTAGTTGGTTGTAAGTGTCCTTTACATTGGGAGAAGGAGTGGCTCAGTGAGTAAAGACACACACTGGCACTGAGAGTTTGAAGCAGGGGAGTCTGGTTCAATTCCCGGTGTCGGCTCCTTGTGATCTTGGCCAAGTCACTTTATCTCCCTGTGCCTCAGGCGGCCAAAAAAAAATTGTAAGTTCCACGGGCCAGGGACCTGAGCCTGAAAAATGTGTCTGTAAAGCGCTGTGTACAACTAGCAGCGCTATACATGAACATGCTCATATTATAATTATTCTTATTATTCTTATTATTATTGTTACATAGTTTCGACAGTCATACGTTCCATTACACAATAGAATACACAAATGTGTTAGCAGAGTGGGAATGGTTGTTATATATAAAACACACCATGCCATAAAATGATAGTAGTCATTAAAGAACACTCAATAAAAATTCATGAGGCACTATTTTGCAACATCATTATGTTAATTAAGTGCTTATGCAATATAGGCATAAGTGTATCACATTTTAAATTGTTTGTTAATAAGCGCTGCAAGCAATATAAAATTAGTTCCATATGTAGTATAGTAGTCGGTGGCTCCTCCTCACAATCATCTCATATAAAGGTAGACTCTTCTGAAATCATACATTGACCCGATTGTATCTGCCCCGACATCTCTGAAATACAGCAAACACATGATGCTCAAAGATGGCACCTTACTATATATGTATCCGTGACAACGCGTTACACAGCTCTATATGATTGTGTACATACACACGTCACTCACTTATATTTTAGAAGTACAAGTGTACATCAGTATGTAATGTTTCTTTAAAATTGTAGCAGGCATAACTATGTATATGATGTGAACGTTGCCTGTATACTGAAAAATGTGCGCGCACATCTTAGTGTGCGCACGCACTTCAGGCTTGGCTGCACTAACTGTTTGCGCATGCGCAAAACAAAGCGTACGTTGTGCGTTCAATACAGGTTGAAAATATGATTAAACATACAATCTTTATTTCAAATACAATGAATACGAAACTACATTCGTTCTAAACGAGTACATCTGTATTCTTTTTAAACAGACGTGTTTGGACAGAAAGGACGGCCGATAACACAATGCGCAAATGCAATACGTGTGACGTCATGTTAAACCAGCGTGAAACGCACGCTAACACTCCTCCCACTCAATTAACATTCGGCTAACGCCCAGTGTACGCCCCCACTGTATGACACACTGCAGTTACTGTTACTATAACAAAACATGTCAGCCAATAGGCTTTGAGGCGCGCACGTCGCTTGGGGGCGGGACTTACATCCGTAATCCTTTTTAAGGACGCCTTGGGCCATGACAAGGGTCCCACGTCATACGTGGTGGACCCGCTTTTAAATGTTGTAGATGTAGCATGATAACAAAACAGGTATGTGTTAGAGTTATGGTAAAATGTTGCTAATATGTTTAAAGTGATAGGAAAGTACGTATATTTATTCCGTCAGCAATGTGTACTACTCTTTCAGGTTCTACTATATTGTATTCAGAAACAATTTGTTTGTGATCGCTACATGTTATGCAGTCTGCTATGTTACGCTGTATCCACGCATTGAAAGGGAAAATGGTGGTTAGAAAAAAAAAAAAATGTAAACGCAGAGTCAACGCATAACGATTGTTATATTTACCATTCTTCTAGAATTAACTCTTCGTCTGCCTGCAACTGGTCACTCCAGAAATGCAAGGCATTTTCATCCACGCTTGACCCAAACGCTGAATCCAGTATGAAACACATCTCCTCCATGAAGCGCTCATAGGAATCGCCACTGCTTTCTTCAAACAATTGGTCGGGAGGTATGTTCATTTCTTCGGGTACCCATTCCAATGCATTTTCAGCTGAAAGGCTTGGTACAGAATCATAGTAGTTATGTTCATGTACAATGTGGGTTTCAGGAATGGAGGGTGCAGATATTGCAGCAGCTATCGATTCACACGGAACAGTAGTAGCGGATCCATTGCTATTGGCATTAGGAATAAATATGCCTTTAACCACAATATATGTGCCTTCTTTCACGGTGAAATGTTTTTCTTTGGCAATCTTCCAGAAACCATAGTTGTGTTCTAGCTTATCCTGCACACGTTCAAAAAAGTCATTTGTTGATAAAGTGAATCTTATTGATGAATTAAAATTGCGCGCATGCCGACGGTTTTGGTAATAAGGATATTTTGCTCGAATCAAATCATAGATTTGGCGTGTGCTTGCTTGATGTCCGCAAGTTGATAAAATAGCTTCTGATATCATGTATTTATAACCTAAATTCGGATTCATAATTGTCACCAATTCATCAGCCATTGCAGAGTAGCACAAAAGATGTGTGCAGGTATCTGTTCTTTGCTCATCAAAATGAAACTGCTCAGTGGCTAACAAATTGCTGTGTTTCCTTTTCAAGGTCAACAAAAGTATAAACTGTAACTCCTTATTTCAAACGCCAATTGGATTTCTAGTTATAATTGCTTGAACATTTGTGGTTTGTGATAGCCGCATGTGGGACAAACATGTATCCTTTTTTTATCTCGTTTTTGAAAACATTAGTACACTTTTCATTCAGTAACATTGAGTTTTCTTGCAAAATAACAAAGAGCACTGTGTGAAAATAGTGCTTAGACAGCCATATCAGTAAATACACACACCTGCAAAATGAAATGTTTTTTCCCACATACATTTCTGTGTGTATTTGAAAGTCTGGTTAAGTCCCTGTCTGCATGAGTTTAAATACGTGTGTATCTATATATATATAAATATATCTATCTCATAAATATATATATATATAAAGTGTATATTGTACTATATGTATATTGTGTGTATGTGTATGTGTATGTGTATGTGTATATGTATATATATATATATATATTATATATAAAAAAATATTAATTTTTTTTTTTATATATATTATATATATATATATATATATATAAAAAAGTAATTTTTTTTTTTTTTTTTTAAATATTGCTGGAGTACACACAACATATTGATGGCAGTAAGTAGGCCTTGTATGAAACCTATTTAAATGGTGATAAACATGAGTGAATTAAGTAATAAACATTTGTTTGCGCCCAATAATGTTAGAGGCTCACACTTAGTATAGTTGTCAAACATTAGGCCTGTATTATTAAAATACTGTGTTTTCACAAGGAAGCATGAAGTGTATGTTTTTTGTAAATACATCTATACCAGTTTAGATAGCACTATATATACACACACACACACACACACACAGTGTGTGTCTGTGTGTGTGTGTGTGCATATATCAATACATACTACATATATATTAGTATCAATTCAGAGATGTTCTTGAAACAAGAACACATAAATGATTAAAGGACAACATTACAATGGCCAGCAAAGGTAAGTAATATTTAACACAAAATCCTGCTGTACACGTACAAGAAAGATGTTTGCAGTTAAATAGGTGCTTTTATAATTGCATGAAAATAATATGCACATGCAATGATTACATCAATTAACACACCCTAATGCAATGTTTTGCTGCAAAGTCAATGGCAGCTTCTCTAAACTTAGCAACTGGCTCCTGGTGGACCATTACTGAACAGACGATTAAAACATAAATATTTATAACACTATTCATTAATTAGGAGTGTTAACATTTCCAAAACTTCACGTGTACAAGAACATACTTGAAAGTTTGGAAACAACACAGTCTTCAGCATACATACAATAGTAATTAGATAATCTGAAGTCAACAAAACAAGGCCAAAGACATATTTTCTGAATTATAACATTTATTTATTTTGTTCCTTTTGCGAGCGAGTAACAGGCCTGCTTGTTGTCTCTTGAATTTTCCTTTTTCTTTTGCCACCAACTTTAGGCACAACAGAGCCACTTTGACTGGCCTCTGGCACTTCACGGGCAGGGCTTGTGGCCAGTGACTCACCTACAGGGCTTTTGGGCAGTGACTGTTCACCTACGGGGCTTGTGGCCAGTGACTCACCTACAGGGCTTTTGGGCAGTGATTCACCTACAGGGCTTTTGGGCAGTGATTCACCTACAGGGCTTTTGGGCAGCGATTCACCTACAGGGCTTTTGGCCAGTGACTCACCTACAGGGCTTTTGGGTAGTGACTGTTCACGGACAGGGCTTGTGCCCACTGACACATGTGAGCAAGTTGGTAGACACTGCACAAGTGATGGTTGGTCTGTTTCATGTGTGTCTTTTGTTGTTTTTGACCAAAAACTGGTCAGTAGTAACTGCTTGTGTTTTGTTTTTGTGGGCTCCTTTGTAGGTGTCTGCTGCTGAATTTGTATAGATGGCAGCGGTAGGATGTCATCAGGAACCTGCACAGCAATGTCTGCTACTTGACCGGTAACATTTGGGCCTGGTGAATGAATATCAGATGAATGTGGTGAAAACTGACCTGCATGAACAGATCCTGGCTGGGAGGTGTTGAATTGTGGTACATTAGTCATTCTCCAGTAATTAGCTTGTGTTTGCTGAACAACTAATGCTTCGAATGAGGTGTTGATTTTTTGCAACTGTTTCGGCACTTCAATGAAGACTCTGTGGAGATGTGCCAATTGTGAAACTGTTTCTTCCTGCAGTGCAATCATCCTTTCCAGCACTGTCATGAAGTCAGAATGGCGACGATTTTCTGCTTCCACAATTTTTCCCTCAGAAGCTACAATTGCATCGTATGTCGTATTTGCTGGACGATTTGCCGGTAAAACAGTTTCAATTGGAACGTCTTCATGGTCACTTGCTTCTATTTGTGTGCCTATGGCGGTGGCGTCATCATCATCATCATCATAATCCTCTTCATCATGTTCTACAAATAAATGTACACATTATTAAATGTCATGTTAATCTCTGCTGTGTTACTATGTAATTCTACTGTGTCATAAGTAACAACTAACATGTTTCCATACGTTTTATAAGCTCACATTAAAAACTACCTTGACTTAAGAATAATGTTTGGACTCAGTATGAAATATGAGTGAATGAAAACTTGCTGTAAACTCACAACTCCAACATGATAGTTAACATCACTAACACAATACAAGTTGCCTTACACTTCATTTTCACTGACACTAAGTAATCCTATTTAAAGAAGATGTGCAAAACAAATAATGCACATGACAACATAACATATAGAAGAGCACATATTATATGGCCACCAACTGAAACACTCACCTTCTAGGTGTGTTGAGCTGGCTGACCCAGGTGAAGACACTTGTTCAGTCTCAGGTGACACATGTCCTTCAGGGGCAACTATATATAACAATAACATAAGTTTTACATTTACATGTGTAAATATTGAACAAACAGTTATTGTATGTTCTGTATTTATGAGTACCTAACAGCATCATTTCCTTAACCCAAAATGTGTGTGTGAAAGTGAACATAAATAGTTGTAATAACAATGTACATGCCTGTGTACTTAGAAGTTTTGAGTTCCCTAACATACAACATACTATGGTTCTGCAGTAATGCGTGAGGATAAATAGATTAAATTTGTACATAAAAATCATATGTTGTGTAGTGATATCAGTATCATAATGTACATAACTATCATGAGATGACCATTCACAATGGTTATCATGAAGGTGGTCACATTGCAAAAAGTGTTGTTTTTGGTAGAGGATTTGTGTGGTACATTAATATAAGATGTGGCACACCTGAATGTGGCTGTGACTCAACAAGACAAGACATGCAGTGTGTGATAATGTGTCGTTGATAGTAGTTCAACTATAGATATGAGTGAACTAATGTGGGACGTACGCTTTGATAAGTAATGAGTTGTTGGGGCATTTAGTAGCTAAAGTGAAGCTTTCAAATGAGTGTGATTAACTTCAGTTGTGCTAGTCAGGTTGTAAGAACGGTATTCCCTTCCCCAAAAAGCCTAATCAGCCACACCTTTCAATTACTTGAAACAGGTGAAAATGGTGTGAACTAAGTTGCCCCTAAAATGAGGCTGTAATTAGTGTGTGTGCTGAACCCCACCCCCTCTGTTGAAGTGTATGCTGTGATGAGATATTAATTGCAGCTGCTTTAACACAATGGTAGATGAGCTAAATAGTCGTGTGCAGTTTTTAAGTTATGAAAACAATGACATAAAATATGATACGTGTGCCTCATTATGCTGTCTGTATATGACTTAAAGCAAAAATGGACCTTTTCATAAACAACTATAGATGTGTTAGTGCAAGTGATGTTTGTAGGCCGTTGCATGCAATATATTTGATGCATGCTTAAAATAGGCAGTAATGTCATGTTTGTCGGAGTAAAATAAATAAAATACACAATAATATTCTACATATTTCTGTTCTGTACCTGTAGCTAGTAATAATTTCTCATTAACATGTGTTACACATGTGTACTACCCTGTTGTTCCCCATCTTCGCCCACCATCAATTGCTTCCACTGCAGCAATGCATTTTGGGAATTCACATGTAAATGAGCACGCAATGGCACGTGCTATATTAGTTACTGCTTTTAGTAGGACTACAACATATATGTCTATTTTGAGATATATATATATACAGAATCAGACATATACATATATAGATGCAGGAATGCTTATATTGTGAAGACAGTATAAAAAGCAGTGTAACTATGCAAAATAACTGTAAGCAACGACACGCCTAGTACAGTAATATTTCTCACCTGGTGGAAATTGTGAGGGGTAAATTCCTATATCACGGTCACCAGGTAAGCCTTCCACGACGACGGGAAGTAATTTTGCCCGAAGCAGCTCCTCCAATGGACTTAATATGAGACGTTGTGGTGTGGGCCCACCTCCAGTGCCAGTAGCATGCACGCGTTGGTGTTGTATTTTCTTTTTCAATTTGGACCTAATATCATCAAATCTCTTGTGACAATTCCGCTTGTCCCTCACATGATTCCCACACGCATTGACACCAATGACTATTGTGTCCCACATTTCTTTTCTGCTTTCTGAACTTGTCCGCCCTTGAAAAACATATAAAATATATGAGGTAAATTAATAATAATATAAGCACCAGTTTCCTACACTGCTAGCTGTTCCAAGAGATAGCAAACATGCTGTTTTATGTGTAATATGTGAAGCACATGAGCATTCACTACTAAACATATACATGTAAGCAAGGTTGCATTCATATTGTATGCAGTTATGGCAAATTGACCGCCTGTGTTTAGTTGTCCTTGTAAGGCATGATAAAAAGCTGTGTTTCCAGACTAATTAACATAGAAAGATATTGTGAAGCCATATTTGCATATGAACAAAACTCAGATGACCTAGGATCACATGTATTTGAATAATAAATGTAAATGTACACTTACCTAGTAAATGTCCATAGATACTGTCATAGTGCTCCAGAATGCCAGTGACAAGAGCTGTATTTTCCTGGTCATTGAAGCGAGGATTACGTGGCTTCTCCACACGTTTCTTCCGAGCAGGTTTAGGGTCAGAGCTTGGCTGGTGCTGACTGGACTCTCCTTCTTCCAATGGAAGAGCCTCCAAAAGCTGGCCACCAGCAAGCACGCCACCACCATCCACCCCATCAGCAACTGCGCCACCAGCAGCACTCCCAGCACCAGCACTCCCACTCCTAGCACCAGCACTCCCACTCCTAGCACCAGCACTCACACTCCTAGCACCAGCACTCCCAGCACCAGCACTCCCACTCCCAGCAACAGCACTCCCACTCCCAGCAACAGCACTCCCACTCCCAGCAACAGCACTCCCACTCCCAGCAACAGCACTCCCACTCCCAGCAACAGCACTCCCACTCCCAGCAACAGCACTCCCACTCCCAGCAACAGCACTCCCACTCCCAGCAACACCACTCGGTGCACCAGCAACATCACTCCCCTGAACAGTACGTTCACTCCGACGCGTACTCCCACGAGTAGCACTCCCACTCCCACCAGCATCACTCTTCCCACGCTTTGCGGGCATACTTCCAGCACTCACAAAAAACAGACAAGAAATGTACAGCTAATCACACGAAACACTTCCACATATAAAACAAGACAAATATGTAAACAAAACAACAATGGACAAAGCTCACCCAATACACAACAAGTCTCTCAGTCAATATGCAAATCTTCAAACAGCCAGCTCTGTGCGTCTCTCTCTCTCTCACTCCCAACAACACAGAGAATGATTAGCAGTACACGTTGCCTTTAAATATGGCGCGCAATCCAAAACATGCTTGTTTCGCCTGATTCAGCAAGATTTGTGATTGGGCAACCTAACAGCACCCCGCCACGCACGCCGATACACCTGTGTGTGATCGGCTAATCATCGTGAGAGTGAGCGGATTTGTTTTCGGGTTGATTTTGAATGTATTCGGCACTTACTGCATACGGAGAGGAAAAAACGCCAATAACATGACTAATCGGTAAGATTGCCGATTTCACATAATCGACGCTTACTGCATGAGGCCCTTAGTCCTGTTAGTACAGGCAGTGGAAATGTTAAATCCATTATTACGCCTGTATGTGTATTTCAGCCTTGAATGTTGTATCAATATTCGAGGGCGGGCCTTGCAACTCTGAGGCTGTCAATCTAAGGGTGGATATTGGTTGGAACGCCCCCTGCTGTGTGTGGGCCAATCTGTATCCAGCTCTGACTTGTAATGAGTCAGAGTTAGAGACACTCCCCAAGGATGTTCAAATTGGGACATGCCTCCTAAAATCAGTTATTGTCAGTTGAGAGTTAGAGAGTGAGCTGAGAAGGAAATAAAAGAGTTATCTCCCTCCTACCCCACAGGGGCAGGGAGGGGAAATATGCTGTTATGAGCAGTGGAAGAGCTCCCTAGTATGGAGAAGGGCATATGCATTGAAAAATCTGTTCTGATATGCTGTACACTTGCCTGCAATAAAGCCACCAAGAAAAGACATTGCTGTGTGGATTCATGTCTCTGGGTATGAAGGAGTGTCAGTGAGGGTCAATCCCCTGCAGATCTACAGGAGATCCTCACTGGCTGGAGGCACTGCACCATCAGAAGATACCAGCATCAAGGTAATCTGTTCCCCCTGTTCCCTGTCCTGGCTCTCCCCACACCACCGCGGAGCCCTCAGCCCTCCTGTTGCCAGCAGGTTGCAGCACCAAAACCGCTCGAGGTAACCAGCAAGGAGCATACCCCCATCTCATCTAGGGGTGGGGTAGGACCAAAAGGGTTACACTTTTTTTCATTGTAAGGTCCTACCACTGTCTGTAGAACTTTCACACAAGGTGTTGAAACTGGAAAATGTGGCACTTTCACCGCCTGTAAAAAGTGTGCAAGGTGATCAACATTTGCCAAGGGTTACAGCTGTACAGTAGCTAGATATACTATCTCCGGTGCCGCGGCTGCACCGTAGGAGATGCATTCTTCTGAATGGGACCCTCAGCAGCATTAACCCTCCTGTGCCGCCTCCACCGCGGTCACGTGATCGCTGCTGGCAGTGACAACGAAGTCAGTTAAATTAGCTACATGTGTAGCTGCTTATTATGCCGTGTAAATTCTGGTGATAAAAGGGCACTCTCTAGCAAATTTGCTTCAAATGTTTTGCTTTGGATACTAGATATAGGGCACAGATACGCCGCACTAAACCCCTGGCCTATTGGAGTTTGAGTTGGTAATGAGTGATATTGTGGGGTGCTGTCTATGGAATGGATTTGGAGCCTACTGGGCTGCCTAAAGCAGCTAATGCTGGTGATTGTCATGCTCCTGTAAGCAGCAATTATCTCCAGTGGGACTGCCAGTAAGCAGAGCTATAACATCAAGATACGGCGAGGGAGTGCACTGTATGGAGCATAAGTAATAATTAAAATGTTCCCTCAGCAATCTGCAGGGAGCTCAGGGTGGTTACTGACAGACTTTACACAGTAAGGGCGAGGGCTCCTCGTTGTGTTCTCGCACCTCTCTGAAATTAACCTCTGCGGTGCTGAAAATATTAGAAAAACAAACTGCTATCGTAGGTATGCGAACTGTCTGATTACAATAAAGATCACATGTGTCTTCTGCACCTCTCTTGTTACTTGACCTGCGTACGGGCAGAGTTTCACTGTGATCAGGTGACTTCTTAAGCCTGTATATTTAGAGACAGACCGGGGAAGCAGCACTGCAGGGGGTTATAGCAGCGTAGCTGTATAGTATCCCATCTTCAAACTGGCATATTTGAAGTTAGTCTTTTTTGCCTATAGTGCCGGCGACGGCGACACGATGGGTGACGTCACTTGTCGCCGTCGCCACCGGCGAATGTTATGTTTCGCCTGTCGGCCGCATCGCGGGATTCCCGCAATTTGATTTGTTTAAGGGCCGTCACGTGACGCGACGGCCCTTGAAAAATCAAATTTTGCCGGCGGCGGGTTTTCGCGACGCTGCTCCGTCGCTTGTCGCCGTCGCGTGCACTATAAGCGCACGCGGCGGCAGCAATGCTTTTGTGCGAATTCGCGTAGCTGTCGCCGGCACTATAAGCGCGGCCTTACACAGAAAGTGGACAAGAGGACGAAGCGCACGCATTGCCCCTGGATGCAGAAAGTGTATGTCTGCTACACTTTCTGCTCTTAACAATTGTAAACATTTCATTCCATTTTACAAATCTATTGTTGAAGGATCATACAGCAGCTCTTGTACCTATAATGTTACTGTCCGCAATTCTCTCCCTTACTATGACCTCACTTAAACCCCTCACTCTTTCAAAGTTAAATACCTCTTCCTCTGTGGTCCCAGATTATGCCATCATACACCCTGGCCTACTCAAAAACCTTGCACTACCTACTGAATGCGCGTTCTGAAAAACTGCCCATCTAGCACCTATACATCAAACTGTCCACCTAGCACCTATACATCAAACTGCCCACCTAGCACCTATACATCAAACTGCCATGGAAAACTGTATTCCTTTGCAACCCACAAACAATAATTTACATTTCTATTCCTTTTGTTACCAACGTTGGCAGGTGATATTGAAATAAACCCAGGCCTTCCCATTTCTTCGTACTCCCACTCTGCTGAAAATGACCATTTTAATTTCCCATAAGGTCTATCTTTCATTTACATAAATATTCGTAGCTTACTGCCCAAACTACAAATACACACAGTCCCAGCAAGCTCTAACTCCAACACCAACCACATCATATCATATATACTTGTGTCGTAAGCGTGATACTGAGTGTGACCAAATGTATACAACAAAATACAGAAATACCCAATGCTACATCCAATGTGATAAAATATATAGTTAAATACTTAGCTGTTTGTCTTCTCATGAGTAAGGGTCATTTAGTTAATCTCTTTGGCCAAAACAGTATAAGCCTGCAGCCACGTCACGGCAGGACCAGTATGCAGCCACGTCACGGCAGGACCAGTATGCAGCCCCGTCACGGCATGACCAGTATGCAGCCACGTCACGGCATGACCAGTATGCAGCCACGTCACGGCATGACCAGTATGCAGCCACGTCACGGCATGACCAGTATGCAGCCACGTCACGGCATGACCAGTATGCAGCCACGTCACGGCATGACCAGTATGCAGCCACATCACGGCATGACCAGTATGCAGCCACGTCACGGCATGACCAGTATGCAGGTCCCAACACTGCCTGTGAATATTCTCATTTACCACTGAAGTGGAGGGAGAAAGGCCTCAGTGGACCAGTCTACCACAGGTGCATGACTTATTATGCTTTGGCCAAAGAGTTTAACTCTTAACAGTTAACAGTAAATGAACCTTACTTATGCGAAGACAAACAGTTAAGTATTTAACTATATATTTTTTGTTATATTGGATGTAGCAATGGGTATTTTTGTCTCTTGTTTAGTGCCCAAACTAAATGAACTAATGGCATAGTGCTTCTTATATTACCACAAAGCTCTATAAAGAGGTTAATATATGTCAAAATATATATATATATATATATATATATATATATATATATATATATATATATATATATATATGCATAATATTATTAATATATGCACACAACTACACTACAAACATGGATAACTCCTAGAAACCTTACTTTATAATGAAGAGTTCTTACAATTTACGCTGCTAAATTGCTCCCCAAGCCCACCCTCTTTTTAAATCCTAGTTGGTAAAATTTGCCTCCCCTTCTTTAAGACTATTCTTATTATTAGCAATGAACCGCACCCCTAAAGCCCCTCTACAATCCCTGATGAAAAACAAATTGGTAGCGCTATATCCTAATGTGTAGGCAGCCTGTGATATATCCCTGAACCCTAGTCAGGTATTGAACAGTGCAAAAATATATATCAATGGCGCTCTGCACTAATAAAATATAAACATGTATTATATAGTAATGGAAATATACAACCAGTGGCGTGGATGTTTCTCCTGGGAATGGATGTTCCACATGTGATGGGAAAACATATAAGGGAAAAAAATCACAACATAGTGTAATACTGTTAGGCATACATACAAACATATAACATAAGACGGACGCTGAGAACAACAGGTGACCAATTACAAACACATTTAATAAAGCATATCATTAAAAATACATAAAATACATCAAATAGAAACCTGAGTTGGAGTGTCCTAACAGTTTCTATTTTATGTATTTTATGTATTTTTAATGATATGCTTTATTAAATGTGTTTGTAATTGGTCACCTGTTGTTCTCAGCGTCCGTCTTATGTTATATGTTTGTATGTATGCCTAACAGTATTACACTATGTTGTGATTTTTTTCCCTTACATGTTTTCCCATCACATGTGGAACATCCATTCCCAGGAGAAACATCCACGCCACTGGTTGTATATTTCCATTACTATATAATACATGTTTATATTTTATTAGTGCAGAGCGCCATTGATATATATTTTTGCACCCCTCTACAATCCCTGACTGATATCACTCATGTTATTGCCCATTACTGTGAGAGGAAATGCTTGGTGGGTGGGGTAAGGGATCTGGGTCATGGGGGTAGGTTCCCACAGCGAATGAGGGGGGGGCTTCAAGAGGGCTTAACCCCATCATTATCTCTGCGGTTAGCCACTGAGGTAAGGAAGGGGCTTTATTAATGTGTTTTCATTTTGTTCAGGTATTTCTTTTATTACTGGGTTGCCATTTATTGCCAAAGTGGATTTCTATACTCCCCATTGAGGGGCCCAGTTAATCCCTAGGATATATATATTTTGTTAATGCAAAAAACGCACTATTAGCCACATATGGCTAATAAGGATTTTGGGCATTAGTCTAGAGGGAGGGGGGTAAAAATTTGTGGGGGGTAGAGGGCAGTTGCCCTGGGGCCCAGGGTGGGTGGTTAGTCCTCCCAGGAGAGGAGGGGGTTTAGGTTAATGGCAATGCTTTACTCCACACTAAGCAGCCAGGCTAGTTAATGTATTATGTAATGTATTAAGCACTTTGGTGCCTGTCGTATATCTTGGTAACCACAGGCATCAAACGAGTTAATGTTATTTCTGTCATAGGCTTTAGTAATAATAGTTCTTACAGAAATCTATGATAAAAATATGATCACGAGGTCATTAATGCATTTTGCCTGAATATCGCATCCGCTAAATTATTACCACAATTTTGATGAATACGAACTTAAAATTGCGCTAATGATGTTTGTGATTTTTTTTTTTTAGCGGGATCAATCTTAACTTCACTTTAACGGAGTTTGATGTATACAGACCAAAATTCTTAATGAAACAATTCCCAAAGCTCTTGATACATCGATTTCTAGTTAAGGTTACTCACTCATAGGAAGGATAAGTCAAAGAGAGGAGGAGGGGTATTATGTTAAAATTTGTGTTACTAAATAACCGCTGTCGCCATCCTCATTTGAAAATGTAGATGGAAGTTGTTTTACCTTCTTTCCCTAAGCCTATCATTGTCTCCCAAGGCACTACTACAAACCCTATTGGATATTGCTAATTTTCCTGGCAACATTTCTTCTTTGATGAGAAACTTGGCTTGACCTGCAAAACAATACAATCTGTACACAATTCAAATGACTAAATGTAACCCAATTACTTTTTCAACCTACTCTGTCAAATCTAAAATCCTGTATCCAGTTACTGATAGATTGGATCTTATTCTCCTGTCCCCATAGAATCCAATCTTCTGGTATTTTGCCTGACATATTCAGTGATCATTCAATAGTGTATTGTGTACACAAAATCTAGCCCTAAAGTTCTATTCACTAGAACATTTAGAAATGTTAACTTTCAAAAATCTGTCGTTGACCTTACCAACTGCCCTTGGTTCAGAATCCATTTGATACCATGGTCCTGGTTTTGAACTTGACTATTTCCAGACAGTTCATAAAAATTGGTGCTATCCGTGCTCCACTGCGCAGAATCAGTGTCTGATGTGCCCATCTTCCCATGGTAACATTCAATCTTATTTAACTTTACCGCTTTAGCGATATGTTGCAGGGTACATAAAACCACACACGCGGGTTCTCTTGATAAGGCTTCTTTATTGAGCCTTAAAAGCATACAGCACACAAAACAAAATAGCTTCTCTTCAGCATACAAAAACAAAATAGCTTCTCTTCATCAGACCAAAACAAGATAGCTTCTCTTCAGCATAGAAAACAAGGCAGCTTCTCTTCAGCATGCAGGACACAGACAGTTCATCACAAATGTACTTTGAAAAACAGACCTTATAGAAGTAATCTCTTCAGTATTTCAGTCCTGTCTCCTGACCAGCTAGCTTGCATGTGTGTACAGCCTGGGGGTTTTAAATCCCCTTGATTATGCAGCTGGGGTCAGACTAATTAAGCAGCCCTTCTCAACTGAAACTTAACCTCGTCACTGCTGCACTGCAAGCCTAAACATAGGTTTGCCAGGTATATGGTTGGTGACATTCATTCACCCTGTCACACGATACCTTATGGAAAAGATACAAATTAACTGGTTCCACACAAGATCTTGAAAATTAAAGATCCCAGCGGAATACATGCACAAGGCAAACTAGACTTGCAAAATCACAATATTTACTCTGACAATTTTTATCAAAAAAACACCAAATCCTGCACAATTCTGGAAGGTCATCAATAATATTTTGAGCCCTGTCGCTCCCAGAACCTGCCAGTATATAAAAGGATGGTGTCATTTTGTCTGACCTCTCAGCCATTGCCAACACATTCAATGAATACTTTGTGGGGGGAGCTACTTCCTGTGATGTGCTCGTCTGAGACCAGGAAGCCGACCTGTAGGGCTGTGGAAGGATACACAAGCATTGAGCCCGAGTCCTGATATGGATAGCAAAGTCAGGATCACGGGCAGAAATCAAGGCCGACGGCAATGTTTGTAGTCGGGGGTCACAAGTGGAGATTAAGAAAAGTGGCAAGGTTCGTTTGTCAGGGTCACAAGCAGAGATCAAGGCATGCAGCAAAGATTCAGGGTCACAAGCAGGAAACAGGGTAGGCTGCAGTGTTCGTAGTCAGGATCACAAGCAGAGATCAAGGATAGTGCAGAGAAACTGGAACAAACGTGACAACAAGAAAAATACACCTTGCTCGGGCCCTGGCTGGGAGTAAATGGCTGCTATATAAAGGCCTAGACAGGTAAGACCAATCATCATTCTCCATCTTGGTTGATGGCGAAAGGAAGCTGCTTTCTGGTTTTGCCCATCTTAGTAGAGGCAATCAACCTCAGATCTCAGCCATATTAGTTGAGGCATTGATAGGATCACAGGGATGCACCAGTGCCAAAAGGAAACTGCCTCACAGTTCCTTATTATCAAGACACAAATCTGACCTTAATGCGGAAGTCCAGATTGAGCACAATACTATATCAGTACCCCTTCCTCACTTTGCTCATGAATTTTGATTTACATCAGCATCTGAAGATGAGATTGTACAGGAGTTCCGAACATTAAAGCTAAACAACCAATGTGGACCTTACCAGTTGCAGTCTAATTTGAATGTCACGTTAAAGTTGGAAGGGCTTTTGCGAAATCGAACCAATATCACCAGAGTCAAATTTATGCATGTAGGGAGAAAATAATTGATTTGATTTCCAAATTATATAAAGATGCAAAAGTGTTCTGGTTCGAGAGCCTTTTTGGATATAGTCCAACAGCCACCAGTGTGTTAAATTTTATGATACCTCCAATCATAGCTTTATTAGTAGGAACAGTAGTAATGTTTGCTATTCAATTATACTTGTATTGTAAATTGAAGTCATATATTGGAATTACCCAACGCCTTATTGTTGAGGAAAACGAATCCCAGAAAAATCTTCTGTTAAGACTCCAATATAAAAGATGCCTTCAGGCTAATTTTAAAGTTAACACCAAAGAACTTTTATAGGACAATACCGAAAGATATTGGGACAAGTTACATTTTTATGATATATTCAATTATATTGTTATTTGTATCAATGCTGTTGTAAGCTTTTTTTTTTTAGCATTATTATTTTAGATTATTTATGTCACTAACATTCATTGCCAAAATCATAATTGTGGAATCACATGTCCCAGAAAAAAATCTTTTCTTTTTTAGGAGGGATTTGTAAATGGAATTCAATTGATGCAGAATCCACGTTGTCGGTTTGTATCCATTGTGTTACCTGGACTCTATTCTGCAATGTTAGTTTATAAAAACTGATTGTAGGATGTTAGAAAGAAGAGCATATTTAAGGGAAACTTATTTTGTTGAATGGTTAGAAGAAGTGAATTTTTTTAGTACATTTTGGGTACACAATATCTCATGTATCCAAGATTTAGATAAGAATATGGGCTGGAAGCCCAGGCTTTTGTTTTTGTTATTTTTGTTGTTACATGCAACTCTCGGCTTTCTAATCTTTTTACGACTTAATAGTAATAGGTTAAATTAATAGCTAGGATTTACTATATGAATCATGCTTCCCATTATATGTGTAAGAACAGAATAGAAAATATATAGCTCAAGTCTGTTCTCCATTGATAACCTGTCCTTGCCTATACTAACTGAAGCTGGGTATTGCAAACTGCCTCGAGAATAAATTATATTTGGAACTGCAAAGAAACTTGTGTCAAACCATAATTATTGTAACAAAGGATCTGTATTTTCACACACTGGATAAAAGTTTATTTTCGGTGGAGAGCCAGCCATGTTTATTTTCAGCATCCCTGGTATTCTTGTCTGCGACAGATGCATGAAGTGCCTTGATTTCCTCCTTTACTGCTGCCTGTGCAGCCTGGGTGTTGCAGGGAAGATGGTCCGTAGTTTCCTGAGGAGAGATCTCTTGAGCGGTGCCCTTCAATGTATAGATAGGAGGGCACACCCAATCCCCCTCCAACATATCCACCTCCTTACCTGCTTCATTTCCTCCTTCATTGGGGACAGCAACTACTCATTCAACAGAGGTATTGTTGGGGACACCCTTGTAGTCCAAGAATGTCATGCTTTGTAACAGTAGCTGCTTCTCCCCTGGCTTCTGGAAGGCCCCCTCACGCCCCTGCTTTATCTCCAGGCCCTTGTATACAATACCCCTCACATGTCTGGATGGAGAGGTGTGTGTGATCTGACACTGGTTCAGCCACTAGCTGTTCAGGTTGGCTGGGAGATACAGACTGAACAGATAATGCAACCTTATGAGGAGCTGATGTTTTGCTCCTCTTTTGTGCTTTATTTATTTATTTATTTATAAAATATTTTACCAGGAAGTAATACATTGAGAGTTACCTCTCATTTTCAAGTATGTCCTGGGCACAGAGTAAAACAAAATAATACATGGTTACAAATACAGTTACATAAATGAACAAGGTATACATTATATACAAGACATTGCATGCACAGTTAAAGAAAATATATATTATGAGCGTATGAAACAGTTACCTTTGGAGGGGGTGTCCCAAATATGAGCACCTCTCACTCCTCAGCCATCCCCCAATTAGATTTGTCCTTCCTCTTTCTGGGAATGTAACTGGGAGAAGAGGGTACTTCCAGCCGCTGCCTAACTCGCTCCCCTGGGGGTGCTTATTTTAGTTGCAGGGTGTGCTTTTTGTATGGGCAGCAGTAACCTTGGGGGATCAGGTGGCATTCTTCCACTTCTTCACTGCAGCTGTAGTCCCGAGGTGGGCCACAGCCACTGATCAGCATTTCCCATAGTGATAGACTTCCTTGATTAGTTCTTCTGCTGGTACTGCCATCGCCATCACCATTAGAACCCCTATTTGTGCCGCCACAAAACCACTTGACTTGATGCCTGAGAAGAAGAAAGCGGTGTAGCTGGTGATGATGACCACCATTCTGTACAGTGTTTCTTCGTGGAATGTATCACCATTGATGCCGCCCTATGTGAACCTATTACTTCTTTGCCCTCCTCTCTCTCTGCCTTTCATCCCTTGCCATATCTCTCCTTGCAATTTGCCACACTCTCTTCACCATGGGGAAAAAAGTATTGCCTTCTTTCTTTGAAGCGATGGTCTAAAAGTGTAGCTGAAGGTATTTATCTCCATTTGGTACAGTCAACATGAGGGTCATTCCTCATGTATCAAACCAATGTATCAACCATTGCCACTATTTCATCATCCTTATCTTCATCTATGTCACCATTATTATGCTGCATATAATTTTAAACAATTTCAGGGGGGAAATCGGGGGAATGATATGATTTATCGGGATTTTTAGAGATTGTGCCACGAATATCTGCAGCTGTGAAGAAATGCCATATTCACAGCGAATGTCAGCAAAAGATTCTCCCATCTCGACATAGGACATAGCAGGTACGTCATGGGCACTTGATTATTTCTTAGGAGTAGATCAATCTCACTTCCCTGACAGTGACTGCCCACTTTCCTTTCTGTTAAACAGGCACCAGTGGCCTCATGTAATCTCTCCAGAAATCATCACATGACATGGAAGTGTCGGAGGTTGGGTGACACTCTTGTGCTACTGGACCGCAAAACTGTAAAGGTAAATTCCCAATCACTGATTGGCCATATACATTGATCTTTAAAATGACAAGCCTACCCACGCATGTTATAATAACCAACAGTCAGCCTTGATACCTTGCCAATGCAAACATAAGTTTTATGTTGTGTTTACTTCTCATGTGTTCTGATGACCCTGCATGTTTTCTGCCTGATTCCTGAGACCTCAAAGTCTTGGCTTGTTCCTGGCTCTGTGTTCCATCTGCTTCTTTGGCATCTCAGATATTTGACTCCTGGTTTTGACCTTGCCGTGTGCCCTCAACTGCCCCTTCAGTACCTCCAGACACCAGATTCCAGTTTGCTCTGACTGTTTTGCTCACTGCCTAATCTTCTGGTACTCCAACCACCGTGATGCTCATCCATTGCCGACTCTCTACACTGCCAACTCATCGCTCCCAACAGCATTGACGGGAATTGCGATAAGGATAATTTTGAATACCACTGTCCCAAAATATATACACAATGTATTAGAAAAATGTATATTCATGTTTCTGTCTCCAGTTGGACACTCCTCAGTCACTCTATCTTCTTATTAAGTATTTTTATGGGAGTGTCTTTCATTGGTTTATTATTAATTTCCTTCCAAACATTATGCTGAGGCCATAACCACTAATGACTGATTGCAGTTTAACATGCATTAATTCTGATACAGGTTTCCATGCTGCCATTTACTGCTTGATGCCTCCAGCCCCAGGTATAATGAAAAGAACTAAACCTTAACACTTCACACGTTCCATTGGAAACCATATTCTTCCTTTGCTACTTTAATCCTCTTATTTCTCTTCTAGACATGGCCACCTATCGCTCTACAATCCACGTGTTCTTAGTGACTTCAGAACTAAATTACAAATCAGTCTAAATATTACAAACATAGCCATAGTTGAACATGCATTTATACATCGGGTCTCGAGTATATGTTGTTGAAAACACTTTCTTTTTGAACTGGAGTGGCCCCCCAAGAGGATTTGCTGAAGTCTGACCTCCAGGGACCCCACCCCCCCCCCCCCAGTTCCCAAGATCTCAGGTGTTTAAAAAAATATATGACGAAGTCTCGTTGAGCGACGAAACGCGTTGAGACGAGACGTGGTGACGTCATCGCAATCGGACTGGAGAGAGGTGCCTTGCAATTCCCTGCACCTGCAGCCGGCTGAATCCCTCGCTACTGGGGCTCTGCTACACGCACAAGGAAGTGCCTGTCAAGCACTGAGAGGAGCTGGGACGCTTGAGGCATTAGCTGTATGCTGCATCCATTTGATGTCCAGGTGCAATACCCCCACTGTGGATCTCTCCGTCCATGCTGTTTGACTCCAACAGAGATTTCTCTCCCACACATGTGGTTTTAAAGGATCCTGTAAGTGCATTTCCTTGGGATCATTGTTTTAATACATTTGCCATATTTTTTATACAGTGACGCGCTATGGAGTTTGCGCTTCTTTTTGTTTATATATATATATATATATATATTGAAAAAGCAATATGCCTGCCATGGTCTCCTGATGACATTGCAGATTTATTGAGACGGTGCATTCTTTTTTTACATGATGGATTGTTATTAGTTGGTAATTGTGTACTACAGTATAACATACAAACATCCTTTTCCTTTAGTTAAAATAATACGTATCATAAATGTGGGTGATCCCAAATACTAGATGGCGTTACACCTATCCAAAAACTGGAAAGGCCTATTTTAGTGCCTGGAAAGGAGTCACCCCAAGTGTATCTATGATCTGCATATGTCCTCGTGTTAACCTCGGCGGAGTTTAGAGAACAGGGCTGATTTAATAATGGCTCATTTGCATTTCATTTGCATCTCATTTTGACTAACAGTCATTAATATTCACATTATGCTTGTAACATAATGTTAAGCTAAGTTAACGTTATGTTACTGATTTAAGTGAATAGTCTTTAGCGTTAACGAGACAGTAACTAAGATTAGCGTCCCGGTAAATGCCCTAACGGAGCTTATTGAAACCCTTCTATGACTTAGGAGCCATCTTTAATTTGAAAAAAAATGATTTTTTTGTTTGCAAGCTACATTAAAGAGCACATCTATACTGTATTACACTCACTGTCATCTATCAGGGCACCCTTTATCTGGGTATAGGAGAATATATGCATCTTGCAGGATCAGTTTCAGCATGCCAATTCCAGAATTGTGTATACAGTACAGTATTCCCATGAGAATCACTGATGGGACATATATTCCCATTTTAGCAGCAAAAACAAAACAATTTAAACTGAATATGGTACAAAAAAAACCCTTAATATTGAGTTTTAGCTCAATTTACAGTATGTAAATAATGAAATGCAAGGGTATACCACCATATTTAATAATCAGATACTATAATTCAAATGATTACCTTGTGATTCATATAAATACCTATCAAGCTTAATCCTATTTTTTGCTCAGCACTGTTATAAAGCAGCTTCTTTTCTCATTTAGCGACACTGCATCTGCTTGGAACATGGCTGCAAAGGACACGGGAGAAGTCAACCATTTCATCATCCCTCAGTAATCTTTCTGAGAGACTTTCCCATATCAACATCTTTATTGCCCACGCAATCCCTTCCCAAGTGTATTTCACTCGGAAAATTCATGTTGATTTACACCACACAAAAATGTGTTAAATGTGATAGATTGCATGGAATCGCTGTGACCTTTTTAAAATACGTTCAAGTGAGACCCCTTTAATGAACGTGCAGCCTAATGACTATAAATATGATTATTCTGTCAGTCCTACGCTCCACCTTCTGAGCTTGGATATAACATCTCTTTTATACAGTAATATTCTACAGTTCAAAGACAATGTACTACAGGTGCGCCGACGAGTATGCTAAAGCTTGCCTTAAACTTGCCTTGGAAAATCTGGGGCTATCACCCACAAGACCCAGGTACATGCTGGGTACAGTACATGCTGGGTACAGTACATGCTGGGTACAGTACATGCCGGGTACATGCTGGGCACATGCTGGGTACATGATGGGTACATTTCAGTAACATTTCTGCAGAGACTAATGGCCCATCGTATTAACATAGCAGGGGTCCCTGGCAGTCCCATTCAGTTTGAATGGGACTGCCAGGGACCCCCACTGTTAATCCGATGGGCCATTAGTCCGTCTGCAGAAATGTCACTGAAATGTTGCAGCATGTACCCAGCATGTACCCAGCATGTACCCAGCATGTACCTGGGTCTTGTTGGTGATTGCCCCAGATTTATTTTAGAATACTCGTCAGCAATACAATAACATCCCATCCCTCAAAAAATGTTTGTAGACACTACATACATTTTCTTTTTATCTCACTGGGGTACAAAGGCAATGGCATACAATTGGTGCACACGTGATAAAAATGCACTGATTATAACCACATTACATTATTTCCTTTTAATTCATTTCTTGTGTTTTCAGAAACATGTCTTTATGATGTTAATATGAAAATACAGGAGAGAACTGACACTGTATGGAGCTCTGTACTGTACATATTTAAATAAGGCAGCTACTGTACTATTGATTCATGCTCCATTAAACTAGCCAACTGCCTTTTGTAATTTAAGGTGCATGGAAATAAAGTTGTAACAAGAAGACATTAGGTATTTTTACCAAAGTAGAATCTAAAAAAAGTATACAGCGCTGAGTGGGTTTTTAACAAGTTGGGTTACAATGGCAGTCTGTTACAGTTTGTTTAACTGTGGGTTTAGTACAAAGTTACAACATAACTTCAAGTATAGTAACCGTTTAAATCACTAATAGAAACAGTACAGCAATAAAAAGATGGGTCCTTACAAAGTAAAACAACTGCCCTTCCATTTGTGTTACATGAAACGCCAAGCCGCCTTCTATCAAACACAGGTTGAAAAACATTGCAATGGGGAATTAAAATGTGTGGGTTTACCCCCAAAAATAAACAAAAATTTTTTTTTGCTTGTGTTTCTGTTTCCTTTTATCTCTTGGGACTTCCTTTTCTGCACTGAAGCTAAATAATGTTCAAAAAATACCACACTCTTCTGCAATCAATGTGAGCAAAGAACTGAGAATAAAACTTCTCGGGTTTTATGCACGCTTCATCAGAGTGAAAATAAACTGGTAAGTGTCAAACAATTTTATCTGGCTTTATAGAGAACTTCTCACATCACGTCGGAGTTGTTGGGTTTTTTTTTTTATAGCGTGCAATGCAAAACCCCATTCTGGTGTCTCCAGGCACTGTTTGGATGTTTCACTTGCTCCCTTTCCCTTTATCCCTTAAATAATTCAGAGAAGAAGAAAAAAGAGGAAAGTTTTCTTCCAGACTGAAAGTCTAGGGAAGTGACATACTGCAGCTGAAAGTGAGTAAGTACTGGAAGGGCCTCGTGATGCGCCTGTACAGAGCAGTAGGGTGCAGGCTATAGCCGGGGTTCTCAACTCTGGTCCTCAAGACGCTACAACAGGTCAGGTTTTAAGGCTATCCCTGCTTCAGCACAGGTGGTGCAGTCAAAGACTGAGCCACTGATTAAGCCACCTGTGCTGAAGCAGGAATATCCTTAAAACCTGACCTGTTGTTGGAAGTTGAGAACCCCCTGGGATAGAGAACAGACTGGAGAACCAGACCCTTGCCAACAGATGTCTGCATATGAGTAGAGGGCTAGAGAGGCAGGGCCAGGCTTCAGAGGGACGTATCATCGTTTGGGGATGAGCTGAGTGGGATTCCATTTCCAGGTGGATGGAAACTACATGTATTATTACGTTACATTGACACAGAGACCCTTATTTGCACAGGAGCGCTACTGTATGTCATAATACACCTTTAAGCACTAAAATTCCCCTTATGGCCCATTCACTAGAATGGTGTTATTTGGAATAGCACCACTTAGTAAATATGGGCCCGAATCTCTGGAAAGAAACGAACAAAATAGGCAACGTTAAGGGGTTATTGCTCATTGCTAATTAAACATATGGTGAAGAATGACCCAGGTGAGCCAGACGGGAACATTTCCTTTTGCAGTGAGCAGTTTAACACCTGCCCTGTCAATAAAAGCTCATCCACGGTCCTGGGCACAGCACCTCTATAATAAAAAAAAGCATAGGCTTAGAAATTCAGGACATCAGTGATGTGTGCCCCGTCAGAGCACAGTAAGAAATACGGCAGCATATAGGATACCCATACAGGAGACGGCATATGAACTCATAACTTGGAAAAATACTGCAGGGGCAGAACCAAAGCTGCAGTAATCAGGGCTGGGTTACAAAGCAGGGTTTAAAATATCACAATTAATAAATGTGTTAATGTAGCCACCTCTGGGGACTAGTAATTAATGTGAGGGGTTAATGGCATTAATGTGTTAACCGGATGGGATCAGTCTCTGGTATTGCTCCTCCCCATCATGTGATGTAGGATGACTGTGCAGAAGTGATTGCCACTCCCTTGTATGTCTTGTGACCAGTGATGTCACCATAGGGAGATAGGAAGGTATGTACAGCTCCAACCAAGGTTCTAGAAACAGGTCCCTATGAGTTCTGCAGAGGGGCTCATTGTGAATCATGTAAATATGTTAAGTGTATAGATATGTATACTAAAAGTTCCATGTCCCTGTTTAATATTTTCAGTTAAATAAAGTGCCGTATACAGTTAGCACCTATAGTAATGGCCCAAGACTGTCCTCATGCTGGAAGAGGAGGGAGCATGTCCTTGGTAACAGTTCTCAGAGTAGTAACTCCGGAGCATAATCGGATCGGCCCAACGGGAAAGTCCCTACTGACGTCAGACACCGACTGTGAGAAGCAGAAGATTGACTGCTTCCCTTCTTGTCCCTCAGGTGGTGGTGTTGGGTGAGTAATTAACCACCTCTGGGTATACATATGGGCTTTTCACAGTGTTAATACAGGTATACTGTCTGATGAAAGGGCTTTTTGTGCCCTGAAACCTCACACTACAATTGTACCTGCTCTGCTTGTTACATATAGTTACATAGTTACATAGTTACATAGTAGATGTGGTTGAAAAAAGACATAGGTCCATCAAGTTCAACCTGTGCTAAATTTAGACAACAGATACATTATCCTATATCTATACTTAGTTATTGATTTACTTATTTACTTACTTATTGATATTACAGTTTTGATTTCTGTGTGCTTCCTTCTCAACTGCTATAATTTGTATATGGCCATGTATATAGTCAACTTGATTTTCTTTAGAGCCGGGCCAGGAGAGGAACATTTATACATCAGAATTTTCTGCATGACTGAAAACTCCGACGGAGAAATCTCGCAATGAACTACAGTATGTGATCAGGATGAACAAAAAAAAGGCAGTTTGTGCCTTGAGAATATTTGTTTTGGGAGTGAGAACAGGAAGTACGATCAATCTACAGGGGTATGCAACACAAGGGAAGGGGCCACGTCCACCCCCATGGATTTATGTGCTTAGTGTGTTATGATTTTATTTGGATGTTAATTGAAACAATGGATGTATTGTGTATTATGCTTTGTCTTGGAAATCAATCAAATTTGAAGTTACAAAATATATATATATAGATATATATTTATTTTAAAAATGGAGCCGGAGCCTTTACCCCTTCCCTACGGCAGTGAAATAGTTAAAAAGTACTCTTCCACTGTTTTTCACTGCTCTGCTGGCTTCTCTGGCAACAAAGGGGTTAAAAGTACCTTGTGATTGCTGTGGCTTTGCAATTCGTTTGCTAGCACCTTGGTAAGTGAAGGGGTTAAAAGTGTTTGCAAACATCTATGCACTTCCGCTTCCTCTGTGTACAGTACATGAGGCATTAGTCTGTGTGTACATGAGAACAGCAGTCTGTGTGTACATGACAACAGCAGTCTGTGTGTACATGACAACAGCAGTCTGTGTGTACATGACAACAGCAGTCTGTGTGTACATGACAACAGCAGTCTGTGTGTACATGACAACAGCAGTCTGTGTGTACATGATGCAGCAGTCCGTGTGTACATGAGAACAGCAGTCCGTGTGTACATGAGAACAGCAGTCCGTGTGTACATGAGAACAGCAGTCCGTGTGTACATGAGAACAACAGTCTGTGTGTACATGAGAGCAGCAGTCCGTGTGTACATGAGAGCAGCATTCCGTGTGTACATGAGAACAGCAGTCTGTGTGTGCATGAGAACAGCATTCCGTGGGTACATGAGAACAGCATTCCGTGTGTACATGAGAACAGCATTCCGTGTGTACATGAGAAAAGCAGTCTGTGTGTACATGAGAACAGCAGTGATTGTGTACATGAGAACAGCAGTCCGTGTATACATGAGAACAGCAGTCTTTGTGTACATGAGAACAGCATTCCGTGTGTACATGAGAACAGCTATCCATGTGTACATGAGAACAGCTATCCGTGTGTACATGAGGAATGTAGTCTGTGTGTACATGAGAACAGCTGTCCGTGTGTACATGAGAAATGTAGTCTGTGTGTACATGAGAATGCAACCCAAACCACAAACCTGAATCTCATCCTGGGAGTACCCATATAGCTCCACCCCTTCCCAAAATTGCCGACAATTTTCAATTTGGCGCAGTATCCGAAGAGGAGATTACACAAGCGCTCCTCAAATGAAAACTAAGCAGCCAATGTGGACATGACTTACTACAATCTAGGTTCCTAAGACTTGGTGCCCCAGCAATTGCCAAACCAATTGCTTCCATAGTCAACTCTATCCTGTCTGCAGGCCATATCCCTAAGACCTGGAAAACTGCTAGAGTTGTCCCAATCTTCAAAAGTGGGGACAAAAACACTGTCTCAAACTACAGGCCAATCTCACATCTCCCAATTCTATCCAAAGTCATGGAAAAATGCATCCACTCCCAATTAAGAGATTGCTATACCAACACAAATTTCCCTAGCCAATTCCAATCTCGCTTTCGCCCCAAACACTCCACCGTAACTACCCTGCTAAAAGTTTGCAATGAAATCCAGTGTGGAATGGAACGGGGACAACTCACTGGTGCAATATTCCTAGATTTTGAAAAGGCTTTTGATACTGTTGACCATGCTATCCTGCTTAACAAACTCCAGAAATCTGGAATAGGGAAGCATGCTTTAAACTGGTTTCAGTCCTACCCATCAGGTAGATCCCCACATGTGTCCATCTCAGGCTCTAACTCCAACCCCCTGGATATCACCTGTGGTGTCCCGCAAGGCTCTGTTCTGGGGCCCCTACTCTTCTCAGTGTTCATCAATGATCTTCCCACAGCTTGTAAGGAAGCCTCCATACACATGTATGCTGATGACACAATCTTATATGCACACAGCCATAACCTCTCCGACCTTCAACACATACTTCAGTCTGACTTATTGAGACTCAAAAACTGTATTTCCCAAAACAAACTGTTTTTAAACACTGACAAGACTGTAACAATGGTATTTGGGACAAAGACTACATTTTTATAGCTTCCAGCTTCCAGCGACTGAGCTCCAGAGAACAAACGCTAACACCACCCTAACTCACTGTCACTAGTTTTAAATACCTGGGCATATGGTTCGACTCCCACTTAACATTCGGAATGCACATTGATGCCCTGACATCCAAGACCTATGCCAAACTAGGGGTACTTTACAGGAACAAATCCTCCCTATGTCTGCTGGTCAGAAAGCGTATTGCACAGCAGATGCTAATGCCAATGATCGACTATGGTGTATCTAAATAATGATAGTGCATTCTCCTCTGCACACCCTTCCCTCCTCCTCTGCATGCCCTCCACTCCTCCTCTGCAAACCCTCCACTCCTCCTCTGCACACCCTCCACTCTTCCTCTCGCCTCCACTCCTCATCCGCACACCCTCCACTCCTCCTCTCTTGCACTCGGCCTCAATTTTTAAGCTCGCCCAATCTCTGCTGTGTTGCTCCACACTATCTGCACACTCTCAGTACTCCTCTCACCACTCTTACTGACTGCATCTCACACTAGGTCCCCGCTGCAGTCGGTGGCATGCACCTCACACCAGACCCTTACCTCCTCCCTTGCAGTCCCCGGCGACTCCTCGCTTCCTGGCTCACTTCATACTGTGACGCGTCAGCCGGCACTTGCAGAAACAGACAGACAACTAACAAGCACACACACAGACAAGTAACAAATAACAGTAGAGGTGGGCAAATTTTTCTGTGGATTTGGATTTGGATTTCCGCAAATCAGTGTCAAAAATGCTGATTAGTCTTTTCCGTTTTTTTATTTTTTTTATTACCAACAATCCAATCCACTGATTCCGCAATCCACTAGTGGATTTTGTATTACCTTTCATCTACTATATATTTCTGAAAGTGTCCTATGTGTCCGGGTCTGTATGTGTCTCCCTGTGCCCCTCCCCGTGTCCCTAGCGGCAATCTCATTGGACCTTGGGCCAGGCCAATGAGATTGCTCCCTTGGGCCGCCCGCCCCCGCACACCTCTCATTGGCCTGAGGCGGAGTGAAGGGCACACACACACACACACACACACACACACACACACACACACATCACTATACACACACACACACACACACACACACATCACTATACACACACACACACACATCACTATACACACACACACACACACACATCACTATACACACACACACACACACATCACTATACACACACACACACACACACACACACACATCACTATACACACACACACACACACACATCACTATACACACACACACACACACACACCACTATACACACATCACTATACACACACACACACACACACACACATCACTATACACACACACACACACACACACACACACACACATCACTATACACACACACACACACACACACACACACACACACACACACACACACACACACACACACACACACACACACACACACACACACACACACACACACACACACATCACTATACACACACACACACACACACACACACACACACATCACTATACACACACACACACACACACACACACATCACTATACACACACATATCACTATACACACACACACACATCACTATACACACACACACACATCACTATACACACACACACACACACACACACACACACACACACACACACACACACACATCACTACACACACACACATACACATCACTACACACACACACACACACACACACACATCACTACACACACACACACACACACACACATCACTATACACACACACACACACAAACACACACACACACACATCACTATACACACACACACACACACACACACACAAACACACACACACACACACACACACACATCACTATACACACACACACACATCACTATACACACACACACACATCACTATACACACACACAGACACACACACACACACACACACACACACACACACACACACACACACACACACACACACACACACACACACACACACACACACACACACACACACACACACACATCACTATACACACACACACACATCACTATACACACACACACACATCACTATACACACACACACACACACACATACACATACATCACTATACACACACACACACACACACATCACTATACACACACACACACACACACACAACCCCCACACACACACGGTGTTACATACATTAGCGGGGCTCACAGTGTTAGCAGCACATCTCCCGCTCTCTTCCCCAACGGTCCCGGAGGCTCCGCCTCTTCCTCCGCCTCTCCCTGTTTTCCGCGCTTTCACCCCCCCCCCCCTCCACGTGGGAGCTGCCGGACGGGTGAGGGAGCTGCCGGACGGGTGAGGGAGCGGCCTTCACCTCCCCTCACCCCCCTTCACCTTCCTTCACTCACTTCCCCTCCACCCCACCCCCGGCGCCGCTACAGTCAGTGGGGGAGCGGAGTGAGCGAGCGCGCGCCAGGGACACAGCGGGGGAGAGGCCACAACACGCTGCCTCCCGCCTCAGATCCACGTGGGAGCTGCCGGACGGGTGAGGGAACGGCCGGACGGGTGAGTGAGTTGCCTTCACCTCCCCTCACCCACCCCTCACTCCACTTCCCCTCCCTTCCACCTCCCCTCCACCTCCCCTCCCTCCACCCCCCCTCCACTTCACCTCCCCTCCACCCCCCCCTTAACCTCCCCTCCACCCCCCCTTCACCTCCCCTCCAACCCCCCCTTCACCTCCCCTCCACCCCCCCCTTCACCTCCCCTCCACCCCCCCTTCAACTCCCCTCCACCCCCCCTTCACCTTCCCTCCACCCCCCCCTTCACCTCCCCTCCACCCCTCCCCTTCACCTACCCTCCACCCCTCCCCTTCACCTCCCCTCCACCCCCCCCTTCACCTCCCGTCCACCCCCCCCCGCTTCACCTCCCCTCCACCCCCGGTTCACCTCCCCTCCACCCCCGCTTCACCTCCCCTCCACCCCTACCTTGACCTCCCCTCCACCCCCACCTTCACCCCCACCTTCACCCCCCCCCCCCTCCACCCCCACATTCACCGCCCCCTTCACCCCCACCTCCACCCCCACCCCTCTTCACCCCCACCTTCACTCCCCCTTTACAACCTCCCACCTCCCCACCACCTCCCCCCCCCTTCCCACCACCTCCCCCCTTCCCACCACCTCCCTCCCTTCCCACCACCTCCCCCCCTTCCCACCTTCCCACCACCTCCCCACCTTCCCACCACCTCCCCCCCTTACCACCACCTCCCCCCCTTACCACCCCCCCTTCACCTCCCCTCATCTACCCTCACCCCCCCTTCACCTCCTCCCTCCCCCCCAGCCCCCCACTTCCACCCTTCCCTCCTACCCCCTCCACCCCCCCCTTCACCTCCGCCCCGCCTTCACCTCCCCTCCGCCCCCCCTTCACCTCCCCTCCGCCCCCCCTTCATCTCCCCTCCGCCCCCCTTCACCTCCCCTCTGCCCCCCCTTCACCTCCCCTCCGCCCCCCCTTCACCTCCCCTCCGCCCCCCCTTCACCTCCCCTCCGCCCCCCCCTTCACCACCCCTCCGCCCCCCCTTCACCTCCCCTCCGCCCCTCTTTCACCTCCCCTCACCATCCCCCCCCTCACCACCCATCCTCCTCACCACCCATCCTCCTCACCTCCCCTCCGCCCCCCTTTCACTTCCCCTCACCACCCCCCACCACCCATCCTCCTCACCTCCCCTCCGCCCCCCTTTCACTTCCCCTCACCACCCCCCACCACCCCTCCGACCTCACCTCCCCTCCTTCAATGCCTTTCGTCCGCCCTCCTGCCTCTGCCTTTCGCCCACCCGCACTTCTGCCTTTCACCCGCCCACCGCTCACACCCCTGCGCCACACAGCCGCCGCACGCACTCAACAGACACCCGCCACTCGACACACACCCGCCGCCTCTCACCCACCCCACACACTCGACACACACCTGCCGCATCCTGCCCCTACGCAACAATATCACTGACCAGCTGTCACCCGCACTCGCCACACACCCGCCGCCTCACACCGTAGCAGGACCCCGACCCACAGCCAGCACTCACTACCCATGCGCCACCCGTACTGAACACCCACCTGCCGCCTCACACGCTCACACCCGCCGCCTCACACACCTCACATTTTCACATCACTTATGTCACCAAAATATACATTGTACTGTGGTGTGTTTACAATAAACCATTTTTATACAACATCGTATTACATTTTCTTCCATCTTTCTTTTCAACATTATTATCCAACCTTTACAACAAATACTCACCTATTGTTCCACAATTTATAAATAATACTACCTATTACGCATTTACATCCCGGGCAACGCCGGGTCTCTCAGCTAGTGGAAAATAAAAATACCACTTGTCAGCACAGTCACATGTCTCGGACAGATCTGCTTTTCCCCATTATCTCTTAGCATAAAATGCTTCCACTGCAGCCAGGGATTCTGGCTAATGACATGCACATGAGCATTCACAGTGAGTCACTTTTTGCTTCTAGTCCATTATAACATGGATCCCTATAAGGCTATGCCTTCTGTATTACACAGCTTTTATAAACACAGCCTGGGTTAAGGAGGTGCCTAGCCAGTAGCCCTAATCAGCTACCTTTTATGAAAATACTCATATTAAAGTTTTTCTTCATTTGGGTTCAGTGATACCCTGGTCAAAAAATGGAAACATTGTGCCAACTACTATAACTCATTCCCAACTCCTCTTGTCATTAAACAATCCTTTGCCAACACAGAGGGCTTTCATATATTAACACTAACCCACCCTCTGTGCATAATGATTAATAATGATTCAGTCATTTCCATTTGCTTGAATGGAAGTTACTGAATCCTTAACTGAGTTACCGATTTTTCACCATATTGGTTATGGGCATAAAAGATTCAACTAACCTTTGACAGCTCTTGATACATGCTGTATATAAAACATGTGCTGCAGTTAAAGGGCTACAGCTGTAGTCTGACTGTGTGTTCTCAGCACCAGGCCAAATCAAAGGGAACATTTGCTTGCTTTCTTGTATGAGAAATAACTACGACCTATTGTGCTCCACGGACACATTTTCCTGCGGTTCTGGAAAAACAGTTCTACAGTAGTTAAGATATGAACATTTTGTGATGTTTCCAGAACTACTGTGAGATCACAAATCCATAGAAGTTTAATGGGGGAAAAAAAATCGCAGCCGTTAGTGAATTCCCAATGCCGTGCTAGAATAATATTTAACGTTACAGCAGTGCTTCTCAATTAGTGGGGGTATAAGTCTAATCTGTTTTGGAAAAATGTGCATTTTATATCGCACAAAACAATCACTTACATTTAAACAGTCTGGCATGGAAATTAAGCAACACGATCAATAATATTAGCCATCTCTTAGTAATCCGAAAAGAAATGTAACAGATGCAAAAGACTGTCACTTTTTGGCAGTTAATGCAAATAAAGGAAATAAAGGAGTATGCTGCACACCACAATGAAAAAAATATACATACACTCTACCGGTGCTGCTGGTTCAAGGAGTACCTGTCAGAGTAATTCCTGGGCAATACTCATGAAAAGGAGGATCCAACACTCTACTGTTTTGATTATAATGCTAATGTATTTGTGCCACACAACTTTTCGACCTAAACTGTTGTGTGGCGCAAATAAATTAGCATTATAATCAAAACCGTAGAGCGTTGGATCCTTCCTTTCCTGACTTGTTGAAAGTTGGTATCAATAAAAAAAATGGATTTTCAAATGGAGCATGGGGGACCGTTACATTAATTATTTCGGTATGATCAAAGCATGGAGGACGCCCAAAGAGAGAACGGGACAGTTGTTCTCCGTAAGTTTTATGGGAGAACTTTAAATAGTGAGTGCAAGAGCTTTAACTAGTGAATTCAGTTGGCAAAGTGACCAATTAACATACAGAATAGATCATTTGGACGGCCTTGTGCTGTTGGATTGGACAATGGCAGTATATGTGGAAGAGACGCGTAAGGTTTTGAAAGCCTTGCACGATATGATCTAGTGCGAAAAACTATCATTTCATCCATGAAGAACTCTTTTGTTGGTTTGTTAAAAAGATATCACAACCTGTGGCACATGTACATTTTACAGAGAAATATTCTGGGGGGAAGAAATTTCAAAGAAAAAGTCTCAGAGACATTGTGCATTTGATAAAAATATCCTACATTATGTTCACAAATGTACTTTCCATTCTCCTTTTGTTGCGGTGACTCGTCGGGCAGAAACTGCTGTCAGTTTCCATCTCCTGCTCTAGGCTTCGGCAGAAGGAATTGTGCAGTACTTTCCATTTCCATTTGCTGTGCAGTGGTTTACACGTTCTGTTTTTTTTTTAATATATATATATATATCTTTTTGTTGCCTGGTTTCCCTGCTGCTTCTCCCCACTGCACTCATGTCATTTCTGTCTCTGTGCTTGCAGCGTTCAAAACAGCTATTGATTCGTGCTTATGTAACTTGCAAATTATTTCCCCAGTGCATGTTTCTGTCCACGGTATGGAGAACAAAAGTGGCAATCATGTCGTCCTCATTGCATGAGGTGGAAATAATGCCACAGCTTGTAATGAAGACAACTCCTTGTAGTTCTCATTAGAGTTGGAAGAGTGCTGCTGTAGACACTTCGCCTGTGTCTGAATGGGATTGGAACAGATGTGAGAAACAGACTATTTCTTTTAGCAAATACATTGGTGAAAATCACATGAGTTGGACGGTTCTATATTTCTGTGACAGAATTTGGGGTGAATCACTGAAAAAAATTCAAAAATATGTGAGTTGATCCCACATCTCTAATGAAAAGCTTGTCTTAGAGAGAAGTAGGAGTGACTCAGTGGTAACGTTGAAGCCTCTCTCGGGTAAATAACCGTATGTCCTTGTGCTTCAGGATCCAAGGTTACATTAACCAACAATGCTTCATGTAAGAAAGATATCTTACATAACAGCCCTCATCTTGCAACCACACAGACTGCTCCGCTGGCTAGCTATCAGCTGTGAGCCAAGAGCTACGAGTTCAGGAATCCCATTTCCTTCGATGGGATTCATGCATCTAGTTAGATGCTCTCACCAAACGGAGTACTTAAAGACGTGGTGAGACGCCGTGTTGTTTGTCTACAATCCCTCTGCACCGGACATTTTGCATATTTCCTGTAATATAACATTTTTTTGGCTGAGAGGATGATCAAAGACAGTAGGTCCAAGGTTACATTGTAACCTCCATGGGGATAAATTCTATGTACAGACCTTCATATTGTACTCTGTGAAAGCTATACAGAGATATAAAGAGGTGACCGTGTGATGGTACTCTGGCGTAGGGAGTACCACCACTCTTAATTATGAACCTACAGTATCGCTATTTTTTATTTGCAAATGCACAGTTCAAAGAATATGGGATTTATCCTTAAGACTCCCTCCTTTTCTGGTTTTAGAACAAGAATATGGCATTATTAAGGCCGCCCAACTTACCTCTTAGATTGTAAGCTCTTCAGGGAAGGGTCTACCTTTGCCTTATGTCATCCTACTGCCTTATGTTTACCTATTGTACTTCTCCCCGTTGTTTGTCATTTACCTTGCATTGTAATCTTGTACAGCGCTGCGTACATTGTTGGCGCTATATAAATAAAATGATACATGCCTGTCACGGGAGACCAGTGCTTTTGACACTTTTACCTTCCGGGTTCAATTTCACTAGGCAGAACAAGGTAGTGGAATAAAATGAGGGTTATTCTGGTGAGTCCCGCAGACACACAATGATACACAAAATACAGTAGAATACACAATTAACTGGGAGTCTGGGGGTAGGCTCTAGCCTGCACTAGGTGCATGTGGCCTGCTTCAGAAGGCTTACCCTGTCCGCACCACGTCCAGGAACTTCACAGTAACCTCCTCCGGGAGGATATCTGGCTATACCCACTAACCGCGAGCAAGGCAAAAGCTGGAACTTGGCCGCAAACTCAGAACTTGTCCTCAGCTAGGCAGGCTCCTCCAGAAACTCTGTGCTATTCAGAGGAATTCAGAGCAAAGCACTTTTGAAAAGCCCGCCCGTGCCTCACCGACCCAAGCTCCAAGAAGTCTGGTTCTCTGATCGGGCAGTCCCCTTACATAGACCTCGCTCTTCTATGTTCAACATGGAGAAGGGGCTGGCGACAAATCAGAGAACGGATTGTAGCTGTATCAGCCAATCAGAGCTGGGGGCTCGTCTGGCTGTACGCGTCAGAAGAGGAGGTGTGTCAGGATGCCGGCAAGCGGGAAAATGGAATTGGCATTGGGAATCATGCCTACCAGCAACGGATTCCCAATGCCAGACCCATTAAGCCCGCTGGTTAGACTCCACCGAGTCTGGAAGAACAAAGTGTCTCGTCTGTGGGGAGTCGTTCTTCCCATACCTGGTACTCCCCCCTTCCCCGCTCGCCAGACTTTCTAACACCTCTTGACTTGCCATCTCCTCTTTGATCCACGATCTCTATGGAGACATCCTGGTTACCTATCAGATTACTAGGACTGTCTATATAGAGATGAACACACAATTTAAAACTTAACTTTTTTTACTCTAACCTGGGCTTGAGACTGCGGGCAGTAAATAACATATTCTAAGGGGAAGGTATAAGGGGGGCAATATGCAGATGCGTACCCACAGACAAGACGCATTCTTCGGTTAAAATGGGGGGACAACCGGTAACTTTGCCCTCAACCTTGTACATATGTTTTAATCACATTTCAACCCAAATATCCACCCTTAAACTCCCGCTCCCGAAATCCCAGGTTTATTACATAACCGGAAAGTTTATAACACAACAGGGCAGGTTATAATACATACAGTGTCCCCAGTTTATGGTGCCTCTAACTACCGGTGACCCACGGTTTACAGGGGTAACCAGTCGGGCTTCACCTTTATTATGAAGACTGGCTACCCTGCCATCACAATGCATAGATACTAAACATTTGCACAATGAGATCAAAATAACTTTTCCCCAATATTTAACAGATTTAACATTTCTTAAATCCAAGGAAAATACAACTACTTTATTACACTATTAATATGTTGGATTAAATGGTGGTATACTTATTTTATATCACTTTTTTTTAACAGACTCACTAGAAACTATGTAAATATAAACATTGATTTTCACTTTTAGTTCTAGGGAGTTTATGATAAAAATAAATTGAGATATTTGTGGACTGAAATTAATTTTTGGTGATTTCAGCATACCAGCTTTCTGCATCTTCTTAAGGTACAAAAATAATGTGTTAAGTTCCCTTTTTTTAATTCCCTTTGGATATAGAAATCCACTATAATTATGTCACAAATGCAGAAATCGTAAACCAGGATCTTTATAGAAATGGTGATTTCTCCATAAAGATCCATGGAAATCCCTGCACAATAATCTATAAAATGTAAAGTACCTGTAGAGATTTGTTAGCAGAAGATACTTAAATAGCAGACTCAATAAATATCAGTACATATTCTAATACTTCTTTATCTCCTTCTCAGAGAATAAACAGCAGAATAGCAAGC